>NC_142127.1:28250714-28928928 GCF_024610735.1 Ursus americanus | reverse complement strand
TGGATTGTTCTGCTAGTGTAACGTGATGGTCAATTACTGCCCATCCTGTCAAGCAGACTGTTGTCTCAAGATAACAACCACACACCTGCAGTCTCTGACTGAGTCCCTCCTCCGCCCGAAATGTGAATGCCATCCTGGTCAGGTGAACCTCTTTCATCAGAAAATATATTTTATTTCACATAGTTGGCTACTCTCTTGGTTGAATAAAATCAGTATTTCCAATTAAGATCCAAAAATGGTTTCATGAAAATTTTTCTTTAGAGAAAGCAAATTCTAAAAGCGCTTGGTCTTTCTCGTCACCTGAATCTACACTCCAGGAAACACTGTGGATGAAGGTGGAAAGGTCAATCCCTCTTATCTAGTCTGACACTAATAAAGCCGTTGACAAGGTCCAACTGGAGCAACAATGGGTAAGGGAAGTTGAGCTGAATTCCTTAAGATCAGTCCTATTAAGTTGGACAGATGTCAGGTTTAGTCAATCTGCAGACCTTAAGGACTTTGGCAAATGTCCTTTTTTATATCTTACTGCTGTTTTCAGTTGATGCATCACACTGTTTGCATAGATATAATTATCCTTCATAGATACATAATCAGGGAAGTTTTTATTTTTCTATTAGTTTGACTTGTACAGTGTAATAGAAATGCTTCCTGGTGCATTACATTTTTTTAAAATTTAAGAGCGAATGTGTAACACAAAGTTTTTTTTTTTAAAGTACACAACAATTTATATTTAAGATACCCAAGTATAGTTGGGGGACTATATTTATTTATGGTTTGAGGAAAGGGATTTAATGCATGCATTTGGTAACAGGTTGAGCTGTTATGCCCCTTATTAACTAAGTAGGATACTTTCAACTATCATTTAATGGATTTATTGACAGCTGACTCTCTCCAGCTATTTCTTTCTTCAGCTGATACCTGGGAAGCTGATGTTTCACAATTAGAGATTTATTTCTTTGACTTGAACCTCAAGTGATAGTAATCTTTTAAAAAGTCACACATGAGCACTTACAAGTTTAATATTTCCTTTCCTTGTGGTATTCTCTTATGGTTTGAGGACAGAGTATGTGGATAATGGGCATTAGCAAAGGTTGAGCTAGTGAAATAGAATTGATGGAAAGAGATGAGCAGGGAAACAAGGGAGGCTGTGGACTTTGAAAACTGACTTCATAAACCTGCCTGGGCTTCAAGCAAGTCTTTGGAGTCATTCATTCTACCAGGGAATATTTATTAAATACCTACTCTAAATTCAGAAGTGTGTTCAAAATTATCTGCCATTTTCCTCTCAGTTGGACCAGATTGTTGACTAAGTAATTAAGTAAGAGGCTAGAGATTGTGGGTTAAAGGGATAAAGATAATCCTTTGGGAAACTCTCTTGCCCTTAGATCCCTGAAGTGGGCCTCATAGCATTAGGCCTCTATTTTGTCTTTATAGAAATAAGAAGATAAACCCCTTTTTGCTTACTGCTAGTTAAAACAATTTTTATAAGCTAAAAGTCTACCTTAAACCTGAGGTTAGATAAATAAGTATAGGTTCGACTTCAGATCCTAGAACACAAGAGACTTTCCAACTTCAGGCAGGGTAGTTAAGCCTCATCTTCCTCATCTGAATGATGAAGATTCTCTCTATACCTTCCTCATGTGGAGTTGTGAAGATTTTACATAAGACAAAGATGTATGTAGACAAAGGTTTTGTATGTAGTGCCTGGAACAAATGAGAAAGTATCCAGTCAATGATGGGTGTGATTGTTGCCTGGATTGGCAGGAGGAGAAACACAACGAGGGAAAAAATATTAGGGAGTGAGCACCTGATCCAGCCGAGGGGTGAGGAGGTCCTAGTTAAGGTAAAGGCTGTGAAAATGGGAATGATGTTATCTTTTTTAAAGAAGAATTACTTATTGTACAAACACTATTACAACAATAATACAAGAAATCAAGTCAAAGCAAAAATTACCCCAATACAATTGTTACCTCAGGTTCTAGCAGTCCTTTCAAAGTTGTTCATGTTATTCACCCCTTGTTTAATGCACAGATGAAAACATAACCATAAGACAGATATGATTTTGCATTCTCTGGTTTTTCCCTTATGTAATTAAATCACATAATCTGATATTATACTCTCAGTTGTTTCTAGATCTTTTCATTCTTTTTCTTTTTTTTAAGATTTTATTTATTTATTTGACACAGAGACAGACAGCCAGCGAGAGAGGGAACACAGGCAGGGGGAGTGGGAGCGGAAGAAGCAGGCTCCCAGCGGAGGAGCCTGATGTGGGGCTCGATCCCAGAACGCCAGGATTACGCCCTGAGCTGAAGGCAGACCCTTAACAACTGAGCCACCCAAGCACCCCTCTAGATCTTTTCATTCTAATGACTCTCGTGGCAATGAAAATCTTTATGTTTGTAGTTTCTAATTTTTCAGGCTGTTTCCTTAGAAGGAATTTCTGGGATAGAAGTACAGGTCAAAGGATAGGAGTATTTTATGTTTTTAAGGGTTTTGCCAAATGGCTTTCCAGAAGGGTCTCCCAACTTGCGTGGACACTAGTAGAGAATGAATGAATGTACAGTCCTCCTGACAACCCCACTGACAATGTTAACACAGTATCATTATTTTTAATTTATCCTCTGTGAAAGACGTAAAGTATCTTTTAATCTGTATTTCTTGGATAGCTACTAAAGTTGAATATTTTTTCATTTTTTCCCCCTAACTGTATTCTCTCCAATATAAAGGTATTTCCCCCACTTTGATGTTGAAGCCCTTGAAGGGTAAAGAAAGGAACCTACTATGCTCGTGCTTTGTTCTTGGCATTTTAGATGCATTATCTCCTTAATCTACATACGTCTTCAGGAAGGTTGGTATTCCTAACTGCATTTTATAGATGAGAAGACTGAGTCTTGCAGAAATTAAATTTTATGCCCAAAGTTGAATTGCTGATAAGTGGCAGTCGTTAGATATTTTTTCTCATCATTTTATATGAGATTTTATGTAATATAAATATTAACTCTTTGGGGAAAATATTTTCAACAAATATGGATGACAATCTGTTGTTTTCTTTTTTCTGAAATTATGCTATTTTTGCTCTGCAGAAGCTTAAAATTTTTTCATGAAGTGATCGATTGGAGAGATACTGGGATGGTAGATTGGGCCTCAGCTTCTGTTTTATTTTGGTACCAAGATCAGTTCAGTGAGGATTAGAAGCAGCCAAGAGACAGAAGTGTATGTGGATCATTTGCTAATGAGTCTATAATAGAAAGTGTCTCCCAGCCTCTCCCATGATTTCTCACAGGACGGGAGAATATCCCGCAAGCCTGCGAGAGGCCATCTGTGGATGAGCTGTGCTTCTAAGCTGCTTGCTGGGTGGTCTTGGAGAGATTGCTGTGTGGTCACTATATGGTTGCCTTCTCCACTTCTGCCAAGAATATAAAGAGCCCCATGACAGGCCACATATAAAACTGTTGGCCTTCCCAGTAAGACCAACAAGGGTATATGGCTGGTATCCAGTACAGAAGAGGTCATTAGCTATGGAGTTTACTATTATTTCTGTTCAGAGGAAGGACAGAATCTCACTGAAATGGGTGGAGATGCTAAGAGAATGGAGCTCTGTTGTTAGGAGCACCATCTGGAAGTTTTTCAGTGACCCGGCCTGGAAATGAATGGTTTGGATCAGGGTAGGGACAGCGGTGCCTGAGGATGTTTTGGAACAAAGGGATGTTAAAGGTCTCCTTCAAAGGCAGAAGGCCTATATGTTACATGACCATTTGGAACATTCCAACATATCACTCAGTCTGGTCTGCCTCATCATGCAACTGATTCCAACCCAGCAGTCAGTCAGAGGGCATGATGTCATCATCCCCCAGGCCTCGGCCTGGTGGGATGGGAAGACCCAGCACTCTCCCCATCTAGGAGGCTCTATCCACAAAACTAAGAGAAAGAAGACTTTTTAGCAGGGAAAAGTGAACACTGTAATGGCAAGCCTAGAGTCAACATTGCTTGAGCTGTTAAGATCTGCCCAGCTCAGCTGTGTGGACACTGTGGCAAAGTGAAAAAGTGAACACAGAATAAATGCTTTGGCTCACATCACAACTCAAGAGTTTTTTCTGACCAGTGAGAAAAGGCAGCAGCTTCTTTACCTCTCCCTGAAAGAGCTCTGCGATTACAGCACAGAATTCCCAGCATCCTGAACACTCCTTTTCTCGGCAAGGATCAGGGGCTTTTGAACAAATGGCAAATGAATAGAAATGTGTTTTAGAAATGTCTTTCTCCCTAGTGTCTGTGTTACCTACCACGACTACTCTGATTGCATGGTCCAGGTGGGCTCTGATTACATGAAAGAAAAGGAGAGGAGAGGAAAAGGAAGGAGGGAGAGGAGAGGAGAGGAGAGGAGAGGAGAGGAGAGGAGAGGAAGAAGAAAGAAAGAAAAAGAAAGAAAGAAAGAAAAGAAAGAAAGAAAGAAAAGAAAGAAAGAAAGAAAGAAAAAGAAAAGAAAACGAGTTTGTAGAAGAGTAAACTAATAGGAAGCTGAAATGGCTGGAATGAATTCAGCAGTGACAGGCAAGACACCCAGAAATCTGACACAGCGACTGAGATGAGCTGGCCTGTGAATCCTTTTGGTTAATTGTTGGGTGGCTGGCAGTTATGACACTCTCTGGGCTCCCTAAAGGGATTGGAGCCACCCCCCAACAACACTGCTTAATCATGTACAAATTATAACTTTGTCTTCACATTCCGCCTCACAAAATGAATGGTCTCCATCATTTGCCTATAATATATAGTTATTATTTCAATTAGCCAATGTGTTCTCAACTGCTTTTTTTTTTAATATGTATGTCAAAGTTCGTGTTTTCTCTCTGAGATTCTTAATTTCTCCACACTATAAGTGTTTAAAACACTTTGTCTTAAGCAAACTGCATGTGACTCGCACTCGGGGGCTTTCTAACTACTCTTGATGATATGATAGGGACTGCTGGCCAGCTGTCCCACCACTGAAAGCCAGAACCCACCATATTCTATGGGGTAAACATCTCAAGGCCTGCACATCACACCATGGGCTGATTGTAACCTTGGGCCTGGTTAATCCCTAACACTGTCCAGTGCAAACTCCTCTCCTGTTACTAAGATGTCCCTTTCATCTCCCCACTTCCTGCTTCCTGCATTCCTGTTATTTATAGTATCCCAGGAACAAACCACTCCCAAATTTCTCAAGAGGATTTACAGTTGCTACTTGCAATTCCTCACCCAGCTCAGCCTCCATCCCTCACAGTCTGTGTTCTGCTATAACCCATCTGTCCTCCCGAAGGTGAGCAGTGACATCTTTGTTCAGTATAAAGACCTGTTTCTCAGTCCTTGGTTTTTGACCAAACTTTCCCTGTTGGCCCCTTTTACTCTGACTCCTGCCTTCTGGGACAGTTAATTTTTCTCTCCTTTCTTCTCTAACTGATCCTTCTTGGTTCTCTTTCCTCTTATGGCACTAAAACTTGACTGGTCCTCAAGGACTTACTTCTCTCTGAACATGCTTTCTCAGTGACCTGAAGCAGAATGGTGTCCATGACCATCACCTCCCTTTGGATGATGCCCACATCTCTACTTCACCCTAAACCCTTCAAGCTTCAGATTCACGTGCTCAGTCTTTGGCATGCTCTTCACCTGCACAATCTGCTTGACCCTTCAGATTCTACATGCCTGTCACTGAAATCACCTCTGCTCCTGACTGTGCCCCCATCTGACTCCTCCACATCTGTTGATTCTGCACCAGCTCCCAGATATTTCAGAATGGACTTTCTAAGTCCTGTTTGGGCAATGTCTCTTATGCCCATGTTTATCTCCACTCTTACCACCATATTTCACCTCCTTTTTACTTCTTCCCTGGCTGTATCAATGTTTATTCCCCATCCCAACTCTTCTGAGGCATACATACAGCATGTTGCAAAGATGGCTTGCAAAGGTACTGACTTTCAATTACCAGTAGTGAATGGAGCATGGGGGGTATTCTCCGATAGGAGCCATATCAAAATCTTTAGGATAAGAGTGTGGAGTTTGAAAAAGCCCTATGTGTAGTTGATTTGTATATGCCCCAAAGGAGAGGCGTACATCTCTCCCTCTCTGCCTCTACTACCTTGCATATCCTTTTTTTTCTAGATTTTATGTTCACTTTCTGTTCTTTTTTATATGCTGCTGGCAGATTAATTTTCTCAATACTCAATAAAGACTAAGGTACAATTCTTTCCCTGCTCAAAAGCCTTCAATGGTTCTCTGTTGCCTACTAAAAATTCCAAACTTCTTAACCTTGCATCCTTGAAGAAAACTTATCGTTACGACTCCCCGGTTCTTTTCTGTATTATAGCCAAGCTGAGGAACTTCTCTAAATGCCACCAGGCTGCTTCGCCTCTGTTTGGACCATACCGCCCCCTCTGTTTGGAACGCTTACTTCCTTTATCTTCACCAGGTGAGGTCTCACCTGGATCCAGTATCATCACTTCTACAGGATGTCTTCCTGCTCCCTGAGTGCAAAGGACTGGAGGGGGCCTTGTGACCCCTCGCAGGACATTTTTTGCAGCTCTCTTTCAGCACCTGTGTTATACTTATTTGTGGAGGCCTCTCTCTCCTTAACAGAGTATAAATTTCTGGAAAACAAAGATCCCAGACAAAATTTTCATTATCCAAGACTTTAGTGAATTATATCTTGGCTGTGTATCATATAGAGTTTTTGAAGTTTGTTTCATTATTTATAACTTACTCCTCTTCTCCTCCAGTGAAATATTTCAAAGTGGCTACTATATTAAACATGAACATGTCAGAACGTTCAAATAAAAATTAAAAAGCAATACTAGAAACCATTTAGATGAGGGCTCAGCAAGTTACAGCCCATCGCCCAAATCAGCCCCCAAAATGTTTTTATAAATGAAGTTTTATTGTGGCACTGCCAAATTCATTTGTTTAAGTATTGTCTATGGTCGCTTCTGTGCTACCGCGGCAGAGATGAGCAGCTGTTACAGACGCCGTAGGACCTGCAAAGCCATAAGAGTTTCCTCTTTGGCCCTTTACAGCAGGTTTGCCAACTCCTGATTGAGATCAATGCTTCCTAACTGTGGTGAGGTGAGAGAGAGAGCAAAAGAATGGAAAGGAATGTGTGGACTCAGGAGGGCAAGAATCCAGTGAGAATCCTCAATTTTATAACCAGTTAATGAGAAGAATCTGCTTTTCTCTCAAGGTAACATCCTTGCTTAATACATAGGCCCTTCTTTTGGGCTTTTTAGTTCCTTCTGGGTCCGTGCCTTATTCTTGTACTGAATCAGTGTTCCCGGTGACATTGTGCCGTATCTTTCCACTGTGGGAGGGAGGGAAAAAAATGGGGGGAAAGAAAGATTTAGGGAGGGGGAGAAATTATTATACCAGGAGCTCTCAGTAAGCTAGTTAGAGAAATTCAATAATAAATTTAATTCTTTGATTCCTAGCTGCTAAAGCAAAAGCAAACATGGTAAGTTAGGTAGTTCTCCTTGGCTAACATAAAGAAGTATACCCACTTACTAAAAGGACAAATTTCTTAATGCTAAAATCAAGAGGAAATTTATTGGATTCTCTCTGAGAGACATAGGAGACACTATGTTCAGCTACAGTTTTGCAAAAGATCTAGCCAATGTTGAAATGGCCGATTCTCATTACATTAGATCGTAATTCAGGAATTAGGTTAGTACAGTCCAGAGACATTGGTTGTCGATGCCCTAACTTGCTATGGGAATAGAGCTCAGAGAACCTAGAGAATTGGTAGTTAATGTGTTTCTCCATTGGAACATTAGTTGGCTCTGGCAGGCCCCGAATATGGATCAGGTAGGTGTAGAGTTTCAATGATTGCTGGAGGTGCAAATTTTCTGGCATGAAGACTAAAGAGCAATCCATGAACTGGAGGCAGGTAGCAAAACTGATACTTTGGTATTAAAACAGAAAAGCCTTGTGCATCTTTGCCTGGACAGCTGACTAGCACAACTCCACATGGTGGTAGATAGTAGAGATGGGCACCAGAGCAATTTTATATAACTCTGTGGGGGCAGTAAAATAGCTGAATGAAGGATAATGATGGCCATCAATAAATCATGAACTATCTGAATTTACATGGTTGTTAACAGCTACAAAAATCATCTTTAAAAAGCTATTCTGGAGCTCAGAAAATTGTGAATGATACATTCATTGTACCTGATTAATTACTGTAGATAGAGATTATAGGTGGGTTTGATTTTGAGGAATTAACATTTGGCAACTTTTCTCTAGCCTCCAAAAAAAAATGCAAATTACAAATAAATAAATATACATTTTCCTGTATAAATAATTTTGAAGAAAAAAAAATCTCATTTTACGTTGAAAATACGTATCTTTAAATGATAACTGTTTTCAAAGGTTTATGAGGGGTTTTTGTCAAATGAGTGTAAAATTTTAACTTCCTTTTCTTCTTTATGTTAGGGTGCTCCAAGGTAGCAAAAATATTTGTTGGTTATTGAATAGGAGAATAATTCCATTTTAATGTTTTTTTAATTATTTAAGAAAGCTGAAAAAGATGACTTTAGTAATTTAGTATATTTTGGATCATTTCATGGAAGGATAGAGTTATAGTAGTTAAAGGGATATGTTAATAAAATGATTTAATAAATTATATTCATTTAAAAATGATTAAAATGTAATTTCTCATTCTAGAAGACCCATATTCATCTTAATTTACATGACATTTGTTCTTCCAAGCACACTGAAGGCAGGGCTGTCTTAGGTTCTTTACGGGGTTTCCAAGTTGTCCTCTTGACATGATCCATATGGTGACAGACAAAGATGAGGGTAGTGCTCTGCTCGTGGTATAGTTTCATATATATAATCTTTCAGGTATGTGAAGATTTTATCTTAAGTGCAATTTAATCCTCCATGGAGAGTGTTTATGAAGGGAAGTGGCATGATTGGACCTGCATTTAGAAGCACACATTCCCTGGAAAAAAAAATGGAAATGGAAGTGGGAGGTTATTGTAACTGCCCAGGTAAGGGATGCTAATTATTGGAATTTGATTATTAGCAGTTGTTGAAAAGAAAGAAGTCTATTCTGGGGAGAAAGTACACAGACTAGATGTGGGACCTCTCAATTCAAGGCTAACTCTGAGCCTTGGTATTGAAACAGAATTCAACAAATTCCTTGCCTTTTCTGGCATGGAAAATGAGTATATGTATGTATATATATAGTCTAGTGCTGAGGTGGAGAATATTGAATGAGTGACCAATACGAAGTGGGAAAGGATATCAAAAGTTGAGTTTGGACTATTTTGAGATGTGTGTGTGTGTGTGTGTGTGTGTGTGTGTGTGTGTGTGTGTGTGTCGGGGAGAAACAAGAGCAAACACCAAGCAGTTTGTTTGCAATTCCGAAGCCTTGAAGAAGAGGGTGGGCTGGACATATAAATTTGGGAGCCATTTCACATATTTGGAATTTAAAGCAATGGGAGTAAATGAGATTGCCTAGGGAGGGAATATAATATGAGAAGAAAAGAGTGTCCAGGACTCTCAGTATCAGATGGAACAGGAAGAACCAGCAAAAGAGATGAAGGGACAGCCACACAGAGATGATTGCACAACTGGGTGCAATGCGTAATGTTAAGGAAACCAAGAGAAAGAAGAAAAGAGCAAGTGGTCTCATGTCTTGAATGCTGCTGAGAAGTTGAGAAGGATGGAGGTGAAGAAAGTCCCATTTAATCAAGCAATGCGAATATTTTTATCAGGAGGATGGTTTTTAGCATAGGAAGATGCCTGATTGGAGTGGATTGCGGAGTGCATCAAAGTAAAGTAGCAAAATCCAAATATCTAACTTTAAGACTCTTGGCTGCACAGGGTTCTAGAGGGACAGGACAATAGATGAAAGATGACGTTTTCCCCAGACTCCCAGGTGAGAGAGACTAGATTATATGTGGGTGCTAATGGAGAGAATCTTGAAGGTGGATGACACTGCAGAAAGAGAAGTTTGTTAATAGGGTTTCTGGAAGGTTGGAGGGTTTAGGATCCAGAGGCCAAGTATAAATCTTGGCCTTTAGAAAGAGGAGGGATGTTTCTTTATTGTAACTGAGAAGATGGGCAAATGGTTGCAGATACAGCTTTCCGTGTTAGAAGGGCATATTTAAATGCACATTGTGCAGTATTTATAAATAAATACTCATGTTACAATCAAGATTCATAAACTCCAATAAAAAGAGGAAGAGTGGCAAAGTAAATTGGAAGTCATTCTATGTAAACCTCAGTTTGGATGCTCCTACTTTCACATTTGCTTCAAACAGAAATATCTTTAAATTAAAACAAATGGTTCTTTTCTTGCATCTGTACTTCCGTTGAGTGGTTGTTATATTGTTGTTGGTTCCACTTTTCTCTTTTGCATCTGATCTGCAATATATCAGTTTTCTATAATCCTACTGAATGGGAGAAATATCACTCTCCATACACAAACTTTCAGTGCCCATAAAGATATTCATTTGTAACATTAGAGCTGTCACATTCCTTCTCCTTCATCTAGCAGTGCAATTTACCTCTACCTGTACTTGTAAAAAGGAACAAACTTAATTTTACTCTCCACTTTTCTGACAGTTTTAAAGTTACATAAAAGTAACCTTGCCTTCTCTGGCAGTTCCAAAATGTTGTCAGGCAACCAATCTGTCAAGAGTAACGAGATTGTCTTTAAATTCAAATGATTTTGTTTCATTCATTTCTGTAATGGCAAGACAGCTGCAAAATGATATACTAATTTCAGATCCTATTGGGTACAGTCTTTCAAGATACTCCTTGTTCCTCCTTCCCATACACAGGTAGACCTGGTCAGAGCAAAGTTACATTCTGGGGCCCCTTTCCCTGCCTCACCAGCACTGCACATTCGGCTGGATTATTTTCTGTCTCAGTCTGTATTCTATTGTCTCCAGTTGACTTGTACATCATAACAATGGTAATTACTAAGATTTATTTGAATAGCATTTTATAGATTTACAGTTTTTAAGGCCCTTTTCCATGTATTCTTCCTAATAGTCTTATGAGGGAAAATGAGTAGTGATTATTCTTTATCCCTGTTTTCAAGATATAGCTACTGAGGCAAAGAAAAATTAAAATGGTTTGCTCAAAGCTAGTAACCTATAGCTGCTAGGGCCAGGAGTTGCATCCAAATATTCTGTTTTCAGGGATCATCTGTTTTTCCATTAACAGGGTGGAAAGCACAGAAACTATGGAAACAGATCGAGATTCAAATTCTACCTTGGACTCTCTGAGCTTCAGTTATTTGGCCTGAGAAGTGGAAAAATAATTCTCACTTTATATGATTTTTTCTAAGGGAGAAATGAAATAATGTATATGAAGTCCCTTATAAAATGCAGGCTTACAGTAGGGCAAAATAACTGTTTGTTATCATCTTAATAATTGAACTGATAGCACTCAGGGGCTAAGAAATCAATGTAGAACTATGGGTATTTGCATTCAAATACACCTCTAGGGATGATTCTGACTTTAACTTCCTTTTGAGCGCTCTGAGTCAGTTTCCCTATGTGAAAATCAGGGATAATTGGATGTAATTATACCTGTGCTTTGGCATTTCATCAAAGATGAAATGATCCTGGCCCATTTCAAACAAGTGGTGGATCTCTTTGCAAGGCAGCCAAACATCCACGTTGTCTCATTACCTCACCCATTCCCTTACCCCTTTCCAACGCTATCATTCTGAGCAGAAGTGAAATTAAAGAGCTGACATTTTTCTCTGATCTTCGTAGAGATGGTTGGTGTAGTAGACATTTGAGATTTGTTTGAATTCCCATCATTCCCCCCTTGGTGATAGTACACAATTTCTTTTTGGATAATTAAACCCTTTCATGAGTGGTCGTGGTGGAGGTGTTGTTTCTGATTCCTGATCTCTACTGTGGAAGCTGAAAGATCCGGACTTTTCCTCTCCCCATCTCCTGGTCCCTGCACTTGACCAATCTGCCACTTTGTGGGAAGGTGGGGGTCTTTGAATCCTGAACATGTGGTATTAGAAGGAGCAGTTGGGATCATTCGTTCATCATGGCGGTGCTCAGACTCACCCTGCGCTGGTACCATGACTGTGCAGTCTGCCTCCCAGTCCTCTGCAGTGCCCGTGCATTCCATTCATTTTCAAGCCTCCTGTCAATTCTGCAAGCCCTCTGATATTTTTCTAATAAGTTCCATTTATGTAAAGCCATCTAGAGCTGGATTCTCACTGAGAATCTTAATTATGTTTTTCATGATTGGTGGAGGACATCTGATCACTCCATAGCAGTGTCGTAGTGGGGGAGGGGAAAGATGTTAAAAAGAAGGAAAGTTTGTAACCATAATAGTTAGAATATGATAACAGTAAGACAAGTTACTTGAATTGATTCTTTGATCCAATCAGCACGATGTTTTGGAAAGAGTCAGGGGACCTGTGCTTGAGTTCTTTTTCTGTCAGTAAGTAGCTATGTGACTCTGGGCAAAGCTCATCACATCCCTGGGTCTTGATTTTCATACCCATAAAATGAGGGACCAGAAACAGAAAAGCTTTAACTTTTCTTTTCTTTAAAAACTCTATGATTCTGGGGCGCCTGCGTGGCTCAGTCATTAAGCGTCTGCCTTCGGCTCAGGGCGTGATCCTGGCATTCTCGGATAGAGCCCCACATCAGGCTCCTCCACTGGGAGCCTGCTTCTTCCTCTCCCACTCCCCCTGCTTGTGTTCCCTCTCTCATGGCTGTCTCTATCTCTGTCAAATGAATAAATAAAATCTTAAAAAAAAATAAATAAATAATAAAAACTCAATGATTCTAAGTAGTGCTTGAAGATTGACCCTGTGCCAAGTATGCGCAAGCCATTGAGTTGGTTATAGAAGTAGTAAGGCCCCAGGAGCTTACAGTTTTATTGAGAGGACAGCATATAATTATATGAAGCCAAGTATGTAGTATTTCAAGGAAAAATATGAAAATATACACCAAAATGGGTGGTGCTGCACATGTGCACTTCACACATTCTGAATGGGAGGCATTTTGAAGGACCTCAGAGAAGAGCACACTCTTTGAATTAAGTCCCCAAGGACAAATCATACATATGGCTCACATAAAGGGAGAAAGAATCTCATTCTAGGAAAAGCATGGCTGAGAGTCAAGAATGAGCCAGGCATGTTTAGGGACAGATGAGGAGATCAGCTGATAAGATTTTTGGGGAGTGGGGGTATAAGGGAGGTTTCAGTGGTTGATAATATTTGGGCCATATTGTAAAGTTTTTGACTATAGAGTCAGAAATTTTAGCTTTGTCCTGTGGCCAGCACAGAGTAAATTGCTGCTTCTTCTAAAGCAGGACAATAGCATGGACAGGTGGGTATTTTGGGAAGATCAATTTGGCACTTCTACTAGATGAATTGAAACTTGGAGAAACTAGGGGCAGGAATGTGAGCTAGAAGTCTGTATGATGGTCCACAAAAAAGGAGAGATAGGTAAGATCGAGAATGAGCTGGAAACGGAAGAATGGATAGATGGAGAAGAATCAGCTGAATTTGTGAACCAAAGATGAAGAATACAAATATGAGAGAATTAAAAGTGATTTTAATTCCTATCAGTTGGGAAATTCTTTAAAAATATAAAGCAGATCATGCCATTCCTCTTCTCAAAAAGCTTTCAGTGATACATAGAATTAAATCCGCTCTTACCATGGCCTTTAAGAAGCTACATGTCTGGGCCTCTGGCTGCCTCTTTGACCTCCTTCCTACCGCCCACTTCCTGGTGGCTCAGCGACATCAGTTTCCTGCAAGTTGCCTTCTTTTCTAAGGGCTTTTCTCCTTGTTTGTTCCCTTTGTCTGGGATGTTCTGCCCCAGATGTTTGAATGACATTGCTGTGTTAGCCATTCAGGTCTCTACTCAAAAGTCACTTCTTTAGAGAGGAGTTCTCTCATTATCCTATGTTAACTGATCTAATCTGATGCTGCCCAACGCCTACCCTCCTTTATCTTCATAGCAATACATTTGACAACACAACCCCTCTGAATTTGCTTATTGTCTATCTTTTGTGTCAACTCAATGAGGAAGATTTTGTCTGCTTATTTTCTACCTCTGTGTGTCACTTTGTAGGTGCTCAATAAACATTTGTGAACGAATTACTGATTTTTTAATTAGTGGGTACCAATTAAGTTGTCCAAGAAAACAAGAAAATTGATCTGAGGATGGAAGACCCTGAGTTTGAGTTTGTGAATGTGAAATGAGATTTTGGTGCCCAACAGTCTAGAGACTTTTCTGTCATTTGAAAACGACTTTTTTTTCCTCCAACAGATTAACTCCTCTCCCCTTCCACTTCCCCCCTCAAAAAAAAAAAAAAAAAACCCTCTTAAAACGTATTTTGATGCTTGCAGTAGTAAAAGCACAATGATTTGATTCTAATCAGGGATTAGGAACTTTCAAATAATTTGTTAAATTTATTTTCAGTGGTGCCCAGAGCTTTTAAAGAGGGGGTTAATTTGAACCAAAAGAGTAAAAGTGAAGCATGTTAATTGAATGTCCTATCTATCTGTCCATTTAAATATAAAAATCAATTTCTAAAGTACAGTTATAAGGGAAAGTGATTTGCCTAATTTATAGGCCAGACTGTGTTTCCCTGAAGCTGACACCACCTCCACTCCTTCGGTTTCTTGGCAGCCCTGCTCTCGGAAAGGGCCAATTCACTCATCTTTCTGGAGACATTTATGTCATCAAAGCTCCCTCACTGTCATGGCAGCAAACAGCACGTATATTTCCGTATCACTTGAAATATAAACATACAGAACATCCTCTTGTCAATTTGCAGCATCTAAGCCACAAGCATAGGTATTTGGCAACCCTGGAAGCAAGCGTAGATCTCACTCTATCCTAGTCCAACATAATCGAGAGAAAGCCACCCTGTAGATGTGTACAACCATGAAGTTATACTGGAAAGGATGAGTTGGGGAAAAGCGTCTCAAAGTGAATGAGATTGTTGGTCTCTGGCCAGTGCTATTGCCTGATCCCAGATTGCTTTAATCCCTTGGGTCAACACAAGATAGCAGCGTGGCAGTGAGGGAACAAGGAGGGATAGACATGGCTTCTTTGTTTCCTTCACTATCTTGAGGTTGCCGAACTCCAGCCTTAGGAAAGCCAAAAGTAGTGGTGTGGGCTGCACGTAAGAGCTGCATGTCTGGGGTTCAGTGGGAATTAGAAACTTCAGTTCTGTGTCAGTAAGATTCGCAATGAGTCAGATGGACCACACGTTCGGGTCCTGCTCAGAATTCGATAGTTGTATAAACTGCCAAATGTAGGTCTAGTCCAAGGATAACATGGAAATGGAGCTGAGAGTCAGGTCCTTGATTTGGGAGGTTTCTGTTTTCACTAGGGGGAAAAATAAAGTTCTTTGTTCTAACAGATCCTGAACATCCTCCAGCTTAGCCTTCAGAGTACTCTGCCCAGCTCAAAGGAAACCCTTTGCAGGTGCTTCAGAGAATGCATTCTCTGTGGGGTGCTGGGCAATTACATTCTCAGTAACAGCGGGGTTCTTAGTAGGGGAGGGATTGTATTGTTAGGATAGAGGGAGGGAGGAAAGGGAAGTTGCTTTTACATTCCATTGAAATATAATACCATCAGAGTATTTGAAAGATGCTTTTTTTTTTTCAGTATAAATAAATAAATGTTTCTTGGACTGTAAACATTTACCTTAAAATATATGGCCTAAAGTGGCACCTTTGCATCTTGTGAACTGTTGGAGGTATCAGGAGTGGTAGGGTGCTTACTTTCTGTAGACATTGCAGCAGTTTATGGGTCATATTCATGTTCTCGGGTCTATAATAAAGGGTTAGTGTAGGGGATGGAGCCCTAGGCTGGAGGGCAGTGGGCCCTTGTCCTGGATCTTCCACTAACGAATGACTGCTCCGACAATGTTTAGTTGTCATAACACCTCTGAGCCTTAATTTACTCATTTGCATTAAGGGTATTGTTTTTCAACCTTCATGCAGGATAAACCTAAAAAGAATTTGATAAAGCTGTTTTGATTCCTCTTCAATATACGTGTAACTTGCACATATGCAAACAAAATGGAGTGGTTCACGGAACGCTAAAGTCCAGGAAGACTGAGATTTGGAGCCTCTGGACTGGATCATTCTGCTCCCTTCCAAAACTACTATGGCATCAAATACAAATCACATATATGAACCCAGAACAATTTCATTAATTGTTTATTTGTAGCCTGCTGTCTTATAATTGCACTTCCAACAAGATTTTCCATTCATTATTGGTGAGACTGATTGTTTCATGAATTAGGCAGAAAGGAAGGATTCCCAATTACCCAAGGGTCCCAAGGGACTGATTTCTACGGAAGTTTATTACGTGTACAATAGGTATGTTACAAATATAATTAAATGGAGGGTGTGTGCTTGTCCCTAATATTGTGCCTCCACACCTAACTGTTGTCTAATATCTGTCATGATCAGAATTGTCTTGTTTATACACTTTCAAATAAGTTAGTTGATTAACAAAGAGTTTACACATTGATTACTGATTGATTAAAGGCCATTGACATACACACTGCTCCTGAATTTCACTCAATCAGCATTTTTATAAGATTTACCCCTGGTGATGAAAGTATAATGATTTACTTAAAAGAATAACCATTAACCTCTATAATTAGAATACTAACGAAGATACTTGGAAAGCCCGCCAATTAACATCACAGTGTAATGGCTAAGATCCGGGGCTTAGAAGTCTTACAGATCTGGGTTCAAATTCTAGTTATACCTCTTCCTAGATCTGTCAAGTTGGACAGTTCTCTAAGCCTCTCTTTCCTCATCTGCAGAATGAGACAATAGCCATACATCACTTAGAACGTTGTGACGAGGATTAAATGAGCTAATACATCAAAGTGCTTATCACAGTGTTTGCCATACCATCTAGTTTCTAATACTTTTATTGTTTTTATTATTATATCTGCGATCTTTTTATTATTATCATTAATAATGAAAAAAACTCCCACACATTGATACATAGAAATCATTCGGCAAACAAGTGTTCACCGTCTGCTACAGATTACACCCACAAGATACTGTGAGTAAAGCACCATTTCTGTTCCCAAGAGCACACACTGAACTGAAATGATTTGCCCGCACCATGATTTCTTCTACATGGCAGTTAGGCCCTTGAGGGTGGGCACTATGTCTTGTTTCATCCTTAATTCAATAAACAACTATGGAACAGCCTCTTACCAGTCTCTGTGAGCTGCCTACAGGGCAACGTACAAGCTTCTATCCCAGCCCTTCCTGAGCTAGTCCCTGCCTATCTCCCAGTCATCTCTCCTCTCTTTCGTATATTAAGCTCCCTCCAAACTACTCTTTTTTGTCCAATAAATCCAATAATCTGTTCCATGCCTTCACGACTAGGTACCCGTGGTTTCAGTGAGTCTCCTTGCTTTGTTAGTTAGCGGTCGTCTACCTGATCCATCGGGCACCTACTAGGTACTATGCCTGGATTGAATTGTGTCCCCCAAGAGATATGTTGAAGTTCTAACTCCCAGTACCTGAGAATGTGACCTCATTTCGAAATAGCATCTTTACAGAGGTAATCACCTTAAAATAAAGTCTTTGGAGTGGGCCTTCTTCCCGTTTGACAGGTATCCTTCTACAAACGGGGAATCTGGACACAGACACTTGCAGAGGGAAGATGATATGAAGATTCACAGGAAGGATGCCATGTGTAGACGGAGAATGGAAGTAAGCCATCTAGAAGCCAAAGGACACTTGGGGCTACCAGAGCTAGGAAGAGGCAAGGAAGGCTTCCCCTACAGGTTCAGAGTCAGCATGGCCGTGCTAACATCTTGATTTCAGATTCTAGCTTCCAGAACTGTGAGACAATAAATTTCCACTGTTTTAGGTAGTTCGTGATACTTTTTTTGGGCAGCCCTAGGAAAGGATTACATACCATATTCCAGAACCAGGTAGAAATACAGAATCATAAACTTTTAAAATAAGAATGCACTTTTGTGAGACGCTTCGGTGGCTCGGTCAATTAAGCGTCCAACTCTTGATTTCAGCTTAGGTCACGATCTTAGGGTTGTGAGATGGAGCCCCGAGTCGGGCTCTGTGCTGGGTGTAGAACCTGCTTAAGATTTTCTCTCTCCCCTTCCCTCTACCCCTCCCCTCCACTCATGCACGCACACGCACTCTCTCTCTGTCTCTAACAAATTAAAAAAAACCACACACTTTTATACCTTCCTTCTCTTATGTATGAATTCAGAATGAGGCACACACACAATTCTTGGTTTCTGTCAAGGGGCTGAGCAAATAGCAGGTCCCACAATACCTACATGCTGACGCAACATGGGGCCATAAAACTAGCTCCGGTTAGAAGTTACTAACCAGCTAAAAAGCCAAGGGAGTCTCTTTAGTTCTCAGCTTTTTAATCCATCAAAGAAAGGATCGGGTTGGTCACCCAGATTTCTTTTTCTTTCTCTTTTTGACACAAACACTGTATGATGCTGTGTTCTGAGTATTCCGAAATTGTGAAGCTTTTTTGAAATAATTATGTATTAACATGCAGTTGTAGGAAATAATAGAGGGCTCTGCGGAAACTTTACTCATTTCTCTGAATAAGCACATCTTTCAAAGCACTTTTAATACCAGCTATACTTATTGGAATAAAATGTTGAAGACATTTTTCACAGACAGCTCTGTTTACCTCCCTGACTTAAACATGATATGGAAACCTGGTCTCATCATTTCTATGATAAAATCCTTGGTCTGTTTGCTTTAGTGACCATTTCACGTATGGGCCTTTGTCCCACTTAATTTAGCTTCGATCAAGGTGATTCTAGGAATGGAAATATTACTTTTTCACCACTTTCTAGAAAAACGGGCCTGGCAGCCAAGGTATATATTCTCATCATAGTCTGCTCCTTTCGTAGCAATAATAAAAGGATAATATCAATCGTGATAATGAGGACTTCTTGAACACTTAGCCTATGTCAGCCAGACTCAGGCTAGGTGCTTGAGAATCATTAGCTTAGTTAAGTCCCAATCCTGTGAGGTAGATACTATTATTACCTCCACTTTGCAGATGTGAGCGCTGAGGCCCAAGGTTTCTAATGAAGAGCCGTAAGTTGGGTTTGAACATAGAAGTCACTCCAGAGTGTGACTTAACTGCAATGCCACGGTGTCAGTGAGTAAAGGTGAACCATTCACAATTATCATTCTTTTTACGCTTCCAGACTGAGACTAAGACTTCGCACTAGGTTTTGCCTTTACAGACAAAGTTTTGGGTTGTGACGGCACAGGCACAGTGGTGGTACTTCCCTGCCAATGCCCCTGAATGAGGAAGAGAGGAAAGCCCATTCTTCCGGTCAGTCAAGCCCGGGATTGAGGAAACGGAGGAGGGGAGGGGTAAGTGTGCAGGGCTAGCAACCTCTTTCCTCTCTTCACCTTGGACTCTGTTCTGACCCACGGTGTTACTTTCCTTTTCCGAGTGAGAAGAGAGAACCCACCTGACCTCACTCTCATTGGTAATCAATTATGCCAAAGAGCAGTTTCCTTCAAAGGCCATACAAAGGAACCCCAAATCTGCGTGCAGTAGGCTCATGCCTAAATTATTTATTTGGTTTGTGTTATATTGTATTAATGACCTTGCTTGTTAAAAACACCATAAAATGACTCATAGGGTGGTGTGCTGTTAAGGATCAACTCATGCTAATTAGCCACTTTTGTTTTATTTATCAACATGGTTCAGAACTGGGGCAAAAGTCAACCCACTTGACGTTTGCATTCTAAAACCTTTATTTATTTGCTCCAGGGTAATTCACAGACCCTTACCACTCTTCTTTCATTCTCTTGATAACGTTTCTTTTGTTTTTCTTGATAATTCCCTGTCATTAGCCTGGTCATATTTATGCACATTTTGTACCTAACATTTCTGTGTATCTTATCCTCGTAAGTCTAAGAAGAAACCATAATGCCTGGGTTACATTCTGTTCCACAGTCCATGTCCCACCTAGCCTTAATGTAAAACACAAATAATGTAATGTCAGGATGCCTAGCCCTCCATGATGAGGCGTTGGCAATCCCCCACTGGGAATCTTTGAGAAGATATCAAAGATATGTTCCCCTGCAGTCCTCATTTCCAAGGGTGACTTAGAACTCCAAGGAGCAAGAGGTTTCTCTCTGAGGTCTGATACATGGAGAGTCAGCAGCCCCTAACTGCTGCATGAACTGGTTAATGAATACCTAGCACTGGCCTAGCTGTGTTGCAGGAAATGGGAGGAGGGAGAGGAATGTTTGGATGGAAGCAGGGAGGCCTGAGGTGTCGTTGTCAGAGCTCTGTGGGAATACCCGATAACATAGGCACGTGGGGAGGAACTGGAGAAACATAGAGGGGAGTAGCCAAAGGCCTCGCACCTGACCTTCCCCTCTGCCAAGAGAGGGTGCTCACTCCAACAGTACAGTATGTACTTCTCAGCTATGTCTTTTCTTACTACCTTCATCCTATGTGACTCCATTACTATAGTATCCTTGGAATTTGACACCTTGCTTTCCAATGCAGCTGTGGGGGAAAAAATCTGCCGTAACAAAGACTTATCCACTGCCTTGGATAGCTGAAGTAAGGCCAACTGCTTTCTTATTCAGCAGCTGAGGGAAGGCAACACTGCTTTAGAAGTCTTGTTTTTCTTTCATACCTGCACTAGGTAAATAGGATTGTTAGCTTTAGATATATTTCTGAGGTAATCAGGGCTGTGTTTAAAAACTCAGGTATCTCCTTAAGGCTGTGTTTTAAGCGTTTATTATAAGTAATTCTCCTGTCAAGCATATAAAATACTTATAAGACCTTTGGAATAAAAATTCTTTTGATTTGTTAAGGTGTTAAATAGGACATAGGCTCTATTTGTAAACATGAAAGGAAAAGTCCAGATCAGGTTTGGAGTTGAATCTGGTTCTGTTTGAGGACCTGCAGCTCTTGTTGGGATAAGAGATTCAACATAGAAATTTTATTAGAACAGAACTTACTCCCCCCAAATTCAGTGCTGCTCCCAAGATTATGACAGACCTGAGGTAATTTCCACCATGCGATGCATAAAGCTTACTAATGATTATTTATTTGGATGTGCGACATACAAAAGACTCCAGGTTAAAGCAACGGAGGTGAATCATTTATGAGATACCATCTACTGAGATGGATTGTTACAGCTGGAGAGTTTTTGTTGTTTATATGACTTCATTTAATCTTGTTTATAGTATTCAAAATGAAAGAAGGATTAGGGCAGATAAACAAGGGATGTTTCAACTCACAAGTAACTAGAGTTAGCAGTTTTCTATATAAAAGGCAAGTGCTGTCCATGTGTCCTGGAGAAACAACAAAATGATAAAGCCCCAAAGAGCAAGAGCACAAAGCATAAGTTATCGTCTGATATTCCTCTGATGTAAAGTCTATCTGCTTTTTGTTTTCCTTTGAGTCCACCTGGGAGTTGTTATTTTCCTCCCTATGATGGGATGTAGGCCTGTTGTATGAGATACACTGTGGGAACTGGAAAGTCTGAAAATCATATAGGTAAAAAACATTTCTGTGTCCAATGCTAAATCCATTGCATGAGAAACTAAGGCTGCCCACCGTCAGGTTTGAACTGTCTTTCTGATTGAAGTTCAAAGTGTCTGCTTAGACAACAAGCTGGCTTCTGTTGGATTTCCCCCAATATTCGATGAGGAGGGGAGAATGCCTAAGAGAATGAAACCTGTTGGCATGCAGAGACTGGCTATAGGTTAGTACCAAAGGTGGAAGGTATGACAGGTTGAAGCAGAATATATGTGTCCTCATTTGAATTCTCCTTAAACATTTAGCATCTCTTCAAATAATTTGTAATTACTAAAGGCCAGAGGCCTTCTTATATTTTTCTTTATTCTTTGTGGGAGGGTTAGCTGGACATATACTAAATTCTCAATATTAGCTAGCTCTGGTTGTTAAGGGTGGCAACGTAAGTGACTTATTTCCTTAATTTAATTGTGGAATATCTGGAAGAAATCTTTAATTGGGTGCTTTTTGAGATTTGTTCCACTGACTAGCACTCAATGGGATCCAGTCATTTCTAGGCTTCTCTCTACATCTTTCCATGTGTCCAAGCAATCATTTCCTCACATGGATGTGAAAGAAGAAGGCCTAGGTGACAGCAAATGCATTCTACAACTGGAAAATAGCCTCAGTGCACGTTGAGCTCTTTCTTCTTTATATTTACGTTAAACAATTGGTACCTACTGGGTGGACAGCCTAAAGGAAGGAACAAAGATATCGGAAGATACAGACACCACCTTTTTCGAGGGAAAGCACAACAGAGAGCTGTACATTTGAGATCAGGGAAGTGTCATATGCAGTTTATCCTTAAGCAATGGAGGAGAAGTAGACATATGTCCTGAGGAATTGGGGAATGATAGGAGCTCAAACTAGAGGTTCAGAAATAATGACTATACAGGGTTGAGGACTAGACTGGTGGGAGAATGGTCTCAGTCTCTCTGTCAAGAGGTAGAGACTTGACTTCATAGTATTGCAGGAGGGAGGAAAGGCGAATGATGAAGGCGTCAAGGAAAGTAGGGAGGATATGTGGCAGGAGATAAAAAATCTGAGTCTGCAGGAGCAGCAAACACCAAAGAAGGGAAAGTGATGGAGTCGGGGGATGAGTTCAATGAGGAGATGAGGCAAAGAAACAGCTGGTTTCATGTGCAAAGGTCACAAGGCTCTGTTATAACTCCAAAATTGCAGATTAGCAAAGGAATCTAAATCTGAAACCAACTCGTGACTACTTTGTTTTTGGAATGGGATTGTAAAACTTGAGCCCTTGAACAGTTGTATCTGTGTTTTAAATTTTTTAAATGAGAGAGAAATTTGACCTCAACCTCAGATTTAGGAATGGTGAAAATTTATTTAGAGCATTGTCTCTCCATTTGCTGCTGTGTGGGCTGCACTCGGGTATTTTGCCACGTTTTCCTCCATGGTAGTTATAAACGTGTGACGCAGGAGAGGAAATGATGTCTAAGCAATTAAAATAAAAGTAAAAGGCTTTGTCTGAGCATCGATGGGTCAGAGTAGATCAAAAAGACAAAGTTTTTACCCTCAAAAGTCTTGTCCTCTACAGGGTGATGTGAGAAATGCACATTAACTATAATTAGAGGTACAAAGAGATCCATGTTCCATGAAAAGTGTTAAGGAAACCCTGAAGGAGGGCAAATGCATTTAAGATAGTGAACGTGGAATACACAACCGGACAAGCGGGGTCCAAGCCCTGACTCAGACAGTTACAAATCACTGTTCTGGGTGATTACCTGAAGAAATTTTGAATTGAATTTGAATTGAATGGGCACTTCTGAACAACCTGAAACTCTCTATTCTTACAAGGCTCACCCCTTGGTAAGGACATGGGGTTTTTTTTGGTTATTGTTGTTGTTTCTTTTGTTTGCCTTTTTAAAGATTTTATTTGAGTGAGAGAGAGAGCAAGCACAAAGTGGGTGGAAGAGCAGAGGGAGAGAGGAAGGCTCCCCCCCTGAGCAGGGAGCCCGACGTGGGGCTCAATGCCAGGACCCTGAGATCACGACCTGAGCCGAAGGCAGACACTTAACCGACTGAGCCACTCAGGCACCTCAAGGACATGGTTTTTACATAAGCCTCTCACAAATGGAGGTATCTATTAGTGAAAAAGGAAATTTCTATATTTTACCACTAAAAACTCAACAAGCGGTAAACAGTGTAGAATGCTAAAAATACTGAGGTAAATCTATAAAATATAATGAGGCATTATGGTCTTTCTGGAACTGTTGGCTTTTGATGAATAAAGTACTTGCTTTTTAATTAATTAATTATGTTCAGTTAGCCAATATATAGTACTTGCTTTTTGATGGTGGTGGTGGTGGTGGCAATGGAATGTGTTCCATTTAGCGTTTACATAGGATTTGTTTTGGGAATAGACAGATCTTTATTTTGGGGAGATGAGCATATATGTCACTTCAAGATTATATAATGAGGAGAACCCTGCTTTTTTGCTGCTTTGACATTAATTATTGCAATAACAGCTTTCTCCAGTGGGGATGTATTCCTCTTCTGTCTTTTAAAAAAAAAAACATTGGCAATGCTGAGGGAAGGAACACAAGGGCATTTGTAGTGGCCACTTACTCTAAAGATACCTCTACTGCCACATTGCTGCAGGAACCCATAATGAACGTCTTAGTTGATCTTATGGGTTGAGGCGTTAAAACCTATGTCAAATTGCATGTGTTACCTGAAAGCATATGTCAGTAAGGATTCATTCGGTTATGAGAACAAAAAGCTATCTAACCATGGTTTCAACCAATGAATATTTATTACATACAAGGATTTGGAATTTAGGTCACCTGAATTTAGGTTCACCTACTTAGAGGTACTCTAAGGCTTTTCCTACCTTCTGGATTGTCATTCTTGTCATATTGGCTTTTTATCTTCCTAACAGCCATTCATGGTTGCAAAATAGTGGCCATGACTTCAAGCACTTAGTTCTCACACCAAGTCAAGGTCAAGAAACCAACCAGTAAGAACCAGAGGGATTTCCTTCTAACAGCTGGTCCCCATCTCTCGTGGGTGTAGAATCAGTCATGTGTAGGCGGCCTGGGAAGTTGTGGATATTAAAGAAGGAAATGATTGAGTATAGTCATGATTTATACAACAAACTGGAAGGAAGAAGGGAGGATGACTCTTGAGTAAATCTCTAACAGAGGGATAATTTGTTATCCTTCTTAATTCATTGTCAGGACTTCGTGTGTGTGTGTGTGTGTGTGTGTGTGTGTGTGAGAGAGAGAGAGAGAGAGAGAGAGAGAGAGAGAGACAGCATTATTCTTAGGAAATGAATACAAGATAAGTGAGAATGATAGCATGCTGCCAATGTCTCTGAGGGACCATGGCATCAGAATATGGTAATGAGGGGTATCCAGACAAGAAGGATAGAGAATGCAGAAACCAAGATTGAAGAGGTTGAATTCAGTGCTTTTGGGTTCTTCTAGTTCTCATATTGTGTTTCAACAAACTGGGGAGTCACCAAGCATTCTTTTTCTACTTTCTCATTTTACCAGTGCCTTGTAGACATTGAATCTGTGGTCTGTATGGTTATTTAGGAGTAATTCATAGAGGGGTCTGTTTCACAGTTCATTTTGGGCCCCTGTTTCTAGGAGCTGTGAGAGTAGATTTTTAGAAGGATATATTCCTTTATTTTATTGATATCTTGGCAGCCAAGAAAACTAGAAAGTATATTTTAGGGTGTCTCTATTTAAACATGTAGGACTTCAAGTTTCATTTGGCTGGAGACTCCAGATTCTAGCAGCAGCTATGCTCTGAAGACCCCTCCTCCCAATAGGGAGGGGGTCTGACTTTAGAGTGCTCATCCACTTTCCTAATTTCTGTTTAGGGCAACCAAATCTTATACAAGGAAATGTATGCCAAGGTCAGGTCATCTTTGTTTCTTTCTCTTTTCAGTGGAAAACCTTGCTATAATTACCTCAAGGAGTTGTTGTGAGAAGAAAATGAGATAATGTATGAGACAATTCTTTTGGAAAGCTTGATGGGTGGCATGCAGAATTCTCAAATTGCTGCTACCTATTCAGAGTATTTGCAGAGCTGGACAGTGACAGGTTTAGGGTACACTATTAGTGTGATTTCAATGTTCAACTTTATTTTGTTTTCTTAGCTTTCATTTTCTTTTCCATGATGGTCTCAAACGCTTACCTTATCTCTCCAGCTTCTTTGGGCTCTAGTAAAAGCTATGTGGACAATTTTCATTAATTTCTGTTTTTTGTAAGGACTTTTGATCTGTTTTTATTAGCAATTTCACATACAGTATGAGAGAATCAGTGATATCATCTGATGGGAAAGCATGGTGAGGAAGGTTAAGGATTGGCAAGATGAAAAAAGCCACGATCTTGCAGGTGAAGGAGTTATATCCTAGGAATAAGCGAGGCAGCCTGGCTGATGTTTAAGTAAAGATCCCCTCAGAAGATACAGTGGGAGCCCTGAATACACCACTGGTCCAGGAGTCACCAGGCATGGGTAGAGAGCTGGCTCCAATGTTAATGTTCTGTTGTGACAAGTCACAGGCCTTCCTTGAGCCTCAGCTTCCACATACACAAGATGGGAAATTCTCAGAGTGCTGGTTAAGGACAAGGAGAGAATACATTGTTGACCAGATGATCTCTAAAACACCATCCTTCCAAACTGAAGACTCATGGGCTTCCCACTCTCCTCATCTTTACGATTGTGAACCCACTCTGAATCATTTGTGAGCATATCAGACCTGAAGGGGCCTTAGGAATCAACTGTTTAACCTCTTCTAGGAAGTATTCATTGTCATAGAGACTGCAACAAAAAGTCTGGACTTTGAATCAAGGACTTCTGACTTCAAACCCATTGTGCTTTCCATTACACAAGATTAGGCAAACTTTTTCAAAGGAGAGATCTCTGGGAACATGAATGCTTTTGTTTTATAGAACATATGTAAATTTTAAAAATTGCCCTCTAGCAAAACTAGTAGAGAAATGGAAAGGAAATCACCATATGTGTAATGGTATGTGTGAATGTATGCATTAAAAGGTCATTTGAAAGGGCATGCCAAACGTTCACTAATATAAGAAAAATCCAGGAAATTGTAGCACATCCTTTTAATAGAATATTATGCAGATTTAAAGATGATGTTTATAAAGATTATTTAGCAAAATGGAAAATGCTTATTTTATAATATTAAATGGAAAGAGGCATGAAATTTTATAAATACTTTAATTATAGCTACGTTAAATACATATCAAAATTATTGAGAAGAAATATATTGGCGTTTTCTTCTCTAATGTGATGAGATTATGGATAATTTGGGGTTTTTTTTGCAGCATAGTTTTATTATATTTATAAATATTTTAAGTCAATTTTACTTTTCTTTTTAAAGGAAAGACAATGTTACTAAACAGGCAGGCTTTTAAGTTAGGATTTCAGCAGAAGACAAATGGCATACTGAATTTGGAATTATTTGAGGAGGGTTTAATGAAGGAACTGTGTTCAAAGGTAGGTACAAGTTAGTGATGTAACATGGGGGCCTAGAATGTCTTCTGGAGAGTGCTGCCATCAAAAAAAAGCTGTGATATTTAGTTGAGGGATGAAATCAACAGAGAAAGTTGCCATCACAGGGAGGCCTCTCTCCAATAACCTTCCAGGGGTCCCCATTAACCAAGCCCAATTAGAAGCCAGAGGGCATGGGAGCCTCTTGATATAGTCCATGCAGGTCAGGGCATAGAGCTGGGTAGAGAAAGGTGGAGATTGTAATAGGACAGGTAAACCCAGCAGAGCAGGATACATGGAAGTAGGGCTTGCCCAGCCTGCTAGATTGTCACAGGATTGGCTTCAATGCTCAGATCTTCACTTCTTCTAAAATAGATTGACCATAAGGGCCTTCTGGCTCAGAATCTCTGGACTGATAGCCCATAGATAGACCTATTAATAGACCATTTCTAGGACTTCTGATATAGATGCACTGTCCTCAAGAACTAGACACACAAAGTAGTAATGACTTGATTTCTTTAGAAGAACAGGACAATGATCAGATAGAAATAAGGATCTGGAGAAAGGTCAGGACTGGAGAAACATTGAAATGTCAAGGGTGACTGATGCTATAAAAGGGGATAAGGTAGTTAGGAAGAAGTGAAAAGAAGATGAGAACAGATATTTCAGGGGCCAAGAGAGAGGAAAGAAGACAACAAAAGACACTAAGAACCTCTGAGACACGTTAAAATAATAGTTAACATTTACTGAATAATTATTCTGTACTTATGCTTTATTTCATCAAATCATCACTGTATTTTTGTGTGAAATATATCATTATTATCTCTATTTTACAGATACAGAAATGGAGGCTAGATAATTTTGCTTGTGAAAAATCATACAAGCTAGTGAGGGGCTGACAGAGGATATGAGTCACAATGGTCTAGATTCTAGAGAAGGCCTCCCAGGAAGCAAGAAAAGAAGGAGGAATGGTGTATTGTAAAAATCCAAGGGAAGAGGGAACTTTGGGACAGAGGGAGGAGAATGTTAGTTGGTCAGCAATGTTAAATATGGCAGAAGTCAATCAAGGAGGATGATAGCTGAAAAGAGGTCATTTTAATAAGATAATCTCCCAATCTATTTGTAAACAGTTAATGCAGTATGGCTAGGTCTAACGTGCTTTTGGTATATTTGCTTTTGTCTTTATCTTGAACCTAAAATTTGAGCTCCACAGATGCTACATTAAAATTTTATTATTTTTAATTTAAGTAGAATCTCAAATTTCTATCAGAAGTTTTTTTTTTTTTTTCAGTTTCTTTGGAGTTTTAGTCTTGAAAGGTTTGTTTCTGATAAAGCTCGAAAAGTGAAATGTTGGCTTTATGAATGTGTCTATTGTTTAAGGTTACAGATATGATTTTGTGTTTATGAGGGAATGAGACCCAAGCTGCTGAGAATTATTCCATTCACATATGTAGACGGGAAACAGCATGTGTATTAACAAACTGATTGGAATAGGAGTTATCTCTCATACTCTGAAACATTTGACTTGGGTGCCATCAGGCATTAAGCTGTTACCACATTAGAGCGCAGTAAAAAGGCAAATTTAGGAAATTCCTGAAAAGATGATTTCTCCTATGATCTGATGATGGTACAGTAAATTCTTAGTTTGAGAGTATAGATGCCATTTCAAGTTAAGTATATGCAATTTAAATTAAAGATGCTCAGATGTTAGCTGGCTGCCACAGCATATTGGCAACAGCATGTGTTTGAACTAGAGCAGATAATTCAAATGGCTCGTTATCCACTTACATTCTAATCATCTGTGAGGTGGCTTCTCTCTGGGCAGACTCAGCACGCTCTCAGGGGAGGCTTTATAGCTTCTGAACTTATAGAAAGGGAAAAGGAGTTTTTCTGGCTGCTGTGACTCAACCAGTCCCATCCAATCTCTGAACTGCTTTAGCTCTCTCGAGTGCTGTTAGGAAAACCCAACTCTTCTTTGAGCTTTGATCCTCATGTTTGCAGAAAGTGGCTCCCGAGCCTGTTTCCAGGCTGGGTGTTTCAGTTACTAGTGCTGCATAACAAATCACCCCCAAACCTAATGACCTAAGAATAATAATCATTTTATTATTATCTCTCATACTTCTGAGGGCTGATTGGGCTCATTTAGATGGTTCTCTCCTGGGGTGTCTCATGTGATTGGAGTCAGATGGTGGCTGGAGCTGGAGCTACCTTGAAGGCTGCCTTACTCACATGTCTGGTGGTTAATGCTGCTGTCATCTGGAACCCCTATCTGCCATTTCCATGTGGCTCCTAGTTCCAAGTGTAAGTGTCCCAGGAAAACGAGGCAGAAGTTGTATTACCGTTTATGACCTATCTTTGGAAGTCACATAGTCACTTCTGTTATAGTCTCAGACCTGCCCATATTTAAGTGTGTGTGTGGGGGGGAACACAGGCTCATCTTTTGATGGGGGTGTGTCAATGTCACACATGTGGACAAAAGAACATACGGAATGAGAGATGGTGTAGGGCTATCTTGGAAAATATAATCTGCTTCACCGGGGACTTTTCTATAGACGTGTCTCTAGGCAAATCTGTGAGGCTCCAAAGTAATTTTCTCATTTCCCATTTTAGATGTCTGTTTGCTTTCAGTAAGCTTTTCTTAACTTGTAGTTTCCCCTGGGAAGCCAGGATTCCATGTTGCCAGAGGCCTACAACTTGGGACACCTAAACAGTGACCCACGATCAGGTTCTTTCCTTTAGGTATCCTTTCATCAAAACTTATCTTTTCTTGGCACTCAGGGCCCAAAGTCCATTCTCTCTTCCTTATGAATGGCTGGACTGTGGCTGCCTATAGCAATCCTCCTATATAACATATGTGGCCTACTTTTATGAGAAGAAAAAGGAGATTCTTAACCAACATGTCCCATTTTAGAGGTATTTTAGTAGTTTGAGCCCAAAGGAGCTATGAGAGCTCATATTAGATAGGCCTGCTAGCCTTTTGTGGAAGAAGTTGGCCTGTGTGGGATGGTTGCAGAAGCATCCTGGTCTGCTTTTAACAGTCCAATAAATTTACATTAGATTTGAGTTCTGTTCAGGCACTGTGCTGGGTGCTGACAGTACACATATGAATGAGATAAGGATTCTACCCCAAAGATGCTATCCATGGGCATCAGTGGCCAGAATCCCATAGTAAGTAGTGCTTTGAGTTAAGCATTAATGGCCTATGATGATGTGGAAAGCTATTATCTTTAAGAGATAACATGTTAAGCCATTTTTATGTGTTGACCCTTGATGTGGATTCTATGAACCAGCAGTTATCAAAACCCTGAGGAAATTAAATATCAGATGCATAGCTCTGGTAGGAGAAAGGAGAGGAAAGAAAATGCCCTAACTTGGCAGAAGGAAGTAATGAAGTGACCTGTTGGGAGAATACATAGATAAACTTTTTCTGCCATACAGTTTGTTGGTAACAGATGAGAGACTGTAAACAATGGAGGTTAACTTCATGGACCCTGAGGCAGACTGCCTTACTTTGTATCCTTTCTCTGCTGCTTACTAATTACATGGTTTTTGGTAAGTTGCTTAACTTTTCCAATGCCTCATTTTCATCATTTGTAACGTAGGGTTACTAATAGTAAATATAGAGTTGCTGTGAGCATTAGTCAAATGAACTAATGTTGACTAAATGTTTTGCCCAGTGCCCAGCACATAGAAGATACTCTTCTCACACTCTTAAATAAGCAAGGAGATTACTTTGTCTTATATATTTTGTACTCTGTTATCAAATTAACTAGAGAATTGACATATTCCCACACTGGTGATGTCAGAGTATTTGTGTGTATATATATATGCATATATACACTATATATATATTTAATATATATGTTATATATATATATACACATACACACATACATATATATACACACACAATATATATATATTTTGGAATTGCTACCCTATTCTTGTTTATTTACAGCATAATTTGGTATCACCCTATAGTCATATATTTGGGGAAATTGGTTCCTTTATTTTTAAATTTTTCTTTTTCAAATTTTAATATGATTGGGAAATTGTGAGGGGTGCAGTAGGCTTTCTGTTCTGGGAACTCATCAATTTAATGTGATTCCATTTGACAGTTTTATATTCTTCTCTTCTTCTATTCTCTGCCAGTTAACCTATCTGCAAGGTGAAATTCTTGAACAAATTGTCTACCCAAAGCACTGCTCTGTAAAATAGATGATGTGCCTGGAGTGGATGTATTCTGTTAAGTCATATGAATGGTCAAGGTTGGAGAGGACATTGGGAGTTCCTATTTAAAAATAGAAGAGAGGAAACTGGTTACAATATTTGGGTGATCTTTGTGGTGATATTGCGAAATTGTTTAGACCACTTGTGTTGTGCCATCTCTTGAAGGTGTAGATGAAGTTTTGCCATGAGAACTTAACCCTGTCATCATCCTTCTTCTTGGAACCTTGGAAAGATGGAAAACCCATTTGCTTCTCATGTTGTAGAAGACCCACTTCCTGAAGGCTAGAATAGGCCTGTGGTTCTCAGCCTTGTCTAAGCATCAGAATCACTTGTGGGGCTTAAAAAGTTTCCCAAGCACTCACAACTTTCTAAAATTCTAATTCAGTAGATCTGGAGTGAGGCCAGGCCTCTTTTCTTCTTTTCTTTTCTTTTTTAAATACCTCCTTGGGTGTTCAAAATCAATGGAACAAATACATAAGGTAAAGAGCAATTAATCCATGTGATATCAAGTTAATAGTATCATATCAGTGTAAACGCTGGCATTTCTCACATGTTTAGTTACATGATTACCATACTTTAGATTTTGCAAGCTCTTTGAAAACATGTCTATTAATTTGGATTTACTGCCATTTTCAGACTAGAGTTTATATAGCTGGAGACCTTAATCCGCAGTAATGGAGGGTTTTCTCTTTTGTCTCTAAGTTATGATTTAGATTCAAAATGCTAGAAATACTCCTTTAGCATCATTATGACTTGCAAGTGGACCGAAGAAATTCAACATAGACAGGAAAACATATTTACCCCTTAATTTTAAAAAATCTTTTGGGATTGAAGGAAATAAAATAAAACAAACATCCTGGAAAGTATAATGGAAGAACATTAAATGATGTCTTCCAAAACCTCACCTGCATTATTCTAGTTGTGGTGCCAAAGGCCAATTACAACTTGTTTTGTGGTAAGAGATGTGTCTGATTTAGACAATAGAAGATTATAACAGAATACTGAGAATTTTCATAGTAGAAAAAAAGAGCAATCTTTCAAGGTATTTGTAATGCAACAGAATGCTTTCCTCCAAGGTTTAAACTTGCACATGTTACACAGTGCTGCCATTGTTTCTTCCACTTCTCTCTCTCTCTCTCTCTTTAGTTCCCTTGCTTGGCTATGAAATGTCTTATAAATTCTAGGTTTTATCATTCATGACTGATAGGGAAATAGAATGTAGAAACGGTTTCGATGCTAGCTAGTAAAATGGGCCCCGTGTCAATGCTTTACCAAGTAATATTACCGTCCTGCAAAAGATTCAGTTTTGTCTTTTGTTGATGCGTGATCTTATTCATGTGCCCTTCCCGACGCAAAGGGAAATAAACACGCTTCTCCTAGGTATCATTCATTTCAGTGAGAGTATGTCTATTTGAATAAAGGAGGGGATTATGGATAATTTCTGACATTTCTCAGCATCATTTGTGTGAGATGAGGATGGTCCCTCCCATGCAGAGGATGGAAATAAATTGGCAGGCCACGATTCTCTCCAGATCAAGGCAGATAACCTCTTGTTTCCAAGAAGAGTTAGTTGTATCCAAGACGTGGCCTTCCTTCATGCCTGTCTGGGAGCAAACGACTATTTCCTTAGCATCCTACCCAGCTGCTATGATCTACTGAGATGAGAACACACCAACTCGTCAAATTTCCCCCATTTTCTGGCTACTTCTTCAATGTTAATTTCTGGAATTGAAGCTGGAAGAGGGCTAGGAATTATTATTATCTTTCTAATCTTTATTTAAATGGCTCTTGAGTGATAGTCTGATTTTCTCCCCAAACCACAAAATAAGATTACCTTAGTTCCTTTCTTCTTGTCTGCTGGATACAGTTCTAATATTCTCTAATAAACAATCAATAAATTTATATTAAATTGACTGTATATAGTGACCTCTTTCAAATGAATTATCTTGATTCTCTTTTATTTCTATATTTCTCCAATATTCTCATTTCCTTGATGATGGACTATGTCTTATTCATATATGTATAATATCTTATGTAATGTTCAAGATATATTTATTGTGGGGCGCCTGGGTGGCTCAGTCATTAAGCGTCTGCCTTCAGCTCAGGACGTGATCCCGGAGTCCTAGGATCGAGCCGCACATCTGGCTCCTCCGCTGGGAGCCTGCTTCTTCCTCTCCCACTCCCCCTGCTTGTTTTCCCTCTCTCTCTGGCTGTCTCTCTCTCTGTCAAATAAATAAATAAAATCTTTTTAAAAAATTTAAAAAAAGATATATTTATTGTAATAGAAACTTCACAAGTTTCCACAAGGTCAGTTGTTTTGGGAGTCCTGGTAATTCTACACTTGCTTCTTGATTTGTTTGTTTGTTTGTTTGTTTTAGGTTTTGTTTTTGTTTTCGTTTTTTTGGGTTTTTTTATGGGGAGTACAATAGGGCATGGGAGGGAAGTATAATGAAAGGAGTGGGAGGGGCGTCACCAGGAAAATTCATCCAAAGTATTCATTGGTAGTTTGCCTGGGACTACCTATTGTAGATTCACCTTGAGAGCGGATGGTAATATGTGCCTCCTGAGCAAATATTAGACTCAGATGAGGAAAGGGCTGATTGTTGCTGGACAGGTAAAGCTTAAAATCATTTGCAGAATCATTTCACAGCACATGAAAAATGCTTTCAGTTTTCTTTTCAACCTGCAGACTGACACATGAGCCCATTTAAAGTCATTAGTGTAGTGCAGACACGCTCTTTTTCAAGCACTTTAAACTGTGATAATGTTCCAGTGGAAGATGTAGGAATTTGACTCACGGCTCATCAGTTGTCTCATTACAACATGCATGTTGCCATGATCTGCTTTTGGAAGGTGTGTTGTTTGATTTTTTTGTCCCTGAACTCCTATCTTGTCCCGCTGTGTCACTGGTGGGATGTAACTACTCTTTCCGGAGTTTTGCTAAGAGGGTAAACAAACTTGTTCTGGGTGGGTAAATAGGGCACATGGAGCTGCCTAATGTAGCTCAAGGATTTAAGAGAGAATAGGATTGGAAGACCTGGCTTTTAGTATTGTCTCTGCTACTTTATTGATGACTTAACTGTTGTAATTCCGCCATGATTTTTTTTCTTACCTTCACTTCTTAAAGGGAAAACAACAAGGTTTTGTTTGTTTGTTTGTTGTTTTGGGGTTTTTTTTTGCTTTTTTTAAAGAGAAGCTGTGACACATGCACTGGAATCATGCTAGGGAATAGCATTTCTGCCTAGATTTCCTGAATGTAAGCTTCTTTTCCTGCTGATTCAAGAACTGTTGACCTTTACTGCTATGGGATATAAATGAGCAGTGTTATTGTGATGAAGGGAGAGTTATGCCATCAGCTACCTTGTTTTGCAGAATTCTATAGGCTGCATCATCATATCCCACTCTAAAATTTTCTAATCATTTTCAGGGAGAAAGGATGGGAGAGAGCTGACTCTAGCCTAAGATGTGGATTGAGTTCCTGAGATTTATAATAATCAAAATATTAATGAAGTAGTCGATACAAATGCTGTTTGTGTAGAATGCCTAAGTAACCGGTTGTGTAATACATCAGGAAGAGATCCAGAGATGAGCAGAGGCAGAGCATAATAAATCAGGTCATTTGTTTTGCAATAATGGAATGATAATTGTGATAATTTCAGAAGTCACTATCATCCTGCAGCGTGAAAGAATCTTTTGCTGGCTTCCCATTGTTTAAATATTCATGTGATGTCTATGAGTGACTTCCTGCTGAGAAAATCTTTGCATACCTCCGCTGGCACAAGAACTGGAAATTGTGCTTTGCTTTAACCTGGGAAGGTTTTGCAGGAGCCTGGGTGCTCTCTTGGTTTGAGGGGGGTAGGGGGTAGAATGTTCCTCAAAGAACAATTCTTTCAGTGAAATAAAGGCCCGTGCTACTGAATCATTTTCCAAATACCTTCTCCCAACCAGCAGCTGTGTGAATTTATAAGCAATCACCTCTGCCCTTTTGCACTGAGTGATGAGGCAAAGGCAAAAATAAGCATGCTAGCTTATAACACAGTTATGCTATAGATATACAAACATAGCTAATGACCCAGAGAAGAAAATCTGCAGTTGTCACCCGTGCTGGCCATCTCCCCCTCCCCCAGCCCCCTGCCTTTTTCTTGGAGTGGGTGAACGGGGCTGTTTTAATTGAGTTATCTAAATTTGGCAGGCCATACATCCCACCGTCTCATACCCTAGGACTTAAGGTCCACCTGTTGCCATTATCCCCTAACCAGCACAGTAGGAGAGAGACAACAAATGCTTTCAAATTCCTTTTCTGTATAAAACCCCAAAAGAATTGCAGTGAAGGTTTTGGAATTACTTGGGTACTGCCATGAATGGGGGTGCAGGTTCTTTTAACAGGGGTTATTTTAGAAAGAGCAAAATTGTGCTCCTACCTTGAGCAAATTATATCAGTATGTACATTAGATTGTATATTAGATATTGTAGTTTAGAATGTACTAGGGTTTGGTGTTCTGGAGGTACTTAGACTTTTGGTGTTGGAGCAATTCTCAAGTGACTGACTGAGGGGAAAATAGAAACAGTAAAGAGGCAATAGACCTTTTCTAAGCACTCAAGTGCTATAGGCTGATTGTTTTGTTAAGCCTCCTAATTCTTATCCAGCATTAAGAAAGAATCATAATTCTCTTTAAGGAGGAAACAAAAAGGCAACTGGAAGATGAGTGTAAGCCCGGGTCTCTGCAAAAATTGAAGGTGAAGCTGGGATCTCTGTCTCTGATAGAGTTCTGACTGCCAGCTGGGCTTCCTTCCTTCAAGAGTTAATGGCCTCTAATGGTGGTTTGATTTGAAGGTGATTATGCATCTAAACTACCTGATTAAAAAATACGTTTCCAAATGTGGCTGATTACCTATTTACATATTGCTAGGGTTTAGGTGAAATTGTGAGGTTTAGCTGGGTGGTGATTTTCTGAGAAACTGCAACGTGCAGAAGCAAATTCTGTTTTTAGCTTCATGATTAGATTGGACACCAGTTAATGTTTAAATTGATAGTCATTTTTCCACTGAGTTAAAAGGAGCCAGTCCTGCTTATGTTCTTTCAATCAAGATAAAAGCAATGACAGCAATTTCTGGGTTAGGCGCAGGGTTGTTGGCTGGGGTGCAGACAGGGAGGGCTCTGGTAAAATCACAAATACAAGGTGAAGTATCTACAGCATTTGTTTAGCACTGATCTGTGGACGGTAGTGGGCTGTACAAAGACGTTTGGATCCACTTAATCGGTGGCCCTCTAATATTTTAGAGCCTAAGGCCAATCGCACCAGGGTGGGATAGTCCTAAAGAGAATCAGGACACTTAAAATGGCAAGTAAATTGAATAACAAAGCAGGAATAGAGTAACCTTACATATACAAAGAAGGGTTGCTAGGTAACAAGTGAGGGGGTGTCGTGGCTTCAGATCAGAGAGGGCTGGTTAGAAAATAAAATGTCATCCTCTCTTCTAATTAGTCCTTCCCAATCACATGCATCAAGATAATTTTGCAGTTTAGAGCTTTAGCCTAGTTTGCAAAGCCCGATGCTGTGATTGCTTTCTTTAATAGAACCATTTCGCTTTCTGTGTTTTAGACTTGGCCCATCGGCTGCTGTTGGCTCCCGGCAGGCTACAGCAAAGCTAGTTAGCTACAAAGCAGAGGTGTTTGGTGGTGATAGTTCATTCTGCAGGTTCAGTTTTCTTAGCAAATGTTACCAGTTTGGTCAAAGACAAAGACAGCATATTTGCCAATATACATAGACAAGTAGAGTAAGCCATGCAGTTAAGACCTTAACTAAAAACACAGTGAATCAGTTCTCTAAATTAATTTGAGGGTTTTTTTTTCCCTGCACATAATTTTTAAGAAAGAAGAAAATATTGCAATATGCAAATTTAGTAAAAACAAACGAACAACACTTCTGTGCTATATTCAAGGAGTTACCCAATCTCCTAAGCAACGAACCTCAGGATCACCAGAGGATTTTTTCTAGACCACACATATTCCAGACTCTCAAGTGGGGATGGACATATGTAGTTTGAAAAAGAAAAATCTTCATGGTGATTTTTATACATTTACCCCGACTGAGAACAGCTGTCCTAAATCTTTGCTATATCTATATCACCTCTATGGATGATCCTGAATTTTAAAAGGAATGACGAATTATGTCTGAAAACATGAATTTACAACAATAGGAAAATACTAATTCATCTTATGAAATTTATAAAAATTTTTAAAAAATGGGGAAATCGTTTCATAATGAGGCTTGAAACAGTAAGGAATGTTTGATTCTATTCAAACTGACCAGAAAAAGTGAATTACCTACCATTAAATAAGAATACATTATGGTCTTCTGATAAATTGAAGGTTTATTATTTGGGATGAAGAGAAGCTAAAATATACCACCTCCCAGTTACCGTATTAAGTTATGATCATACAGGGTCAATGCATTTGTTGTAGGGTTTGACAACCAGAAAGACTGTGGTGAAGGTACTGTGTTTTTTAGTGCATGTTTTGATAACTTCCAAAAATCTAATAACAGAAAATGCAGAGAGAAACATTTTGAAAATTATTTCTCTACAGGTAAAGACTGAGAAATACTAAGCAATGTTTGACATAGTTGAAGGCTGAGCTGTTTTCTCTTGTTGTTGGTCCTATGATTATTTTTGATTATTGACATGAAATGAGATCATTATATGTTAATTTTATGTTTATTCCTTATAACTTACATAAGCATATATGCCTGTTTACTAAGCGTATTTTTTAATCTTTAAGGTGTGATTATGATGGAATGGAGAATTTTCTGGGGACAGCTGCTTTTTATGACAAATGATTTATACATATAAAAAAAGTAGAAAAAGAAATGAAGAAAAGGAGTCCTTTGATTCTTTATTGTAAATAAGATGTAATGCATATGAATTTTACTTTATAATGGCATTAATGTGTCACCAGGCAGTCTTAACTTCAGAGCCTGTTCAAAGTGGGGTGTGCTTACTGATACGGTTTGATGTAGGTCTGGGAAACTTCTATTTAGTTCATCACCCCCAATCCTTCTGGACATGGAAAGAAATGAACATAATGCTCCTTTCTCTGCTCAGATCTATCTTTGTCAAGTTCTTTTGCTTTTTACAGGCTATTTCTAATCCAGGTTCTCTGTTGTCTGCTCATCTGCATTGAAGAATGACAGTATTTCTGTTCTTGGGCTTTCTTCTTTGCATTTATCAGAACTTCAAGTTTAGGAGAGGATTTTTGCCAGATTAAGGACCTACAATTATATTACCTCTGCCGGGATGTTTCTGGAACATGGGAGATGGCGTGGAGATTGAAGTGGCTAATCCATTCCCTGCTTTGTGACGATACTGCTGTCGTATTTAGTTGTTACTGGTTGAGAGTGTAGAGAAAGGCTGTGATTTCCAGACTTTGCAAACCACTGCCATAAATTAGTGACTTTATAGATTAGGTTTCTGTATTAAAGGTGCCAACAGCTGGATAAGACTTTGTTCAGGAAAGGTTAGGTAACATTTATTTATGTCTACATTCTCCAATATTTAATTCTGTTAGCTAAAAATGCTCATCTAAAAAATGTTTTCAGATCAATCTAGTCATTTCTACAGATTCAACTTCATAGGATTATTATGTTTATAAACCTGCTTTGAACTGGCTGAATTTTATTTGGTGTTAAAAATCATTGAGAACTTAGCTGCAGGGTATTGGAGATGATAAAATAATCATGACAACAATAATTTTATTTTTCTAGTGTCTATTTCTGACAAGTTTACAGCTGTTATATACTCATAAAATTATTCACTAATAGTAATCCCTGAAAAATGTCTATGATGATGGCAAAAGTATTTCTCTATTTTTTCCAATCAACATTTCCTCTCAGACCTAGTGTGCTATAAATATAAAGAAAACTCTGTTTAGATAAAACTGCAACTGGTGAACTCCACACTCAGCAAAAGATCCTAAAAACTCCTTGTGAACAGAAACAGAACCCAATCTTGGAAAAATTTTATTATTTATTTATTTATTTGTTTAACTGTTAGAAATTTTGTGTTTTGCAAAATTGCACTATAAACAATAGTAGCTGACATACTTAAACTAATCATAACCAGTAATAACGATGCATCAGTCAGGTTAGGCTAGGTTATGTTGCAATAAGAAGAACCTCCAAGTCTTAGTCACTCAAAACAACAAGGTTCCATTTCTTGGAACACATGTCCACTGTGAGCAGCTGGGGACTCTGTTCAGGTTTTCTTAATCTGGAGCCAGGTTGATGGGACCTCCAAAGACCAGATTTGGTGGTTTCATTGGGGGAGGAAGGAAGCCTGCAAAAAATACCTGCTTCTCAGTGGTTTTTGCCCTAGAGCAATACACATTATATTTGTTCACATTCCACTGGCAAAATAAGTCATACGCCTCTGCTCATTTTCAAGGGGACAAGGAGGTGCAATCTCACCCTGGGCCTAATAGAAAATCTGGAATATTGGTGAAAAGCCTTACTATCTATCACAAACAACAATGAAAACTCTAAGATACTGTTTACCATTGCCTCCTGGGAGAAAAGATAGGATATAAAGCAGGAGATTATATGTGGACAGAAAAATGAACAAAGCTAAAAGTAAAAATAGAATTCCATAGATAAACATATAAGGAAGGCACTTCCTTAATCTTTCTTCTTTAAGTAGCAAAATGACCTGCTCTCCCCCAGCCCCAGTTTTTCTTTCTCCCTCCTAGATCTGTCTTTATCTCTTTCTCCTCTCTCTGCGTCCCTCTTACCCCATCCCCTATCCCTTATCTTTTTAATTTGCAGGGTCCTCTGCCTTGGGGCGGGTTCACTGCTAATGGGGCCTCAGCTGATGCTGCAGCATGTAGTTGTTCTTAGGCTGTAGCAGTCTGCCCTAGTCCTGGATAAGTATTTCTTAGATACACATCATTGGTCACGGCAGAAGTCTGTATCACAAATCCATCAGCACTCTGGGAAGAACACCCAAAGTATGCATTTTAGAGGTATCTGTGAGTAATTCCATCCTTCCACAGAAAGGAGAGCTAGTCCTGTTATGACTGGGGTCTCTTAAAAAGACAATTGCATTCCTCAGTTCAAGTAACTGGTCTCTTGCTACATATTAAAGTGTGTAGAACCCTATTTTCCTGTGAATCATTCCCCTCCCTTGGTGAAAATCACATAAAAGATTAATGAAAAAAAATCACATCCTGGAAGGTTCTCAGTAACTGCAGCATCGCATGCGCTCTTACCCCCTTCTTACCCTCTCTCCACTTCCCTCCCTGGCTACACCATCGGTGGTGTCTTAGTGAGGAATCATAGAGAAGCACTGAAGGGGACATGGGGCATGCTAGTTTCTGTCCTTAATTTTAAAGACAAGAACGCTGAGTCTCAGGAAGATTAAGTATCTTAAATGGAGACATCAGGTCTTGAACTCAGATCCTGCAGCAATCTGTTCAATATGCCTTCTATCTACCTCTCTGATGTAACAAACTCCTAGGGACCTCGGTGTTCATGTCATCCTAAGAAATTCACGCAAAAGATGAATGTTGAGGATCAAGTGTTGGCCAAATTTTCACAAATCTATCTACTCTGCGATGCCAAGTCAATGTGAGTGCTTTCAGGGAAGGCAGGACTCTCTGGGTCTCTTCCTTTTCTGGAAAATGTCACAACGTGGAAGTTACCCCAATTACCAGGCAAAGTGAGCTCAGTGTTGGGGGAACCCAATGTTGGAAGTTTGGTCCTAACAGATGCCTTAAGGGAGAAAGGGTAACATCCAACAGACATATCTTCTCAAATTAGGAACACATTTTGCATGTTTATTCCCATTAAAGACCCTGTTCTTTCAACACTTTCTCCTGACCCTGAATTGTTTACTGAAACCATTAGTAAAAAGAAAGGAAGAGATGGTGGAATAGTGAGTTTGAAACACTAGCAATTAATTGTTGGCCCCTATGAAAATAAGTCTCAAATTAAATAGAACTCAGGTATTAACTGCCACCAACAATACAGGCAAAATGTTTTTTTCTTTAATAATAAAAACCAAATCCCATAAGAACATCTTCCTTTTCCTGTCTTAATCTCTTTTCTTTTCTGTCTTTCTTTCTCTTTCTCTCTTCTTTCCTCCTCCTCCTCCTTCCCCTTCTTCTTCTTCTCTTCCTCCTCCTCCCTTCCTCCTCTTCTACTTCCTCCTCCTCCTTCTCTTTCACAGTTTTTCTATTGCTTGTGAAGAAAAGAAGGAGCCTCAGTGATAGTACCTTCCTTTTTATAAAATGTGGGCAGGCTAATGCCCTGGCAACAAATGCCATTGTTGTGAAAAACGTACCCTCTTATACCAAAATGCAGATTTCAGAGTATTTAATAGATGGATTCTAGACCAGTCAAGGAATCAATTAATCCACAAGTCTTTACTGACTGCTTTTTGTAATTAGAATCATTACTGATATAAGTAACCTATGGCCTGGGAGTTGGGTACTGTATTGTGTTACCTATAGAACATTGTCTTAATGAGGTTTGTCATAACTGCTTTTGGCTTATAAAATGTTTTCTGTAAACAGTGTATATATAGGTGTGTTTATGATGGTACTTGAGCAAATGATGTAAGCTCTGCCAAGGAGAGCAGAGGGCAGAATAACGCCATTCCTCTTTGGTTTGCCTGATGGCTCATCAGCCAGAGCCCCTGGGGGAAAATCCCATGCACAATGGCAAGGCATCCCAGTTTCCTGGGAGGCCAATGAATACAACAACTGTTGCCTTCCTGACAGGCACAGAAGCAATCCCTCTCTCTCAACACCAGTTAGTGATAGTGCTGAGTGTTAAAATGGATACTCCACAGTGGTTTGTGCCTGGAAGCTGCATTAGGCAGCTGCTTGAGGTAATTAGGAACTGGAAGGCAACTTTCTAAAGACATCCAACGAGAGAATGGAACATCCATAGGAGGGAATGGTTCTTGGGATGACAGAAAAGCAGGCTGAAAGGAAAGCTGGGTTTCCTGAGGGAATTGCTGCTGGTGTGTAAAAATAGACACTTGTAGCTTATGTCTAACTGCTTATGGTTGAGTTACAAGTTGTCAGATGATTTGAACATCAACATCAGACTTCAGCACCTTGACAAAAGTTGGAGAAGTTGGGGCTAAAGGCTAGGTTGCATTGTGGGGAAGCATTTCCCTATTTCCCTGACTCATTCCTTTCCTCAGCCTCTGCTAATTTAGCACCTGAGCTCTCTAAGTTATGCATTTCTTCTGTATTTGCTTTTTAAATATGTGCCAACACTCTAAATTCTGAAAAGTGCCTGAAGGGGCACTGAATATTCTTCGACTGCACTATTATTCTTTCCTGACAATCCTGATAAGATTATCTTAAATACAGACAAAACAAAAAAAAGTTATATTTTTCTTGTATGATCTATAATTAAAAATGCTGGGATGGTCTGTACATGGCTTAACAATCATTTTTCACTGCCCTTTGGTTGATAGTGTGCAATCATTAGGGTGGCAGTAGGTGAAGAGGATTTTATGAGACCACCTTCCCTTGGGATAAAGGTGGGGAGTCTTCTGTCACAATGCAGCAGGAGATGGGTTTAAGGCCTTTTCTGCTCAGGTAGCCCAAATGAGAGACTATGTAGAAAGCTTGTTAATAGGGCTTTATCCTGACCTGGACCTGCCCCCAACCCCCACCTTATACCCCTTGCTGATCAGGTCCTAGGCTCCCCTGGAGTAAAGACCACCACTAGTAATAAATCCAGCTCCACTTGATGACATGAATCAGTTCCCAGAAGAGCCTCTAAACTAAGTTCCCTGTTCCTAAAGCCTCACACGTAGCACGTGCTCTGGAGGTAAGGTGCTGGTGGAAAATTAACTGAGCTGCCTCAACCCAGGTGGAGTTGAAGCTGATCTGGCACATACATTTATTTAAACAACTCATGAGAAAAATCCCCAGTTATAGAGCACCAGGAGAGACAGGGAGGGATCCTGGGCCTCAGAAATCAGAGGGTTTCTGGGAAATATGAAAAGTGTGAGCACTCCAGTCAACATTTATGGAGTGTCAGGGGCTAGGCTAGCAACCTGCCCAGGTGTTGTTCCACTTCATCCTTACAGTGGCTACAGTTATTCACCTGTGGAGCTGAAGACTTGGAGTTTCTGTCAGAGCTGCATGTGATTGCCTCAGGCCATTCAAATTTGTGGCTGAACCAGATTAAGAACCAAGGTCCATTTTATTTTGATGCGGTCCACTTTGACCCTGCTCTGCAGACCCCCCTTATTTTTAGTACAGCAACAAAACAGAAGCAGATGTGACTGGATTCCCTCTGGCCTGGAGAAAGCAATCAGCCCATCGTACTGTAATTGTTGGTTGGCCCCTCCCCTCTACCCAGATGGAAATCTCCTTGCAGAAGGGGCTGGATCTCATTTTTCTTGTCTCCCTAACACCTAGCTCAGAGCCTGGCAGTAGAAATACACTCTGTTAAGTACATGTTTGAAGGAATGAATGGAAGCTGAACATCTGACCAGAATGCTTAGGAGGAAAGGGGAAGAAGGAAAGGGCTCTAAGTCATTCAGAATATCCATGTTCCTGTGTCAATGAGAATGATCAGTTAAAACTGTCTTTGTGAGCTAGCTTTAAGTGGACAAATACTAACAGCAGCCCTGGGACCTCGCGGGAAGGAGAGGCAAGAAGAGCAATCAATAGGTATCTATTGTGGCTGCTGCTGTAAAGGTACTCTCTGGTAGGCTCCAGAGTAAGACTATAGAGCAAAGCCATCTTGTCATTATCAAAAGCGAAGTGAAATTGGAGCTTAATGACATGAGTGTTCAAAGGGCAGTGGGAGAGGGAACAATGTCATTAGAACAGGTAAGAGGGGGGCCTGTGAAAGGGGTACTTTTAAAAGCTGATGGTGTACTGAGACTAATAGATTTAATGGGCATGGTAAATAGGGTAAGACAAGGCCTATTGTGCAGTGCTCAGCCAGCAGTGCCTCACAAAGAATGATGGATTAAGAAGAGAGGGGAAAGGATGAAATCGGAGACCTAGGGAAACAAAGAGGGTATGAGACGCCGTGGTAAAGAAGAAGTGCAGTTGAAATTGCTGAGAGTTCTTTAGTCAGGGCTGTGAGGAAAGGAATTGACTAGCCAGTGTGCAAGAATAATTCATGATGACAATAATCACTGGTGAGGTGGGGGTGGAATGTGTCCTCAGGATATAGTGTATCACAGATTAATAGCACCAGAGTATAATTTGTCTCCACTGCAGGACTGTATTTAAGTATCACCCCTTCATTTTACATGTATGTAAAATCAGTCTCTCTCTCTTTATGTATATATTATGTGCATATATATATATATATATATTCATTTCATATCGAGAGTTTGATGAGAAAACAACGTAAAGTCTCCAGGGAACATTTTTATAATGTCCTTCCATAGCGTGTTTTATTCTCCCAAATTGTACCGTGGGGAATTTTGTTCCCAGATATAATCCCACTGCCTGTCAGTAGTGGAAGAGAACAGCTGCTCATGACAACCATCCAATCACCCCTGATAAAAGGAAGCTGTTACTGCCAGTCTCTGCTTTTTATTTAGTGGCTCTAAGAAGCTCCTGTACTTCACTCTCCATGGCTGTGCCCACTCAGAAAACATTCTCTGTTGCTGATGGTTAACATGGTCAAAGAGACAGTGGTTTGTGGGCTCATCCAATCGTATTCCAATCGAACTGCATTACTTTCCAGATGTCTCCAGTCCTGTAAAAGCTCAATGGTAGCCAGTTGGAGGTGGCACTTTATGTTTGTGTATAGGGTGAGAGAAGGCACATTTCAACAAGGACATACTTTTCTAGTTTGGAAGTAACTTTTCCCAGGATTGTAAAAGAATCTGAGGTCCTTTTATAATATTCCGGGGACATCTGCATGGAGCCTTAGAATAAGCAAATTGATGTGGACAAGTAGCTAGCAAAAAAAGTGGAATGAGCATGGAAAGGAATAGTCAATATCTTGAACAATGGTCAGGACCTGAGGATTTCTCCCAGTTCCTCAGGTCTTCCTGTTTTGTTTGTTTTGTTTTATTTATTTATTTTTAAAGATTTTATTTATTTGACAGAGAGAGAGACAGCCAGAGAGAGAGGGAACACAAGCAGGGAGAGTGGGAGAGGGAGAAGCAGGCTCCTAGTGGAGGAGCCTGATGCGGGGCTCGATCCCAGGACACTGGGATCATGCCCTGAATTGAAGGCAGATGCTTAACGACTGAGCCACCCAGGAGCCCCTGTTTGTTCTGCTTTAATACTACTTTGCTATTTCTCCTTCTCCTTATAATCAAATGCCTTTGGTAGGAGTCAGAATCAATTCAAGAATGAATGTTGGACTATCTCTGTTATTTTGAACTTTCTAGGCTTAACCAAGATCTAGTTTTCTGGGTTTGGATATCACAAATGCATTCAGCTTTGGATAACAGAAGACCCAACTCAAAATGGTTTAAGCAATGAGTAGATTAAGTAGTTCACTAACAAGACGTCTGGAGGGTTTCCTTTAGGGTACATTCAAGGTTAATTAATATCTTTGTTTGCTCATTAAGGACTCATGTTCTCTCCATCCTTCTGCTCTGATATCCTCAGCATATTTTCTTATCTTCTAGCATTGGTTCCCCTTAAGATCTCAAGCTAGCCACTGTAGTTCCAATTGTCACATACAAGTGCAAAGAGGAAAATTTCTACTTGAATGTTTATTTCCAAAATTGAAATCCTTTTCCCAGAGTGCCCCATTAGACTTCCTATCCAGCATCCTAGGACAAGTCCATTGTTAAACCAATCACTGGCAAGGGGGATGGAAATACCACCATTAGTTTAGTCATGAGTCACCACCTCAGGTTGGAAGGGTCCTCACCTCTTTGGAGCCTATGACCTTGGATTCCTGGAATAAAATCTGGGTTCTGTTAGCAAGGAAGAAGGAAGGGAAAAGGGGCAGGGTGTGGGGGTTTGGCAACTGCGATTGAGTAGGCAACAGCAGTGTCTCTTACAGGGAAGATAGTCCAATAACCAGCCGATTTACATGTGTGAGGAGGCTCATATTACTAGTGAGTAATACGGTGTTTCAAGGTCAATATAAGCACTATTTTTGGTTATTTAGATGATTGAAAGTTGAGGTCAAGTTTCATTTAACATACTTTTGGCTTTTTTTTTCAGTCTCTGACTTAAATTTAGTCCTGATTAGTGCTCTCTTAAGCATTTGACTTTTTTCTTAAAGTACATAGGTAAAAGAAGTTAATGGGAATTATGATTCTCCTATTAATGAAATGCTACTACTAATAAGTTTATTCTTATGAAAATGTAGGTATGCAACTTAAGAAGTAACCATTTTATCAGGGAAATCTTAGAGATTATAAAAACAGCCATCTATCAAATATAGTAATAGCTGCTATTTAATGACTACCTATCATGGGCCAGGAACTACACTAAACACTTTACATTATCTTCTCCTTTAATTTTTTCATCAGTTTGCAAGATAGAGAGTACGTTCTCCGTATTATTGATGAAGAAATTGAGGCTCAGAGAAGTTACGTTGCCTAGAATCTAAATCCCAGAAAGAGAGGTAGTATAAAGGTTAGGATATATAACATAGGTATAGGACCAAATCTTAGCTCTACCACTTATTGTGACCTTGGCCAAGTTACTTTCTATGTCTCAGTTTTCTCATCTGTAAAATGGGCATAAGAACAGTAATTATCACATGGAGTTATTATGGCACAATACAGGTAAAGCAATTTGCCCAGGCCTAGGACTTTATAGGAACCCAATACTAATGCTTACAACTAAGTGACACAGCCAGGATTTGACTAAAGGGCTGGCTAGCTGCAGATCCCACTTCATTCATTTTTCTGTGTTGCCTCTAGGGCCTAGCAATGCAAACAATGGGCTAAGGGGCAGTGGGAAGTTTTGCATCATTGAACAACCTGATAACACACTTTTCCAAGAAACACATTTTGGTTTAAGGGTGAGAGGAAACATGAAAACATACCACACCCAGATACTCTTTTAATATTTTTGTTGCTTTTTATCCTTTGGCTTAGAATATAGTCATTTTGATAAATTGCATAACCCAGAGATACAGTTAGTTATTGTTAAATAAAAATGAATCATCTATACATGCTGAGCAAGGACTAATCTTAAAGCTAATTGAGACTCATGGGGACTGAGCTATCACAATTCCTAGGCATGATATGTTAGCTGTACAATTCATTGCCCTGTTATTACTAAATCTTCCTTCAAGATCTGACTATGGAAATAAGTGTTTCCTTTTTTGTAATAAATACTATTTTAATAGAAGATTTAAATTCTGTCCTTATTTCGTTTTGAATAAATGGAACTTACCAAGAAGCAATTATTAGAGTTATGTACACAGTACACCCATACTGTGGGCCTCCATGAAGAGGATTTCTGAGAGCTGACTCTGTTGATCATGTTTTCCTTCAGGTCACAGAGGGAAATTCTGGGGCACAAGCTGTTAGATAGTTTACTCCCAAGTCTCATTTGTGGCTTGGTGTCAGATTCCTGCACCTATTTTTCCCCTTGGTAAGGAGATGATGTCCCCACCATATGGAGAACAAATGAAGATAAAAGGAAGATTTTATGGTGGTGTCTTGTCTGGGAAAGAGCGTATCTTTTTCCTTCCTGGTCCAATTTCATTTACATCTTTCTCATCCTTGTGTAACCCCTCTGAATTCCTTAGATAACAGCTCTTAGATAACATCTCATCCCAACTGCCATTTATGCCCTTCTTAGTCTTAGTTGTCTACTCTGATCTGCCTACATCTCTAGTCCCTACAATTTATGATATCTTATTACAAGGCTCTGTTCTACTTCTCTGGGGGTAGCCACTTTCTTTCTCACTGTTCTTCTCATGGGTCTCCACCTGCTCAAGTTTGCCTATGGCATCCTTGGGAACCGTCCAATATGAATCGTACATACTTGCCTTTTAACTGTAACTTAACTCTTTGGGAGAAGTTCAGTTACTTCACCATGTATTATATTTCATTTTCCTTTTTATGTGCTTGCCACATAGTAGGTACTCAACTCAAGCTTTAGAATTAAAATTCTTACTCTTTGTGCTAGATTCTTTTACTTCCTCCTTTTTTTTTTTTTAAAGATTTTTTATTTATTTATGTGACAGAGAGACAGCCAGCGAGAGAGGGAACACAGCAGGGGAGTGGGAGAGGAAGAAGCAGGCTCCCAGCGGAGGAGCCCGATGTGGGACTCGATCCCGGAACGCCGGGATCACGCCCTGAGCCGAAGGCAGACGCTTTTAACGACTGCGCTACCCAGGCGCCCCTACTTCCTCCTTTTTTATTATAATGAAGGTAGACCATAAACCTGCCTTAAATAATACAACTTAAGAATCAAGTATGGAAAAGGATGTAAATCTCTGCGAAAGAAAGGCCTCTTACTCTATTGTAATTTACCACAATGACCTTCTCTGAACTCCATAATTATCATTGCTTTACTTACTTATTTGGCACTCTGGTTATTCTAGCTGTATAATTATTTAACTTTTTGGGTACAAGTCTTGGTTCTCATCAGATTGTCAACCCCTCGAGGGAGGTTTCCAGCATAGTGCCCAACTCAGTTTCTAACACATTCTTCTGCAGTGAGTGTTCATATTGAAGATGAGCTGAGGGGATAACAGAGGAAGAAGATGAGTGAGGGATTGCAGGAAATGGAGCCCCTGTTTCAGGCCTTTTGAACTCTTCTAGGGCACTCCTCAGTCTTCTCAGCGGGTGTGTAGTTTCCTAGAAGAGCTCATTCATTTCATGGGGGTAGGTATGTGCATCATGGATTCTCTGAGCCAAGTTATATGTTTAGTAACTCAGCATAGGTCAAGGCCCAATGAATAACAGTGAGAGTGATGCTGCTTTACCAACTTCCAGATCCCCTAGCAGAATCTAGTTCTTTTCCACTAACTGACCTCAGTTCTTCGTTCCCACTGAATTCAGAGATAATTCTCTCTAATCAGGTGCAGAGATAGACACCCACTGGCAACTTCTGCAGGAAATCAGGTGGCCACTTTGGCTTCTGATGCCCTTATTTGAATGCTATTGACCAGAGTGGGGTGATTTGGCATCACACTAAGTCAAGTTCAAACTCACCGCCCATGACTGGATTTGACAGTATAAAGTAACCCTGCAGTAAACGTCTTGACCAATTCAGGCTTATGTTTAAGTTCTATGTTAAATTTTTTAAGTCTCAGAAAGAAGAAAAAAGAGAGCCAAACACATTTTAAGAAGCCATAAACACCTTGTGAAAAGTCAACTTGTAAAATCCCAGCTGTTGAAGTGGTATATTTAGTAACTCTTTATACCTGCAGTAGGTATGGAGGCACAGGTATGCATGTGTGCACGCACATGTCTTGGACTGAATTCAGTAGGAAAAAAAAAATGTTCAAGGACAATAGATCCAGGTCTGTCTGTATTGCTTTCTTTTTGTGACTATCCCATGGGTGTTGGATATCCTGAGAAAGCCATTTTACTTTTTTCAAGTCTTACTCTCTCATCTCTAAAACATGAGAATGTGAACATATGCTTCCCAAGGCCCTCTCTAGCTCTCACTTAATGATTAATTGTCCATGTTATAGAAGAGCATGAACAGCTTCGTTCTACAAGATGCTGCCTAGATAAAAAAATATGGGATGATGACTCGTGGCTATATTTTGACCTGATTTGATCGAATGTTTGTGTCCCTCTAAACATTCATACATTGAAATCCTAACCCCTAGTGTGTATTAGGAAGTAGGGCCTTTGGGAGGTATTGGGTCATAAAGGTAGAACCCTCGTGAGTGGAATTAGTAGTGCCCTTATACAAGAGACCCCCACAGAGCTCACTCACTCCTTCTGCCATGTGAGGACACAACAAGATGCCATCTATGAATTGGGAAGTGAGTTCTCATTAGACACCCAAGCTGATGGCACCTTGGTCTTGGGCTTCCCAGCCTCCAGAACTGTGAGAAATACATTTCTGTGGTTTAGCCGCTGGGTCTAATGTACTCTGTTAGAGCAGCCGAAACAAACTAAGACATTTAGTGACAGAGATCTCTTATCTTTCCTTCTTCCTCTGGCCTTAAATTGTGCTGCACAGTATGTGTTTTGTTCTCCTTCTTCAGTTTCTGAATTTCTCCCTTTCCTGTTCATTCCATCCATCCATCCATCCATCCATCCATCCATCCATCCATTCATTCACTTACTCATTTGTTTATTTATTTATATGCTTCCAAATATTTTAATTTTAATACCTCTGTCCAGCCTCAGTTTCCTTGTGTGTGAAATGATAGATTTGGGGTAGACGGAATTTCAGACCTCTTGCAGCAAGAATATTCTATAACTCCACAAAGACCTTTCCTATGGAACCATGTCAGGAGGAAGAGGAGATCCAATCCTTCACTCTCTGTGCATTTGTTCTCCTTACAGGTGCACAGTTTTTCCTGGTACACCGTCTCAGATGGCAGCAGAGCAGAGAATGAGGTAATTGCTGAAGATTGGCTGCCAAAACCTTCTGTGGGAAAACAGAGTTTTCCAGAATTGATATTTCTAGGAATGATTGAAGAAAAAAAAATAGATGCAGCTCAACTTGGCAAGGTTAACAGCACAGGCAGCAGGCTCTTGGGCTTAGCTGCCAGCGTGACCTCGAATAAACCAGTTTTGCCTGACAGGACACCTGACAGGAATGCTGGGTGCCGAGTGGCCTGCAGGCTGCAAGCTGACATGGGCGAAATGGGAAGCTGGAGAACTTACAGGTGGAGATGCAGAGGATGTCTCTAGTGGTCTCTAAGTTACCACTAGCCAGAGATGACTGCCATGGACATCAGACATGAGAAATTGTGTGGGGTCAGCTCCTCTGAGCACTGGGGGTGTATGATCAATCATTGACTATTCTCTCAGACTTCTTTCAAATCTCATTACAAGTGTCTCTGAGAGGAGTGACTCTTCCTTCAGGTTCCTCTGGAGACTGGTTTCTAACAGAGTGAGTCACTTCTCTGAGAAGTTCTTTGCCTTTTAGTATTTCATTACTGTTTTCTTTTGTGTCATACACTTTCTGACCTCTAACTGTGATATCTTAGTTGTAGTTTATGTGACTGGATTATGTGGAGAATTGGAATGCAGCAGACCTGGTCCTTTTTCTAGTTGGTGGTTGACCTCTTCTTGTGAAGAGACATCTAACTAATGAGAACTCATTCACAGGCCTGACAAATAGAGAGAGACAGATAAGTAGAGCTGGAGAAAACCTCAGTGATAACTTCGTCTTTCCATCTCTTTACAGTTAGAGCAACATCCTGCATCTGTGCAGGAGAGGAAGAACCAGAAGCCAGGGCTTCTCATTTCCAGCTTACTCTCTGCCGTCTTCATGTCCTCAGTTAAAACAAGGCACGTGTCCTATTCACAAGCAGGTAGCGTAGGTAGGTGACCTTTTGGGGATGTGAGGAATGGGGCAAACTGAGTGAAACGGGTTATATTTCAGAGAATTCCCCAAAGGCTAGGGCCACATGTACAGGAAGCTAAATTTTAAAACCTGCTTTGAGGCATAGATATTTGGCACTAGAAGGAGGCCTTAGTGCTCATGTCATTCATAACGCTTCCTGTACAATTGAGGACACTTGAAGCCCAAAGAGGTGAAGTGATTTTTGCACTTCCTTGAGATGCAGCTTTATGAATATAATATTTTAACTTCTTTCCCCATTTTTATTTAGCTGTTGGACCCCTTTTCTTTCCCCTTTTCCTTTTCTGAGACTTGACAATCTTTTTCATTTTTTGATTATTTGTCATTTACTGAACTTCTACTTTGCCATTTTTCCTGTCTTTTTTTTTTTTTATGTAAATCCATAAATAGCACCTCAGATCTGAACCCACAGAACCTTCCTAGAGAAGGTAAATGGAGTCTTTGCCTCCTCCCCATGAGCCACATGGCTTGAAGCAACGACATTTTGTTGCTCTGCCATGCACACATTCCTGTCACATTGGCCACCCTTCCTGGCCCTCCTGGCTGCAGTGCATTTTCAGAGCTTCCACCACTTCATAATATTTATTCCCCAGGTGTATTTTTCTGAACTATTTTTTTCATGCCAAATTTCAGTTGATTTCCTCTCCTTGTTTTCAAGGTCTTTTGCCTCCAGCTGCTGGAGACAAACACCATTGTAATCACAATAGCAGGGCTGATTTAACTGATAATTGACAAAACAACCTGGAGTAATCATCACCTCTCATTCATGACTTCTCTATTCAACATTTCCTCTGCAGAAGTCATGGGTTTGGCTAAAGTTTTCTTGTTCCAAACTGTCAATATCTGCAGCCTGTGCCAGCATAGAGTGTGCAGATATCTAAAGGCATTTCTGGGCCTTCACGCTGCTTGCCCCACTGCTGCTTCCACTTGCTTCTCAGGCATTCCCCTTGCCTCTCCTAGTGAATTGATGTGATGGTCATGTGTCCCAGCATTTCAGTACTTAAGAGTCAAAAAGCTCGCCCGTTTTTAGGACCAACTGAAAAGTCTATTCTTCAGGTCTGTCTGCAATAACATTTGGGCCAGTGGACCTAACAGATGAAAGGAAGGGATGACTCAAAGTTTTCAGTGGCTCTTGATTAGTATAGGTGGAGATTGAAATAATCCAGGTAGCTTCTTTTTCAGAACAGCTTCTTTGGGCTTCTGCACATTAGCCCTGAGAAATCCTCTGCACTACTTCCACTTCTAGCCAGCCCTTGGGATCTCGTGCACCTCTCCCACCCATGTCTGCTTTGTGGGACGTCTTCCACCCACAGCCACCCCTGCAGAACCCTCTGCAGTTTCCCACCTAAGTCAGCTCTGTGGGGCTCCCTGATCTTTTCCCACCATGGCCAGTCTTCAACTCAAGACTGTACCCAGCTGCTTGGAATGATTTTTTTGGAATGTAGATTGCCTGAAGTGGCATATGATGATGAATGTGCATTTTTTGTTTATTCTAAGTATTAATTGCTTCCCTCAGGTTGGCAACTTAAAAGTACATTTATCATGGCTTTTCCTCTATTTTAAGCTACAAAAGGACATAGATCAGATAAAGTAGGCACCAGTCAACACCATTTTTTCTCCACGCAAAGGCATTATAAGTTCTCTAGATTCTCCCAACTGTTTTTTTGAAACTAGTTGACAGAGGGCAAAGCATATCAGTAACAGATCTGTACAGGGAAAGCAGTCAATTTTATCTATCTCGAGTTATCTTAAATCACAAAATATATTCCTAATGAGGTTCTCTGTTTCCCAAAGGGCTTATTTCAGTGATTCTAAGTTCAGGTCCTTTGTTTTCTCCATCTGTGAAGATTCCATCCTGGGCTGAGTAATTAAGGTGTTTTGTTGGAGAGGATCTCCCTAGCCTACCCAAGGCCATTTATCTAATGAAAATGCCTTCCTAAAATTGTCAAGGCAAACTTGAAAAATATGAGATATATATACAAACTAATACTTACAGTCACATTAACTTCCAGATATTAATCTCATAGAGCTATCACATTGCTTTCCCCAATTAAGCGATTCTTTAGGTTAACTAAAATCCCATTTTCTTTTATTGTTTCATTTATGACAGTATTTCAAGACCCTTAATACTTGGTTTCTCTTACTATATGCAATGTAGTTTGTCTAAATCCACCCTAAGCATCTCCATAAGTCATATTTAGTTTTACTTTTCTTTAAAAAGGAAACCTATCAACTAATAACATTATTTTAACTACAACAGGAAGTCTTATATTTCTAAACATTTTCATTTATTGTCCCCCAGAGAATAATGTGTTTTTTAAAAAAATTCCTAGAAGATAAATTAGGCCCACATGTCCATCTGATTTGTTTCAGATCTGATTTTGATAGAACTTGAAATTCTTGCATAAGAAGAAAGGAAGATACAGATAGAAGAGGATGAGAGAAATTTTGAGACCATTGACTTCCTGTCTGCCTGGCGCTAGTACATTAGCCCTTATCAAAGTTGGAAGAGCTGGTACAACACAGCCATTGTAGATATTGGATCAATACCTGGCAAACAGCCGGAAGGTCAGATAAAGTACTTAGGTAGGCAGTTTGCCAGGCTAAAGAGATGTCAAGAAAATCAATTAGACTCTAAAGAAAGAGTAGCAGGCAAACTAAAAATCCCATCTTGAAAGGCTCTCTGCATTTCAAAGGTGTTTTATATACATTCACAATATCTTTATCTCGTTCATAAAATTACATTTGATAAGCAATTGAAACTATCCTTGGGTCACCTGAGGTCAAATCACAAAAGACTGTAAACACCAGCACTATCCTAGATTAGCAATAGCTACAAAGGATGGAGATTTAATCAGGTTCTTTTCAGAGTATAAGATTACATAACTTTCGATTAATTTGTTCTTTTCTGTATTGATTACTTTCTATGCATTTGGAATGCCAAAGATGCCCTTGCTATTTGAGTGGTGATAGACAGCATAGACTTGGAGTACTCCAAGGATGCCAGGTAGTTTACTTAGTAAATTATAGCCATCTCAAGTCAAAAAATAAAAGGGGAAAAACAGGACTTTTTGCTTTGGTAAATTTTTTCATCAGTGAGCAAAAGAAAGAAGCATAATGTTTACTGTGTGAAAGGCAGAAATATTCTTGCTATTTGTTTACCAGCAGAATCTTTTTGTTATTTATATAGTCCCTTCTCTGTCCCAGGGACCTTGTGGGCACACTTTGGTATAAATAACGTGATGATTCTCTATTTATCCCATGTCTTATGATTTTCCTGGTATTGTTACATAAGACTGACAGATAATTTGTATTTGTAGTACATATTTCTCGGCTTCAGGAAGTTTTTGTTCTCTCTCTGAAGAGAAATAATATTTAGGCATTTCAGTGATATGCCAATAGAAGTTTATCCATAATGGATAATTATCAAGGGCAAATTTATTGAACCAGGCACCAGGTAGAGATACTGTGATGGACTAAACAGATATGGTCTCTGCTTTCATGGAGATTACAGTCCAGTTAGGGAAACAGACAACATACAGCACTCTAAAAATATGTGTAAGTAAAAAGTATGATGAGTGTGACAAAGCAAAAAATAATATAAAGTATGGAAAATGTAAGCTCAGAGGTGAAGACTGCAAAGGGGTTGGTGACAAACAAAAGGTCTCAGGCTGAGAGAACTTTCAGGAACAGATGACAGCAGGCTATTGTAGGCAAATGCCACATACCACCCAGGACTACAGTGTCCATTCTAAATTTCTTTTTTTTTTAACTTTATATTACTTATCTGCGGTTGATAACAGGTTAATTGCAGTAACATAAATAACAATGTTGTTTTGGATTTAAAAGAACTATATTTAAGATTTATGTATTTGAAGGATTTTCCTGGGTCTCTGTCTCTGTAGATCTTTAACTCCAGTAGGTGGACTGAACTGACCTTGACTTTTCTGATGGGCCCTACCTTTCATCCCTGAGCACAGTGCATAACTAGGGCAAAGACACACCCTTACACACACAAAGATTCTGCAGCTCAGTGCTGAGTCTGTCCTGCTGCTCGTTCAGAGTAGACACAGGAATCTCAAATTTCCCAGGGCTTAGCCCCTGAACCAGGACCCTGATGTCTTAGTTTCAGGTTCTGACACCAACTGCCTACCCATTTGTATGCCTACCAATTATTTCCTGCCTGGTTCTCCACCTGTCAAGCTTTGAGTCTCAACTTGCACCTTGGGCTCCTCTGACCTTGATTAATTGGACTCCAGTCTATACCTTTGCCTTGGAAAGATCGCCGTGTCTGGGTTCTGCTTTACACACTTATGAATCTGTAGAATCTGACATAATGGCACCTTCTAGGGTCTAGATGCTTTGATCCCAGTTACAACAGCCTCAAGTTCTTTTCTTACAAGACTAAAAGGATTATTGAAAATTAAAAGTTTCCTTTTATGTACAAATGCAATCCAGTTACTTATCCTAATCAAGTAGTTTATTATTGACTTCAATAATATTAACATGGTGGTGAAGAACATGAGCTTTGTAGCTAGATAGCCTGGGTTATACCCCTTACTTCCTGAATGTACACTGGGGCAAGTTATTTAACCACTCTGGTCTTCAGTTTCCTTATCTGTAGAACAGTGGAGTAGTAAGACCTACTATCTCACAGAGTTGTGAGAATTAAATAAATAAATAAATAAATACATGTAAAACCCCTAGAATGTTTCCTGGTGCCTAGTAAACTCTTCATAAATGTTAGCTAGCAAGTGATGGGATTAGGATTTAAACTTAGACCAAAGTCCAGAGCACATATTTTATAACATATTTCCCCCCAACTTCTTAAAATGAGTAAGTGTCTGCAAATTACCATCTCTGGACCAAATCCAGCCAAGGAATTAAAAATAGTTTTTATGTTTTTAAAGGGTTGTAAAAACAAACCAACCAACAAAGAAACAAAGAAAAATATGTGACAGAGACCTTACATGACTTACAAAGCCTAAAATATTTGTTGTATCTTTACAGAAAACATTTGCCAATGCCTGGTTTAATGGCTTGCCCTGCGTTTTATGTGTTGTGTGGTTTGGGGCAATATATTTAAACTCCAAGCCTCTAATTTTTCACCTGCAAAAGGGAGATTATGATATCTATGTAACAAGGTTGTGTAAATACTAAAGATAATAGCATATGGGAAAGTTCCAAGCATGAAGTCCTGTATGTAGTAGGTGCTTGCTAAATGTCAAATTCATGCCTCCCTGTGCCTTGTGAGAGTTATGTTGGCTTCTCTTAAGATATATTTAAGTCATTTGTAATATTATAAAATTATCGTTTTATCACCCTAGACAAGCAGCCTGCTGAGGGGCTTCTGAGTGATGTGGAAGGAGCAAGCAATCTGAAGCAGTTCTCCTTTGGTCATTTTGGGGGCCCAGGTGTGCCAGTCAAGTCAGCTGTGTAAATGAGGTGCAAGCAGGAGGTGACCCTCCTGGGAAATGAGGAAAACAAAGACATAGTGTTTTCTGCCATCAAGGTTGAGTGGACATTTGGGTGAATTTAATACAGTATGTGAAACAGCTCGGCTCCCCTGCTCTCAGTTGCCACAGGAGGCAAATTAAAGATGTCAGAGAGAGAAGCCATTGTGAGAATGATTCCCAGAGTGCCCTGGATAGAGAAGAAGGTGACTGCATGATCAGTGATCAGTGCAGGATGTTTAGAGTCCAGGAGAAGAATATTGAAGTTGGAAAGTGCCTTGTTTTAAAGGCCCATAGGCCAGGGCATGTCCTTGAAGAGTGAGGGCAGTCTTTGAGCAGAGGTGAAAATATTATTTATAAGTAGAGAAAGTGGACTGGAGAGTCATAACCAGAATGAAGACTAGAGGCCATATGTAGGGAGGCATGAGAATCTCAGGATCTATAGGAGCAAGGGACCCAAGTCTATCTTGGAATAGCCATTTGGGTCTATATTGTTTAGAATATAGATCCTTACTCAAAACTTCTTCTACCCCACAGGTCATATTTTATACAGTCCATTTTAATCTCTCCAAAAATTAGCTATTTAAAATTTCAAGCCTTTGAAGACTTTAAGAACTTTTTTATTGAAGTGTAGTACATATATAGAAAAATAAAGCAATTAATTTTCACAAAACTGCACACACTCAATTAACCAACATCCCAGTTAAGAAAGAGACTATTACCACATCTTAGAAGCCCATCTCATTTCATCTTATTGTTAGCAACCCTCTTTAAGGGTAACAATTATCAAGATTTCCAACAGAATAAATTAGTTTTGCCTCTTTTGTTCTTCACGTATATAGAATCACACAGTATGTATTCTTTTGTGTCTGGCTTCTTTCACTCATCACTATGTTTGTGAGACCCATCTCTATCATTGCATATAGCTGTAGGTATTCATTCCCTTTGCTGTAAAGTGTTCCATTGTATGAATACAGAACAATTTATTCATTCACTGAAGTTGGACATTTGGATAGTTTCCACTTTTGGACATTACAAATTGCACTACTATAAACATTCTGGTGCATGTCTTTGTGTGAACATATGTAGGCATTTCTGTTGCTGGTTCATAGGGTACATATAAGTTAAACTTTAGTAAATATTGGTTCTTCTAATGTGGTTGCACCAATTTACACTCCATATTGGTAGGTTTTGAGGAGAAAGAGTAGGTGTTTCTAGGAATCTGTTAGAATATGATCTTATCAAGGCAATCCTGGGGGCCAGTTATAGTTGTATTAATAGTAACTGGATCATTCCTGGAGCCAAGGGGAGTTATAGAAATGGGCAGATGGAGAATGGATGCCTTTTCAGGTATAGAATGCAGACAAATTACTGCTCTTGGTGACTCTTGAGGTGTCAAGGACCTTTTCAGGGTGACCTATTGCAAGAATTAGTTTTAACATTGTATTTATTGGACGAATGACAGTAATGGGAATTGAACATAGAATTTCAGATATCATCTATTAAACAATTCTATGTTCTGGGTTGATTTCCTGGATTGTTTCCTTTTCCTATTTGAATACATATTAAATATTAGCTACCTGCTTATGACAGGAAGCAACTATCTCTGAACCATCTAAATAGACACTCAAGCTACTTCTGAAATTGTTGAGTGCTTTGCACTATTATTAACTGTAGAATATTTTCTGCAAAAGACAAGAATGCCCAAAGATGGAAAAATACGATACTTTTTTTTAAACTGGAAGAAATATCAGCTCTTGAAGTTATGGATGGATTATTATATCTTTGGACCCTGAAAACAGAACTTGCAAACCATTGGGTAGTTGGCACCTGAATTCAGAGTGTCAGGAAGTTACCAGAAAAGTCTGGGATGAGCTTGTGTCAAATTAGTTTGATGTCATGCCTTGAATAAATGTCACATAAAGTGGAAGTAGTGGACATTATCTGGTCTTCTGAAATTTTAGATTTCTTCCCATGTGGCATTTCTGTTAATAAATCAGAAACATGGAGAATATTTGAAAGGTAGCATGGTGTCATATGTGTACTTTGGAATCATATAGACCTGGATTGAAAATCCAGCTCTGTTACTTATTACCTAGAGGTGTGTGACCTTTGGCTAAGTATCTACCCCATTAAATGCTGAGTTTCTTCATCTCTCAAACTGGGGTAATAATACTTGCCCTGCAGGGTTGTTGTGAGGATTAAAGGAGCTAATTGATATATTTGTGCAAATTCTCAGCTGTTAGCCTTTCCCTCTCCTGCATCCCTGTCTTTGGAATTCAGGTGGTATTATAGCATGCAGCCACAGCACCTAGACCCATAATTCTTCCTGTCTCAAAGTCTTCCTTTGTCCTGTTGCTGTCTGCCCTTCCTAGCATAGCACTTATCAGAGAGGGTTGTAGTTTTCTGTTTACGTATCTCTATCTCTGATAGACTGTAATCTATCAGGAAGCAGGAACCATGTTTGTCTTACCCCCAACACCTGACAGAGAGCCTTGCACATAATTGAAAAGAAATATTGAGCTTCCTCTGACCTTCCTTATCCTTTGATTATTTAAAAGTTAGAGAAGAAAGTCTTCATTTTGGTAGTGTTACTGATACATGGAAGCCAGGACAACAATTCAACAGACCCTTGAAAATTGAGAAAAGTGGCCAAGTTAAACAGGATGAGATTAGGGAAAAAAACAAACCAGGCTGATACAAGAAGGGGAATAATTATGTAGGAACGAAGGAAGTAGAAACATGCCCGAATGTGAGTCAGCAGCCTAGTGCTGTTATTAAAAGTGTGAACATGATCCTAGGATGTATTAATAGATGTATGACATGCAGAAGTCATGGAGTAATCTGCCTATTTTGACTTGGCATTTCCTGGGCACTTATTGAAGGCTTGTGTATTTTTTTGGTACTCCATATTTATTAGAAGTTGCATAGAAATTGAGGAGGATCTGGCTGGTGGACACAGTAATAGTCACAGGCATACCTTCTGTGAGGAAAGTTTAAGCTTGCTGTGATGTTTAACTCCAGAGGAGAAACTTGAGAATATTAATAAAGGTAGAGTGTATGGTGTTTTACGGGGTATTATGTAAACATATAATGAATATAAGATAATGTCTTTAGTTCATAGAACTGGAAATATTCACAATAAATGATATTAATCTTCCTTCCTGCAGAAAACTGAATGCCTAAACCTTTCAAAACAGACAATTTTCAGTCATTCCTGGAAGTTTTCATAACCTCATTCAGTACTTGTTTAGATTTATCACTCACAAAGTCAAGTGATTCCTTTTCCTAAGCCCAGTCTCTTCCTCTTTGTTTTGACAATATTCTCTGCTTTTTGGTTCATCACTGAGATGGAGAATTTGTGTGCCATTTATATTTATTTCTAAATACATCTGAAATCTTAGTCACCCCTTGCTATTATTTCAATATTTCTTTCCAGCCTAAACTTCTTTAACTTTCCATTGTGTTAAGTATTCTTTGTAATTCTTCTCTGAAACTTCTTCCTATCTCCACAGTCCTTGAGAGTGAGCCTGATGATTTAAGCTGGACGTCATAATGTAATGGCTTCAGAACTGCTAAAACAAATAAAAAGCTCTCACATTCAACTTTATTTTTTTCTCATTCTTTAAAAAGTGGTGTCTGTCTGTTTCTACATTATCTTGATATTTTACAACTAGTTTTTTACTTTTATTCCTTAAGAGACTGTCATTTGTACATTTTTTTTCCCTGTTTTTGTAGGACATTTCTCATCTGGTAAAGGTAATTTTGAATCTTACTCCTCCCAACATACATTGGCTCCTTGGTTCAGATGTTATTTAGGCAACTTGCTAGGACAAACCCCAGGACAGATTCTTACAGTTTACTGGAAACAGCACTCCAGACTGGTATAGAGGTGGTGATGACAATGACTTCAGTATAGTCTTTAAACCAGGTGTTCCCTTGCCCAGTAGTGATAGCGAAAATTAGAAGATGAATGGGATGGATTGAAAACATTTATTGTCATTGTAATAAATCATCTTTTGTTTATTGTCTATGAGGGCTCTTAATTTAAGATCTGTCTCAATCTGTTCCTGCCAAAGTTATGTGGGAAGCAGTTTAATATAATAATTATTGCCTGTAGATACTGATTAGTTTTAGTTTTCCTTTCATGTCCATATTTAAAAAACATAAGTTTATATTAGAGCTTTTGGACAATAACAATTAAGTTAGTATTAGGTCATTGTAAATGCATTTTTTAAATTTCCTGGAGATTTTAAAATTTATTCACCATTCATTCATTTAACAAATACATATTGTTTACTATATATGCTAGGTGCTTGGGATAGAGGTGAATAAAGTGAATAATATATATAGAACGCATAATTTTTAAACTAGTAAATGGAAAAACTGGAAAAAAGTTAAACAAAAATTGATGATGATGATGATGATGACTGCAAGAGCAACTGACACACAGAGGACAGCTAACTGTGTAAGAAGGGAGGAGGTTTCACAGAGGAGCTGAATTTTGAAGCATACTTAGAGGGAGACGGCCAGGATTGGGACAAGAGTATTTCATGCAGAATGAACAAAAAGAGTGAAAGGATGAAGAGACAACATTGCAAGAAGTTCAATGTGGCTGGAATTAAGTTTTCAGTGGCCTGGTTTAGAAAACAAGGCAGGGGCTAGATCATAAGACAAAACCTTGCATGCCAGTCTCAGGAGCTAGGACATCATCCTGTGGGCAGTAAGAAAGCTCCTGTAAGAATTTTAGACCCTCATTACCTTTCACATGAACCAGAATAACGCAGTGAGACTAGAGCAAAGGGCATTTATTGGTGGGATATCATGGAACTAAAATCAATAGGACTAAAGGAAGCGTGGATGAGAGTGACATCAGGGAACAAGGTTGATAGCTTGGGAGACTGCATAATGGTTTTACCATTTACTGAAAGAGAGGATGCAGTAGAATTCAGTTTGAGGAGAAAGACAGTGAGATTCATTTTAAAAGATTGGATTATAACTGCTCATCAAGACACTGAGGTAGATCTGTCTAGTGGCAAACACAGGTACAAGTTTGTAATCAATGGCTCTCTACCATGTTGCTTCTACACTGATTCACCTCAATGCCAATGACTATTGTAAATAATAGAGAAATCAGGGCTTTAATACTGAAATATTCCTAAATAGGAGCATGACCTTGGAAAATAGTTGTTTGATAAAAACAGGCCCACTGCAGAGGGCTTTTCTTCATGTGTTTCTTCCAATTGGTTTATAGGTCCCTACGGATACCTTCGAGCAATGTGGTATTGTTTGGATGTGTTCTACACATCTTCCAGCTCTATTCTCTTGCCTCACATTTTTCTGTCTCATCTTTCACACCACACTCTTCGGATGCTTTTATTTTTATTCTTCTTAATTAAAAGGAAAAGAAATAGTTATAGGTATTTTAATATTGATTCAAGAATTTCTTGAGTCTTATTTAGGAAGGCAAAAAAATTGCAGTCAGACACACATGCATGTGGATTTATGTGTGCACACACACACATGCACACACATGCTCAACTCTCTCTCTCTCTCTCTCTCACACACACACACACACACATACACATCTTGCACCTTTGTTCCGACAATATACTTTGCCCGGTTCCATTCTGTTGACAGCAGCCTGGAACTGGGATCGTGAGTGAGGCCAAAGACACTGTTTTTCAAGTAAATCTACAACCTGGCTTCCCCAAGTCTTTGTGTTTTCTGTTGTTATTTTTTGGGCGTTTTGGTTTTTGCCTTTTAAAAAAAATCTTTTAACTACCATACCATCTTGTTATAATGATCAAAGGAAATAATGTTTGCAAAAGTTCTTTTTTACACTGTAAAGGACTGTATAAGAAGGTAAAGAAACACAGAGAACTATTCATTTCCATTTCCAATACAGCAGTGTACCTGTTTGTAATTTTCTTCATGCTAAGGATATTTGGTCATAAGTGGGGCTGTGGGAAGACTTTTGATCATACATAATTTCTCAGGCACACACTGCTTAAAGATTTATCTTTCTCTGACATAATCCCTCTGTGTATTTCAGTTCAGTTGAAGTTTCGCACAGGCTCGGACTGTTTTCACTAAATTTTTACCATAATACTCTTTATGCACATCCCTACAGACTGTAATAATGTATCAGATAATTCTGGGGCAAAAAAAGCCCTGGGAATCAGCTTCAGGGAGAATTATTTTTCATGAATATGCTCTAATGCCATTTCTCCAAGTGTGTTTAACTTAGTCTTTATTTACTTTCCCAGTTTATTTTGATCAGCTCTATCAAATTGCCTTGTAAAATCCCAGAACTCTAGGGTTGTTTCTGTGCACATCACATTGTCTCCTCCAACTGATTTTTTGTGGGGATGCTGCCAAGTGGTTACAAGCAGGTGTTTGCACTCTCTTGTGAGAGTGCCTGGCCAGATGGGTTCAGCTTATCCAGGAGCCACTAAAGCCTAGAAATTTGTCTTCCTACCCAGGAGTGAGGGTGGCAAGTTCTGGCTTTGGGAGGTAAACTGAGTGAGATTCAAAGTTTCTGATAAATAGGCATCAAAGTGATTATTACATAAACCTAGCTTACAAGGTCAGGACAAATTTTAAATATTCTAAAATTAATTTGTGATGAAAAATGACTCTCTTTTTTAAACACACAAAAATGGCTGTCCTTATTATTATATCTCACCCTTGTATTTCATCTCAATTAGATAATGAATGCAGACACCATCCACACTTGAAACTGACCCCAACCATCTAAGGAAATATTCATGCCTTTCTAAAGAAGAAATTTTTTAAAGCAATCCTATGTCAAAATAATTACTGAAAGAAAGCAGAGAATAATGCACAGGCTTTGAATTTCCATGAGGAAATATACATTTGAATAAAAATTTCATTGGGCCTTACTTTTTATAAGAGAAACTGTGTACTAAATATTACATGGAAAAATGATACATGCTTTTCCATGCATTTGTCATGACCAAAAAATGACACGTAAAATGTTCACATAGTCATGTGTGGGGATTACATTAATTCATTTAAAAAATTTTGAACTCAGCAAGCCAATTTATGACTTCTGCGAGGGACTCAACCCAACAAATTCAAATTCAGGAATTTTAAAATGAATATAACTTAGAAAATTATATCCTAAAGAAATCGAATAGCTCAAAGGGAAAGATAATCAACAGTGGAAGCACCCTTCAGTACGTTTAGCTTATTAAAGTATTCCTAAATGCCTGAAAGTTTGGTCCTTGTATATGATAAATATTTTCTATACTGCAGCTATATGTTGACTAATGAACGATATGTACTGTTGGTGAAGAGACTGTGAGTGTCAAATACTAATTATCATGATTATGATTTGAACATGTCAGAACTAACATCTTGAAATCATTAAGAGGGTTTGCAGAAGGGTAGGAGTAGAGCACTTTACAAGTTATTTTTTATTTGGTTACTGTTAAACTATTGAGAATAACAAGTAATGTGCCTAATAAAAGCCAGTGCTGAGATGTAACTAACTAACTAACTAACCTTTATTAAAGAGCATTCTATGCAATACCACTCTCTACCTAGTTCATCTGTTCTTCCTCCACACTCATCTTGAGAATTTTTTGAATGGCTTTTTCTACATTTCTTAACTTTTAAATTTTGTAATATATATCTGGTAGGAAGATTTTTTTTTTTTGGATGGCATATACCCTATTATTTTTTTAATAATATTTTTTATTATATTATGGTAGTCACCATACAGCACATCCCTAGTTTTTGATGTAAAGTTCCATGATTCATTACTTGCATATAACACCCGGTGCACCACGCAATACGTGCCCTCCTTAATACCCATCACCAGCCTATCCCATTCCCCCACCCCCGTCCCGTCTGAAGCCCTCTGGTAAGAAGATTCTGATCACCTTTTCTTCTACCCAAGTGAAACTGGTTTAATGTTAGGAAATTTCTGAAGCAGTAAGTACTCACCAGGATAGAGGATAGGATTGAGATGTCTTTCCAAGTCTAAAGTAATCTGATTATGTTTTCCTTAATCTTTACCCTGACGAGAATTCCCTCTTTGACTTGGCTCTCTGCCTTCCAATCAATTGCCTACCCTAACTTGCATTTTCTTTCTAAAACTCAATCCTTCCATTTTACTCTCCAGCTCAAAGGTCCTTGACTTCTGGTCTCCTCCATAATATCTTCCTGGAAATATCCTTCTCTGCATCACGGAACCCTCATGACTTCATTGTGTTGCCCCTCAGATGGCTGTTCTGACGCTCATAACACTTTGTGACACTCATTTGTCTGCACATTTGCATATCCTCTGCTCCACTGTACATGTCTTGAACACAGGGACTTGGGATGTCATTTCTTTCCCAGCACTCAGCATAGAATCTGGCCCATAGTAACTTAACAAATTCTTCTTGACTGCATAAAACAATGTCACTTTCACTGCATTCAAGACTCCTCAAACTCTGGCTTGCTCTACTTTCCCAGCTCCATCTCCTACCCCTTGTACTCCGCTCAACTCTCAGATGGCATCCACTAGGACCATTTACTGTTCCTTAAATATGCTGAGTACTTTTGAGTGTTCAAGTTCTTGTTCTATGCCCATGCTAGTCTCCACATCTCTTCTTGTTGAAATTTCATTTATCTGTTTCAGCCTACTTTAAATACTATGTGTATGTCCAAATGTCTGCATGTGTGAGAAAACTCTGACCCTTCTCTAACCCAGGCTAGAGTTAATTTTGTTTCCCATGTGCTATCCTGTAATTTGTTTAATCACAGGTGGCTTGCATTATACTTAGCGGTGCATATCTTGATTTCCCCTACTGGCTAGTGAGTTTCTTGAAGATAGGAACTGTATTGATATACTTGTTCATTTAAAGTATGGATTGGGTATTTTCTCTGTGCCAGGCATTCTGTTAAGTTTTGAGCACAATGTGGTGATTATAATAAAATTCCTGTCCTCAAATAGCTCATATTCTAATGAAAGGAGAAAAATGGTAAAAATAGAAGCAAATAACACAAAATATATCTGATGGTGCTAAGTATTCTGATAAGAAATAAAGCAAGAGAAGCAGGGCACATACTAATCACAAAAAGTCTCTTTAGGGAGGTGACCTTTGGGTAGAGATCTGAAGGAAGTGAGGAACTTGGTGGAGGAGCATTCTATACAGAGGGCCCCAGAGTAGAAGTGTGCTTGCAGCATTTGAGGAAGAACAAGGAGGGCAGGATATGTGGGGTAGAGAGAACTGGTAGAAAGTAGGATTGGAGGACAGTGCCCTAGCAGATTTCTAGGATAACCAGGGCTTTGTATGCCGTGGCACACACTTGAGATTTTACTTCAAGTGACATGTGGAGCCTTTCATGGGTTGTAGGTAAAGGAGTAAGATGGTCAGACTTGTATTTTAAAGGTGTCTCCTTAGTTGCTGTATCTGTAGAATTGTCTGTAAGGAGGCAAGTGTGGAATTAGTGAGATGGTTAGGAGACTAGTACAACTCTTCAAGCAAGAGTTGTTGATTACTTGGACCAAGGCGGTGGCACTGGAAGCATCGAGAGGTGGTTGGATTTGGACATAATACAAAAGAAGTCCTGACACTATTGCTGAAGGATTTATTGATAAGAAGAGGGGAATCGAAGATGACTACAAGGATTTGGCCTAAGTAAGTGGCAGGAGAGAAGTGTCAGTTACTGAAATAAAGAAAACTGCAGGACAGGTGGGAAGAGAAAGTCACACAATGAGTTTTGTCTCTGACAAGGGTGAGATGCCTATTGGATATCTAGCTGGAGATGTCAAGTAAGTAGGTTGTAGTTAAGCTCTCAGGGCTAGAGATAAAATTTGGAATTTTTTTCCTGTGAATAGATAATATTTAAAATTCTGGATTGGATAAAGCATCTATTAAGTATAGATTGTGAAGAGATCTTAAGGACTGACTTCTCGACTGCTTAGAGATCAAAAAGATGTGGGGAACTTGCTTCAGAGACTGAGGTGAAGCACCTAATGAAGGGTAGTTGCTTGGTAAGGCCTCTCTGATTGATTGGTCATTTCTAGCGTAGGGGCAGTTTTTCTCATTGCACTTTGGATGGTTCATATGACTGGAAAGTGGTAGAAGAGATTGGAGTGCTTCTACCCTTTATCTTACGGACAGAGTTTCATATATAGATGTCAGCCTGGAAATGTGGTTCTGGTTCTATCTCTACCAGATGTGCCCTCCTTTGATTTCAACCATCCTTAAGGCAAGAGAGTGATCCTGCTCTTCTCTTTCAGCGTGTACTTCTGCTTAGAGGGGAGAGTTTTGTAGTTTATCACCTTTAGGAGATTGCTTCTGATATTCATTTAAAGTGATTTCACCTTCATTGGGAATCCGTCATGGTTTGGCCAAGGGTCAATTCAATGATGACATGGTTGGAGCTGGGGCTACTTCAGAACACTGAGGTCTTTTCAGCAGGAACTCCACTATATTACCTCCATCACGTTACATAAGTCATGGCAACGTCTTTAGCAAATCCTTCACGTACTCTGGGTATCCACATTGGGGCATGTTACTGTCAAGTATTCCAAACTGCAAGTGTTTCTGAGAATGTAAATGAAGCATGACTCATCGTGAACCTGTGAACTCACCCTAGTCACCAGAGCAGATGGAATGTGAGCGAAGGTCAAAATAGATTAATCTCAGTAGTACACCTGCTGACATTGTAATAGGTGCAACTGCCCCCATTCCCTCCCTACAACAAATTATGGAAACTACCCACGGTCATTTAAAGCAGCTTCTCACTCTATCTCAATTGGTATTTCTTAGCTTCGAAGTGAAGGCTGCTATCTTACTACAATAATGGTATATCAAAACTGTCAACATGAAATGAAAGGGAGCTTCATTTCCCAGAAAACTATCAACTTATTACATTAATAAATAGTAATAGAAAATTTGTTAAGAAGTGGATAATCTTCCTGCAAGATTTGGTGCTTTGGAGTACATTTTATGATTTTCTATAATGTATGTCTTCTTGAGTATGTGTTATCCACTATAATAATGAACTTTATTTATCTATCCTTAGTACCTTTCTAAAGTTAAATGGTTAAAAAATTCATTGTCAGTAATCCACAAAGTATTCAATCCATGGGTATGTATAATTATGCAGAATATACTTCTAGCAGCTAATAACAAAAAGGGGGAAGAAGCCATGATGCTTAATTTATCCATCCACCCACACATATATGTATGTGTCTCTATATATGAATCCAGCCTACCTGTATGTGTATGTGTCAACATATATTTACATATATACACACATTACATATACACACATTGCATATACATACATACACACATTGATATTGATATATCTATCAATATATCTATCTATCTATCTATCTATCTATCTATCTATCTATCTATCTATATACACATATCAATCCTAAGGTAGATCTTCCCAGCTAACTTTGTTATGGATGTTATTGGAGATGGGGTTAAGAAAATATTTTAAAAATCTCATACTGACAGTGTCGTAAATGACCTTTAAAAAATTGTTGCCTCCAGTCTAGGATTTAGAAAGGTCAGGGACAATTTAAAATTAAAAGCCAACTATATTTTATACAACTTGTCCAAGGTGGCTAGTGTTTCTTACTCTTATGCTATGTGAGTTTCCATTGGAATTGGTTCGGCACAACGGAAATAGTATTTTTTAGTGATAATAGATCAAACTAGCATGAAAATAATTAAATTTGGAAAAAATTTAATTATTAACAATGATGCATAGCTATGTAGCATATTTAATCAACGTTATTTATTCGTCATTAAAACCTGTAAGGCAGGCAGTTTTATACTTTCATTGCGTTCATTGCAGAAAAATAAATGGAGGCTTGGAGAGGGTAAAGGATGTAACAGAATCATTATAAGTATTCAGTAGACCTGAGGCTGGAACCTGGATCTGACTCCAAGGCTGCATTTTTCCGTCTACACTATACTATGATCCGATGAATAGACAAAGACTATTTTCCATGTATTTATTACAGAAAACCTAAAAAAAGATTGAAATGTAAGTGCATGCTATAATGGATCTGATTTTTCTTTCTTTTAGAAGCTGAAATAAAAAGATCACTTAAAGAGGGCACAGTATTAATTCTTAAAAACACCACTTTATAACACTTTGAAAACTGAATATATGTGAAAAGGAGTAAAATAGGGGAATGCTATAAGCTTATTTCATTGAGCTGTCTAATTCTATGAGGAGATACAATTTCATTGTTCATAAGGTCTTTGAGGGAATATATATCCCAACACAATTTATGATGTTTCATATCAGAGTTTCAAAGTTCAAATAAAAATTAAGGCAGAATTGAAGAAAACAAGAGAAACAAACCAAAAAACTCCCAATAATCTGGAGGCTATGGTGGAAATTTTACTTAAAGAGACAACATCTATCCACCAAGTGACTTTTAGTGTTGAAATATGCCCTGAAGCTGACTCCAGTGACGACAATGAAATAGTGAGTTAGCTTCTAGCAAAAGTTACAGTTGGCCATAAAGTTGTCCTGGAAATAATACAGTGAAAATGTTATCAAATACTCATTTTAGCAGAAGAATTTTAGACGAAGAAGATACTGGAAGTTGAAAATGGGCAGCTGCAAACTTTGAAGAATTTATAGGACAGAAAAAAAGGAGGAGGTCTTATAAGAAACTTGCAGTATGAATTATGAATGTGTGTGTGCATGTGTGTTGGTGGTGGTGGTAGTGATACTAGGAGTCTATTGGCATTGGGACCTACTTCTAGGTCACACTCTTTGGGATGGACCCTCTAGATCTTTAGGCCACTCTTCTTGCTGCTAACTGCCAACCTCTCTCTTCTTCTACAATTGCCACAGCTTATTGGCCATTGTAACATTTTGGCATATAGCATAGTTTTTTACAAAGTCAAGTTCTCCTTTACATACTCATATCAAGTATTTGATAAGAATTGTTCAACCTGAGCACATTTTTCTCATTAAAAATAATAAGTATTAAGATTATTTTTGCATGCATGAATATGGGATGTTTCATGCTGAAAAGAGATTATTCCTGCTCAATAAGCATTATTATTAATAATAATGTGCCAGCTGAAGGACAAAGCAGAAACTTTGTAAGGTAGGAAATGTTCTATTTCTTTTCCTAAAAATAATGTTTATTATTTCTGATTAAAATATTGAAAAGTATGAAGAATAAAGTGGAAAACTGCTCATGATTCCAGCTTCTAGAAATAACTACCATTGATACTTTAATATTTTTTCTGTATGTGTGTGTATGCATATTAACTTGGCCCATACTATACATACAGTTTTATATTCTGCTTTCTTAATTTAGCAATGCATGGCGTTTTTCAGGCTTTCAATGTCGTTTGAAATGTTATTAATTTGTTTTATATTTATTGCATATATAGTTATTGCTTGAATATATCTATACTTAGATGCATACATTTATGTATGTATAAATGAAACTATGATAAAAGTCCTTACGCACAAATCTTAGCCCAGCAAAAACAGTAGACATTTTGGTCTATTTTCTGAATCTCATGGAAATGCTTCTAGTGCCTTATTTTCTTCAACCTTTAAAGGTTCTTTAAACAAAAATACATTGGTGAATAGACGTACCACTAATTAAAAGATTCCTGTTGTCAAATAAGTATGTGAGATGTTGAGTTCAATAAGGTATTAAGATTTCTTTTGTATAGGACTTCTCAATCCTTAATATGTAAACATGTACTTAAAATTCCTAAGAGAGAGAGCCAGGTATTTTTCCTGAACCATTTTTCCAAAGATCACAAAGCAATTGTTATTGTTGTTTTTTTTAATTTTAATTCAATTAGCCAACAAATTAGTTTCAGATGTAGAGTTCAATAATTTATCAGCTGAATATGACACCCAGTGCTCATCACATCATGTGCCTTCTTTAATGCTCATCCCCCATCCCCCTTTAATGCCCAATTACCCCATCCTGCCACCCACCCTCCCTCCAGCAATCCTCAGTTTCTTTCCCATAGTTAAGAGACTCTCAATGATTTCACTCCCTCTTTGATTACTTCCCATTCAGTTTTTCCTCCCATCTCGTTATCCTCTACACTGTTTCTTATATTCCACATATGTGTGAAAGCATATGATAATTATCTTTCTCTGATTGACTTATTTCACTCAGTATAATACCCTCCAGTTCCATTCATGTTGATGTAAATGGTAAATATTCATCCTTTCTGATGGCTGAGTAATATTCCATTGTGTGTATGTATGTGTGTGTGTGTGTGTGTGTGTGGATATATATATATATATATATATATATATATATATATATATATATCTCACATCTTTTTTTTTTTAAGATTTTATTCATTTATTTGACAGAGAGGCAGCGAGAGAGGGAACACAAGCAGAGGGAGTGGGAGAGGAAGAAGCAGGCCTCCCACTGAGCAGGGAGCCTGATGCAGGGCTCGATCCCAGAACACTGAGATCATGACCTGAGCTGAAGGCAGACGCCTAACGACTGAGCCACCCAGGTGCCCCTATATCACATCTTCTTTATCTGTTCATCTGTTGATAGACATCTCAGCTCCTTCCACAGTTTCTCCATTGGGGTGCATGTGTCCCTTTGGATCATTACATTTGTATCTTTGGGATAAATACCTAGTAGTGCAATTGCTGGGTCATAGGGTAGCTTTATTTTTAGCTTTTTGAGGAACCTCCATATAGTTTTCCAGAGTGGCTGTATGAAATTTCATTCCCACCAATAGTGTAAGATGGTTCCCCTTTCTCCTCATCCTTGCCAACATTGTTGTTTCCTGACTTGTTAATTTTAGCCATTCTGACTGGTGTGAAGTGGTATCTCATTGCAGTTTTGATTTGTGTTTCCCTGATGGCTAGTGATGTTGAATATTTTTTCATGTTTTTGTTAGCCATTTCTATGTCTTTGGAGAAGTGTCTGTTCATGTCTTCTGCCCATTTCTTGACTGGATTACTTGTTTTTTGGGTGTTGAGTTTGATAAGTTCTTTACAGATCTTAGATACTAACCCTTTATCTGATATGTCATATGCAAATATCTTCTCCCATTCCATAGGTTGCCTTTTAGTTTTGTTGACTGTTTCCTTTGCTGGGAAGAAGCTTTTTATCTTGATGAAGTTCCAGTAGTTCATTTTTGCTTTTGTTTCCCTTGCCTTTGGAGATGTGTCTAACAAGAAGTTGCTGCAGCTGAGGTCAAAGAGGTTGCTGCCTGTGTTCTCTTCTAGAATTTTGATGGATTCCTGTCTCACATTTAAATCTTTCATCCGTTTTGAGTTTATCTTTTTGTATGGTGTCAGAGAAGGCTCCAGTTTCATTCTTCTACATGTGGCTGTCCAATTTTCCCAGCACCATTTGTTGAAGAGACTGTCCTTCTGATGTGGGAAACAAAGGTGGAAGAAAAATTATTAAATTTCCTTACTACCTACAGCCCACTGACAAGTCCTTGAAACAGGCAGAGTGACATTCCTCTAGGGACTCAACTGCCTAGATGTTGATACTTTCTTGAGGACAAAAGGCAATAGTAGTTCAACACCCCTGCCCCAGGATCCTGTAAGTCCACTTTAACATATAAAAACTCCTCCATTGGTTATTCTTTCTTGTTTTGTCAAAGATTAGCTGACCATAGAGTTGAGGGTCTATTTCTGGGTTCTCTATTCTGTTCCACTGATTTCTGTTCCAGCTGATAAGAACAATTGTATTGTGGGATTTTAGTTTAAGACGCATCAGATAGGGGCACATGGGTGATTCAGTTGATTAAGGGCCTGCCTCTTGATTTCCACTCAGGTCATGATCTCAGGGTCATGAGATGGAGTCCCAGCTTAAGATTCTCTCTCCCTCTCCCTGAGCAATTCCCCCCTGCTCATGCATGCTCTCTCTATCCCTATATAAATAAAGTTTGTTAAAAAAAATAAGCATTGAATATGATGCTGTCTTTTGGTTCAAAATAGATATTCTTTATCATGGAAATTGAGGGCCATTCTAGTTATATTAGTTAGGTAACACAAGGCTATGCTGCAATGACAAATAACCCTAAAATCTCTACAGCTTAACACAGTGAAGGTTTATCCCTTGCTCATATAGTATGTGATAGGTCGGGCTCCTATGTGTTTATTTCCCAAATAGTCTCAGGGACCCGAGCTGCTTCTGAATTCTAACTACGAGCTCTAAGTTTTTACTTTCAACCATTTAAATGAGATTGAATGTGGAGAGGGCAAAATGGTTCTTATCTTCCCTCTTCCATTTAGACTCCTGAGAATTAGTCATATACCTACACCCCGTTAGACTCAAAGGAACTGAGAAAGGTTAAGAAGCATATAAATATCTGATGAATAACAAATCTCTGCCATATTGTTGTGTATTTTTTAGTAAGTAATGGTTGATGGGTTTTGTTGAATGCTGTATTTGTCTGGGTTGTGTAGAGAAACAGAATCAATAGGATATAGGGATATACAAAAGGAGATCATAGGATTGGCTCACATGGTTAAAAAAGCCAAGAAGTCCCACAATCTGCCATCTGTGAGCTGAAGAACATAGAAATCTGGCACTATATCAGCCTAAGTCTGAGGGCCTGACAACCTGGGGGCCATGTGTGTAAGTTCCAGAGTCTCAAAGGCCCAAGAATCAGGAGCTTCATTGTCCAAGGACAGGAGAAGATAGATGACCCAGCTCAAGAAAAGAGAGAGAGGGAATTCACCCTTCCTTTGCATTTTTATTCCATTTGGGTCCTCACCAGATTGAATGTGATACCCACATTTTACTCTGTCTACTGAATCGAATGCTAATCTTTTCCAGAAATACCCTCACAGACAACACCCAGAAATAGTGTTTTGCCAGCCATCTGGCCATCCCTTAGCCCAGTCAAGTTGACACATAAAATTAACCATCATAAATGCCTATTTGGAAACTATTTGGATAATTTTTTTAGCCTATTGATGTTATGATCTTGTTTAATAAATATTCTCATATCAAACTCTTTATAGTCATCAAATAAATCCTATGCTAAGGTGAGAAATTATTACTTTATATTCTTTTGAATTATATTTGATAGTATTTTTAAATAGACTTTTGCATCAATATTCATGAAAAATATTGGTTTATAATTCCACAATTCAATGTTGGTTGTTAGATGTTGTTATCCGGGTTTTATTATGGAAAGTATTACATATTTATTTTTTAATTAAACCTTTTATTTTATTTTGACATAATTCTATATTCACATGCAGTGTGTCCCATGTACTAGTTATCCAGTTTCTCTAATGTTGACATCTTGTAAAACTATACTACAATATAATAGCCAGTATATTCGCTATGATACAGTCAAAATCAAAAACATTTCCATCAACACCAGGGTCCTTCAAGTTGCACTTTTAAAACCATACCCACTTTCCTCCTGTGCTTACTCCTTCTTTAACTTGGGGCAACAACTAATCTGTTCTCCATTTCTGTAACTTTATTGTTTCAAGAATGTTGCATAAATGGAATCATACAATATATAAATTGTTAAGATTGGCTTTTCACTCAGGTAAATCTCTGAAGGTCTATATATGTTTATCAATCATTTGTTCCTTTTTATTATTTAGTAGCAGTCAATGGTATGGCTGGACCACAGTTTGCTTAGCTATATCGCTGTTAAAGGACATTTGGGTTGTTTCCAGTCTTTGGTTATTACAGATAAGCTGCTATGAGCATTCATATACAGGTTTTATAGGAACATAAATTTTCATTTATCTGGGATAAATACCCAGGATTGTAATTCCTGGGTTGTATGGTAGATGTATGTTTAGTTTTAGTTTTGTTTTTTAAAAATATTTTTTGTTTTTTATTTGGGTTTTTAAAAATTTATTTATTTTTATTTATTATGATATGTTAGTGACCAGACAGTACATCATTCGTTTTTTTTTAATTAATGATTTTTTATTATATTATGTTAGTCACCATACAGTACATCCCCGGTTTCCGATGTAAAGCTCGATGATTCATTAGTTGCGTATAACACCCAGTGCACCATGCAATACGTGCCCTCCTTACTACCCATCACCGGTCTATCCCATTCCCCCACCCCCCTCCCCTCTGAGGCCCTCAGTTTGTTTCTCATAGTCCATAATCTCTCATGTTTCATTCCCCCTTTTGATTACCCCCCCTTTCTTTATCCCTTTCTTCCCCTACCGATCTTCCTAGTTCTTATGTTCCATAGAAGAGAGAAATCATATGATAGTTCTCTTTCTCTGCTTGACTTATTTCACTTAGCATTATCTCCTCCAGTGCCATCCATGTTGCAGCAAATGTTGAGAATTCATTCTTTCTGATAGCTGAGTAATATTCCATTGTATATATGGACCACAACTTCTTAATCCAGTCATCTGTTGAAGGGCATCTCGGCTCGTTCCACGATTTAACTATTGTGGACATTGCTGCTATGAACATTGGGGTGCATATGGCCCTTCTCTTCACTACATCTGTATCTTTGGGGTAAACACCCAGTAGTGCAATGGCTGGATCATAGGGTAGCTCAATTTTTAACTTTTTAAGGGACCTCCACACTGTTTTCCAGAGTGGCTGTACCAACTTGCATTCCCACCAACAATGTAGGAGGGATCCCCTTTCTCCACATCCTCTCCAACAATTGTTGTTTCTTGCCTTGTCTATTTTTGCCATTCTAACTGGCGTAAGGTGGTATCTCAGTGTGGTTTTGATTTGAATTTCCCTGATGGCTAATGATTTTGAACATTTTTTCATGTGTCTGTTAGCCATTTGTATGTCTTCATTGGAAAAGTGTCTGTTCATATCTTCTGCCCATTTTTTGATTTGTTTATTTGTTTCTCGTGTATTGAGTTTGAGAAGTTCTTTGTAGATCTTGGATACCAGTCCTTTATCTGTAGTGTCATTTGCAAATATATTCTCCCATTCCGTGGGCTTCTTCTTAGTTTTTTTGACTGTTTCCCTGGCTGTGCAGAAGCTTTTTATCTTGATGAAGTCCCATAAGTTCATTTTATATTTTGTTTCTCTTGCCTTTGGGGATGTGTCATGAAAAAGGTTGCTTTGGCCGATGTCATAGAGGTTGCTGCCTATGTTCTCCTCTAGAATTTTGATGGATTCCTGTCTCACATCAAGGTCTTTCATCCATTTGGAGTTTATTTTTGTGTATGGTGTGAGAGAGTGGTCAAGTTTCATTCTTTTGCATGTAGCTGTCCAATTTTCCCAGCACCATTTATTGAAGAGACTCTCTTTTTTCCATTGGATGTTTTTTCCTGATTTATCAAATATTAGTTGCCCAAAGAGCCGAGGGTCCATTTCTGGGTTCTTTATTCTGTTCCATTGGTCTATGTGTCTGTTTTTGTGCCAGTACCATGCTGTCTTTGTGATCACAGCTTTGTAGTACAGCTCGAAATCCGGCATTGTGATGCCCCCAGCTTTGTTTTTCCTTTTCAACAGTTCCTTGGAGATTCGGGGCCTTTTCTGGTTCCATACAAATTTAAGGACTATTTGTTCCAGTTCTTGAAAAGTGTCCTCGGTATTTTGATCGGGATAGCATTGAAAGTGTAGATTGCTCTGGGTAGCATGGACATTTTAACTATGTTAATTCTTCCGATCCATGAGCATGGAATATTTTTCCATCTTTTTATGTCTTCCTCAATGTCTTTCAAGAGTGATTTATAGTTTCTAGAATATAGGTCCTTTACATCTCTGGTTAAGTTAATTCCAAGGTAACGTATGGTTTTTGGTGCTATTGTAAATGGGATGGATTCCCTAATTTCTCTTTCTTCAGTCTCGTTATTCGTGTATAGAAATGCAACTGATTTCTGAGTATTGATTTTGTATCCCGCCACATTACTGAATTGCTCTATAACTTCTAATAGTTTGGGAGTGGATTCTTTTGGGTTTTCCATATAGAGTATCATGTCATCTGCGAAGAGAGACATTTTGACTTCTTCTCTGCTGATTTGGATACCTTTGATCCGTTTTTGTTGTCTGATTGCTGTTGCAAGGACTTCTAGTACTATGTTGAATAATAGTGGCGAGAGTGGGCATCCTTGTCGTGTTCCTGATCTTAAGGGAAAGGCTTCCAGCTTTTCCCCATTGAGAATAATATTTGCTGTAGGCTTTTCATAGATGGCTTTTATGAGATTGAGAAATGTACCCTCTATCCCTACACTCTGAAGGATTTTAATCAGGAAAGGATGCTGTATTTTGTCAAATGCTTTTTCTGCATCAATTGAGAGGATCATATGGTTCCTGAATCTTTTCTTGTTGATATGATGTATCACGCTGATCGATTTGCGAATATTGAACCACGCTTGCATCCCAGGTATGAATCCCACTTGGTCATGATGGATAATCCTTTTAATGTACTGTTGGATTCTATTAGCAAGGATCTTGCTGAGGATTTTGGCATCCATATTCATTAGGGAAATCGGTCTGTAATTCTCCTTTTTGATGGGGTCTTTGCCTGGTTTGGGGATCAAGGTAATATTGGTCTCATAGAATGAGTTTGGTAGCTTTCCTTCTGTTTCTATTTTTTGAAATAGCTTTAGGAGAATAGGTATTATTTCTTCTTTGAATGTTTGGTAGAATTCCCCAGGAAAACCGTCCGGGCCTGGAGTTTTGTTATTTGGAAGGTTGTTTATCACTGACTCAATCTCTTCATAATTAATTGGCCTGTTTAAGAAATCAATTTCTTCCTGTTTCACTCTTGGTAGTTTATAGGTTTCCAGGAAGGCCTCCATCTCTTCCAGATTGCTTAGTTTTTTGGCATATAGCTGTTGATAATAGTTTCTAATAATCCTTCCAATTTCATTGGTGTTGTTCATGACCTCTCCTTTTTCATTCATAATTTTAATAATTTGGGTCCTTTCTCTTTTCTCTTGGATAAGTGTTGCCAGTGGTCTGTCAATTTTATTGATTCTCTCAAAGAACCAGCTTCTAGTCCTGTTGATTTGGTTTACTGTGCTTCTGGTTTCTAATTCATTGATTTCTGCTCTCATCTTGGTCAACTGCTTCCTCATGAGTGGATTAGGCCTGTCCTTCTGTTGTTGTTCCAGCTTCTTGAGGTGGGAATATAAAAACTGCATTTTAGATTTTTCTATTCTTTTGAGTGAGGCTTGGATGGCTATGTATTTCCCTCTTAGGACTGCCTTTGCAGTATCCCATAGGTTTTGGACCATTGTGTTTTCATTCTCGTTGGTCTCCATAAATTGTTTAAGTTGATTTTTTATTTCCTGGTTTATCGAGTCATTCCTGAGCAGGATGGTTCTTAGTCTTCAAGTGTTTGAGTTTCTTCCAAATTTTTCCTTGTGGTTGAGTTCCAATTTCAGAGCGTTGTGGTCTGAGAATATGCAGGGGATAATTTCAATCTTTTGGTATCAGTTGAGACCTGTTTTGTGTCCCAGAACATGGTCTATTCTTGAGAATGTTCATGGGCATTAGAATAGAATGAGTATTCTTTGGTTCTGGGGTGTAGTGTTCTATATATATCTATGAGGTCCAACTCATCGAGTATGGCATTCAAAGCCTTTGATTCTTTGCTTAGTCTTTGCCAGGGTGTTCTGTCTATTTCTGATAGTGGAGTGTTGAGGTCCCCTACTATTAATGTATTTTTATCTATATGTCTCTTTATTCTGGTTAAGAGTTGGCTTGTGTATCTTGCTGCTCCCCTGTTGGGGGCATATATATTTATAATTGTCATATCCACTTGTTGAATACTTCCTTTAAGAATAATATAGTGTCCTTCTGCATCTCTAACTATAGTCTCTAATTTAAAATCCAATCTATCTGATATAAGAATTGCTACCCCAGCTTTCTTTTGAGGTCCATTTGCGTGAAAGATGGTACTCCATCCCCTTACTCTCAGTCTGAATGCATCTTTGGGTTCGAAATGAGTCTCTTGTAGACAGCAAATGGATGGGTCATTTCTTTTTATCCAATCTGCAACCCTGTGGCATTTTATGGGAGCGTTTAAACCATCATCATTAGTTTTTGATGTAGTGTTCCATGAGTCATTGTTTGCGTATAACACCCAGTTCTCCATGCAATATGTGTCCTCCTTAATACCCATCACCAGTCTAGCCCATCCCCCTACAGGTTTTTAAAATTTTATTTATTTATTTAATATATTTTTTATTTAAATTCAATTAGCCAATACATAGTACATCATTAGTTTCAGATGTAGTTTTCAATGATTCATCGGTTGTGTATAACACTCAGTGCTCATCACATCACATGCCCTCCTTAATGCCCATCATCCAGTTACCCCATCCCCTCACCTACCTCCCCTTCAGCAACCCTCAGTTTGTTTGCATTGTTAAGAGTCTCTCATGGTTTGTCTCACTCTCTGTTTCTTCTCATTCAGTTTTCCCTTCCTTTCCTTATGGTCCTCCACACTGTTTCTTATATTCTACATATGAGTAAAACCATAGGATAATTGTCTTTCTCTGATTGACTTACTTCACTTAGTATAATATCCTCCAGTTCCATCTATACAGATGTAAATGGTAAGTATCCATCCTTTCCAAAGGCTGAGTAATATTCCATTGTGTGTGTGCGTATATATATATACCGGTATATATATACATACACACATACATACACCACATCTTTATCCATTCGTCTGTCAATGGACATCTCGACTCCTTCCACAGTTTGTCTATTGTGGACACTGCTGTTATGATCACTGGGGTGTGGGTGCCCCTTTGTTTCACTACATCTGTATCTTTGTGGTAAATTTATTTGAGAGCCGGGGGGCGGGGGGGAAGAATCTTCAAGCGTACTCCTGCTGAGCATGGAGCTGACATGGGCCTCGATCTCACAACACATGAGATCATGACCTGAGCCAAAACAAAGAGTTGGGCACTTAACTGCTTGAGACACCTAGGCGCCCCTGTATGTCTAGTTTTTTTTTTGAAAAAACTGTCAAGTTGTTTTCCAGAGTGACTGTATTACCGTTTTACATTCCCACCATTAATGTAGGAGTGATACAGTTTTTCATCATCCTTTACGTCATCTAGTGCTAATCACGTTTTTTAGTGCTAATCATTTTGATAGGTGCATAGTAATATCTTATTTGTTTTAATTTAATTTATTTTTTTATCTGATGGCTAATTGAACATTATTTCATATGTTTATTTATCATCTATGTATCCTCTTAGGTGATCTGTAATGCATGTTCGCCTGTTTTTTTTTAATGCTATCTTTTTTGTTTTTTTTACTATTGAATTTTGAGAGTTCTTTGTATATTCTAGATACTAGTCCTTTGTCACATGTGTGGTTTACAAATACTTTATTCTAGTATGGAGGTTGTTTTTTCGTTCCCTTTAATAAGGTTGCTCTCAGAGCAAGTTTTTCATTTTGATGAAGTCTAATTTATTAAGTTTTCCTTTTATGGATCATGCTTTAGTGTCAAGTCTGAGAATTTTTTGCCTAGATCTGGATCCCAAAGATTGTCTCTCATAATTTTTCCAAAAGTTTTTTAATTTACAATTTATATTTAAGTCTGTGATCCATTTTGAGTAAATTTTTATGTAAAGTATGAAGTTTAGGTCAAAGGTTTTTTGTTTCATTTTGCTTCTTGTTTTATTTTGTTTACTTTATGTTGTTTTTGCCTAATTGGGATGTCCAATTACTCCAGCACCTTTATTGGAAAGACTTTCCTCCTCCATTGTATTGTTTTTGCCTTTTTGTCAAAAATCAGTGGATCATATTTGTGTTGGTCTCTTTCTGGTTTCTCTAATCTGTTACATTGTTCTCTGTGTCTGTTGCTCTACCAGTACCACGCAGTCTTTACTATGGTTCTATAAAAAGTCTTGAAATTGGGTACTCATTCCTTACTTTATTCTTCTTTTTCAAAATTATTTTAACTATTTCAGTTCCTTTGTCTTCTCATATAATTTTTGAATAATCTTGTCTGTATCTACAAACAATCATTCTGGGACTTTGATAGGACTTGCATTATACTTTTTATCAATTTGGGGAAAATTAATATCTTCACTATGTAAAATATTCCACTGCATAAACACAACATATTTCTCCATTTCTATAGATCTTTGATTTCTTTCATCAGCATTGTGTAATTTACCACATAGGAGTCCTGTACATGTTCTTGCTTTGAATGATTGTAATTTGTATTATATTTCTGGTTTTCTATGTCCATGTGTGTTTATTGCTGGTATATTGAAATTGATTTATTCCAGCTTTATTAAGATATAATTGATATAAAACATTGTATAAGTTTAAGGTGTACAATGTGATAATTTGATATATGTATATATTGTGAAATGGTTACCATAATGAAGTTAGTTAACATATCTATCACCTCCCATACTACCACATTGTGTGTCTGTGCTAAGAATATTATTCTCTTAGCAACTTTCAAGCATACAATACAGTATTGTTAACTAGAGTCACCATGCTGCACATTGGATTCCCAGAATTTATTCATGTTATAAGTGAGAGTTTGTACCTTTTGACCAACATTGCCCTATTTCTCCCACTTGTCAGCCCCTGGCAACCTTCAATCTACTCTTGTTTCTATGAGTTCAATTTTTTTAGATTCCAAATATAAATGAGATCACACCATACTTTTCTTTCTTTATCTGACTTATTTCTCTTAGCATAATGCCCTCAAGATTCATCATGTTGGTTCCTTTCTAGTTATAGGGCTATTGAAATTATTCATTTCATATTGGGTGAGTTGTGGTAGTTTGTGTTTTTTAAGGAACCGGTCTATTTCATCCAGTTGCTAAATGTTTGTGTGTGTAGTGTCATAGTATTTTCTTCTTATTATTTTGATGTTTACAGCATCTCTAGTGATATTTCCTATTTAATTCCTGATATTTTGACAATATGTGTCTTCTTTGTTTTTATTTCATCTGTCTTTTTAAAGGCTTGTCAATTCTGTTGATATTTTCAACAATTCAGCTCTTTGTTTCATTGATTTTCTCCATTATTTTTAGTTTTTAATTTCATGGATTTTTGTTCTTATCTTTATTATTTCTTCCCTTATGTTTATTTTGATTTCTTTTGTTTTTTATTTTCTATGTTTCTGAAGTGGTACCTTAGATTACTGATTTGAGATCTTTCATCTTTTCTAATGTATGTATTTAGTATTCACATTTTCTCTCTCAGCATTGTTAGCTGTGTTCTACACATTTTGACATGTATTTTCATTTTCATTCAGTTCAATTATCATTTTATTTTTTCTTGAGACTTCGTGTTTAACCCAGGAATTATTTAAAGCTGTGTTATTTAATTTCCAAGTATTTGGAGATTTTCCTTATCTTTGTTATTGATTTCTAGTTTGATTTCTTTGTGGTCAGAGAACTTACTCTTCACTATTTCAATTTTTTCTTTTAAATGTCTTGAGATTTGTTTTATAGCCCAGAATGTGGTCTTTCTTGGTATATATTCCCTGAAAACTTGAAAAGAATGTGCTCTGCTGCTGTTGGATGGATTACGCTATAAATGTTGATTAGATTGGTTGGTTTATGGTGTTGCTGAATTCTTTTAGATCGTTGTTATTTTCTGCCTAGTTGTTTGATCAATTGTTGAAAAATGGGATGAGGAGTCTCCACTTATAACTCTGGGTATGTCTATTCTCTTTTTTACTTCTAACAGTTTTTGCTTCACATGTTTTATAGTTCTCTTATTTGGTACATATGCATTTTGGATTGTTGTATCTAAGAGGTGGATTGACTCTTCTATCATTCCATGTCTTTCTCTGTCTCTAGTAATTTTATTTGCTCGGACATCTATTTTATATGATATAATATAGTTACTTCTGATTTCCTTTGATTAATGCTTGCATGATATATGTTTTTCTATCCTTTGACTTTCAATCTGCCTGTATAATTATATTTGAAATGAGTGTTCTACAGAAAGCATATAGTTGGCTTATGTTTTTAAATTCACTGCCAATTGAATAATTGCTTTATTTAGGTCATCTATGTTTAATGTAATTATTGCTATGTTAGGATTTGAATGTACCATTTTTTTGCTGTTTGTTCTCTTTGTTTTCCTTTCTCTGTTGTCTTTTTTTTGGCTTCCTATGGGTTACTTAAATATTTTTTTTAGAATTCTATTTTTATTTATTTATAATGTTTTTAGTATATCTTTTTTGTATAGTGTTTTTTGTTTTGTTTTAGTGGTTGCTGCAGGTATTACTTACATTAGTTAACTTATCATTGTCCACTGGTGTCATCATTTTACTGGTTCAAGTTAAGTATAGAAAACTTACCTCCACTTATGTCACTTTACACTCAACAGGTTATAATGATTGTTCAAATTGTTTCCAGTATGCCTAGTACACTGAGAGTGAAGAGGAGTGGGGCATGAAGGAGAGAGTAGAAGCTCAACTGTAGATGACCATGTGAATCAATGTTGGGATTTGGTGCTTTGTTGTAGCAATGGAAATCTTTGAAGAGTTTTAATATGAGGATATGGTTAATTATGTAATTTAAGTAGATTATTCTAGACATTACACCTGCTTTCAAAATTCTAGGTATTTTGTTCCTTTGTTGTCTGCAATTTAATTTACAAAATAGAAGTCTGAAGCTAACTTTAACTTTGTTCCTCTGAGTGTAGAATATGTTATTTTTTCCTAGATGTTTATGAGAAATTTCTTTATTCTTGAAATGTAAACATTTCCTAAGGGTTTCTCTCTATATATGTATCTTTCCTGGAACATGGTGAACTCTGTGTGTGTGTGTGTGTGTGTGACTTTTTTTTAGTTCTAGATTTTTTTTAGTTATATCTTTACTTATTGCCTCAATTTCATTTGTTCTGTTTTCTTCCTTGGGAACCTCTATAATTCTGAGACTTAGTTTCTATTTTTTGTTTCCTATGCATACCATCATTCTTATTTTGTACACACAATACAAACACACAGATACCTATGCACATGCATATATATATATATATATATATATATATATATATGCACACATATATGTGTATGTGTCTATACGTATATAGATGTACAGCCGACTTGTGTGTGTATATTTGTGTGTGTGGAGAGAAGGACTGAGATTGAGAAAGAAGGTTTTTATATTTTTCTCTACTTTCTTATGGTTTTTCATTCAAATTTTGGAAAGGTTGTGTGATAAGTGCTAGTTAAAGGCCACTTTAGTCTGAAGTTGCCATTCTGTTTTTGAAAGCCTCCATCTGAAATTTACAGTAACTATATAGTCCACACAAAAAAAGGTTTAGTGGTGTTGAGAATATTCCAAGGCATAATGAATAAAGAAATAGTGTGACTTCATTGTTTGCTGAATTGAGTTCTCATCCCATTTTATTCTACAGACAGAATTGTCCTCATGGGGTATGGAGACCATTAATCTTTTTTTTAAGGGATTCACCAAAGCGTTTTAGTTCTGTGTCATTTTTCTGTATTAAGAAACAAAATCAGCAAAACTAAATACAAACATATTATCTAAGAGGACAATTTCTGTAAATCTTTTTAGGAACTTCTTTTGGCAAATGAAAAAGCTCTTCTGAAAGTCTAACCCAAATGGACTCTTTTAGAAGCCTATTTCCCTTTTCTCTCTTCAGGAAATGTAGAGAATAGGGTTTTTTTGAAAACTGTCCGATTTCTCACTGGAGATAAGCTTCCTCAATCAATTTTGAGTCACTTTTGCATCAGGTATTTCTGTACATAAAAAATTTTCTGGTTTATTAGGTCCTCCAACCTCTAGTGTCTTTTAACATGTTCCTTTTGTGTGTAGATGTCAGGTAAATGTCTTCAAATTAAACAGATTATTTATAACTGTAAAATTTTGCCTTTGACACTTGGTGTGTTGTTTTTACTGCACGTTATGCTTAGTTTGAGAGGAGTATAGTGTTCTGATAAAGAACATGAATTATATGGCCTGAGGCCTAATTTGGGATCTCAGTTCCATCCCTTCCTAGCTACATGGCCTTGCACAAGTGACAATATTTCTGTGGTTTCCATATGAAAGAAAATGAAGGACCCACTTCATATAAAGAGCTAATGTATCTGATTACATAAAACAGTATCTATTGTGTACCTAGGTATTAGATACCTAATAATATGTGTATTAGTTGTTACTGTTAATTTGTTATGTTATCATCAATACAACAGGTCTGTCTTTCTAAGTTGATATGTCAATGCTTTCTACAGAAAATAATTAAGTTCTTGATAAATATCATCTCGGGGACAAAGTGAAAACTTCCTAAATTATGAAGATTATTATTAAAAGAGATCAATTCCATCATTACCTTAAAAATGTTGGTTAGCTTATTTTGAATGTATTTCATTTCTAAATACTCTTTAGAAATCTTATATTCAGTGTAAAGTTACCTCAAGTGATCTTTATTAAAGAAGATGACAAACTTTTTGTAGAAGGTTAACCCCTGGTACTCTCAGAAATTAATTTTGCACTTCAATTAATTACATTCTCAGAGATATTTGGTTTTTTTGTTTATTTTGTTTTTCCAGTAAATGGCTTCTGAAGCAATTATTATCCCCTCCAGGACCCATTGATTCAGAGATGCCAACAAGTGGAATTTATTGCCTTGAGTTTGAACTGAATTTTGTAGCTGTTTTCATTGTAATTCAAGGTACTGTTTAATCCCTTTGCTTAGAAATTATTAGAGTGAAAATGTTCACATTGCAAATTACTTTTGGACAATGATACATAGGAAGATTATTCTGCAAGAACCAGCATATATGGCACTTGCTGGAAGAAATTCAATGTTGTAACCAGCCGAAATAAAGAATACCGAATCCCATGTGCTAACAGAGTAGGGATTCATTTCCAAAGCTTTGTAGTATGCAAAGGACACTTTTCTTGTGTGCTGAGAAGTTGTCTCTGGGACCGTCACACTTGGAATTCCAGCAGATTACCCTATCATCAAGTCATCAGTATGCTGCTATTTGAATAAACACAGCTGTTGTTTTCCAAGAAATATGGCTGGGAGCAGCAAGGAAAAAAAAGGGCAATTAGTGTTATTGAAATGGAGGGGTACTCAGGATGGCATATATGTATTTATGAGAGTGTTCGTTTCCGAATAGTCTATTTACCATGCTGTGACTTAACAGTGGGGGAGTAATGATCCCCTCTCCAAATCCTTGGTACTTTACTGCATTTTGCTATTTGCCTAATATTAATGATGAATATTTTTCATAATTAAGTAAATACATACTTTAATTCTTATGACCTTGTGCTACCTTCTATCTAAAACATCTTAAAATTTTTAAGGCAACTTGTTCTAAGGACTCATATATACAAGAATAGATGAATATGCAAACATATTTTTGAAACTCCACTGATGATTTTTCATTAGTTTTCCTGCCTTTGGAAAACCTGGGGAGCAGAGACATCATATGCCAATGCTGGGAGTAAGGCCGGTATTTGGGGGTCAAGGGAAACCTCAGCATGTTGTAATAAAAATAGTAGTAGACCAGAAAGATTAGACCATAAACAGCAAGGGGATTCTCTCTCCTGGATTTCAGCTTCTTTGTCTGTAAACTGTTGGGACTGGTTGATGTGATCTCTCAGGTCTCTTCAAATTCCCTAATGTTTTTAATTTGGGCCTTTATTATTCTGGTATGACATTCAAAGCTGGGGAACACACTTAGTACAGAGACCCATTAGAACTGGTGGTTGTCATTTTTGTAAATTTAACTAACAAACATACAAACATTCTAGCTGTTTTTGTGCTTTTAGTATAAATAAAGACAAGAAGTGGGGTGATTAATTAAGATGTTCTCAGTGCACCACTCATCTACAACAGCTTGTTTTTAACTTACATAGTTTTAGGGCTTTAGGGCTTTTAGGGCTTTTTCTATTGTCTAAGAAAGCTGGTTCAAGAGTATTGGTTTGGCAGGTGGGAAGGAGAAGGAGGAGAAGACTAGAGAAAGGACATCAAGGTTTCATTTCTGTGGTAAAACTGCCAGGAAAAAGAAGATGAAGTTAGAAAAGCAATGGCTTTTTCCTGAGACAGTCATTGTGCTGTACTTTAAAGTCATCTCATGAGAGACGTACAGAAGATGCCAGCACCTACTTGCTTGGTGGCTGTGGCTGTTTGATGTCATGTCCAGTAACCAACTTACATATCTTCTACTTTTATGTCTTCTAAATACAGAGTTGACCTCTGACTTAAAAGTTAGTCCTCACATGTTCAAGTCCAATGAAATGGAAAAATTTTAAAGAAACTCCACAGATGAAATGACACACATCAAGGGTGTGGATATGTTGTTTTCCAGTGTTTTTGAGTGGATGTGAGAGAAAGATTCATATAACTCCCATTCAAAAATCAACAAAAGCCTTCAGACAAGAATGACAAAGCAGCATGAATAATGTTGGGGGTCCATGCAGGGACGAGGATGACAGGGCGTTTGTTCCATAGTCAGAACAGCAACCATCTACGCAATGTCTGAGGTCTGATTTTTGTGACCTTGGGCCCAGCCACAGAATACTGTCGCCCAAACCCAACCCGTCCTCATTAATAGTAACAACACACAGTAGTTTAGTGCTTTATACTTTCAGAGCTCTTTTGCATTTATTATCTCATCTCTGATCCATTTTTAGGATGGTGTTAGCCTTACCTCATGCCCTAGCATTTCATCATTCCTTTGCAGACATTATGGCTTTTAGTTGATAGGTCTGGTTTTTCTACTCATACTTTGGGCAACCTGTTGAGAAGATGAAAGTGACATTTTGGTTAGTGGTTTAACCAAATGACAAAGTTAAACTGAAATAGAAAGTTTCTAATGGGGTCAAATAATAAGTTCTAAGGGAAGAAATTAAAAAAGGCTTATATACAGTGGTGGTTTTTCTCACTATGGTTCTATGTCGGACAAACCATTTCCTACTCATTTTCTCATTTGATCCTCATGGAAAGCCCCTCAAGTAGGAATTTATTATTAACCCCAATGTATAGATGAGGAAACAGACAATTAGGCACTTTAAATGGATAGAAGCCACAGGGCCAATGGTAGAGTGGGGATAGTAATTAGTTCTATAAGCCATTGCCTCTTTCTATCACACCCTAGTGCCTCCCTGTGCATGAGAACTTTTCAGGTTGGGGATTTGTTGTTGTTGTTGTTTTGTTTTGTTTTTGCATGAATCATTTTCCCTCCCAGAATTAACACTAGCAGCACAGGAAACTAATTCTGAGTCATGTTAACAGTGCAAGGTTACTGCATGCTCTGCATTATCAGGGCAGCATATGTTACCCAAGAACTAGAGAAAAATCAGAGAGAGAGTAGATGTTAAAGGAGAGCTGGAACTAAAGCTGCAAGCTCTTCACTCTGTCACTGGGTCTCTTTTTCTATAAAGTGGACAGAATTCCTGTTTCTTTGGTAGTTGGAGTCCAATGTACTATTTGAATCCTTCAGACAGAAGGCTCAATACTTAATTGTCAATTAAAATTGTTATGGCTTAATACTAACTGATGTGATCTTATGGCTAAGATCTTGATCTTCAGGATTATGAAACATGCTAAAATTTGTCCCCTCGAAAGCATTTACCTGTTGCTCCTCTGGGTATAAGCTCCAAGGGTTTTTCATTTAAAAGATGATTGAATGATTAAAGCAAGGAAGTTGGAGAATGAAAAGGTCTGTTAGGCAGTTTTCTGTATTTGGTACTTCTAGAAGCTGTAAAGGCTCATGTCCCACCATATAAAACAGAGAGGGAGGGAGGAAGTTGGAGGTCAGGGCCAAACTGTACATAAATGACAGGGCAATGGCAGAGTCACTTAAATCCAAAAGTAATGTAATATGGAAATGATTGTAAAGATCTGTTGCTGCAACCCAAACCCGGGACATCGTCTAGGGGCCCCAGAGTCTATAGTAGCGCTGTCACTCTGGGTCATTCATAATAATAGATGAAAGGTTCCCTGTAAAAGCCAGGTGTTGGGAAAATGCTACTCCTTTTCTTCCCAACATTGGATGGGTTTGTGAGGGATCTGTTTGGCAGGGAAATGGTCAGAAACTAGGCTCAAGTTCTGTGCAGAGTGGGCATATTACCAAGGTAGCCATTTACCACATAACTCTTCTCTCAGCAATTAGAGTTTTTGTGTCAGCTCACACACACATCTACCAAATATTTTCCATCTTGCTTATGAATCCCCTTATTAAAGAGGATAATTAGTGGTTCAAAACCAGAATCTTGTAGAAGAAGCTAAAACTCATAACTGGAAAGGCGAGCAGAGAGGTTGGGACAGTAAGTTAGTCAGGGTTCTTTGTGACCAAGTAATAGAAACCAACTCTGGAAAGTTTAATAAAAATTGAAGAATATATGAAGATATAAGAGAGTCTCACCCCAGATCTGAAAATCAGCTGGGCCGCAGTTCAAGTAATGGAGAACTTTAGGGAGCCTATAGTATTCTCTCTCATTTTGTATATCTTCTAAATATTTGCTGTTTCCTTCCTCTCTTATCTTGGATAGCTTCTAGATATTTGCAATTTCCTTCTTCCTATAGATATTCTCTACTATTCAGCTATGCCATGGAAATACGTTGTCAGGCTGTCCTCGGCTCCTAAGTTTACATGTCATAAGTCCAATAAAGCAAGATACCATCAGTTCTAATATATTTCCTGGGAAAGAATATGATTGTCCTGGTTTTAATCACATGTCCACTTCTGTTTGGGTCAAACATGACAGCTGAGGATTAACTTTCTGACCCTGCGAAGTGGTAAGAAGTTCCTAGAGAAGGGGGAATCATGATGAGCTGAGAACATGCCATAAAATATGTCTACTATACGTAGAGCTGTAAGTAAGAGATGACACCAACAATTAGAAATAGGAAACTAGAAACAAACGGAACAAGGGGGAGCAAATTTGGAAGGTGTGGGATTGCCTTGAATATCATGATCATGCTCCCTCTGATCAGTTGTTAGGCATTAGACAATGAGCTTGTTAGGAGCTCCCACAGTCATAAAGCAGGCAGGACAGGAGGCAAGTTTAGGAGATAGGAGGAAATGGGTTCATAGCAAGACTGAAAATATTTGGTAGATGTACGAGCTGACACAAAAGCTCCAATTGCTGGGGCGCCTGGGTGGCACAGCGGTTAAGCGTCTGCCTTCGGCTCAGGGCGTGATCCTGGCGTTATGGGATCGAGCCCCACATCAGGCTCCTCCGCTATGAGCCTGCTTCTTCCTCTCCCACTCCCCCTGCTTGTGTTCCCTCTCTCGCTGGCTGTCTCTATCTCTGTCGAATAAATAAATAAAATCTTAAAACAAAACAAAACAAAACAAAAAACAAAAAAAAACACACAAAAGCTCCAATTGCTGAGGGAAGAGTTTGTGTTGTGTGGTAAATGGCCAACAATCAAGGCAATTTCTGCAAATGGGGATGTAGAGTAAGTAACGCAAGAGAACAGGTAAGTGGCACATTCAGCAAGGGGGACCCACCAATGAAGATCACATTGTTACCCCTCCGTGTCCTTTTCCACCTTAGTTTCTTCCCACATTCTAGAAAAGGTGCAGTGTGCCATGGGACCTGAGACAAAACAACAGGAGACTAGGACCAGAAGAATGGTGGCCACAGCTTAGCAATTTATCTTTTAGAGGTTGAGTCTTGGCCTGTGTCTGGAGTTATTGAAATTGAGTCTGGACAATATCTAGACCCCAGCCAGGAGCCCCAGGTCTTACCTGAGGCATTCGCACATTGCTCTCAGGCTAGAAAACCTTTTCTAGTACTCACTGGCAGGCTGGTTGACCTTGTTGATATACTCACTGTTGGCTCAGGAACAGGTGAAGGCATGAGTGACTCTGGCAGAAGGTGTAGGTGAGCAGTAGATGAACTTTTGGCAGTAATGCTATTATTGGTATTTGAGTGAACTGTTAGTGGCATTTATTATCCTCAAACCAAAATACTTCCTTTTATCTTTCATATGTTTTTCAGTTTTCCTCCCCTTGATTCTTTTCTTCTCTTCCATTGTTGTAAATCAATAACATTTGAACTGCACTTTTGAAATAGAGTATTTTTTAAAAATGCATGAAGCCTTTTGTAACACAATAGTTCTTTTTCTAAAGCAAATAATTACTTCCTAATTGTTCTGTAAGATTGTAGTTTATTGCATATATTTTTAAAGCAGGCAGCACCTGCAAAGTGATCATCTTATTACCATTTTTTTAATCAGGCAGCATGTCTATAGGATAATTCCAATTAAATTTTTAGAAGATTCAATAATGGAAACAGAGTGAGGAAAATGGGGAAAATATATTACCCAAAGCAAAATTGTTTTGAAACAACATTTTATGTGGCTTCCCTCAGGTTTCAGTGGCTTTTAAAGAGATGGTTCCACATCTTGATTTACTATCCATCCAAAAGTTTAAATCCAAGGTTGTTTTTACAATGATGCCTCCATTTCAAAGTGTTCTTATTACGAGATGAGAGCACCCAAACAGAGAGGTGAACATTTAAAATATAGAGCAGATAATGAAGCGTCACTAATCTGAAGCAATTGCTCTGCATTAGACTCCAGAGAGTTGAATTATACAATTCATATCTAAGAGTAAGAAGAGCTCCATATTAAGCATGTTTCTCTGTCTCTGAAACCAAGCAGGAAAACTTATAAATGCATCTCAACTATCTTCCTGGAAGAGCATTTTTACTGGTTTGCAGCTACAGAGCACTCGGTTCTCTGTTGAATGTCCCTGATTATTAATTCTCAAGCAGTTGAAAGGAGGCTTTGAATTGGACCCTATCCCACAATGCCCTTTATGTGGTGTGACTCTCAGAGGCCTCTGCCTCCCACACTTCGGCAAAGACTCACTTAAACTTGATACACTCCTGTGTTACACTTTTCTTCTTTGTAACAGCAGTGCCTGGAGCTCGGTAGAGATGGGAGAAGATTCGGGGTAATGGACCCGATTACGAAGGCTTTTGAAAGTGTTGAGGGGAGGTTAGATTTGGTGGAAGGAAAAATCTTTCAGAATGTGGTATGGCCCAATATCTGTTCTGGAGATAATCCTGTCCACAAGCGGTGCTTCTATTTCATCCACAATTCAAAGGGATTGAATATTCATATAAAACTTTAAGCTGAAAATCTGAGCACAGCCTGGGGTTTGCAGAACTAAAGCCATCATAGTCTCTTTTCTCCACCATTACTGCTTTCTCATAATTTAGGAGCCCATGGAAAATTTGTAATCCCTTTGTGAAAATAGAAGACACTGAAATGGTAATTATTGGCTCATCCTAGTTACATATTTAAAGGCCAGAGCTTTTTTGGTTTTAACTTCTAGCCAGTTTCATGTGAGGTCATTTGGTGATAATATTTGGGTTCCCCCTTGGCTGTGTGTATTAACTATAGAGTAGAGGTCAGAAGTTTAAGCCCTGGGGAAGCAAAGCAGGGCTAAGCAAAGCTGATGGACTTCCTGAAGGACATTGGTAAGTACCAAGAGTTGTCAGACAAATGGAAAGGAAAAGTTGGTGAGACTATCATAGAAGGGAAGAAAGACAGAGGAGCGGGACAGGAGGAAGGAGTAGGTGGTAGGAATGGTGGATGCCCCGAATTGTTTGTGGGGCTGTGCTTGAGCAACTCCCCACGGGCTGACCAAAGGTGTTCAAAGGTTGGTGTCTTATTTTGTTTTGGTTTGGTTTTTTGAGATGTGTTTTCAGTGATTTCACGTTGGTTACTTATAATTGGTGCTATGAGAGTATTGACACCACAGAAACCGGCAAACACTATAAATCATTGCCCCCCCCCCCCGCCCCCACCAAGAGCTTGTTGTTAAATATCTACTAGCATAGTACTGTTCCTGTATGTTTCTTTGTGACACAAGAGGCCTCAATTGCCACATGTGTCACAGCAGGAGAGAGTTTGGGAGAGGCTGAATTAGTTGGGTAGGGGGCAATTCCAGGACCAGAAATAAACTGGAGTCAGTGTTTCCACAGAAACAGAAGCAGGTTAAGATCATGGAGAGAAGAGGTCAAACAGCCGATAAAGGTATATTTCCAGCCATTTTGCAGATAATACGAGCAGGATCTTATCTAATCTTCTTAACAGCGCAGTAAGCTGTGGTTGAGAGAAGTTAAATCCACACAGCACACAGGTAGAACCATAAGAATTTGTCTTATTCCAAAGTCCTGATTCCTAATGCCCACACTGTAGAGTTCCTCTGTAGCCCAGACGTAGCCCTCAGCATCTCTTTGCTGCTCTACAGAACTTGGGGGTCCAATTAGGCAGGTGGTGCTCTCCACAGTGTTTGGGGTCACCATCCACACTGTAACCTACCGCAGAACCTACGTGAATAGTGCACACCCAGTACAGCTATCCACTGCAGATCTGCCTGTGGGCACCTCCTAACTCTACAAAGGGGAAGAGGAGTCTTAGTCAAAACATCATCTGCTCCACTCCAGAGCAAAAGGCAGTTTACCCTCCTCTTCTAGATTTATGACCTTTCTTTATTTCTACCCTGTATTCATTCATTTGTTCATTCAATAAATGATTGTTAAAGGCCTGTTTGTACTGTGATAGAAACTGAAAATATAATAGGGGCGATTTTGGCTCAGGTCATGATCTCAGGATTGTGAAATCCAGAGCCATGTAGGACTCTGCACTGGGTGTAGAGCCTCCTTCAGATTCTCTCTCTCCTGCTCTCCCCTTTCCTCTGCCTCACCCCTACAACCCCCCACTCCTGCTGGCTTGCACACTTTCTCTCTCTCTCTCAAAAGAAAGAAAGGGGGAAAAAAAGGAAAGAAAATACAACAGAGTAGCCTGGAGAATATGGGGCTGAGGGGCACCATGCAAGTGTCTAAGTTGGAAGCTGCAGAGGAGCAGGGGTGAAGACGTAGGTCTGAGGACTGTGGGTAGTGTGTGGCCACACTTTCTATACCATCATGGAGATGCCATCCTTTTGAATATTTTGAATAAGCAAAAGCCTTAATCTGGCAACTTTTTTCCCCTGTTTTTTTTTTTTTTTCTTCACATTATGTCCTTGGCCCTTACCTAGGAAATTGCCTGAGGACCTTATTGTGGACATTAGTGGACTAGATATTCTCCCTTCAGAGATCCTGACACTTTCTGTGCTCCTATCCCTGGGGTGAAACTATCTTAGATATAATAACATTATATAGTATTCGGTTAGTTCAAACAGCATAATTGAATTCTAGCTATTGAAGTGCCCCACAGATATTCTAAAGAGGAGTTGGCGTTAAGCATGTGTGGGTAGGGAAGCCATACATGTATAAAGACAGTTTCAGTCCAAGGTTCTCAAAGTGTGATCTCTGGACAGCTATCAATATCACTTGGGAATTTATTAAAAATTCACATTTTTGAGCCCCAGCCCAGACCTACCAAATCAGAAACTCTGGGAGTGGGCTTAGCTGTGTTTTGACAAGCCTTCCAGGTGATTCTGTTATTAGTTGAAGTATGAGATTCGCTGAGTTAAGTAATATTAACAAGTGAAACCAATAACAATTGAACAACAAAACAAATTTTAATGTGGAGCAATACAGAATTATGCAATTAACCTGCTTTGGTCAACCCAGCACTAGTTTGGATCCTTAGATATGTTTTTCTTTTCTTGCTGAGTTCTTAAAAACTAGAAGTGCTTCAGTATCCTCACTACTTTTGCAAATAACCATTAGATGGATTTATAAAAAGATTGATTGTACATTTTCATTTCCTCAAGCGGTCATTTATTCATTAAGATAATACTCATTCTCGGGCAGCAGACAAAAGACTTGAAGACATACACAGCTGAAGGAAATGAAAAGGCAACAAGGCTAAGAGAACAAAGACGAGGATTGCCACGGTCCAGAGGTCCAGAGGGTAGCTGTGGAGGAAGCAGTTTTTATGCTCCTGCTTCTATTGGGTCCTTCAGGAAATGAAAGTGTTTTGTGTCTTTTCATTTACACCTCAAGAAACAGGGAATAATGATTTTCTTCTGTGGAGGATCTTAAATTTAAGCAGATGAAAAATTAGCCTTGAGTATATAAATACAAAATCAAAGTCCATAAATTTAATTATTGCTTCCCCTGATTAGTTGATCTTCTGTCATGATATTCACCTCTCTGGTGTAGAGGGTTAAGGGTTACATTCACTTTTAAATTCCTTTGGTGTACTCAGGAATAGCAATACACAAAGAAAGTTTTCATTTATTCATCAATAAATATTTACTAGGCTCACCATGTTATCAAACTAAGATGCTGTAAAAGATACAAGGTAGCAGGCAACATGAACCCTACCTTTAGGGCATTCAGAGTCTACCAGGAGACAACTGCCATTGCGCAAGTAAGCATAGTAAAACTTAAAAGGGATTTTTCCATAAGATGGTCAAAACAAAGGACAATGAAAGCTCTGGAGAAGTGTTCCTTCTAGCTTTGACCAGATTTGGTCTATGATCACATAAATCCTTATTAATTAGGTTCTTATTCTCTTTTTTACTGTCACTGGTAAGCTAAATTGCTGCAAAAATAATCCTCTCCCATGGGAGATCTTACAGACACACTCTAAATGCCCCTGCCAAGCTGCCCAGAATTTAGCTCTGAAAAGAATGGCCAAAGAGGTCAAAGAGGCAAGCAAGAGATTTTGAAGAATTTGGTCTTTAAGGGTATGAGTGTGTAAGATGCCAAAGCCTGGGGGTACACAGCTGAGGTCAATGGGTATTAATTGCTAACACCTAGAGGTAATTAGCAGTAATTACCCGAAGGAGTGAGGGGAGCAGCCGACAGATTTAAAAGGCAGCATTTCCAGAAGCTCCTACCACATCAGGAACCTGTTTCTAGGTAAGAGATAATAAATGAGTTCTCTACAGTAATTTACTTAAAGAGTGTTTAAATTGCACTCCAAAAGACCCCTGAGGGAAGCTTATGTATATTTCATTAAAACTTGCAGCCCCTCCCATCCAGAGGTGGGGTTTATTTGCCAAGGCCTTGAGTCTGAGCTGGTCTTATGACTTGCTTTAACCAATAGAATGCAGGGAAAGTGAAATTAGTTTACTTAAGCTTCTAGGTCTTAAGAGACCTTTCAGCTTCCACCTTCACCTTCCAGGAATGCTGCCCTGAGATCATCCTGTGAGGAAGCTAACTACCGGACAATGAGCAACATTCTGGAAAAGATCCAGGCATCCCAGCGGACGGCACCAACTTCAGATTTACGAGTGAGTGGGTCTTGGATTTTTCAGCTAATAATGTACCTTGCAGATTAGACACTCAAAGTAGATTTTTTTAACGACTTCCTCCCCCTATGGCAAAATTATTTTCAATAATAGTTAACAAGAATTATAATTTTATTGATATTTTAGTTTTAAAACAAACAATTGGCAATTAAAGTAATGAATGCTTATCAATTTGAAAGATTAAAACAGAAAATATTTTGTGTATGAATTTAAAAATTGTGTTTACCAAACAAAAACATTATATCTGACCATTCTTACTTTGTTTCACCTTTAACAAACTTTTGTATAAACAAAATCTCCAAGGGTTCCTTGGGCAATGATTGTAAAGACAAGGAAACAGAACTTGATATCATTGTTAATTTCAAATCTTAAAAGAATATGTAGGACCACAGGGTTGGAGGTACAAACTACACACAGAAAGCTTGGACAATTCCAAATCATTGTGAAATTATTCTTAAAACAAACGTGTAGCTGACACGGTATGTTGGGGCACCAACTGTAGCGAATTCTCTAAATTAACTTCCCAGTAGAATGCAATGTTTTATTAAAGGACACGTAATAAAATATACTAATTTGAAGCTTATGTATATATTATTAAAACTCAAGCACTCCAGCATTGTTCAGAAATTCAAACAATGCTATAGACTGTCCCTCCAAAATTCATGTGTTAAAACCTAATCTCCTAGGATGGTATTATGAAGTGGGGTCTTTGGGAGCTAATTAGGTCATGAAGGTAGAGCCCTCATTAATGAGATTAGTGGCCTTCTAAAAGAGACCTGAGAAAGCTCCCTTATCCCTTCTGCTGTGTGAGGGCACCTCAAAGAATGGCCCTCTATGAACTAGGAAGCAGGTTCTCCCCAGAAGCTGACCATGCTGGTGCCCTGGTCTCCAGACCGCTAGCCTCCAGAACTGTGAAAAATCAATTGCTGTTGTTTATAACTTAGCTGGTCTGCGGTAGTATGTTACAGCAGCTGGAGAAGAATAAGACTCCCAATAATTATTTTTTCCCCTGGAGAGGAATAGTTTATCACTGACAGTATTCAGAAATATTGGCACATGGTGATAATCAATTACTGACTTTTAGTAATTTCTATTGTTTTGAAATTCCACAAACAGTGAACCTTATTGCCTGTACCCTGGGTGGACTGCTTCTAGACATTTCAGTTCCCATCTGACTGCAACACCATGGATAAACGAGGTAAGAGTGGTAGAATTGCTCAATCAGTTCAAAGAACTGTCAGAAATAATAGATGGTTATTCTATGCTTCCAAGTTTTGAGGTAATCACATAGCCATAGATAACTGGTAAAGGGAATAATCACTTAGAGCAATTGGCCTAGATTTTTCTTCCTGAAGCCAGAAACAAATATAGGAGCTCTAAATGTATACTGGTCTCCATCTTTTAAGTTGAAGGTAAAGATTTAGAGAATATATGTGTATGTTGTAGCTTATTTAAAAAGGTGAAGTTATCTTAAGATAGTAGAGGTGATTTAAAAAGGAAATGAAAAAAACATTTCTGTGGGAACTGGAGATTAAAAATTATCATGAGGATGTTGTAAGTGGGAGAATGTTTCCAAACAAAGCAAAACAAAACAAAAAACTAAAACAGAGCGTAACATCCTGAGGATGAATCCTTTGTAGCATCCGAGCATGAAGCCAGAGTTTCTGGAGTGGGATCTGAATATCCCTGAAACGATGAAGAATCATTCTAAATAGTAGAAAGACATAAAACTCTGTCCTCCAGACTAGGAGGAATAGCACATTGTGGGGATTGATATTTTCCTGGCACGAAGCTTTAACATAGCTTTTACTTAGTTGGTAGGTAATTTTATTGAGAAATACCTAAAACAAGGGGAAAATTTGGCATAAAGTCCACTAATAACTTTTATGTAGATTTCAATTATATAACCAAAGATAGATGCTGTTTCCATATACTGTACTGAAAAGTCTACAAATAGGAAACTGAAGTCACAGAAAACTGGAGTTATTTTAAATATTTCTGTCCATTAATTTTATGATTTTTATAAGTTTGATTGATTTTTCATGATATCCCAAGCATTTCTTTCTCAAAGAAAAGATTCCTTTGGCCATAATTTGGCAAAAATGAAGTGCATATTGTGAAAATTGGAAAGACTGCAGATACTGGATGGTCTGTTCAGGTGAAAATAAGCTGAAACTTGTAGAGATGAGAAATTCTTCGAAAAAATGAGAGCTGTATGTTCTAGCTGCTATAAAATACAGAGGATGTCTGTAGGTCAAAGAAAAATAATGGAAGGTGTGCTGGTGACAAGGAATGATCAGGGCTGGCAATTCTCTCAGGTGGTCAATGGCAAACAAACTTTACTTTTGAATGGTGACTATAAACTCTCATGTATCATTGAGACTTAGTGGGTAGAAATTAAGGAATATAATATTGGCAATGAGAAGTATGTATCTTATTCAAACAACATGGAGTATAAGGGCATACATAGTAGGATGTGATAATGTGATTTATAATAAATACATATTTGGTCTTTGTCCCCATTTCTGGCAGAGCTCCTAAATCCCTTGGAATTTGCTGAATGAAGAGAGCATAAGGTGTCTTTTGTTAGGTTAATGAGATGACTTTTGGATTGCATCTGTGTGGGGGGTTGGTTGCCAGTGGAGCCAACCATGTGATTAGAAAATTGAAACTTTCAGAACTCTCTCCTCCAGCACCTCCTGGGAGGGAGGAGAGGATTGAGATTGAGTTAAATCTCCAATGGCCAATGACTTAATCAATCCTGCTTATATAATTAAGCATCCTTAAAAACTCAAAAGGCCAGGATTTAGAGAGCTTCCCAGTTGGTAAACGCATGGAGATTTGGGGAAAGTGGTGTGCTCAGAAAAAGCATAGAAATTCTTTGCCCTTTCTTCATATCTCGTCATATACATCTCTTCCATCTCACTGTTCCTGACTAATGTCTTTTCGTAATAAACTGGTAATCTAATCAGTAAAATGTTTTTTCTGAGTTCTGTGAACCACTCTAGCAAATTAATCAAACTCAAAGAAGGTGTCACGGGAACCTCTAATTTATAGCCATTCCATCAGAAAAACCTGGACTTGCAATTGGTGTCTGAAGTGTGTATACATGGGTGGAGGGGCAGTCTTGTAAGACTGAGCCCTTAAATTGTAATCTAAGGAGGGCATTCTTGGAACCTCTAATCTATAGCCTAGGTCAGAAGCACAAGTGAAACCTGAGATTGAGGTTGGCATCTGAAGTGGAGGGCAGTCTTGTGGGACTGAGCCCTTAACCTGTGGAATCTGATGCTATCTCTGGGTAGATAGTGTCAGAATTGATTTGAATTGTGGGATATCCAACTCGTGCTTGAAAATTGCTTGATGGGGTGGGGAACACTCCCTACCCCACACTTGCACACGTGTGCACGCACACACGTATATGCATTGGAATTGTTGGATGGTCAGAATCCTTTCAGTAGAATAATCCATTTTTAACAGAACAGAGTATGATGAATGATGGAGAGATTTGGGAAAGGATATAAAGAGAGAAAAACAGACCTGATATTTCTGTGGAATGGTTTTAAAGCATGCATGGTCGGAGGATGAAAATACAGTTTTCATGATAAAGCCTACAAAACTGGTAAAGAGGCAATATTCAAAGGCATGACAGATTTTTAATTAATGTCCGTACATTATTAGAAGTCTATTGAAACAGAGGAGTTGGTACATGATTAATTTTCTTGGTGATAATAAATTTAATAATTATGAAAACATGAAAGGAAACTCTAGTGTGGGCTTATCAATAAGAAAAAACATGGCTTGATAAAAGAATAGTGACAGGAAATTTGGCTTGGAAGTGACTAAGACATGAGAGAAGTTCTTCACAGATCAAAAAGGGGGAGGTGGACTTGGTTAGACCTGATCCCAGCCTTCTCAAGGGTATACTTCAGAAAGTTTAGAGAGAATCAAGTTATAATTCCATAGCCAAGGATTCAAAGTGAACCAAAGCCAAAATAAGGTAGAAATATGTAATGACAACAGTGGGTAATTGAGTTTCTACTACAAGCCAATTACTGTTTGAGGCACTTTGAATGTGCTATTTCTAGAAAACCATTTTGGTTCCACATTTACCACAGACCCCACAGAGGAGAAAAGGCATTGGAGGTGTGTGAATGGAGAGGGCGGGGGACCAGTGTGACCGCTCATAGATAAACTCAGATATTTTTAAAGACCACAAGTGAAAAGTAAAGGAAGGCATCCCAAATAAAGGGTAAATGTAAAATTGTGGCTGAAAGCTGTAGGGAAATGTTACGAACATGCTGGGCTCAAAATATGCTGAGACTTGAGAAAGACACCAACCTAGAATAATCTCAAAAGAAGGAATTAGGGGCCGCTTGTGGTGCATCCCGGATGGCAGTGACAGACATGCTGCTCCATACTTTTATTTGCTTCCTTCTCTGTTAGGAAGAAGCTTCAAACTGGAAAGAGAGCAAATATAGCTAAGCAGTATTTCAATGTGTGAGAGGGGGATAAATGGCAAAGAGAACCTTGCTGTTTTGAATGTTTGTGTCTCTTGAACTTGGCCCTGAAGGGACTTGCAAGAGCTATCCTGGGAACACTGTTGGTGATATTTGTGTACTCGTGTTACTGAGAGAACGAACCAACTGAAGCCAGATACTCTAATTTTGAAAAGAATAAAAAGTGAGCTCTAGGAGCTAATAGAATTTTCTTGGTTTCTTCATGTTTAGTTGTTTCCTTCTCTGATTCCATTGAAATGACCTCATCCTGATACAACAGTTGACGTACTTTGTCATAACTATTTGCTTTTATCATATCTAGACTGCAATGTCCTCGAAGGTAAGGACTGTCTTGTATTCATTGTTATTTCCCCAGGGTCTGTCACAGAGCACTGAATCACAGTGAGGACTTCTGCTTATTAATCAATCTCTTGCTCTCGCACTCGCACTCCCTCTCTTCATTGTCTTCTCTCTTCTGTTCTTTCCATTCAACATGTTATGGTTAGCTTTAATGCAATTAAAAGCAAACTCCTTGCTTAGTTTATGGAACTTTGTTTTTCTTTCTCTCTCTCCCTCCTCTGTCTCTCTTCTGTCTCCGCACCCCCCCAGTCTCTCTATCTCTCCCCGCCATCAGTCTGTCTGTCTGTCTCTCCCTCTCCCCTTCAGTCTCTCTGTCTCTATCCCCACCCCCACCCCACCTCAGTCTCTCTCCCTCCCTCCCTCCCTCCCTCCCTCTGTCTCCCTCTCCCCCCCCCCCCCGCCCCCGTCTCCCTCCCTCCCTCCCTCTCCCTCGGTCTGTCTCTCTCTCTCTCCTTCTCTCCCTCGGTCTCTCTCTTCCTCGCTCTTTTTTTCTTTCCTTTCAAAAAAGAAACTGTGATCATTTAGCTACTGATTCCATGTAGGAATTGCTTCCAGGAATTTGTTGGAAAAATACTTATATTTTTCTAAATCTTGAATTCTGGGAAAAATCAGTTAAGAAAAAAATGGGAAAAATCATAATTATCCTGCAAGAATTAAAGCCTAGCAGTGAACACAAGGAATCCACTGGTGTCAAGTTGAAACCAAGAGCAGGAAATGCTGATGTGTAAAATTGAAGACTCTGAAGTTAAGGCCACCATGTCCTAGAACTGGGCACATATTGTAATGACATACAGAAGAGTTTCACAGCTTGAAAAATTCTCTAAGAATCTGCCTACTCATCCCTTCTTCCCCCCATAGCCCTGGGAATCCCTGGTATTTTACCATCCCTATAGTTTTGCCTTTTCCAAAATGTCATATAGTTGGAATCATACTCTATGTAGCCTTCTCAGATTGGCTTCTTTCACTTGGTAACGTGCATTTAAACTTCCTCTATTACACAGTTTTCTAACTCTGTCTAGATTATTTATACAATATGCCAGGGGTATCAACAAATGAGAGGGCCTAATATCTTGACCCCTGAAACTCTCCTGGGAGAGTTAATTTCTCAAAATTTTGATTTCCTTATTAGCAAATGGGGGGTAAAGCAAAGCAATAAAATATTACTGTCAGTAAAAGGCTTATGTTTAGTTCTTTCCTTCGAGGGACCAGTGAGTTCCCACGGCACTTTTCCTTCTTTTTGGGAATGACTTAGGAGGGACTTCATTTACTACTCCTAAGACCTGCCCATGGGAATGTGGGTGCTGAGAGATAATAAACAGGGGTGCTCTTGAATATGGTCGGTAATGGGAAGCTGAATTGAGAGGGAATTTTAGCTCAAGATTCACTGTGTGTTGAAGGTTTAGGAAGGACTGGGTAGTAGAATAAAAAATGAGTGTGTCCAAGGCTTCATGCACTCACAGAGGGTGTCCAAGGCTTCATGCACTCACAGAGTTTGGCTTGCTCAGGGAGCCCATGGATTCTCAGTGCCTATTGCCATCTTCATACCTGATATTTGTTATATGTATTATACAATTTTTTGGTGGTGGTCTTTGTTTATTTTTACAAAGTGTTTTGTTACTTGTATGGTGTGCCAGATATTTTGACTTCCAGATATACTTTTTATCTTTCTCCACTTTCTCTCCTGGAAGTCTGGTGTGTGTGGACTACTTCAATGGGTCCCACTCAGGTACAGAGATTGTTTCATGACTCTGTCATGTTCTAAGATATTTCCTGAAGTTTGGAGAGAGAGAGGGACAGAGAATTGTGCTACACGGCAACTATCCATAAAATGAATGGTGAGAAATCATGAAAGGTTGTGTGGATTGTGTTCTTACGTGTTCAGTTCTCCTGTCTAGTAGGGGCAGAAATGATAGGCACAATTACCACATGTTCCATTCTGAGGGCTAAGAGCATTTTGGTCTTCTTCAAAGAAGAAACGTGCCAAAACAGTACAAATTTGTTTCAGTTTTAGAAAGGGGCAGCTGGTCTAGGACAGTCATATTTTTTATTCCTTTTTCTTCTTCCTTCTCTTTTCCTCCCTCCCTCCCTTTTTCCCTCCCTCCCTTCCTACTTTCCTCCCTTCCTCCTTCCTTCCTTCCTTCCTTCCTTCCTTCCTTCCTTCCTTCCTTCCTTCCTTCCTCCCTTCCTCCCTTCCTTCCTTCCTTCCTTCCTTCCTTCCTTCCTTCCTTCCTTCCTTCCTTTGCACTGCTTGAATAATGTAAAATGAGCACTGGTATAAAACCATGGGTATCTGGAAAGCACAGATTTATCAGAAGGGACTGCCCCCTAAGCAGAATTTGACACTAGCACTTGGACTCTTCCTTCCATTTTAATGATCTTCAGGATACAGTCTTTAGATAACAACAGATAAACAGAAACCTTTAGCTAACTAAGAATGAAAACCCTGCCTAGGTGGTTTGCATGTTATTGTTAAGCTCAAATTTACAACATATGATGCACATGTGATACTTTGCTATGTTAGAGGTTATTTTTTTCTAATTTCTTTTTCTAATTTCTAATTATTCACATTACTAATTAGTTATATTTAAGAAATAACAGGTTATGTGGCCCTTGGGGGGAAGTCCCCAGTAAAATCTCTTATCTGTATTGTTTGGGTTCTAGAAAGCAAGCTGATTCACTCCCAGGTATTATTAAAATATTTAAATCAATTTCCATTGTTGTTAACAGGAATTTTTAAGAAAATGTTTCACAAAATGTAGGCTAAATTGTAATATAGTCTAGTGAAATCCCTTTTTACAATTACTGCAATTTATACTTCTCTATAATTTTTACCTATTCTCTTGTATGCCACTGGCATAGCAGATTTTCATTGTATTTTCATTTCTCAAATTTTTGATGAATAATTACATTAATGACTGCAAAGATTCCCATATAAATGGTTAAGTTCTATCTATCCATCCTTTATTCACCCATTCATTTATGTTCCAGGAAATGTGCTAACATATGGAACAGCAAGAAAAGAAACAATTATTTCTGTGAACTCACAAAACTAATGAGACAGGCAAAAAATAGACATTGTGATGTGGTCAGGCTGCTAATTTAGATAAGGGTGGTCAGTGAAGGCTTTGTGAAGGAGAAGGAGCAAGAAGTAGGAAGCAGGAGGCTGGGGAATGGTAAGGTGGAGTTGAGCTAAAGTATAACTAGGAGTTACCTGAATGACTGAGGGTAATGAAGATCTGAAGCTGAAGCTCATGCACAGGCATAAAAGTCAGAGAGATGTCATATTTGGGGAAGTATAATGTACATCATAGAATACATCTAGAACATAGGGGATAGGGGAGAGCCATGGAAGATGTTCCCAGGATTACAGACAGGCAGGCACTAGTTCATAAAAGCTCTCTTATGAGCTGGGAAAGTTTGCAGTGTTTGCAGAACACCCTGGCAAGCCCCTGATGGGTGTTGAGCAGAGTATAGTGATCAAATTCGTGTTTCAGAAGGGTTATTCTCAGGCTGTGGAGAATGGATAATGGAGACCAAGAATGGCAGTGGAGGCATTAGACTATGAGTGGATGGGAACAGGGCCCAGGTCTGTTTATCCACCACTGTGTCTCCAGGGTCTTGATCAACATCTGGCACACAAAATCCTGCAAATGAATATTTGTTGAATAAAGGAATAAACACAGAGGTCATGCGGGAAACTTTTGAGTTAATCGCCATAAGAAATTTTGAAAGCCTAAATTGGTAATCAAGAAGGATAAAAAGTAGATAATGTGGATCAGTATTTTCCAAACTTTCCTGGTTAGACCTGTTTTAGGAAATACACATATGTAACTCAGTGCACACAGGCAATGTGCACACACGCCCACATCTGCAACTAACCTTTTACTGAACAGGATTTACTCCTGCTACCTGTAAGTGCACTCTCTTTACTATCCTAGGCCATGCTACACTGTTAGTTTGCTGCTCTAACAAATACAGCAGTTGCAGTGCCTTAAACAAAAGAAATATGAATTCTCACAATTCTGGAGGCTTGAAGTCTGAGACCGAGGTGTCGACAGATTTGGTTTCTTATGAGGGCCACAAGGGGAGCATCTGTTCCTGGCCTCTCTCCTTGGCATGTAGATGGCAGTCTTCTCCCATGGTCTTACCTCCTTGAATGTCTGTGCCCTAATCTTTTCTTATAAGGACACCAGTCGTATTGGATTAAGGCCTACCCATGTGACTTCATTTTACCTTAATTACTTCTTTATAGGCCTTATCACAATATGAGGTACTGGAGGTTAGGACTTCAACATAGGAATTTGGGGGGCGGGGACACTAACACTATTATGTATTTTTAAAATGGACCAAAGTCCACAGGGTACATTGAGGCGTACTCTTTGTGTTGCACATTCTATCAGTTTTTAAAAGATCTATAATTATGTATATCACTTTTATGTATACATTACACAGAATAGTTTCATTATCCTAAAGGTTCTCTGTACTCCACCTATTTCTTTCCCTCCCTCCCCAATACCTCACAACTATTGATCTTTTCACTTTATCCATAGATTTCCCTTTTTCAGCTGCCCTGTAGTTGGGATCATACAGGATAAAGCCTTTCCAGTTTGGCTGCTTTCATTTAGTCACATTTTCTTTTACAAATGTTCCTAACCTGTTGAAGTTCTATTTGGAAAACATTAGTTTAAGGAGATACTAAGGAGGTAGAACTGTCAGGACTTGGTAACTGTTAAGATGTGGGGAGGAGGGGGTTGGGGTCTGGAACTTTTGGAGACGCCTGTGATGAGTCTTTGGCTGACACGTAGGTGTTAATTGAAGTCCTAGATGTGGTTGGGTCAACCCAGAACGTGAAGAGAGGGTGAAAATTGGAGAGTCGAGGAATAAATCCTAGATCATGTCTGTCCCATAGGTGTGAAACTTTGTCTTCAATTTGAGTTGAACATCTTTGGCTATGTTAGTTTACCTTTTTTTTTTTTTTTCCTGTGAATGGTTTGCTCAGATCTGTGTAAACATTTTTTTTTCCAACAGTTTGAGCGAGAGCTTTCTATATTAAACGAACTAGTCCATTACTATGTTTTCAAATATTTTTCCCAATTATTTGTCTTTAGACTTTATGATATTAGTTGCTATGCATAAATTATGCATATTAATGTGTAGTCAATTTTACCAATGGGTAACTTTGTATCTTTTGAATTTTATGGCATACTTGCCAAGGCCTTCTCCACTCTAGTATAAAGAAGAATCTTCCATGGTTTCTTACAGTGGTTTTATTTATTTGCTCAATATTTACATTTAGAAATTTGATGATCCCAAAATAATGTTCATACATGGGGCAATGTAGGGGTCTAATTTTGTTTTTGCCCATATGACCTGGCAAACCTCCTAGCATTGTTTATTAAATGAATTCTCTTTTGCTTTCTATTTTAATTAATATATTTTTCACATATCAATATGCAATATGTATTTGAGTTATTTCTGAAGTCTCCATTCTGTTTCATTGGCCTGCCTATCTGCTCCTGACCAGTACCATGTTGTTTTAATTCATTTTATGATACATATTTGGGGTACTAAATAAAGCTAATCTTTCATCACTATTTTTCCCCATTCACTACATTTCCATGGACAGCTTAACTCATTTTTACAAGTGATCTTTAAAATAGGTTGTACTCTTATCCCCACCTTAAAAACCTATACCACAAAATAAATAAATCCCCAAATACCTTGGAAATTTGATTGGGACCACAATGAAATTATAAATTAGGAAGATTACCTTCATTATACTACTGAATCATCATATACAAGAATATTTTATTGGATATCCATGTAGTTCAGGACAACTGTGGCAGCCATGGCTAAAATCTGGAAAAATTTTGTCTCTAAACCATAAGAAAACAGAAGTGAATTTTATCCAAAACCATGTCCTTATCATAATTTGCAGACAGAACATGTCAAAACTGTAATATAACTGTCCCTGAAAGCAAAAAAATGACCAAATTCCACTGGGCAATCTTTCACACTGCCACCTTATCCCAGGAGCCACAGGTTTTGTGGTGGGCAAAAGCAGATGGAGGGAAATTGCAAGGAAAACAAAATTAAAAAAAAAAAAAAAAAGAGGCAGTCAATGAGCTGTAATGATAATTTGGAAAGCCTACCAAAAATATTATATCTATCCTAAATCTGTGGAAAGAAAACAAACAAAAACCTGGAAAGGTGTTTGCCAATATCAGAGCAAGAGCTATAGGAAAGAGACTTTAGAATTCCTCTGATTTAAAAGGGCAGGCTCAATTTAAACAGATGCAATTAAATGGACTTCATTTATTTTTTAATTCCACTATAGTTAACATATAGTGTTATATATTAGTTTCAGGTGTACAATATAGTGATTTGACAATTCTATACATGACTCAGTGCTCGTCATCCCCTTTACCTATTTCACCCATTTCCTCACCCACCTCTTCACTGGTAAATATCTGTTCTCTATAGTAGCTAAGACTCAGTTTTTTGGTTTATCTTGTCTCTTTTCACTTGTTCTGTTTCTTAAACTCATATATGAGTGAAATCATTTGGCGTTTTTCTTTCTCTGACTGGCTTATTTCACTTAGCGTCATCCTCTTTAAATCTACCCATGTTGTTGCGGATGGCAGGATCCCCTTCTTTTTTAGTGGCTGAGTAATAGTCCGTTATGTATACATACCATTTTTTCTTTAGCCATTCATCTACTACTGATGGGCACTTGCACTGCTTCCATAGGGTGGCTATTGTAAATAATGCTGCAATGAACATAGAGGTGCATACATCCTTTTGAATTAGTGTGTTTGTGTTCTTTAAGTAAATACCCAGTAGTGAAATTACTAGGTCCTGTGGTAGCTCTATTTTTAACTTTGTGAGGAACCTCCATACCGTCTTCCACAGTGGCGGCACCAATTTGCATTCCTACCAGCAATGCACGAAGATTCCTTTTTCTCCACTTCCTTACCAACACTTACTGTTTCTTGTATTGTAGATTTTAGCCACTCTGATACATGTGAGATGATATCTCATTGTGGTTTTGATTTGCATTTCCCTGATGATGACTGATGTTGGGCATCTTTTCATGTGTCTGTTGGCCATCTGTATGTCTTCTTTGGAGAAATGTCTGTTCATTCCTTCTTTTCATTTTTTAATTGTTTTTTGGGTGTTGAGTTGTATAAGTTCTGTATATGTAAGTTCTGTGTATATGTAAGTTCTGTATATTCTGTATATATAAACTAACCCTTTATCAGATATATCATTTGCAAATATCTCTTTTCATTCAGTAGGTGTCTTAGTTTCATTGAATATTTCCTTCACTGGACAGAAGCTTTTTATTTTGATGTAGTCCTAACAGTTCACTTTTGCTTTTGTTTTCCTTGCTTTAGGAAATATATCTAGAAAAATGTTGCTATGGTTGATGTCAGAGAAATTACTCCCTGTGCTCTCTTCTAAGAATTTTATGGTTCTAGTTCTCACAGTTAGGTCTTTAATCCATTTTGAGTTTATTTTGGGGTATGGTATGAGAAAGTGATCCAGTTTCATTATTTTGCATATAGCTCTCCAGTTTTCCCAGTAGCATTTGTTGAAGAGACTTTTTCCTATTGCATATTCTTGCCTCCTTTGTTGAGAGTTGACCATATAATCATGGGTTTATTTCTGGGCTCTCTATTCTGTTCTATTGATCTATGTGTCTGTTTTCATGTGAGAACCATACTGTTTTGATTACTACAGCTTTGTAGATGTACTGATATTTGGAATTGTGATACCTCCAGTTTTGTTCTTCTTCAAGATTACTTTGGCTCTTCAGGGTCTTTTGTGCTCCCATACGAATTTTATTTGTCCTAGTTCTGCCAAAAATGCTGTTAGTATTTTGATAGTGATTACATTAAATCTTAGACTTGATTTAAATGGGCACTCTTCAAAATGCATTGCTTCTTTGGTGAGGAAAAAAGCAAAGGAGAGAGAAGTGCTCCCTGGCAGTCAGGTGGTTAAGAAGAAATAGGAAAAAGGGGTGGGGGAGAATTTAGGATCCTACAAGAAAAGGAAAACCATTAAATTAGAGGACTTGCAACGTCTCCCCCAACATCAAAACAAATAAGAACACCTTGCTAAAGTATCTTGATTGTGCTAAATAATGGAAATACTGGAAACACCCCGATATCATAAAAATGAGTGAAAGAAGGGTGAAGTCCATGCAGAGATTATTTGCTGAAAATTGGGAAATGAAATTCTGTACATAACAACTGAGGGAATTAACCATTCTCACCTTGAAAAATGAACACTAAGCAGGTGAAAACTGTAAGCCAAAATTCCAAACAAAACTAAAGCTGCCCAAACAAGCATTTGAGAATGTGAGAAACCATTTTTAATAGGAAATTTAAAAATTAAATGGAGATGGACAAAAACAGAATTGAAAAGAGAGATTAAATCAGAAAAGAAACGGGAGAAAAAAAACTCCAGTATCTCACAAATGTAGAATAAATTATAATAATAAATAAATAATAAATAATATCTTGCAAATATCTTGCAATAAATAATTGCAAGAATGAACTTGAAGGCAAATTAAAGAACATTAGAAAAATAAACAACTAAGGAAATGAAAATGATGTTAAAAAAAAGGAAAAATAGAAAGTAGTGAAGTTGAAAACAATAAAAAAATAGTCACATACATATTTGCAGAGTCTGTGAAAAAAAAATTGAAACAGGAGCAGGGAGTTAATATTTGAAACCATAACCCAAGAAAACTTTTCAGAAACAGAAGACTCACCTACACACGGAAAATGTTCATCCTATACCTTAGAAAGTTAAGAAAAATGAATGCTGAGACATATCCTAGTAAAACAATTATATTGCAAAGGTAAAGATAAAATCCTCTAGGCCTCCAGGGAGGAAGAATGTTATAAAGGCAAAGAATTAGACTGGAATCAAATTTTTTGAAACCAAGACACAAAGGAAGGAAAAAATGGAGCAGCACTGAAAAAAATAAAAAAATAAAAATAAAGAATGTACAAACTAATTGTACATCCAGCCAGCTGTCCTTCAGAAAGCAAGGCTATGAAAAAACCAGTTTCAACATATAAGAACATTGGGACTTTTATACTCATCAGCCTTTCTTGAGGAACCTACTAGAGGATGAGCTTCTTTCAACTAGTAATAGCTGGGGAACTCTTTGGCAAAAGTATATTTTGTGTATCTTAAGAAGTATAAATTTTCATCTTGAATTAGAACTAAGGTAAAGATGAGAACTCAAGACTAATGTACAAATATTATAAATTGTTACAATATATAATGATGAAAATGAATAAGAAGAATGAAAATAGCTGAGAAGTAAATGAGAAAACTTATTGCTATATAGGCAGTCGGTACATGTTAAAAGGATACTGAAAAAAGACTGATAAATCAGAGTGAAAGGTTAAATAAGAAAATGGGAACTAACATCGTTAATGTATATATAGAAAGGTAACCAGTAGATTAAAAATACGTTTTTGAGGGGCGCCTGGGTGGCACAGTCGTTAAGCGTCTGCCTTCGGCTCAGGGCGTGATCCCGGCGTTCTGGGATCGAGCCCCACATCAGGCTTCTCTGCTGGGAGCCTGCTTCTTCCTCTCCCACTCCCCCTGCCTGTGTTCCCTGTCTCGCTGGCTGACTCTCTCTCTCTGTGTCAAATAAATAAATAAAATCTTAAAAAAAAATACATTTTTGAATACTCACCTTGAAGAGAAAAAAACATAGCAAATATACATGTACACAACTATGAAATAGTAAGACTACATTGAGACCTAATGTAGCAATCATATCAATAAATGTGAATGGGTTTAACTCACCTAATAAAAGGAAAATATTTCCTTTTTGGCCTTCCAAATCAGACCCAAATATATGCTGTATAGAAGAAAAAAATCTAAAATGAAGTGATTAAAAAAGGCTAAAAATAAAAGGAGGATAAATGAGGATTTTGTGGGAAGCCCAGAAGGGAATGCGGCTGTAATAAATTAATCTGATTGCATTACAAATGCATAACATAACCTCACTGAAGGGTAGTGGTTGGAGGGGTGGATAAGAGCTGACCTAATGAACTTCAGAAAATGGGGTTTTGATGGGAAATTACAAGGCCAAAACCAAAAGCAGTATGTAAACATTGTACATCATTGGTGAATTCTTATGAATTCTGCTTTTACAATTCTGAACCTCCTTTACCTGTATGCTGGAGATGAACAAACAAGTTAATGGATGGTGAATGGTGGAAGTCTTTCAGGTTTTTTTTCACATGTTTTGTAATTTTAATTTATAAATTCATTTTGAGTAGATTATTTTCTCTTTCCCTCTACTTAGCACTTCCTATTATTGGGTTTTTATTTATTTCAACTCTCTGTTCTGGGACTGACAGTCTTCAACCAGTCTTAGATCTTTGGCTCAAGCTTCATCTCATGCTGACATTGGAGGACATTCCAGATACAGTCACCAAGGCTAAAGTCCACTTGGTAGAGTGATGGCTATAAGCCTGGTCTGATTCTTTTAGCTCTGCTTGGTGGTCAGCTTCTTATAAGACCTAGACCAATAATAAAATCATTAGCTTCTTTTAATGTCCATTCATGTGTGGGTGAATCTTGTTTTAGCTCCTCTTTTCACAAAATGAGCCTGGGTCTAATACTCTACCTGATATGGAACACCTTTACTCCTTAGTATGATGGAAGAAATGAATTCCTAATTGTCTCTGCTTGGTTCTGGAATCCGAGCTCAGCAGACCAGGGCCTTCACCCTTGCACTGCACTGGATATCTGTTTTATTTCTGCTCCATGGAGATGCTTACCTTTGTGTATGTATATATTTGTGTGTATGTGTATACATGGCTGTATTTTTTGAAATTTTTCAGTTTGTATGTTACATACAACTGTTCTGTGTTTGGAATAGTGAAAGTCTGAAAAATATGAACTCACTTGACTGAAATTTCTCATTCCCTCTGGAGAATTTCAAACTTTTTCTTTTTATATACCATGTTTATTTATTGTTAAACTTATTCCTAAATTTTTAATCTTTTAAATATATTAGTGTGATCTCTCATCCATTATAATTTCAAACTGGCCATTTTTTGTGTAAAGAAAAACTTTTATACATATGTCTACACTAATATATATGTATATAAGTACATGTGTTTGTAATCAGTACCTTAAGTTCTATTTTTCTATTAGGATTCATAGTGTATTTGCTAGTGTATCTATAAATATAATTTTATATTTGAAAATGACAATTTTGCCTATTTTCTAATATCTATACTTTATTCTTTTGTGAAAATGTAATTGTAAGTTGAAGGATATTGTTGTCTTACTACGAACTTTAGTGGAAATAATTTAGTTAATGTCTTACCATATTGTATGATTCATTATCTTTTGGTTTTAGATCCACTAGAATATAAATGTTAAACTACTTTTTACATTAATCTGTAATCATTAAAAATGATTTATACTTTAAAGTTTGTATTTTAACTTAAACATAAGCACTCATTTATCTCACTTTTGTTATACAACGAGGGATTTTTATTTAAATGTGGATTAGTAATTGGAGATTTACATCTTTATCATAAACCATACATATAAAACATTATGTGATTTATGTGTTTTTTTTAACTGCTTGAGATTTTAAGGTGTTTATGAAGCAATATGATTGCATAATACTTATAAACTGTATGACCTTATCCAGAGCCATTATAGTTTTCTGAAGTATTTTTTAATGGTTCATACTTACTGGGCCATTCTAAAGAATTTAACTTAATTTTCTTAGAAACAATAACTCTTTCTTGGCAGTTAAATTTTGATTGTTGTAGCATCTGATTTACTTATAGCACACTATTAGTAGTATAAATAGGTTTTGGAACATAGAACTTTGTAAGTATACATTTAACAAGCTGGAGGAAAAGTGGATGAATGCATTGAATAGTAGTCTATTATCTGCCAGGATTTATAAATCCATGATCAATAATTTCTTTTTTAGAGTGAAAGCTGAGCAAGTATGATTCCTAGAAGTTGATCAAGTAGATGTCAATTAAATATGCTTTTGAAAAATATGTATATCTGTCACCTTAAGGAAGGTCATAGCATTGATTTTTATTTTTTTAATTTAGAATCATCTATTGAATTTCAGTATTCATTATTTTAATTGTTGCAATGACAGTATCTTTCTTCTAATGTGAGTTATTAGGGTTTTAATATTAAGCCATCCTTGCATTCTGGGTATATTACTATTTAAATTTTATTATCATAATACATTTATTAACAGTTTAGTAATTTGGTTACATTATCATTTTAATAAATCCTAAAATTACTGGCTGGGTATCACTTTATCTAGGATTCTTGTACAGAAATTCATATGTGTAATTAGTCTACCTCTGTTGCAAATTGCCATTGTATTTTGGCAATTTTTAGAATCTTTTGAGAACTCATAAGCTTAAGTAGTGTTATTCTTTGAATTTTGTCATGGATGGAGTTTTCAAATACAGGCATACCACGTTTTCTTGTGCTTGGTTTTTGTGCTTTGTAGGTACTATGTTTTTTGAAGGTTTATGGCAACCCTGCAATAGGCAAGTCTATCAGTGCCATTTTTCCTACAGTATTTGCTTCTTTCATGTCTCTGTGTCACATTTTGGTAATTCTTGCAATATTTCACTTTTTCATTATTTGGTATGGGAATCTGTGATTAGTAATTATATGACTCATTGAAAGCTCAGATAATGGTTAGCATTCTTTAACAAGGAAGTATTTAATTAAGGTATGTACATTAGACATAGTACCATCGCACACTTAATAGACTATACTGTAAACACAACTTTTATATACATTGGGAAACCAAAAAATTCATTTAATTCACTTTATTGCAGTGGTTTGGAACTGAACCTGAAATATCTCCAAGGCATGCCTCTAAATGTTTCCTACATTGAGAAGTTTCTTATTAATAGCCACAATAGCATTGATATCAATCATTGCCACCACCTATTTCCACTCAACCATCCTGACATTTCTCCAATCTCTAGTGGGGTGCTTCTGTCATTTTTTGCTTGAGCAAATAAATGATGAATAAAATGAAATCTTATACTGTATATCATTTACTGAGAAAATGGTAGGGCTGGGAGTAGTTTTTTCTTATTTAACACACATTTTCTCTTCTGCCCTAACAGAAGAGTAATACAAATTGAAATGATTACTGATTACTTTTATCAGATACAAGATTTCTACTGACACTAATGGAACTTCACTGGGTTTATCTCAGAAAATGGAACCCAAGGATGGCAAACTTTAAGTTTTTCAAAATTATTTTGCTTGATATTTTCTTCACCTGGGAGGTGGATTTAAGTAAATGTATGAAAACAGCAAGTGATCAAGTTCTTAAATACTTAGAGATGCATTTTGATCATTTTCTTTCTCTGAAATGAACATTCTATTAAATTTATTTTCCCACTCATTCAAACTGTACTTTATGATGGTAATCAATTCTAAGATATTTATTAAGCATTTATAATTTTTTTTATTTACTCATCCTATTTGGATAGAGAGAAAGGCTGGGCAGAAGAAGTTACATGGGTATATTGAAGTTATTATCAATATTTTAGAGGTGAGATGCTTTTGAGAAAAACAGGTGGGTATACATCTAAGTATAACATTTCTATTTTTCAAATCAAATATTCTATTATTGGCAGATAATTTTCTGCCTGGTGTAGGTGTAATTTCCCATTACTGAGGTTGGTAAACATGCCATGAAGTGATATCTTTATCTTACCAATGCCCATATTAATGCCTGTATTTATTTTAGAATCAAGGATGGGATATTATCATGCAGAGTTCATTTTGCATTTTTCTTAGGAGACATTATTAAACATTTCATGTGCTGTAAATTATTTATAACGCGACACTCAGCAGCATCTTGAACTACTTGCTGATCTATCTAGAAATTCCATCTCTGATCCTAGTCTGCATATTCGAGAAGGAAAAAATCTTATTGTGGTCTTTAGAAAACATAAAAAACTGAATTTACAAAATAGAAAGGAATCCAATCCTAATACATGTGATTGATGACAATAGAATCTAGAGAGATTCTGTAACGTAAAGCGATAGATCCAAATACAGAAGAAACAAAATAAGGCTACCTTGTAGTGAAACCAATAGAAACAAATCTTGCCAGAGATTAGCCTTTAGTTGTTAACAAAGCTGTGAAAAGAAAACATTTGGCACCTTGTGGTTTTAACAGAAGAAAACAGTTGAACAAACAGTAGAAATATTAAACATTTTATTAATTATTTAAACATTAGAAAGGACATTGAATAATAAAATTATCTTTCATTATTTAGCTTCTTTCTCTTCAGGTTTATTGACATTTTCATATTTGCACTATTTTCTTAAGGAAATTGCCAAGCACTTTCTTTAGCAGGGCTAACTTAGCTTTAATTGATCTGTTTTCTGGTTTCCCCAATTTATAATTAATAACATGAAAAGAAAAACCCATTTGCACTGCCCATCCCTGAGTAGCCATGGCTATATAATGCAGAATAGTAGATAAATATATCTTTACATTTCCATCCAGCAGTCCAGCAATAATGACTTAAGTCTGTTGCCTGGCAGAACTCCCAAGCACTTATAAAGACACTAAGATCTCTGAAAATGATAAGTCCATTCCAACACACTGTGCTGAAAATCTTGTCAATTGTAAAATAATTGTTAGCCATTGTGGGGTTTGAGGCAATAGGGATTTACATGACTATAGAGGTCTTTTTTTTTTTTTTTTTTTTTAAGAACTGTGTAGAGTCTAGCCAACAGTTCTTGGCAGCATTTTAAACAGCATTAAGTTTCCTGGCAATGCCAAGGATCAGGTCCAGGGGAAACTGACTTCGTCACTGTAATTATTTCCAAGCTTACTCTGTTCCAAAACAAAGCAACTTGAGGACAGGTCTGTTGTAAATTTTCTAAGAGTGCTTCACATGCAAGGTCTTGAGGGTCTCTTCCAGACACATGTGTTTGGACCAATTCAAATATGGTTTCTTTGATTTTTGCCAATTGGCACTATTGCCACACTCTTGGTCAAAGCCTAGAATTTTAAGATTTAATAGTCATAAGGGAACCATGGCCTCAAATTCACTGTTCCATTGTATGAGAGATGTCAATATGAGAGCCTGCCCAAAGAATGGGTAGCAACGTCAAGGACAAGAATTGCTTCATATCAGCTCCAAACAGTCATAAATGGTTTAATTTTTATGTGTGTACATGGGTGGGGAGGAGGAAGTTCAGTCTCCACAGATCTTAACGTGTATGGGAAGAGTGACTATTCGATGAACTTTTACAATATACTTAACAACTTAATGAGTTTTGGAATGAAAGAGAGTGTGTAAATCATTGCAAGCTCACTGTTTTAAGCTTGGCACTCTTATCAAACGTAACTGCTGTGACCCTGAAACAAGTGACTGTAGAGACCACATATATCATCTCACTTTTTATAGGGTGAACTGTACGCTAGTCACATCTGTGGAGTGCACTGCCCCTTCTACCACTCCATCCCGGGAAAGCGTTTGAAAAACAACCCAGACGTTTGACAATGATTACTAGGTGAAGACCTGCCCTCAAAACCTGTTTTTAGAGATTTTCAAGTTTCACACAAGAGTAGTGAAATCATTTGACCAGTCTTTTTTCTTAGGCAAATGACTTGGGACAGAGAGATTGTGACTCAGTTGGGTCATGGATTTAGTCAGAGCTGGACCTCAAATACAAAGCTCCTAACTCTTGATGTTTCACTAGACTAGAAAAAAATCAACAGGGTAAGAAGCAGGCTGAAAAGAAAGATCCATGCTTTTTTTTTTTTTTTTTTTACTTAGGCCTTCGCCAAAATGCTTTCTTCCTCTGAAGGTCCCAGCAGAGGTCATTTCTCTATAGTCATTTAGGATTAATTTCCTGTTGAGTCTTTGTCTCAGTATTTGGGAAATCTACAGTATTTTCAGGGAAATTTTTTTCTTTGTATTGATGGTTTCACTTTATTTCTTTTTGGTACTTTATTACCAAAGATCATCTTTCAAAACTTTTATTTTTTAGTACTAGTAGAAATAACTCTGTATTATTATATATTATAAATAGCTTTATATTTATTATATTATATATACTTATCATAACAATTGATAATTTGTAGTAATAACATTTATTATAACTCTATTATATGTTATTATAAGTAACTTTGTACTGTTTATCTCTACATTAAATGATATAGCCGATTAAGACACTGAGACATTTATTTCAAAGGGGCTGATTCAGAACAGAGTTCATACTGTTGTATGTTTAGAATGTGTTCTCTTTTTTCAAAAGTTGAAGGTCTTTTTGTATTTTTCTCTCAAAATTAGTTACAGGGCCCTGGTAATTGCCTCTGAGGGTGTATTTTGAAGCCTACAATCTAGTCCACATATATCTGATAAGCCATAAAATGTTCAACTTTTTAGTAATATTGTCATAATTTTCTCAAGGATACCCAAATGCTTTAGAAAAGCACTGTCCAGTATGGCAGCCACTAGCTATATGTGGCTATTTAAACCGTCAAATTTAAATAAAATTTAAAATCAGTTCCACAGTCATACTAGCTGCATATCCAGTGGCTACTGCATATGACTATGGCTATTGCACTGGGCTGCATGACTATGGGAAATTTTCATTTTTACAGAAATTTTTATTGGACCACTCCACTTGAGAAAAATTAAAGCTCTCACCCAAGATCCTTGTATTCAAAATGCCTACTCTACCTGAAGATTCACATGTTGATCAGTAAATATATCAAGCATATGATTTCCTTAAGTATTTCTGATTGATAACTATAAATAATATTAACATTTTTGTGCTGGTTTGTTGACCTTGTCACTTTCTAGCTGCGTAGTCTTGAAAATTTTCCCTTTTGCTTTAATTTCATCTTTTTAAAATAGAGTTCATAATATTCGATAGGATTGTTTTGAGAAAAAAATGATCACATCTGTGGAGTACACTGGTGAACTGGGTTTTGATTGGGAATAACATCTTCAGGTGAAGTGCTCAGCCCACTGTCCGGGATATGTTAGGTACTTGAATCAGCAGGTCCTCAATTTACTGCCCTTTCCCAATACACACAATACTTAGTAATTGTTAATCAAAATATTTATACCACAACAGCTTTTCTTAGAAAACTCAGAAGTTAAAAAAAAGCGATGAGGGATTCTCAATAACAGATAATGGTTATAATCTGCATCTTAAAGCATTTCTCATCCCTATAGGATTTTAGTAATGCCTTACGTATTTTATTTTTATGCTTGTATATTGTTTAGTTATTGGACCTAATTATAGCTTATAACTGAGGAATAGAGGATGTGGTGGGGGCAAGGAGTAAAAATTACCTTTAATGTGGATTTAGGAGTCTAAAAGCAGTACATCTTGGTTGAACCATCTTTATCCAAATTCCGTGGGAATAGTTGCTGTGGGCTGAATATTTGTACCCTCCCCCCAGATTCATATGTTGAAATCTTAACTCCCAATGTGTTGGTATTAGGAGGTAAAGAATTTGGGAGATGATTGGGTCATGAAGGTCGAGCCCTCATGAATGGGATTAATGCTCTTAAAGAGACCCTAGACAGCTCACTTGCTCTTTCTACCATGTGAGTACACAGCAAGGAGATGCCCATGAACTACGAAGCAGGCTCTCACCAGACACCAGATCTGCTGGTGCTTTGATCTTGGACTTCCCAACCTCCAGAACTACAGGAGATAAATGTTTGCAGTTTCAACCACCCAGTCTATAGGAATTTGTTATAGCAGCTCAAATGAACTAAAACGATAGTGTAAGATTTTTGATAATTCATTCACATATTCTTTCTCAAATAGTTCCTCTTATTTTCAAGGTACCTCTTTGTGGGAAGGCTGGTTCACAGCAAGGCTCTAATCTGCAATTACCTAGGGGAACAAGTTGTATAGCCAGCCCAGAAGATATTGAATTCAGAACTGTCAACTACAATCATATTTTTCTAAATGAAGATTTTAAAAATCAGCAACTGGTTGCTTTCCTCTCTTTGTGTTTTTCTACAGTACTTTGGGATTCATTAAGTACTTTTACATTCTGCATTTTATTTACCTTCACTTTTGACATAGATTTCTAGGTTGTCTGGTTCCCTGCCCATTGCCTTCCCCAGTTCGTTGAATTTGCCTTTATGTTTTTATGTTCTGGTTGCTTTTACTGAGAAGTCATCTGTCAGTATAGTTGTTGTTCCTCTGAAGAGGATATATATTTGCTCCCCTTTGGCTGCATTAAGGAATTGTTCTTTGTCTTTAATTTATAGCAATTTGGTTATGATGTACTAAAAGTGTGGGTTCATGTACATTGATCCTGCTTGGAGATTCTTGAATCCGTGGCTTGTTGATGTTGGTCAGTTTTGGGAAATTTTGGCTATTACCTCATTCAGAATTGCTTTTGTTCCATTCTCTTTCTTCCCTCTCCTGATACCCTAAATACATTTCTTATATGTGCTATATGCACTTTTCCACCTTTTATTTTCCCTCTGTGTTTTAACCTTCATATTTTCCAAAAACTTATTTTTTTAAAGACTTTATCTTTTTTTTATTTAAAGATTTTATTTATTTATTTGACAGAGAGAGACAGCCAGAGAGAGAGGGAACACAAGCAGGGGGAGTGGGAGAGGGAGAAGCAGGCTCCCAGCAGAGCAGAGAGCCCGATGCGGGGCTTGATCCCAGGACCCCGGGATCATGCCCTGAGCTGAAGGCAGATGCTTAACAACTGAGCTACCAAGGCGCCCCTAAAGACTTTATCTTTTGAGAATGTTTTAGGCTTACAATAAAACTAAGAGGAAGGTACAGAGGTTTCCCTACCATTTTCCCCCCACACATGTACTGCCTCCCCCCCATCAGTACCACTCACCAGAGTGGTACACTTTTTACCAAGAATGAACCTACATAGACACCATAATTACTCAAAGTCAATAGCTTACCTTAGGGTCCAGCCTTGGTGTTGTTCTGTGGGTTGGACAAATGTATAATGACTTATATCCATCATTATAATATCATACAGAGTGTTTTCACTGCCCTAAAAATCCTTTTTGTCCTGCCTATTCATCTCTCTCCCCAACCCCAGCAACCACTGATCTTTATACTGTCTCCATAGTTTTGCCTTTTTCAGAATGTCATGTATTTGGAATCCTACTATATGTGACTTTCTTAGATTGGCTTCTTTCAAGTAGTATTATGCATTTAAGTTTCTTCATCTTTTCATGGCTTGATAGCACATTTCTTTTTAGCATTGAATAATATTCTGTTGTTTGGATGACTACAATTTATCCACTTACTTACTGAAGGATTCTTTGGTTGCTTCCAAGTTTTGGCAGTTATGAATAAAGCTGCTATAAACATCTACGTGCAGGGTTTGTGTGGACATAACTTTTCAGTTCCTTTGGGTAAATACTAAGGAGCATAATTGCTGGATTTTGTGGTAAGAATATGCTTATATTTGGGGCACCCGGTGGCTCAGTCCATTAAGTGTCTACCTTTGGCTCAGGTCGTGATCCCAGGGTCCTGGGATAGAGCCCCAAATTGGGCTCCTTGCTCAGCAGGGAGTCTGCTTCTCCCTTTCCCTCTATCTGCAGCTCCTCCTGCTTGTGCTCTGTGTGTGTGTGTGTGTGTGTGTGTGTGTGTGTGTGTCAAATAAATTAATAAAATCTTCAAAAAAACTTGTTTTGTTTTTTGTAAAAATTTTTAAGGTGGCTATATCACTTTGCTTTTCCATCAGCAATGAATGTTAGCTCCTGTTGCTTCATGTCTTCACCAACACTTGATGTTCTCAGTGTTTGGCATTCTAATAGGTGTGTAGTGGTATTTCATTGTTGTCTTAACTTGCAGTTCCCTGATGACATATGATATGGAGCATTTTTTGTATGCTTCTTTGCCATCTGTATATCATCTTTGGTGAGGTGTCTGTTAAGGTTTTTGGCTTGTTTTAAAATCAGGTTATTTGTTTTCTTCTGGTTAAGTTTTAAGAGTTCTTTGTATACTTTGGATACTAGTCTTTTGTCAGATGTGTCTTTTGCAAATATTTCCTCCTAGTCTATGGCTTGTCTTCTCATTTTCTTGACAATGTCTCCTGCATAGCATTTTTTCATTTTAACCAAGCCCATCTTGTCAATAATTCTGTCATGGGTATTTTATCTATGAAGTTATTGCCAAACCCAAGGTCACCTAGGCTGTCTCCTATGTTATCTTCTAGGAGTCTTTTAATTTCATGTTTTACTTTCCATTCTGAGTTAATTTTTGGGATGGGTATAAGGTCTGTGTCTAGATTTTGTTTTGTTTTGTTTTGCATGTGGATGTCCAGTTGTTCCAGAACCTTTTGTTGAAGAGACTGTCTTTGCTCCATTTTATTGTCTTTGTTCTTTTATCAAAGATCAGTTGACTCTATTTATGTGGGTCTATTTCTGGGCTCTCTGTTCTGTTTCATTGATCTATTTGTTCTTTTGCCAATACAACACTGTCTTGATTACTGTAGCTTTATAGTCAGTCTTGAAATAAGGTAGCATCAGTCCCCCAAGTTTGTTCTTTTCCTTTAATATTGTATTGGATTTTCTGGGTCTTTTGCTTCTGCATGTAAACTTCAGAATCAATTTGTTGATATACATAAAATAACTTGGTGGGTTTTGATTGGGAATAACCTATATTTTATTTACTAACTCTTTCCTTTGGCCACTCTTTTATTAAACCCTCCTATTGAATTCTTAATTTCAGTTATCACATTTTTCAGTTTCAGTATGTCCATTTTTTAAAAAGATTTTATTTGCCAGAGAGCGAGAGCGCACACACAAACAGGGGTAGTGGCTCCCTGCCGAGGGAGAAGCAGGCTCCCCGCTGAGCAAGGAGCCTGATGCAGGATTGATCCCAAGACCCTGGTATCATGACCTGAGCTGAAGGCAGACACTTAACCAACTGAGCCACCTAGGCATCCCTCAGTATGTCCATTTTTAGAAAATAAATTCCAATTATCCTGTGAAGTTTCCTATATTTTACTTATTTTCGTTTTAGTTATAGCTATTTCAATGTCTCCATGTGATAATTGCAGTATTGGAATAACTAATGAGTTGATCTTTTGTTAATTTTTTCTCTTGGCTTTTGACCATTTGATCTGTTTTGTAACATATTTGGTAATTTGTATTGATCGTATATGAAATATTGTAGAAGCGCTCTGGATGATGTTACCTACTTCCTGAAAGAACTTAATTTATTTTTTTCTGGCAGGTAAATGAAGTACAAACAGGTAATCTTTCAGTCAATACTGGGCTTTAGCTTTGTTAGAACTGATCTATTTTTTGTTTGCCTTTACTCCTAGGATGCAGTTACTGTGTTTTCTAGAGCATAGCTTTTTTGGGGTCTCAGTAGAAATCCAGGAGTATTTATCTGAACTCCTACCTATATTGACATGAGACAGTTGATAACTCTGCTCAGCATTTTGGTCTCCTAGGTGTTGCTTTCCATTTGATTTCTTGGTGTGTCAGCTCAAGCATGCACGATTTAGGAATTGGCAAATGTATGAAGAAGAAATTACACACAGAAATTTGAGCTCACTTCTCTTGAATCTCGGTCCTTCAAATCTCAGGTTACTTGGAAGTTCAAAACTCTGATCTCCGTATTCCCAACCCACTGAAATTGTTGCAAGCCCCAGCCCATTGCATTCCACTCAGCCTCCGCTCCCTGTACAGATAATTGGCAAATTCCTGAGTAAACTGAAGACAAATGCAGAATTCACCTCCGTGTGTCTCTTCCTTTCTCTGGGAAGGTCATCTCTCAAGTCCCAGCTGCCTTGATTGCTTACCTTGGAGTTCAGTAAATACTCCTTAGAAAGGGTTGTGTTTTTCATCTTATTCAGATTGTGTAATTGTTCCTCTAAGACATTATGGTAGAAGATATTGCATCCTGGCTGGAGGCAGAAGTCTAAGATCCTGCATTTCATTTTATCCTCAACAAGTTTGTGAAATGATCCTGACATGAAATTGAGTCTTAGGAAGTTTAGGTAGCTTGCCATGGCATGAACCAAGTAAGAGAAATAGGTGGTCCTAAAGTTCAGGTCAAGGTATTTGACTCTTTCCTTACCATCAGCTAAAGCCTGAAATACATTCTGTGCTCAGTTTTGGATTCTAAGAGTCATTAAACTATTTCTTTTTAATTCTATTGGCGGAAACATTCATTGTATTTCCTTATTAGTATGGTCTGTGCTAAAAAGAAAATTCTGAGCACTTTAAATGATGTAATAGGGAACTTATGTTAAGGAACTTACATTCCTTAAATTGACACAAATTTGCATACAGCTTGTACCTTTTTCCATTTTATTTCTGTTGAATAACATAAAACCCTGCTGACTCATTTTCTATAGGTGTGTTGAGCATGGGCTTCCTTCATAAATCATTTTTCTAGGTGTCTGGGTCTCTGTATCTGTATTGTCACACTCTCTATCTTCTGGAATTTTATAGTCACAGTGTTATAGATATGTGAGAAGATTTTCAACCTATACATTTCTAATGTTCTATGTTTCTAAAATCTTAAACTAATCTTCCAAGAAGTCATATTTGAAGATGCATGGAACGAGGATCCATGTAAGGCATCTTAGTCTCAGGCAAATCCTATACTCTCTTTAGGAATATATTGCATTTGAATATGATGAAGACAGAAGACAACAGAAGAGTTCAACTTTGTGAATTCCACAAAATTTCACTATGTCGGTTAGCATAATGGTGTAAACCTATGACATCTATGGGGTGGGGCAATGATAATTCTGTATCATGAAACTTTAAAAGATTATTTCCACTGATGGATTTTATTAGCATACTTTTCCTTAGATAATATTCGTCAATCTCTTAATGTTCTCAAAACACTTTTACACTGATTATCCCATTGAATTCTCATAAGTACCCTGACAAGTAAGCAGAACAAGTCTTATTCTCTGTTTTACAGATGAGGCTGGAGACATTGTTCCTTTCCAGTGTAACGCTGCTAGGAACTGAATAAAACTGGGACTTGAACACAGGTCTTCTGACTTTTTTTCCAGACTTTTCTATTAGACTCAGTCTGTGATATGCCTGGGAACTGAGCAAGAGCTCTCTAGAAGCTGTACTTTGGTCTAAGTTCTAAAGGACCAACAGGAGAGATGACTTTGGCCCTGGAAACTTTTCCAGGTACCACACACCTGACATTTTGCACCCCCTCCCCCTTCCATTCCCTGTTTTATTAATGGGAGCTCCTGGGAAAACGCCTGTTTGACCAATGCACTAGTAAGTCTCTCTCTGATTTTTTTTTTCAATAAGTCTTTCCCTGAGGGAAATTCAGAACAATCATTTGCCCTCTTGGAGCATGTAGCAGTAAGATTCTCAAAAATTCTTGTTTTTCTCTGAGACAAGGCCCTGCAACTACCTTAAAGAAACCCAGTGTTCTGTGGGAGAATAATATTGAACAGGGCGAGGGAAGTACAGCTTGTGAGTCATAAATATTTACATTTCGTGGAGGCTTTGGGTAAGATTAAGAGGGCTGAACAGCACGACTTTCTATGAGGAGGTGGAAGCACATTCTCTGAAATAGCCGAGGTGATACTGCTCAGGCCTCCAGCAATAATATAAATAAAGTTTCTGAAAGGTATTTTTTCCGTTGTTCAAGGCTCTGTGGGTTCATTTAAATCTCTACTTTCTCAACTTTGATTGATTCTGCTTTTGTCATCTAAGGGCCATGGCTTGACCCACTCTCATCATTTGGGGAATGTTTCACAAAGAATGCATACACCAAATACATGGAAATTAGAATTATCAAGACGAACATTAACTCATCTACTTCTTTTCAGCTGAATTGCTCAAAAACTGATAACAAATGCAAAATAAGGCTGCATTGTAACATAGTGTCATTTAAGAATGCTTTTTGGGGGCTACTTTGTTTTATTAGGGTTCAACAAGAATTCTAATTTATTTGTTTTATTTGCATAACAAGGTTATGAATGATGAGGCAGCTAGAGCCAGACGTGTTGGCTCCAAGGTTTGCAATTTAAGTAGGGAGTATTTTGCAAGGGAGGGATGGAGGGAGGGAGAATTCACTCTTGTAATATGCATAGCTTGCTGAAACCTGAGTTTCCCAGATTGTCTTCTTCGAGCTCCCATATCTGTAAGAATAAAGGAAAAGCAGGAGGTGGCACAGCGGACTTGGAGAGCAGATTAGCTTTCTTAAGTGGGGTGAATACATCCCAAAGCAGGAACATTTCCATGATGCCCAGCTGCTGGCTGGTATTTCCCGTTGCTGCATGCTCTCTGCAAGAAAAATATATACTGATGCAGAACACCATAGGCTAATATTTTCTAACATCCTCTTCATTCAAAAAATGGATAATAGCTAGAAATTGCTCTCTGTTACCATGACTATTGCCTCAAATATAGAAACAAGTTTGTATAAAGTAGGGGGAATTTCTCCTCCGAGATCTTTTATTCCCATTTAGGTCTCCTGGCCACATTCTCATAAGAGGTCTCTGACCCAATTGTGGTACCCTGTTGGCTATCTTCCCAGATCTATGGAGGCAGAATATCTGGGCTTGCGTATTGGGCATGTATATTTCAAAAAAACTTGTAAGTGATTTTGATATGGTCCTCATCACTTCACTTTTGTCCAAATTTACCTGTCTGAATCCCCTAGCTTTAAGTCCTAAGTGACTAAATGTCTAATCCCAACAATTAATGTGTGGTTGCCACTTGGCACTCACCCGGCTTTAATGGGCTGCCTTTTTGGATCAACATTTGCTCTTTATTAGTGACTTTCATAGCTTTTTTCCAAAGAAGTAGCCAGGAGTTTCAAGGACATGGGGGACCATAAGGGGAGATAAATTTGGGATGAAGGATCATCTGGGGAGTATTCTAAAACCTCATATAGAGGTGACCACCTATTCTAACCAAGCATAGGATTGTCTTTCTGCATAAACTTCGTGAGGCCTAAATGTATTGATAAAATTATTGAAAGAGCAGACTGAAATGTGATTGCCTTGTTTTAGTCCAGCCTAAGGCAAGGGACCTAGCTGAAAATTGCCATTTGGTTTTCCAATCCATTAAAGGCCTCCAGATTTGCCCTTTGCTGCCAGTTTCACTTTCAATTTCACCTTGACACTTGTGTTAATTTTGTTTAGGAAACCGAGTTACCACACTCAGATGAGATGGAGTTAGAAGTAGATGTGCTCAAGCCATACTGAACCTTAGAAAAGGAAAAACCCATGCTCATCAGGGACTCTCTGGGGAGTGACTGGCCTGACTTTTTCTGCTGTTTTCCAATCAGCAGCCACAGTGGAGAGTCAGGGTTGTTCTGACTTCTGTTCTCAGCACTGCCTCTTTCCTCCGTGGCTGAGGCAGGCCTCTTACAAAGCATCTCAGATACCAACCCGCGATAGCTCAGGTATCAGCAGGAAAGGAAAAGGGGAACAACTCCTCCGGGCTATCAGAGTACTGTTTTCTTTTTCACCTTGGTGAGCATCTGAAAGACATGCCTAAGCTTTCACTCTTGGGAAAAGTGATCCTTTATGCTGATCTCACTTAGATAAGGGAAGACGCTCTACCTTGTCCATCTGTGTCCTCCTGTTTGCTGGGGATAGTTCTGGGGAAACAAGGAGAAGCATAGATGAAACCCAGTTTACTGAAGAATGATACACAAGCAACTGGTGGCATGCAAGAGGACTTCAGATGGGACGAAAACAACCTTTTATATATTACTTTGAAATATGTTATTGAAAGAGTTATGCATTTATTTTTATAGCCACTTCTAATTTCTGGCAAATTAAGTGACTTTGTCATTGTAACTGCACTGGAAAATTCTTTTTTAAAACAAATTTATTTAGTTTAAAAGGGAATCACTTTAAGGAAAAGGATTAAAGGTGTAATAGTGCGGTTCGTGTGCAGATAGTACAACATTCATGGTTTAGTATGGGAATGACTGAAGTTTAGGAAACGTTGGCTCACATGGGCCATATCAGACTACCCAGCGTTTGAAGAGTTGTGAACTTCTAAATTAAAACTTTTAAAAATCTGTAGACCAGGGGCGCCTGGGTGGCACAGCAGTTAAGCATCTGCCTTCGGCTCAGGGCGTGATCCCAGCATTCTGGGATCGAGCCCCACATCAGGCTCCTCCGCTATGAGCCTACATCTTCCTCTCCCACTCCCCCTGCTTGTGTTCCCTCTCTCGCTGGCTGTCTCTATCTCTGTCGAATAAATAAATAAAATCTTTAAAAAAAAAATCTGTAGGCCATGACTATTATGTGGAGGTTAGCAGTTTGACCCTTCACTGTCACTCAAAATTTTACCTTTTAAAAGATGCCATTATTAGAAATAGTGTTATGAACTTAAAACCCACAATGCGGATTTTAAATGGAACAAGAGGTCCTGCCCAACTCTGAGCTTTTAACGTTGGTTCTTGATTTGTTTGTTGCGTCCTTAAAGCTAATTCTAAAACGTTGAGCTGTGAGAGCCCATTTGGTTTCCTCATTTAGTGCCTCTGAATCCATCCATCTCGATGCCTAGAGCTCATACTGCTTCCCTACCCTGAATTCAACTAATTCCCTGGGAGTCCTTCTGAAATCACAAAAAATAAAATGCAAGTGCTATTATTGATTGATTAGAAAAGATTTATAGGGAAGAAAATAGAAATTCAAGACCTGTATTTATTTATTCATTTAACAATAGTTCTAAAAGATGTTTACTTTTTTTGGAGATGCTCAGATCGGGGAGGACATTAGACTTGATGCACTATAGCACCATTTCCACTGTGGAGGGTATATTACTAACAGGATCCAAAATACAATATTATTATGGTTTTGTGAGAATGGCTTTGGAGTAGAGGTAGGTATGATTCTTAGTTTTTCCTACTTCTAGTTATAATTTTGTATATGTCCCCTCTAAACCACAATTTCCTAAGGTACTAAATGAGGAAAAGCAGTATTTATTTTATGAGGCTGTTGTGGGATTAATTTAGAAAAGTATAAAAAAGGGCCTGGCATGTAAGCAGTGTGCTTTTATCTTTATCTTTTCCTATAAGTGGAATCACCCCATTTGGCACTTTATTTTAAACTGATCTATTATATGCTTTTATTTAATTGCTTCTTAGTTCTGTCTCCATAAATCCATTATCATAGGGGCAATGTCTTCCTGTTTGTATTATCTGCAGTATTGAGGTCAGAGTCTATGCTTAGTATTCACAGATTAGAGGAGGATAAGGTGGCAGGTTAGGAAGCAGCATGCTCATAGCTTCGTGGACTGGAAGAGACCTCTGAGATCTCTTAGAGCAGTACTCTGTCTCTGGCGTGCATCAGAGTGGCAGGCAGTGAATCATTCTCAGGGAGATGACCTCACAAGGCAAAGAGATTCACCAATGTTTCTTATGGTGCTCAATGGTTTCATGCCCTGGGCAACTGGTGATTTCTTCTAGATATCTACTTTTGATCACAACTGTTGACATTGGAAGCCTTCTCTCATTCATCCATGGAGATAAGAAGCTTTACTCACTGTCCTTTGCAAAATGTTTCATCTTCTTAAAACTTAATTATTGTCATCTCACCTTCTCCCTTTTCTTTTCCATGCATTGGAATTCTAGAGAAACCAGGAGTGTTGTATCTGTTTTCTAGAAACTCCGTATCTGATTCAGGATTTGGTTCTTATTGGAAAAAGCTACAGTGAAATCAGCAGTTCCAATACAAGGAAATAATCAAAACTCTGTATTTTTTTGAGCATTACTTGAGTGAGGGAGGTAATGTCACTAGGCATTTGGAATAGTTCATTTTTGTTGTAAATCTGAAGTTCTAAATTCATCTTGTAATTAAACTTCAATTCACTGAGATTTTACAAATATGAAATATTTATTGAAATGGACTTTCTAGATTTGCTAATTTCATATGAATTTAACGTCCTATTACTGATTTTAATCTAGTAGTTCCAAGTGGTCCTGCAACTTGTTCTAAAATTACTACAGTCGCTTCTTTTAGAAGCATTTAGATGTATTTAGACAAATCATTTTATCCTCTCTAGAGTGGCTTATCTACCAGATGTATCTGGAACAGGTATAGCTATTATAATTTCACAAATTATCTTAGAACTTTTCTTACATTCTGCAGGTTGATGTAAATAACTTAAAATACGTGTTTACAAAAATTACAAAGTAAAATTCCATTTCTACAGAATTACCTGTCACTGTTTTTCCTAGTAGACCATGCTCTCCATAAGGGTAAGAACTGTGGCAGCTGTTTTAATTCAGTGCCTTATACAATACTTGGCTCTAGTAGACACTGAATATTGTTGAGTGAATAAATAAAGGAATGAAGTAAGAGATGTTGAAGTTTCTGAAATGAGTGGCTCTTGGTAGGTAGATTCCTTTGAGTATTGGCTGGTTATGTATGTGTCCAGAGTTTGGAGTGGCTTGTATCTTAGGGATATGAGTTGACTGAGTCAAGGTGCTTAGATTAGGGGAAGTATTGCAAGTTTAAGCTAAATCAATTGTCTTCCATCCAAGAAATCTTTGAGAATAGTTAGAACTTTGGGAGGAATAATGAAAATGATTGTTGGACTCCTCAAATCACCAGATCCAATAAGCCCTATGATGTGTCTAATAGTGGGTCAGATATTATCAGTAATTGAGATGTCACCTGGCTGAGAGCATTCTAGTCCTAAGTTGCTTGAAGGTCACAGATGAAGTGTAGTTCTAGGGGTCCAGCTATCCTGACATAGGTTTCTAGGCAAGATCTGGTTCAAATGGATCATGCCTTATATAGTACGGATTCTAGATGGGAGAATCTTCGACAGCCTGAGTTTAAATTTTGGCTTCACCACTCTTCAGATAAGCAATCTTGGTCAATTTATTACACTTTTTGGTGTTTCATGTGTTGTATTTTGAAAAATTGTGACAAATTTCTATTTTTTTTACCTGCCTCATAGAGTTTTTAAAGATAAAATTAATCCATAGAAAACATTTACTAGTCTACGTGGCACATAACACTTCAGTAAATGTTAGAAGCTATTGTTATTATTTTTACTGCATCATTGAAGTATGAAAATAACCAAGTTGTTATTAGTTGCATAGAAAGTGGACTAACATAATATAATAAAAAATCATTATTAAAAAAAAAATTAAAAAAAAAAAAGAAAAAAGAAAGTGGAGAGTTTCAATTCACTTTGAAAACCAGCATATCTTATACTATTCCATAATCAGTGGGTTGATGGTCAGTCTCTTTCAGTAGAGTATATGTTTCTTAAAGACCTGCCAGATTTTAATTTCCTTCTACTGCCCCTTACCTGATATAGTGATGGTCACACGATAGATTTTCAAGAAATACTTGATGAATAGAGATTAAAACTTACAGAGCTGTGGACTGTTAATGTACCAGCAAAAATACCCATGGTCCTATTTAGTTTGGATATTGTTCTATGATAAAATTTCAGAACTTTTAAAAAACATTTACAAATTTTTTTCTTGCTTGAAAGTAAGACAAAGGAAAACAAATCCTCCCCAAATATAATTGGCCATGTTTATTTTTAGAAAAGAGACTACTACTGTGTTTGGAATAGGGACAATCTGTACTTTTCCATAAATATGTCACATTTTTAAACTCTAAAGAAAAACAAGAGAATGAAAAATTCAGTCTCTTATTATTTCAAACTTCATTAAATCAAAAGGTTTGTTTGTTTTTTACTACCCCTGGTAAGTGTCATTTGGAACTGTGGTACTTGGTGTGGTGGCAGCTGGAGGATGGGATTAGATTCATACATCCATCTGTAGTTAGTGTGCAGTACCCGGTAGTGCTCCGTGCACTTAGCTCTCCATCCTTATCAATTCCACTTGTGCCTGGTGGGTTAAATGTGAGAAACTCTGGAACCGAACATTGCAATCCCCCTGAGCTATCTACTTTTAATAGAGAGTTCCATATAGCTGCACATATTTTCTCTAAATCCTCATGGATAATAATTTCAGACACTTCTTTAGCATATCTTTCTTAAGTTTCTGTCACAAGTGGAACCACCTGATTCCAAACCTCTTTTCAGGGTTTGGATAGATTTTTATCCCTTCTGTCCTATCCAATTGCTCTCCCTGTTGCTCAATGTCTCCTTGCCTATTCTGTGTCCCTACAGCTGCCATATATGGGTCGTTTTTTCTGCTTCTGCTCTTGCTCAGACCTTAACTTTAGATTTGGAGAAGTTGTCACAGTGAAATCCCTAGACTCCTCTGACTGGCATTGGAGATTATTTTCCAACCTCTGTAATATAAAAGGAAAATCACAAAGAAAATTCCCCTAAGCCGATAAAAATTGAAATGAATACAGGAGAAATAGTACATTACATGCAAATAAACAGGTAAAATAGGAGACAAAAAAAGAACAGCTTCATGGTTTCTGCTTCTCCTGAGTACGCAGGCTGTCCAGACATCACCACCTATGGAAATAAACACAATTGAATGGAAGCTTTCATTCACTGTTAGAGTATCAGTTAGGAATTATGTGTACACAGCAAGGATAATGTTAGCTCCCATGTTGTTTAGTATTCAGAAAACACTAGCCTAAGGATAAACCCCAATTTTTCAGTGGCTAAACCAATAGAAATTTATTTCTCACTCATTATGAGTCCAATGTGGGTGTTACTAGTCTACAGAATTTGAAAGCTAAGGCTCTACTGAAAGATGTCAACCACAAAACGCTGGCATAGGCACTGCCATCTTCCATGTGTGTTTTCCATTAATTAAAAGCATGGAGGAAAATGCATGGGGGATTTTTCTGGATCCAGTCAGGAAATAGTATCAGTCACTTCTATTCACATTCCATTGGATGGAACTCACTGAAACAGAAACTGAGATGTATGGGAAGAACAATAACAAATACTGTTTGTTTCGCAGTTAGTTCCATGTACCAATAACTCTTCTCAAAGTTCGTTTTTAAACATCAATCTCAAATCCAGTTTATTTCTTTATCATCTTAATGGTAAGCTAAGAAATGCAGGACAAAGAGGAAACATTTTGATAAACTGCACTGATTCCATTTTCTATGCAAAGATCTATACTCAGCCCCTTTCCAAAGGAGAAAACTAATAGTACTATTTAGTCTGTGTTTCCAGATCAAAGTCCATAATTTCTGAATGACAAATTCCTCTAATCAGGTACAGATAAAGCTCCATGAATTCCGGCCACTGCTAACTAAAAAAACAAAAAAGAAATCTCTTCTCCCCTCCCTGCCCCCCACCCACGAGCAGATATACAATACTAGGTCAAGAACAAGATAATTGCAAGATGGTTTCCCTTGAGCAAAGCAAAAAAATAAGAGGTCCACTGGGTGGTCATGGTCCATTTCAAGAATGGACTCTTGTCAAACAAGCATTGTGAGGACCCCCCCTCCCAACCTGCACAGAGGAGAACACGTCTTAGCAGACCCTGGATTTATTCTCATTCCCTTTTTTACTGTTCTGCTGCTCCTGATCTGCTCTGGAGGTGGTCTTCTTTGACTTGAGATTCTTATCTTTTCAGTTTATGTGAAGTCATCAGCGGTAAGGCTTCCTTCCTTGGAGACAATACACCTTTTGCAACCTGTTCTCTGCTGGTACAAATGTGGGCTGCCAAGACTTCTTCTACAGTCATAGGCTAGTATTTAGTTTCTTATTTTGCCCAAGTTCATGATTTTTTTTTTTGTACTACAACTCCTTAAAAAGCTCACAAGATCTTTCTATGTGTTTCCAAATTAGTTTCATGTGCCCATAATCATGAACCAACGTTCTTTCTCAGATATTTCTCAAACCTGCTATATTTCATTGCAAACTTCTCCTAATGCCTCTTTCTCTCAACTTAATGGAGGCCGTTTTGAGGTCTTTGAAATAATATGAGTCCGTTGTTCATTTCCACTTAAGCCCTTTTCCCATTTACTTCATATTTTGGGGGGAGTTCAGAAGCTGTTGACTTTTCCAACCCTGTGAACCTTCACATTTTTGGACTCACTTTAATCCTGGAATTTTACTCAACAGTTAATTCTTGCCTTAGTTGCAATCTTCCTCATAATAACTTGCAATAAACAGCATGCAACAGCTGAAACACACTAACATAGTCTGTCTTTTCAACTGCTTCCCCTGTGGCGTCTCAGTAGATACCTGGTCTGCCTTCCAGATTGTTGCAGGCAGCCCTTTTTATCAACTATCTTGCCACAACAAAACAGCTCTCTCCAACCTTGTAGAAATCTACCACCTGAGTTTTAACCCAATGCCAAATATTTGGGGTTTTGTTCTAGCAGTATTTTTGTTCAAATAGAATAATGTTAGTATTTAGGACAATGTTAGCTGTTGTAAAATATTCGTTACAAATTTCACTGACTTAACATATCCTAAGTTTATTTTTTCTTACCTGAAATCCAAAGTAGTTGTTCCTGTTGGTGTGGGTGGATTCTGACACACACAGCCTGTCAGGGACCCATGCTGATGGAGACTTTGCTATCACTTACCTTCAATATATGTCTTTCAAGTTTGCTTTGGACGCTGGCTCTGAGCTAACCGAAGTAGGAAGAGCATGTAGGGATACACGAAGGAAATTTATGTGGACCAGGTCTGTAGTAGTGCTTGTCCCTCTTACTATATTCCTATAACCACATTTAACTGTAAGGGAGACTGGGAAAAGTAATCTAGCTGTGTGCTCAGGAAGAAGAGAAAATGGTTTTAAAGAATAGCACTAGCAATCTCTGCTATAGTGTTTTGAAAAAATAAGAATTTGGTTTTTTATGTATGAGAAGTCTCAAGGTAGGTTGGCCAAAGCTGATGTGCTGACTCTAGAGTGACAACAGAGACTATGTTTTTCTCCCTTTTTATTCAAGAAAAATGTGCCTTCACCTGAGATTTCTGGCAATAATTTATTAACCAGACTTGAGTTAAACGACCGTTGTTAGTCGCAAGGTAGGCTGGGAAATAGGGTATTTTAGCTAGGAACATTTCTGCTCTGTTTTAAATCAGTTTCATTCGTAAGGAAGAAAGGGAGAATGAACATTGGGTAGGTAATTAGCAATGTCTGCCTCCAAGGACAATATGATTTCCATATTCTAGGGGAAAATCCTTCCTTGGTACAGACCCCCTTTTCTCTCAGAATGTAGCATACACAACACTCCTGTATTCTAGAAACATTCAGAAATAGCTGTTTGAAATAAGTCCTTCAATACCTTGACCATGCCTGGAACATAGTAGGTAAGTAAGTTTTTTATTGAAATAATTAAATGAATGAGCAAATATATCTACACCTGTATGATTTGGAGGAGTCAAAGGAGATGTCTTTTGACAACTGTGACTAGCAAACGTGCAAGTTTAGTTACATAATGAATAGGGTGAAATAGTTACTGTCAATATGTAAATCATTTCCCCTAGATACTTCTTATTTATGAGGTAGTTTATGCTCTCTAAGTCCTTTACAATTCGAGTTTCTTTTCTTTTGCACTCCTAGAAAAAACATAAGAAAAAAATCAAATGCAAAAGAAGACCGTAAGAAAGTCACCCCAAGGAATGAAAAAACATATCTAGTAAAGGATTCTAAACTTGCATGCCGGGACTACATCTTTTTCGGGGTGGGGAGAGGAATGTTACTGTTGAGAAACCAGTAGAATGAAAAGCTGACTTATTTGGGGGGGGCTTAAATAGAATGATTGTGCAAACATTGACTGTTGCAAGCCTGGAAAGATTAATCTAGTCCAGAATAGCAGATGCCATGACTACAGATCCATGAATCCCTCACTTTCTAACTTGCTTTGTCTGATGGTTAAAACAGGGAGGGAAAGACACGTGAGAGGTACATGCGATATGTGGCTGCTGCCGAGGCTGCCACTGTTGAAATAATGGGGCCAACACCACTTCACAGTTTTGCTTGGGAAGGCACAAAACGCTTCCTGTGACGTCAGGGCGGCCTGCAGTAACCCAAACGGTGGCCCAGAAATGCACATCTGACGTAAGCTGCCATTATCAAGCAATAATTATTTCTTCTTTTGACGAGTCAGCTTGCCAATCACTCTGACATGCTTTCAGTTTGTTTCAATAGTACACGTTTTTCTTTTGCTTTTCCACGAAGAGTCTTTGACAGACTTAGTTACTTTCAGTGCCAGTCACTGCCTTGCTGGAAGTCTGTCTGGATGTCCCTTACTGCAAAGCAACTAAGTCCCTGCAGCATCAAAGTGAGAATAAAAATATCTTGACAAGCTCATCTCTCTTTTTGAATCCCTCGGACACTTGGGCACTGGTGTGCTCTGAATCCAGGATCGTGCTGGGAAAGCAGTAAGCTGCCGTCTGTGGAATGTGCCCTTGGAAATGGGATGGCCTGGAGGTGGGGGATTTCAGCCAGGTGCTGGCATCAAAGCAGATTTTAAGCAAATTATGCTCAGATATGTGCATAGAGATATGTTTTTCCTAAAATTACAAACTTGCATTGTGAAAATTCTTGTAAGAAAACAGGAAAACATTTTGACTTAGCTTGTCAGGAAACACAGAACTTATTTCAGGTTATTTCTTTTTGAAGACTCATATTTTAAAAATATAACAGGAACACAATCAAGGCTAATCTTACCACTTGCTGAATAGGGGAATGAGAATGTTGTTTTGAGAATGGGCTTAGCTAGGGGTTCTTAGGTTTCTCTTGCTTTCACAGCCCTGGCTCCACAGTCTAATCCAGAGCAGCACATATATTAAAAACTTTGCTCTGCTTGATAGAAACTGGCCATTCTCTGTTACACTTTGTGTTTTTGGGGTGCCCTGTGTATCCTTCATGGATATAACTTTTGATTCTCTGGTTCCTTTTAAAAATCACTGTTATAGCTGACATGGCCTGCCTTCTTTCTCTAGGGGATTCTGTAGATCTCATATTTCCTTTTCTTTTGTCCCAGACGGCTGCTATTTTGAAGAAAAAATTTAAAAGTTGGTGACATATATCTCAATATATTTCTATCATCCAGAACTTTGTTCAAAAATATCTACATTTTCCTGCTTTGTGTTGTTTCTTATTACCGAGGCAACATGATGCCATGGACCTGCTATTTTGACCCTTTTCTGCAGCTTACTGAGAAACTTACCTGTATGAATAAACTGTACTCCATTCATACCACTGACAATAACACCTGACAAGTGGGAGGGACACCTCCTTCTCTTTCATTCTCCATATCCAGTCAATTATCAAGACCTTGGATTTTTACTCCCCCAATGTCTTTCTAATCTGTTCCTTTTCTTCCATTCCTGCTGCCATATTCTTGTTTCAATCTAACAACTCCCAGCTAGACCATGGCAATAACCTTATTACCAACCCTTGTTCACACTTGCTTCCTTCAATGCATTCTCTGCATTCCAGCCAGAGTGGTCTCCTCCAAATGTAAATTGAGAACATAATTCCTATGCATGAAATCTCAATGGCTTTGTCTACAAACATAGACCAAAATCCTTAACATAGTCTAACAGTCCTGTACACCTGACCTTATTCTCCTTCTGAACTTCTGTGTCTTTTTTAAAGACACCCTGCTCCTTTACCCCTCAAGTCTTCTTGTTTGCTACTCCAGTTTTTTGGGGTATTTCTTGTCCCTTTGCTTCACTGAGTGGATGGGAGCTTGAGTCATTGTAATATGACCTTAAAAAATTAGTGTGATTCGTCCAATAGTCATACAGTGATAGGACTCTGAGTCTTTGGGATACAAATATTTTGGACTTTTTTGCTTTTTGTCTGCCAGGTTTCCTGCAACAAACTGATAGTTCAGTCCTTTGGATGAGTCAACGCAAGTTATTTTGATGTCTTCCTTTAAGTCTTGCATGTTGCACAAGCCCATCTGCCCTGGCCTGAGAAACCAGGGCACTTTACTCCAGCTGATGAATCCTGATTGGAACAATCCAGCAAATGAGTCTCTGGAAGTGTCATTTTGGGGACTGTGTAACGTGTCTGCTGGAGCTGAGTTTGTTTACACTTTGCCAGTGTCATCATTTACAAACTTCAGAAAACACATTGACAAATTCCCTAGCTGTTTTGGCAGCGCTTCCATCAATCACCCAACTAATAGTACCAACATTTCTCCTGGGCTATTATAGTCACTTCAATCGCTGCTGCTGCAGCTTTGGGAGAAGATAAATCAGAAGGGGTTCTTTTAGATGGCCTCAAGTACAACACCAGTTTTTATTAAGCAGTGCTTCTCTCCTCACTCTTCTCTCGCTGCCCTTCCTCCAACCTTCCATAAACAATTCTTTCTGCTTTGTAGCGCCTTAGACAAAGTAACTTGGATCTATGCCTTTCCTTTAGAGGCCCCTTTGCAACGTCATTGGGTAATGGGTCCATTTATTATTTTGGATTTTTGTGTGTCCTCTGTAGTTACTCCGTGCAGCCTTCTCAAATCAATAAGTGTATTGTGTTTCTGCCGGCAACAGGTGCCTAGCTTCCCAGGCCCAACACACCCTCCAAGAGCGGCTCACATGTCTAATGACCACAGCATGAAAACCTGAAACCGTCTTGCCTTTCAACCAGGTTCTTTGTGAGGCAGCGTCAGGCAGCAGCTGTATCTCTAAGACTGGGTGGCTGGGGTATCCCTGCTCTTGCACTTTTGTGGTTCCCTTCTATTGCTGAAGCCTCACACCCCTTTTCACGACGAAACAATATTGCAAACACTCAGCTGCTATGTCACCTATGCAGATTTGTTTTTCTGGGGGCTGCAGTCTCTCCCTATTTTCCGTTTTCCAAGCTTGACTTTTTGTCCTCACAAACTGACCTATCTTAAACAAGAGTGTGTTAAAACAAAACAAAACAAAACACCACCAACCTCTTCCAACTTCCTCACCATTAAGAAGCACGACCACATCATCTCCCTTCACTGCATACACATTCCGAATCTGGACAGTGAAAGGGGAACGCCTGCCAAACTTGGCAGACCAGGTGAGAAGGGCTGGCTGGGGTTCTGCTGCCCAGCTGGAGTGTTTGCTGGCTGCGGTGCCAACTGCAGGGCCAAACAAACCCTAAGACCGCATTTCAAGTTGCTGCCTGAGAGATGCTGTTAACTCCGTTACTGAGGGCTCTATTCATCCTAAATGATCCATGGTCCTGGACAAAGCACCAACTGCAGCCCCGTTGCAAATCTTGGCTCTACCTGACCAACCTATTAATCAGAATTTTAACTGGGCCTTGGAAGCGTTTTTCTTTCATGTGTAAGGCAGAGAGCTGATCGCAGCGGAGACTTCATGTAAATGATGCCATCAACTTGATGCATGGGGCCTTCGATGTCTGAATCTGTGGTCACAGGAAGTATTATTTACCCTAAAAAAGTAATCCTTCTCCTGGATGCTTTAACTGCTGGAGGCTGTCTTCACCATTAGCAGGATCTTTGATTGCCAGCTCTATCTTGGTGTTGAAATGACCAAATGGCAGTAATCATTTTTATGTTTGAAAGGACTTTTCTCTTTAGTTGAAAGAGAAATACCCTTGATTTTTGCATTTTTTTAGAACACTTTTTTTTTTCAAGGTGGATTTTTGTTTAAATGGTAGTCAGCCTCAAGGCACTTTTAGTTGACAAACAATTAACTACTTGTATAAGTGAAAGTATTCATAAAGACAACTGGCTGATTAGAATTCACTGACCTCATAAGAAAGGAATATTTTTGAGTTTCCTTTTAGCCTCAGTAACATGAGAAATCCTTAGTACAGGGAAAGAATCAGCATTTGTTCTTTGTGTATATTGATGATTTTATTTATATCAGATCTAAAACTGGGATAATAAATGTAAATACTCTAATACTCTTACAGTAGTAGCTGTTATGAGTTGATATTTTAAATAGTACAGTGTTTGTCAAAAGAGTATTGCCCAGATTCCATTTACTTATCTTTTTCTTTATTGAACTATAGTTGACATACAATGTTACATTAGTTTTGGGTGTACAACATAGTGATTTGACAATTCTATATATTATGCTGTGCCTACCATGATATGTGTAGTTACCATCTGTCACTATATCATGTTATTAAAATTTTATTGATTCCCCATGTTGTACTTTCTATCCCCATGACTTATTTATTTTATAATTAGAAGTTTGTACCTCAATCTCCACCTATTTTGCCCATGCCTCCCAAACCCCCTCCTCTGGGGCAATCACCAGTTTGCTCTCTGTATTTATGATTTTATTTAGTTTTAGCAAGAGAAATTATATTTGTCTTTCTCTGACTTATTTCACTTAGTATAATACCCTCTAGGTCCATCCATGTTGTCACAAATGGCAGGCTCTCCTTTTTTATGGCTGAGTGATATTCCATTGTGTATATACACCACATCTTCTTTATCCATTCACCTATTGAACACTTAACTGGCTTCTATACCTTGACTATTGTAAACAATGCTGCAATGAACATAAGGCTGCCTGTATCCCTTTGAATGAATGTTTTTGTTATCTTTGGGTAAAAATCCAGTAGTGCAATTAGTGGATCATATTGTATTTCTATTTTTAATTTTTTAAGATACTTCCACGCTGTTTTCCACAGTGGTCGCATCAATTTATGTTCCCCCTGACAGTGTACAAGGATTCCCTTTTCTCCACATTCTTGCAACCATTTGGTATTTCCTATCTGTTTGATAGTAGCCATTCTAGCTGGTGTGAGGTGATAACTCATTGTGGTTCAAGTTGCATTTCCCTGGTTAGTGATTTTGAACATGTTTTCATGTGTCCATTTGTCATGTGCATGTCCTGTTGGGAAAATGCTTATTCGGGTCCTCTGCCCATTTTAAAATCAGATTATTTTTTTGGTGCTGAGTTATATAAATTCTTTACATATTTTGGATATTAACCTCTTATCAGATATATCACTTGTAAATATTTTTTCCCCATTCAGTAGGTGGCCTTTTCATTTTACTGATGGTTTTCTTTGCTGTGCAAAAGCTTGTTGTTTTGGTGTAGTCCCAGTGGTTTATTTTTGTTTTGTTTCCCTTGCCTGAGGAGACATGTCTGTAAATATGTCACTAAGGCCAATGTCCAAGAGATTACTGGCTATGTTTTCTTTTAGAAGTTTTATAGTTTCAGGTCTCACATTTAGGTCTTTAATCCATTTCAAGTTTATTTTTGGATATGGTGTAAGAAAGTGATCCAGTTTCATTCTTTTGCATGTAGCTGTCCAGTTTTCCCTGTACCATTTGTTGAAAAGACTGTCTTTTCCCCGTTGTGTATTCTTGTCTCCTTTGTTGTAGATTAATGGCCTTCTAAGTGTGAGTATATTTCTTGGGTCTCTGTCCTGTTCAAATGAACTACGTGTTCAATTTTGTTTGAGTACCATATTTTGATTACTGTAGCTTTGTAGTATATCCTTTTCTTGTTTATTTTTTTATTTTTTTACTTTTTTAGATTTATTTACTGGGGCACCTGGGTGGCTCAGTTCGTTAAGCGTCTGCTTTGGGCTCGGGTCATGATCCCACGGTCCTGGGATTGAGCCCCACGTTGGACTCCCTGTTTGGCGGGGAGCCTGCTTTTCCCTCTCCCTCTGCTGCTCTTCCTGCTTGTGTTCCCTCTCTATTTCTCTCTGTCAGATAAATACAATCTTTTAAAATTTTTTAAAAATTAAAAATATATATACTTAATTTATTTACAGAGAGAGAGAGAGATGAGGCTCAATCTCATGACCCTGAGAGCATGACCTGAGCTAAAATTAAGAGTCAGATGCTCAATGGACTGAGCCAACCAGGCGCCCCTGTAGTATATCTTGAAATGTGGTATTGTGATATCGCCAGATTCGTTCTTGCTCAAGATTGTGTTGGATGCACAGATTCCATTTAAAAGACATGATTTGTGTGATCCTCTAGTTCTGACTTAGTCTATTAAGCTGGCAATAGCCTTTTTATGAATGTAACTTTTTTAATCCATAAAACCTAAACAAATTAACAAATTAAAAACAAAACCACAAAAATCAATCAAACGTAAACTAACATTAATTAAATGTAAAAGAAAATGTTGATTGTTAAAAATAAATAGGTCACTCACAGTAAAATCATGGTACTAAACCGTGCACTAATTTAGTGGAGAGTGGCATGCCAATGCTAATGTGTCTTTTGATTACTAGTGCATTGTGATGCTGTTTGGCCTTCCCTGGTGTGAATACATAATTGATGCCCTTTGCTTCTCTTCTTGTCCCATTGGCTCATGGCGATAAATGAGGGACTTGTTGGCCTCACTTTGACCATGAGATATATGCAAAAACTGATTCTCAAATCAATGGGCAAATATCACTTAGAAGGCAGTCTTCCAGAAAATTCAGAATATGTTCATGTAACTTTTAAAATTATCATGAAAATGAAGACACAGAATTAAGAGTCTCATAAATAACTTGTTGAATTCTGAAAATATATCCGATAACTGTAATTTTAGAAATACTGGTTTAAAAGAGAGCATGTCTGAGAGTGCTGCAGTCTTCACTCTGATCTGCTAGTCAAAATCCACTGAGATGTTCACTTAACCTTCTCAGACTTTAGTTGCTACGTTTGGTAGCATAAGACCAACGAAAAATGACACAAATTCAGTTCCATGCTCTGTATTAGGTGTCTATTGTGTGCCAGTCATGGGGTAAAAGTTAGAACAGACCAGAGAAGGAAGAATTAAGATCATAGAAGAATATAGTGAAAATTCATAATAGCATATTATGGTAGTTCGCAATATGAACAATCCCAGTAGAATGTCTTTGAAAATTTTGATAACTAATCTTAAATTTAGTTAAAGTTTAACTTGACCCTATATAAGCTGCTTTCGATAACTTTAGGTTTTTATTTAAAAGGGTAAGACACTAATGATTTCAGCAAGTAACTTCCTAGAAATTCCCTTTTAAATAACTGGAAAAAATATGTACTTAAAAGCAATAAGCATTCCTTTTTCTAAAAGTAGACAATAATTTTAAACTTTTATCACGTTGAAAACAATCTACCCCAATTAGTCCTAATTATGGAAGTTTGATTTAACATCTCTTTTGGATTCAGTACCATGTTCTTTCCTTTGTTGAATGTAATAGGCAAGAGTTGACTGCATACAATATGTATGTATTACGCCTATTAATAATGTATTTAAAATTGTAAACAGAATGACCAACAGTTTAATTGTTAGCTTCTGGCAACATGGTCAAATTAGTTAACATTGTAAGGCTTTCCTCCCACTAGAAAGCTGTAGAGATGCTAACGGTCAGGACAATTTGAATGCATACCTGAATTTAAAGTAAATACCAATCAGGATTTTTTTTTTTTAATAATCTGGGAAAGAAAGGGGTGCCACAGAGGGGTGAACCATGATGAAGATAAGCTAATTCAGTCAGGTAAACCAGCTTAATCTTGCTAACATTGCATGTCCAGCCGGGGTTGGGGGGGAACTTTGTATGATAGCCCTCTAGTGCTCACAGGGACCCAAGACTGACTGAAGATCCAGCTTGACACACGTGATTGCCAAGGCAGGAACCAAGGGAACATGATGAATCAAGTTCTGCTTTAAAAATTCTACAAGTAAACAAGATGAGTTAATTCAATTTACATTTTACTGTCTAAAGAGACTCATTTGAACACAAGTAAGTTCAGTGCATGCAGGGAAATACAATCCATGTGTCAAGAAAGAGAGGAGAACTGAAACATCTATGGACATCCTTAGTAAACTGAGGATGGAAAAAAATTATAAGCCCCACAAAGGAGTTGAACTATGGCAAGAAATTTTTATCAGGTATAAAAGAAACGCCAGGAAAATTAGTATTTTAATCACAATCCACACTATGTAAATATGTAAGCAAAAATTTAAAGTGCTCTTACTGTCATTAAAGAGCGAAGGGGAAACAGAAACCATGGGAGAATAAGAAAAGATAAAGCAGAAAGACAGACTTGAGCAAAGAACCAAATCAAACTGGAAGATAGATCTGAGGAAATCAACCAGAATGTATTATAGAATGATAAACAGATGGAAGATATGAGATAAACAGATGGGAGATATCAAGGGAGGTAATAAAAAAAAAATGAGGCTTTAATGAAATGGTCCAACAGAAGTTTAACAGGAATTACAAAAACAAAGAAGAGAGAGAATCCGGGACAGATAATATTGGCAGAGATAATGGCTGAAAAATTTCAATACTTAAAACACCTGAGCCCTTTGCTTTAAATATATATGCATATCAAGAACATCTCGGCAGGATAAATAAAACAAATCCTCATCTAATTCTGTCACAGAAAAACTGTAGAATATGAAATAGAAAGAGAAAATAATAAATGCAAACAACAGGAGGACAATACAATGACATCGGAGATTTTAGCAGCTCTTCTAGATGTCCCAAATGTATTCCCAGGTTCCAAAAACCACTCTGGGCCAGCAATGAAAATACTGTCACAAGTTCATGCACTGGAACTGTGGACTCCAGGAAATTGTGGTAATAGAGCAAACAAATATTTATGGGATATATCCTGTCTTTAAGTAAGAAACGTTATAAAAGGTTGTCTTAAGTATCTTACATATTTTGAGATTCTTATGTAGAAATAATTTTAAAAATTATAAGTCTTTTGATCCCATATTCATTGTAATTGCCTCCCATAGACAAGGCAATAATTATTAGTTCCATTTTAAAGATAACAACACTGAGGATCTTGCAGGTTAAGCAATATTTACCAGTTATAAAGCTAGTAGGTATAAAAGGAAGGTTGAGAAACTCAGGTGCCCAGATTCTGGATTTATTTTTGAAGTCAGGGTTTACGTAAAGCAAATATTTGGTTATTGTATTTGCAAACTATGCCATATTGAAATGGGGCATTATTAAAACAGAGATTCTGACAGTTCCAAACACAGTTGCCTCAGAGAGTAACATGAGAATTGCTACTTAGTCTTTTTACAGCAATCATATTTGAGTACAGATATTCTTTTAAGAATGCAATATGTTTCTCTAAATATTGTGCAGATACTTTTTTTAAAAATGGCTTTTGCTAAGAATATGTTTGGCCCAGACTTGCTCACATTAGTAGGGACTTAAATATAAGTTCTAGAGTTAACTTGGTATAGAAGCACATGAGTAGTTCGGACTGTTTTGTGAATAATAAAGTCTAAGTCAAGACAATGATAAGGTTGTATTGGAGGTCCTTGCCAGACATGATATGATTGTCTACACAGAAAACCGAAAAGAACTGATGACAAATGATTAGAAATAAAAATAATTTATGAAGGTAAACAAAGAAACAGACTCTTAATTATGACAGAAAAGTGATGGTTACTGGAAGGGAGGTGGGTGGGGTAATGGGTGAAATAGGAGATGGAGGTTAGGAAGTACTCTTGTTTGTTGCAAGCACTGGGTGTTGTATGGAACTGTTGAATCACTATATTACACACCCGAAACTAATATAACACTGATAACTATACTGGAATTAAATTTTTTAAACTTACTAAGGTAGATTATTGACATATAAAGTCAAAAGGAATTGATGGACAACCTTCAGAAATTCGTTTTATTTCTAATAATTTTCTGATATAGCAGTAAAAGCTGTTTTATTTTCATGTATCAACTTCTAAAGAATAAGAACATTTTAATAGTGTTAGTTTCCAAATGTGGTCACTACCAATATGCATGCTGCTTCTCACAGTAAAAGGTAGTCTATTTCTTTTTCCTTTGAATCTGGATCCAAAGATTCCTTTGAAAACTTGTGGTAGAATGTGGTAAAAGTGATACTATGCCATTTCCAGACTTAGCATTTAAGAAGGCTGGCGGCTTGCTCTCTTTCTCTTAAAAGCCAGTCACCTTGTAATAGGTCAAACTGCCCTGATAACACCAGGCTTGAGAAAGCACAAGATAGCCATATGGAGATAGAAAGAGATGTTTAGCCAAAACCCAGCTCTTCCATTCATCCCATCTGAGGAACGAACATGAAGGAAGGAACCAGCCATCTTGGATGTTCTAAGTATGGAGGACATCACATAAGGCAGAGAAATAGCCCAGCTGGGCCCAATCTAGATGGGAGAATCATAAAAAATAAAACATTTATTTAAAAAAATACATTTGTGTTTTCAACCACTAAGTTTTGGGTACTTTGTTATGCAGCAATAGATGACTGTAATATGATGTGGTATCTAGATGTGGGGTACTTCCAAAACAAAAAACTAAAATGTGAAATTGGCTTTATGACTAAGCAGTGAGTGGGAGACTAAAAGGCAGTGAGGGAATTGTTGCTGGAAGATAGCAAAAACGACAACCTGTGTTATGTAGTGGTGGGATGTTTGGCAGCACCGCTGTCTGCAAGTACGTAAAAGAAAGAAAACGTACCTAATAAACTTGTAGATTTGGCTGAGGAGATTTCTAGGAAGAATTTTGTAAGCTGTCTATGATAAAGTATATAAACTGAGAGATAAAATAGAAAAGGAATTCTCAGTTTACACCAGAATTCAGGGGAAAAAATCCAATCCAGATCATTTTGAAATTATGCTATTTCTTATTAGCAGTTTCTCCAGCTGGCGAGTGTTCTCCAAATAAAAAATGGCCTTACGGTAAAGATCAAACATAGGGAGATGTCAGTAAAATCTGTACCTTAGGGTTGAGATCAAATCAGATGTATGTTGTGAGGTGTTTCTAGAAATACTCAAAAGATTGGGAATCAGTGTCTTAAAGAACTTCTAAGTCAGTTATGAAGGTTTCTAAGAACTTGAAGTGTATTGTCCTGCAGCATTCTGACATACGGGGAACATCCTGCATAGACTGTGTGTGTGGGTGCAGCTCTTATCTGATGGAGTCTACTGAAATAAAATTCTTAGGAAACCCACTAAGCTTTTAAGAAAACCAATGGGAGAGAGCACTGCCAATTTGAACAAAAAAAGACTACAAAAATAAAAAGAGATCTTAGGATCCCCATCCTTACAAAGGCAACAGATATGGTGAGAAAGCCATTCAGCCACAAACATGAAATGTTTCTTATGGAAAAGGAAGGATGACTCAGGGCGGAGCCATAAACCACAGAGAAATATTCCAAGAGAGCAGAATTGGGGCCATAACCAAAAATATTCCTTGTTCTTGGAGCAGAGGGAACTAGAAATACATGACTGAGTATATTTCGGAATCACTATGGAACAGGTAAATTTCTATATGCATTTCTTTTTCTAGTTTTGAATAATGGTGTCAAATGAGGTTATCCTGCTTTTACCCCATTATTTGTTAGGCATTTGTGAGGCCAATACTATGTAGTTTTTAGTTCACAGGTCTCTGCACCTGAAGGATTCCAGCTCATGAAAACCAGAGTCTGATACCAGAATGGAATGAGATGGGGTCCTGGGTGAGGGTGGGCATACTTAGCATGTACAGGGGATATGAATTGTGGCACGAAACCATCATTAATTCTGTCTTTCTTATATACATACCATTCTTCATATCAAGAAGTGGAGTCCATTTCTCTTTCCCTTGGCATTGGGCTAACTTTGTGATGGGACTTGTCCAATATAGTGGGACAGTATTTATGATATGTTAATTCCAGTATCCTTTAAGAGGTTTGGGGAATTCTAAAGCTAAAAATTAGAGCACGCTACACATAGAAGGAGACATGTTTATCCAACCCCCAGTAATTCCATACATCCCAGCAGAGGCAACATCATATGGGTGAAAGAGCCATCTGGACTTTCCAGTTCTAGCAGGCACCATGTAGAGCAAAGAAATTACCCAGCCTGGGTCAGCCCAGAAGGTAGAATCATGAGAAATAACACATTGTTGTTTCTAAATTGGTTTGGGGGTAGTTTGTTTCCCAATTATAGATAACTAAAACATTAAAAGTATATTACTTATATTAGTAAAAAAAAAAAAAAACAAGGTCTTAAATGACTTTTGTGTAGAAAAATAATAAGAATAATCAAATGTTATTGAAAGTCATGCAAGAATACCTGAATAAATGGAGACATGTAACATGTTCATTAGTAGAAAGATAACATCTTTATAATATTAATTCTTCACAAATTAACCATAAATTCAATGTAATGCCAATAAAAATCACAATAGATTTTTTTAATATAAGAAAATTTCCCACCTTAAGTTTATTTGAAAGTAAAAGTTTCATTCCTAAAGAAGAAGAACCTTCTGAGTTTGTATTTTGGATATCCAGAAGAAGAATATACTATTGAAGACAGGTTAGTATCTGTGTAGAGATAAACACATTGAATGGCAAAAGTGATGACCTTTGAAACAGACTCACATACTCGAAGGCTTAATTTATGACAGAGCTGGCATTGAAGACAAGTAGGGAAAAGATGGAGAATTAATTTAATTACATAATGCCAGGAAAACTGATTATTTTAGAAAAATATATTTAAATGGATCTGTACCTCACATCACACACACAAGTTCCACACGGATTGAACTTTAATGTGAATCACAAACTTTACAACTTTCATTGATAATATAGGAGAATATCTTCATGACTTGTGGTAGTGAAGGATTTTTTTATTGAGACTCAAAGTACAGGGAAAAAATGAATAAATTCATCTAATTAAAATTAAGAATGTAGGGGCACCTGGGTGGCTCAGTCATTAAGTGTCTGCCTTCGGCTCAGGGCGTGATCCCAGGGTTCTGGGATCGAGCCCCACATCAGGCTCCTCCGCTGGGAGCCTGCTTCTTCCTCTCCCACTCCCCCTACCTGTGTTCCCTCTCTCGCTGGCTCTCTCTCTCTGTCAAATAAATAAAATCTTTAAAAAAAAATTAAGAATATATGTTTTCCAAAGACCCCATATAATAGTGAAAAGGCAAGGCACAAGGAAGAGATCTAAATAATTTAGATAACATGGCATCCTAGATGTACAGAAACTGGTTATCGATCATTTAGAAAAATGGCTGAACAAAGGGACCTGAATAGGTCTTTCACAGAGAGAAAAGATGATGGCCAATAGAGATATGAAAATATTCTCAAACTTCTACATTACAAGGGAAATAAGAATTAAAATAATAAGATACCATTTCATACTTTCTGGAATGGTAGTAAAGTATACAGCAATATCAAGTGCTGACAAGATTGTAGAGCAATGGGAGCACTCACACATTATTGCTGGGTTTAAGGATGACATGACTATATGTCACTAACTAGCAAAAATCACTAGTAACTAAATATATACACCATATACCAGAAAGAAACTCACACTTAATACCAGGAGATTTGCATATGTACAAATCCTGCATCCAGACCCAATTAAATGGATACATGATTTGTGCTTTCTACAGTGGAATTCTCTAAGTGGAAATTAGTAAACTACAGCTATACACAGCAATGTGGACGAATCTCAAAAACAAAATTTTGAGAAAAATCTTAAAATGATACATATAGATTGATTACATGATGAATCCAAACCAGACAAAATGAAATAATGTATTAAGAAAGCATATATATTTCTGTATGTATACATGGGTGCACACATGTATGTGTATGTGTGACAAAACTATAAAGAAGGACAAAGAATAAAATCAGGTTTGGGCATAAATGAGTAATAACAGATTTTTTTTCCCATCTTTCTTAAAATGTGCCTTAAAATCATTCATTTTATATATGGGATATATTACACAGCTTAAAAAATGGGGGGAAAGCCTCATTGAGAAATTCAAGGTATGAAAGAAAATGTGCTGTATATCAAATACCTTTAAAAGTCTTACAGTGATATCCAGTTAAATTTGGCAATTTTGTTACCAAGATGAAGGTAATTGTCTTAAAGTAAGAGCTACATTATAAAACAATAACATTTTGATAATGACGTTCTGGCATGAAAATTCTAAAAGGAGCCAACTGAAATGCTAGTGGGAAGAGAAGATAGGCAATATTTCAGGTTTCAAATTATGAAGTGTCAGAAGGGTTTTACGGACGAAAACAAATAGCAAACTGAAATGAAAAAGCAATAACAACATGACACCTATTAAAAGATAAAAACAATGAGTTACAAATGTTAAATGGCAGAAGTAAATCCAAAATTATCTGTTCAAATTACCATGATAATTTGAATATAAACTTGTCCAGTTCAAAGAAAAAAAAGAGTAGACTACTAGATCTATTTAAAAACAAAACAAAACTGAAACCCTTTACAGAATGTTAAGAGGTCTACTTGAAAAAGGGACTGTATAAAAGGTGATGGAGAGGATGAGAATGTGTACTCAAATCAAAGGAAACAAAAATTGCAGGGTTAGCAAAATTCATATCCTATAAAATTCAGTGCAGGGGAAACATTATATGGAAAATATCTTTTTTTTTTAACAGTGATTTGACAATTCTGTACATTATACTATGCTCACCACAATATGCATAGTTACCATCTGTCACCATACAATGTTACTACAATATTATTGACTGTATTCCCTATGCTGTAATTTTTTCCTCCATGACTTTTATTTTTTAATAACTGGAAGTTTGTACCCCTTGATCTCCATCTATTTCAGCCATCTCCTCAATCCTTTCCACTCTGGAAAGTTTGTTCTCTACGTTTATGATTCTGTTTGTTGTTGTTTAGATTCCACATGTAAGTGAAGGTAATATTTGACTGATTTATTTCATTTAGCATAATGCCTTCTGGGTTCATCCACATTGTTGCAAATGGCAATATTTTATTCTTTTTATAGCTGAACGATATTTCATTTTATACACTACATCTTTATCCATTCATCTATTGGTGGACTCGTTGCTTCCCTAACTTGGCTATTATAAATAATGCTGCAATAAACAAGGAGTGCATGTATCTATTTAAATTAGTGTTTTTGTTTTCTTTGGGTAAATACCCCGTAGAGGAATTACTGGATTGTATGGTATTTCTGTTTTTAAATTTTTGAGAATCTCCATACCATTTTCTACAGTGATTGTACCAGTTTATCTTCCCACCAACAGTGCATGATTTTCTCCCCATCCTCACCAACACTTGTCTTTTTTGATACTAGCCATTCTGACCCCTGTGAAGTGATATCTCATTTTGGTTTTGATTTGCATCCCCCTGATGATTAGTGATTCTGAACATCTTTTCATGTGCTCGTTGGCCATCTGTATGTCTTCTTTGGAAAAAATGTCTAGGTCCTCTGCCTATTTTAAAATCAGATGATTTGGGGTTTTTTGTTTGTTTGGGGGTGTTGAGTTCTAGAAGTTCTTTATATTTTTTTGAATTTAATCTATTATCAGGTATCATTTTCAAATCTCTTCTCCCATTCAGTAGGCTACCTGGAAGGGAGACTCTTTAAGGGAAATGACCACAATAAAGATATAACTGTCTTGACCTTTTAGTATAAACAGTAACTCAACATATATTTTTTGTAAATGAGTATGGGAAAATCAACATATTAATGCATTGACTCATATGTAGAATTAAAAATTTGTCAAATGGGTTAAATTATAGAACTGTCTTATTTGGAGGCTTTATATGAATGTGGCTTTATGTGAAGGTGGCTTTATGTGAAGGTGGCTTTATGTGAAGGTTGACTGTCTCAGTCAACTCTAAGATTTATAATCTAGAGACAATGTAAATGTCTTACTTCATGACCTGGATATTAATGGTTTATCTTTCAAGTTCAGTGTGGTCAGGACTGCTGCCATTTTGATCTTATTCCTTTCCTTACCAAGCATATTCTACATTGTAAATTGTGTGTGTGTGTGTGTGTGTGTGTGTGTGTGTGTGTGTCTGTCTGTCTGTCTCAGAGGAATTTTCATTGTTTCTATCACTCGCAATAAAAGGAGTCCTAACTAATGCATATGGCATCTGGATATCATTAATCAACTGGACATGAAATTGCTAGGGAAAATACCCCAGGGCATTGCAGTATCTACAACAGTTCTCATCAAAGGCTAAAAATGTGAGTAAGCTAGTAAGTAAGCTCAAGCAATAGGACATATTTTGGTTCAAGGATTTTGCCAGATTTGTTGAAGCCACTCACAATGATTAGCAAGTTAATGCTGCAGGAACTGAATTATGAATCATTTTGTCACCAAATGGGTTCCTTTGAAAAAAATTAAGCAAATAATTCATGGAAGACAATTACTTTACAAAAAGAACTTGAACCATATCTTGGGATTTATACCGTTAGAATAGCCAGACTTCAGAAACTTGCCCAAGATTTATCAAAATGTTCACCAAGGAAGCAGGAATTAATGAAGGAGAGCTAATGTGATTCCATTTGGATTTGAAAATTTCAAGATTAACTTGAAAGGAAAAATTGTATGTGGAAAAAGTGATTTTCTTGGCCATTAAATCAACTGAGCTGTTTTTCATCTAGCCACTTTCAGCTGGATATTCCAGCTATAAGATATACATAGGGGTGTGTGTGTGTGTGTGTGTGTGTGTGTATTTATATTAAAGATTTATATATTTATATATATATATTTATATATAGATATATATATTTATATACACACACACACACACAGCCCAATTGTACAGAAACTCATCTTTAATAGTATAACATGGAATGTTTGAGACACTTCTGTAGTCTATGATAGAAATCTAGTCACTTCTCAACTTGTAGCTTGTAAAACTTGACTTCGTTTATTGTAATAATAGTATATTACCCACAAATCCTGAGGATGCTCAAGCTATCATCATTTACTAAATAAAATTCTCAGTTAACTGCCTTTATTCAGAATGGCAGTTCCTATCTATCCCATAAGGACAGGTAATACTTATGAAGCTATTCTCCCTGCATTCTCAACTCCACGCATTATTAGAAGACCTTACACAAGTATTACAATCTACTAGGTGCCAGAGGGCAGGATCTACATTTAGTTTTGCTGCCCTAAAGCTGTCATCATTTTATTCCTGATCATCATTGTGCTTCGTAGGCTAAATCCTTTCTCCTCAAGTCCTATAATTTACCTATTTCCAATGGCTAGGTTTCTTCGGGACTTCTACAGCATCACTTGGCCTTTCTATCTGTGTAGTCCTTTTTGTTTTCCTGGGAAGGGTGACCAGGTCCTCATAGTTCCTGTTAATTTTGCATTCCTATTTCAACGGCAATGAGCTGACTCCTTTCCTCTGGCAACAAGATTATCCTTCCCACTGAATATGAGTTACCTTCGTCAGAGCCTACGTCTATGTGCTAGCCCATCAGCTTGGACTCTAGATATTTACTCCAGTCAAGTTCAGGCTTGAGCAGATCAGGTGGCTTGGCATTTGCAGTTTGGGAGACTGGATACTTAAATACAGTCAGTCATCAATTTGAACTGCCTTCTCTTCCTACTGTTCTCTCTTGTTGACCTGTTGTTTAAATAGACATGTTTTGAGCCCAATGGGTTATGACATTTGATTTCTGCTGCTTCTAATTCCAAATCTATACCATGTATCCATGATATCCTAACTATGAAATTAACAGAAAGATAAGTTTGGGGGAGATATCTAAGATATTTGATAATCTTTTGACACATTAATAATTTATTTAGGAAAAACTTAGAATTTGCAATATTGCCTTTTAAGAAAATTGAATCAAAGCAGCTGACCTTAAGCTTCCCCAAGGTACAATTAATGCAATCCATAGTACACTTACTAAGAAATAAAAGAGATTAAGTCTGCTGAAACTATACCATTTCTACCATGTTTTGCTTTCAAAAATGAAAAGTGAATGATTGATTTCACCACCTTTTGAAGAAAAATCCTCCTCTGGATTTGGAGGTTAAATAGTGCTTGCCTTTGAATTTAGTAATGTTTTTAGGACTTTCAAAGTCTATGTTCATGTTGTAGTGAATATAGATCATTGTATCTTATTGCTGCTTGTTCCCCTAAGTTTGTCAGGGTCATTTGGCTTTGACACAATCAACCAAAAAGGCACTAAGACTCTGGTTTCTAATTATTCACAAATGATTGATTATAAGAACACTATCAGGCACAAACTGATGAAGGGGTTGTGGTGCTATCAGGGGACTCAAGAATTCTGTGGCTTAGCATTTACAATTGGTACTAATTACAAACTTTTGACATTTAAAAAATAATCTCCACTTTTAATTATGATTCTACCTACTAGAGCACTAGCATTCCATGCTCAATTGCTATTAAATACTTATCTACAAGCTTAGAGAAGTTATTGAAAGCTCTGAGTTACCTTTATTATATATATTTAGTATCTTCTCCCTACAAAATTTTTGATATTGGAAGACGTTCCTGATTTACTGCTTCATAATGAAAAAAACTACGTAATGGAAATTATGAGATCTATATTACCTAAGGTCTTAAATTGTGTGTTGTACCAATGAGAAATATATTCAGCTGTTAAGTAACAACCATCATATTTACAGTGCCTTAAAAGAATTGGGGCTTATACTTGTTATGTAACAAAAGGCCTGGAAGTAGAAGCCTGCTGGTTTTGATTTAGTGCTTTAATGGTGAAAGGGCCAGAATCTCTTGGTTTTCCCTTATACTTGTCATCTCTTGGTTACGAGAAGGGGACCAGCAGATCCAAACACATGTGTGTTCAGGACGGAAAGAAGGTACAAGGGAAAGTGTTAACTCTTTCTGAGCCCTTTTGTCAGGAGAGGAAGAGTTTCCCAGGAACATCTCCATATATCTCATTTGATGTTAATAAGTCATATGTCTAACACTGACTGTGAAGGAAGCTGGGAAGTTGTCAACGAATGGTCATGGTTAGCTTAGTCTGGTCATGATCTATCACTCTGGGTGGGTAAAGCAAAAGAAGAGGATACTACATAGGATGGGCTAATGACTAACACAATAAAGAAACTATCTGAAGAATTCCATCTGCTGATTACTCAAACAAAAACTATACCCTTTATACAATAATCATCATCATAAGGGTCATCAGTATAGGGAGTGACCAACGTCATCTAATGTTAACTTCACTGTGTCATATATTTGATATGTCATATATTTGATATGTCATATATTTTGTGTCATATATTTGAAAAATCCTCATGTGAAAGGATGTGTATCAGCGTGAAACAGGGTTTGACGGAAAATAAATGGTAAAGCTAAAAAATAAACCATAATCTCTCAAAAGAATCCATTTTCCTGTGAGAAGAGGCAAAAACTGTCTTGCTTGATAATGCACATTTGCTTTGCAAGATAATTTCAGGGACTGTATGTCAGAATGTTTCAAATACTTTTAGTTGAGATATTCTGTTTTAAACATCTGCTATTACATTTACAGCTCTGTTATACATGCAACACAGACTTCTCATTTCACTATAAATTCTAATGGGTGTGCTTTGTTTATATTTATCTTAATGAATTGTGAAAAGAAAGTATCTTTGCCTCCACAGACAGACACAGTCTTTCCTTCCTAAATTTTCATACGGTATGTAATAATAATAATAGCTAATATTTATTAAATACCCTATGCTGGGCATGGTGTTAACTCATTTTATACTCATAATCACATGTGGTATACCATTTTGATGCCCATTTTGTTAGGTAACTAAATAACTAAGGTGCCAGTTGGGTGACTGAATCACAAAGATCGAATAACTTTTATTCTTTACACAGATATTGAAAGGTGAAACTGGAATTGAAATCTGGGGACTCTGGCTGTAGACCCCAAGTTCTCCACCACCACCTAAAAGAGATTGTTTATTTTACTTCCTTGAAAGCAGTACATGTTGTTTATGTTAGGGGCATTATTTTTATTTTTATTTATTTTTAATTGACGTATAATTAACATACAATGTTATATTCGTTTCAGGTGTCCAAAATAATGATTCAACAATTCTACATTTTTTAGTGCTTATTAAGATAAGCGTACTCTCAATCTTATTTATGTCGTCCATCTCCCCCCATCCCGCCCTCCTGGCAACTACCAGTTTGTTCTCCGTATTTAAGAGTATTTTTTTTCTCTTTTTTACTTTGTTCATTTGTTTCTTAAATTCCACATATGAGTAAAATCATATAGTATTTCTTTTTCTCTGACTTATTTCCCTTAACATTATATCTACTAGGTTGAGTGTGTTGTTACAGATGTCAAGATTTCATTCTTTTTTATGGCTGAGTAATATTCTAATGTGTGTGTGTGTGTGTGTATACACACACACACACCACATCATCTTTATCATTCATCTATTGAATGACACTGGGTTACTTCCATATCTTGGCTATTATAAATAATACTACAATAAACATAAGGATGCATGTATCTTTTTGAATAAGTGTTTTCATTTTCTTCAGATAAATAGCCAGTAGTGGAATTACTGGATCATATGTAATTATATATGAATTACTTAGCAAGCCAAAAGTCAATCCATACATAAATGGATAAACACACACATATGTATATATATTTATATATAATGGAATATTAGTCATTAAAAAGAATGAAATCTTGCCTTTTGCAACAACATGGACAGACCCAGAAGGTATAATAATAAGATGACTAGGTCAGTCAGAGAAAGACAAATACATCCACTGTGAGTTTACTTTTGCATATTGTGTAAGAAGGTGGTCCAATTTCCTTCTTTTGCATGTAGCTGTCCAGTTTTCCCAGTACCATTTGTTGAAGAGACTTGCCTTTTCCCCGTTGTATAGTCTTGCCTCCTTTGTCATAGATTAATTGCCCATATAAGTGTGAGTTTATTTCTGGACTCTTTTTCCTATTCCATTGATCTATGTGTCTATTTTTTTTTTTTTTTTTTTTTTTTGGCCAGTACCATACTGTTTTGATTACTACTGCAACTTTGTAGTATAACTGGAAATCTGGGATTATGATATCTATAGTTTTGTTCTTCTGTTCCAAGATTGCTTTGGCTATTTGGGGTCTTTTGTGCTTCCAACAATTTTATTTACTTACATACCTACTTACTTACTTAAGTATGGTTCCAACAATTTTAGTATTATTTGTTCTGTGAAAAATGCTGTTGATACTTTTATAGAGATTGCATTAAATCTGTAGATTGCTTGGGTGGTATGGACGTTTTTACAATATTGGTTCTCCCAATACATGAGCATGGAGTATCTTCCCATTTGTGTTATCTTCAATTTCTTGCATCAGTGTTTTATAGTTTTCAGAGTATAGGTATTTCACTTCCTTGGTTAAATTTATACCTGGATATTTTATTCTTTTTGGTGAAATTGTAAATGGGATTGTTTTCTTAATTTCTCTTTCAGCTACTTTATTATTAGTATATAGAAATGCAACAGATTTCTGTATATTAATTTTTTAACCTGAGAATGATAAATGAATTCAGTTTTGGTAGTTTTTTGGTGGAGTCTTTAGGGTTTTCTGTATATAATATTTTATCTGAAAATAGTGAAAATTTTACTTTTTTCTTACCAATATGAATGCATTTTCTTTTACTTGTCTGATTGCTATGGCTATAACTTTTAGTACTATGTTGAATAAAAGTAATGAGAGTGGACTGTCTTGTGTTGTGCCTGATCTTAGAGGAAAAGCTCTCAGTTTTTCACTATTAGTATGATGTAGGCTGTGGGTTTTTCATATGTGGTCTTCATTATATTTGGGTACATTCCCTCTAAATTTACTTTGTTGAGAATTTTTATTGTGAGTTGATGTTGTACTTCATCAAATGCTTTCTCTGTATCTTTTGAGATAATCATGTTTTTTACCCTTTCTCTTATTAATGGGATGTATCATGTTGATTGATTTGAGAATATTGAACCACCCTTGCACCCCTGGAATAAATCCCACTTGACCATGATGAATGATTTTTTAAATGTATTGTTGAATTTGGTTTGCTAATATTTTGTTGAGGATTTTCACATCTGTGTTAATCAGAGACATTGGACTATAGTTTTGGTTGTTGTTTCTTTTCTAGTGCCTTTGTCCTGTTTTGGTATCAGAGTAATGCTGGCCTTGTAGAATGAATTTGGAAGATTTCATTCCTCTTCTATTTTGGAATAGTTTGAGAATAACTATTAACTCTTCTTTTTTTTTTTTTTTAAGATTTTTTTTTTTTTTTTTTTTTTTTTTTTTAGTTGGGAGAGAGAGAGCACAAGTAGAGGGAGTAGCAGAGAGACAGAGTGAGAGGGAGAAGCAGAATCCCAGCTAACCAGGGAGCCTGATGTGGGGCTCAATCCCAGGACTCTGGCGTCATGACCCGAGCCGAAGGCAGATGCTTAACTGACTGAGCCACCCAGGCACCCCTAACTCTTCTCGAAATGTTTGGTAAAATTCACCTGTGAAGCCATTTGGCCATGGATTTTTGTTTTTTGGGAGATTTTTAAATTATGGACTCTGTTTCATTATTAGTAATCTGTCTGTTCAGATTTTTTATTTCTTCCTAATTCAATTTTGAATGGTTATATGTTTCTAGTAATATATTCATTTCTTCTAGGTTATCCAACTTATTGGCATATAATTTTTCATAATCTCATAATCCTTTGTATTTCTGCGGTGTTTGTTTCTCCTCTTTCATTTGATTTTGAGTCTTCTCTCTCTTTTTTCTTTTTCTTTTTGTTCATGATGAGTCTGGCTAAAGTTTCATCAATTTTGTTTGCCTTTTCAAGGAATGAGCTCTTGGTTTCATTGATCTTTTATATTGTTAAGTCTCTATTTCATTTATTTCTGCTCTAATCTTTATTCCTTTTACTGGATGGGCTTTGTTTTTCTAGCTCCTTTAGGTGTGAAAGTAGGTTGTTTATTTGAGATTGCTAGATTGCTATACTCTTCCCTCTTAAAACAATTTTCACTGTCCCAAAGATTTTGGACCATTGTGTTTTCATTTTCATTTGTCCAATGTATTTTTTAAATTTCTTCTTTGATGTCTTGGTCGCCACTTTCTTTATTTAGTAACATGTTATTTAGCTTCCATGTATTTTTGTTCTATTCAGATTTTTTTTCCCCTGTGGGTCATTTCTAGTTTTATACAGTTGCAGTCAGAAAAAAAAAATGCAAGATAGGATTTCAGTCTTCTTAAACTTATTAAGATGTTTTTTGTGACCTAATGTGTGATCTCTTCTGGAGAATGTTCCCTGTTCACTTGAAAAAAAATGTACATTCTGCTGTTTTTGGATGGAATGTTCTAAATATATGTTAGATCCATCTCATCCAATGTGTCCTTCATAGAGTCTGGTACCTTCTGGTTTTCTGTCTGGATGATCTATCCATTGATGTAAGTGGGGTGTTAAAGTCCTCTACTATTGTATTACTGTCAATTTCTTCCTTTTTTTTCTGTTAATAGTTACTTTATGTGTTTAGGTGCTTCTATATTGGGTGCATGAATACTTACAGTTGTTATATCCTGTTGGGTTGTTCCCTTTATCATTATGTGGTGTCCCTCTTTGTCTCTTGATGCAGTCTTGGTTTTAGTCTATTTTGTCTGATGTAAGTCTTGCTACCCCAGCTTTCTTTTTGCTTCCATTTGCATGGTAAATGGTTTTCCATTACTTTATCTTCAATCTGCATGTGTCTTTAGGTCTGAAGTGAGTCTCTTGTAGGCAAATCTTGCTTTTTTATCTATTTTTTTCCACCCTATGTCTTTTGATCGAAGCATTTACTCTGTTTGCATTTGAAGTAATTCTTGATAGGTATGTACTGCCATTATGTTCATTGTTTTATGGTTGTTTTTGCACTTTTCTATTCCTTTCTTTTGCTCTTGCTCTCTTCCTTTGTGATTTGATAGCTTTCTTTCCTGATACACTTGGCTTCCTTTCTCTTTATTTTTTGTGTGCCTATTACAGGTTTTTGATTTGTGGTTACCAATAGGTTGTACCATTATGCCATTAGGTATAACATCCTATGCACATGGCAATTTATGTTAATTTGATGGTCACTTAAGATTGAACCCATTCTAAAACACTAAATTTTTACTCCTCTCCCCCCACATTTTATGTATATGATATCATACTTTATATTCTTTTATTTTGTGTATTGCTTGACTGATTTTTATAGATAAAATTGATTTTGCTGCTTTTGTGCTTTAGACTCCATGCTGGTTTTATAAGCACTTAATCTATTATAATATGTTTACATTACCTGTGAAATTTTTCCTTTTCATAATTTTCTTATGCCTGATTATGGCTTTTTCTTTCGACTTACAGAATTTTCCTTTAACTTTTCTTATAAGTCTGGTTTTGTCGTGATAAAGTCCTATAACTTTTGTTTGTCTGGGAAACACTATCTCTCCTCCTATTCTGAGTGATAACCTTGCTGGGTAGAGTATTCTTGGTTGCAGATATTTTTCTTTTCAGTGTTTTTCCAGTCAGAAGAGAGTGGCATGATATATTCAAGGTTTCTCCTGAAAAAAATCAGCTGATGTCCTTATGCTGTTTTCTTCATATTAACTGTTTGCTTTTCTCTTGCTGCTTTTAAAATTCTATCTTTACCACTACTTTTTGCCATGTTAACTATTTATGTGTCTTGGTGTAGACCTCCTGAGATAAATTTCTTTGGGATCTCTCTGTCCTTCCTGGATCTAGATGTCTGTTACGCTCCCCAGATTAGGGAAGTTTTCAGTTATTATTTCTTCAAATACATTTTCTGTCCCCTTTCTCTTCTTCTTCTTCTTCTGGGATTCCTATAATGCAAAGGTTATTACACTTGGTGATGTCATTGAGTATTCTTAACCTATTCTCATTTTTCATTCTTAATTCTTTTTGCTGTTCAGCTTCCTTGCTTTCTATTACCCTGTGTTCCAGATTTCTAATTCTTCTTCTGCTTCCTATAGTCTACTATTTTTTGCCTTTAGTGTATATTTTATTTCAGTTGTTATCTCTGATTGGTTCTTTTAAATATTTTCTATCTCTTTGCTGAATACCTCACTGAGAGCCTCTACTCTTTTCTCAAATCCATTGAGTATCTTTATGAACACTACTTGGAATTCTTTATCAGGCATATTTCTTATCTCTGATTCATTTTCCTCTTTTGCTGTGATTTTGTCTTCTTTCATCTGGGGCATACTCCTCTGTCTCTTCATTTTGCCTAACTCTCAATGTTTGTTTCTGTGTATTAGGAAAATAAGTTAAATCTCCTGATTTTTAAAGTAGTGGCCTTATGAAGAAGAGGTCCTATGGTGTCGGTCATCATTTTTTTAAGTCCCCAACAATATTAGCTTGTACGCAATTTTTAGAAGTGATTGACTTATAATTGGAATGTTTATTTCTTTTATTAAAAAATTTTTACTTGATAAAACTTCAGAACTTTATCCTTGAAAATGATAAAAGAATAGTATAAAGAATTCTCGTATACCCAACACCCAGATTCCTAAAATAGTAAGAATTTGTTACAGTTCTTTTTTTTTTCTTATTTCTTTTCTTTTTTCTTTTCTTTTCTTTTCTTTTCTTTTCTTTTCTTTTCTTTTTTCTTTCCTTTCCTTTCCTTTCCTTTCCTTTCCTTTTCTTCCTTCCACCCATCCAACCATCCATCATTTCTGAATCTTCTTACCTACCTGCCTATCCATGTATCCCATTGGCTTGGACTTTATCTCATGACCAAGCCACTGAAGTGGAGAAATCTAGTCTCCTTTCTGGGTGACCATGTGCTCTGCTAAATTTTGGATGTTCTATTATTGACAGGAAGAGAAGAGGGAGAGGAGCTATTTGAAGTTTAGTCATAGAAATAACATCTATGTCATAGGTTTGTCTTTTGGATTAGATGAGTGATATGACCCAGGCACTGTGGTAATAATATATACACAAATTTATTTCCAGCTACTATTACCTTCACCTTAATAAAGCACTGGTTTTTTGTATGTTCTCTTGTTCTTCTTTATCTTATTACTGATCTCTACCTATCATTTTGGGGCATGGCATGGATGTTTAAGGACCATAGAAATGTACTTTTTAGATTCTGTGCCAGAAGGTCACCATCTACCTTAACATGACCCGTAGTTGAAAAGCCTGAAGATTTTGGGTGTCACTGAGCTTGTAAGAGGTAGTTTTTACAGCTTACTGGAACAGTCCAATTGTAAGTAAATGTTATAAATTCCCTGTTGCTTTTATTCATATATCATGTTCTACTTTGCAGAGGAAGACCTTTATTTAACTTGTATATTTCATTTATAATACAAATTGGCCTGAGGTAGATTTTTTTCTCCAAAAGTAGAACTTCTGGATTGTGCAATGCAATTGGAGTGTTGACCTCCAAATGTAAGAGTGGCATGAGAATTTTTTAAAAATATAATAAACTGATGGATAGCACAGTTTCAACCTTATGAGGTATATCTTTCTCGTAGTCAACTTAAGAGATGAGGATCAAGATGTGTGACTACTTGAAAGAAAGGGTTCATGGTTCTTCAGTGTGAATAATTCATCAGTCTTCTGGGACACCTGTTGACATTTAGTCTCTAAACTTCAACTGAATAGATTTTAGCAGTTGGTTTCTAACAAATTTCCAATTGTCATATGTCCATTGGTGTAATTGCAGATATCAGTTATGAGACCATAGAAAAAGTTATTTATATATTTGTGTTATATATGTGTGTGTATACATATAATTTCTAACTTTAAAAATTAGAACAATATAAGTATGTTTTATCTAATTAAAGTATAAGTATAAGTATGTTTTATCTAATTAAAGGCTTAAATTCCTAGGGAATGTGTTGTACTTTCAGGGGCTTTTGATGTGTTGAGAATCTTTTGCTGATAATTGCCTAAGGACATAGCTGTTTGTGAGCATAGAAGAGATGAGACTTTTTTTTTTTTCAAGAAAACTGTGACTTTTATCATTGAATGCATATTTTCATGAAATAGTTGGGTTTTTCTCTTCTTTGGAAATTTTAAAGATACAAAAGTTATAAGAAGATGTTTCTGTTTTGTTTTGTTTCTAAAGAACCAAGGAGAAAGTAGTGATGGAGGAAAAAAATGTAACTTTGCCCTTAAATTGATGAGGACTTAAATTTCAGCTTAGTTGTTTGTGAAGTAGATGGTTTTGGACACTTTTTCTTAGTCTCACTGAGCCTCAGTTTCCCTCCTCTTTATAAAAGCTTGGGATAGTTATATATGTAATTTGTTATTTATTGTTGTGTAAGAGAACATTCCAAAACTCAGTAGCCTAAAGGAACAGCAACATTTATATTGCTTATGAATTTAAATTTTAGAAAGGCTCAGTGGAGACAGCTTTTCTCTACTCCACTAAGCGTCAGAAGCATAGGATAGAATTATCTGAATGCTCACTCATTCGTGTATCTGAAAGTGGATATTGGCTATCAGCTGGGACCTCTGCTGTGGCTGTTGTTAGAACACCTATATGTGAGGGGCGCCTGGGTGGCTCAGTCATTTAGCATCTGCCTTCGGCTCAGGGCGTGATCCTGGAGTCCTGGCATCGAGCCCCACATGGGGCTCCTCCACTGGGAGCCTGTTTCTTCCTCTCCCACTCCCCCTGCTTGTGTTCCCTCTCTCACTGGCTTTCCCTCTGTCAAATAAATAAATAAAAATCTTAAAAAAAAAAAAAAGAACACCTATATGTGCCCTCTCCATATGGACTGAGCTTGCTTTTTTTTTTTTTTTAAACAACATAGTGGCTTTCAATGTGAGAATTGCCAGACAGAGTCAGACAGAAACTGAGTTGCCTTGAAAGCTGCACATTATCACTTCTACCTCACTCTATTTGTTAGAATGACAGTCACTCAGACCAGCCCATTTTCAAGAGGAAAAAATAGATTCTACTTTTTGATAGGAGGATTCTTAAAAATTTGTAAATATGATTGCATCGTGCACTGGGTGTTATATGCAAATAATAAATCATGGAACATTGCATCAAAAACTGGGGATGTACTGTATGGTGACTAATATAACAAAATAAAAATTATAAAAAAATTTTGTAAATATGCTTTAAAACCACCACAGTGGCAAATTGTAAATGCTTAGTAAATATTCATGGATCATTTCTTTCCCTTCAAATATTCTCACTTACCTGTTGTAGCTTAGGATAAGTAGCTCAAACTATTATGTATCTTGAATTATCAGGTATTGGGTATTTACTGGTGAACAAGGTAGACTGCTTCTATTCTCTCATGGAGTTTATAGTCAAGTGCACATCTGAATAAACTGCATACATTTATTCAGGTACTTTTAAACATTTATTAAGCACCTACTGTGGGAAAGGCTCTATGGTGTATGTTTTGAAATATGCAGTTCTGGGGTCCATGTCGAGGCTTACAGTCTAGCAGGGGGAATAGAACATGTACAGTAACAACTGTAGTAATGTAGACTATGATAGGTATTGTAAATGAAGATTAGATAAGGAGACATCAGAGGTAAAAAAAATATATATTAGCAGCTGGATAGTTCAGGGAAGGCTTCATAGAATAGATCGCATTAGAACTGTTATTAGAAGCATTTCAATGTGCAGTTTTATGTGAAAACCTCTTCTAAACCTATTCAACAGAATTCCTTATATTTGTAAATTGCTCTGTAGTTTATAAGAAGATAATTTGTCTCAGCTAATTTTACCAGTAACCATATAATTTTGCATAATAGTATTTTATTATCAGCAACACTCTATGTATTATACATATTCTATAGAAAACCATACACACACACACACACACGTACACACACACATATCAGCAGATGAAATTGGGACTGAAATAGCCTAGTTAAGATTTTGCAGATAGTAAAAGACACACAAAGTGTAATAGTTAAGAATTTCTGGTTGGGGCTAAATCATAAAACGTCTTAAATGCCCAGCCAGAGGAGATGAGACATCATTTGGTAACTAAAGCAGATTTATTGGCAGCAGAGAGATATGAACAGAACAGTCCATTGGGAAAATTTTTTGGCAGCCAGTATCACAAAATAAGTTAGAATCAGATTTCTTAGAACCATGGAGTCTTGTTATAATAGCAGTTTATTCCAGAGCTAATGAACCACTGATGCCGTGGTGGTTTTCATAAAGACAGAGAAGAGAGGTGTATTTAGAAACATGGGGGTAGAAATGACCACATTTAGGAAACAATGAGAAATGTTAAACCTGAAGACAAGATTTTAAGCCTAAATAATTATGACATTGACACTGATATTGGAGAAAGAACACCGTAGCCAAAAATGGGAGGAGTTTTTTGTTTGTTTTGGTTTTGAGGAATCAGGGTGATGTAGCAGGTTCATTTTTATATATAAGGTTTGAGGTATCAGTGAGCAATTCAGATAGGCAGACAAAATGACAGATAAAAATATGGGACATTATAGCTCAGGGGATGATGTTGGAGTTCATGGGCAGGGGATTTGCAAATTAAAATTAGAGCAAAAGATGATTTTGATATTGTGAAAGAGGAGAGATTTGAGAGGGAAGAAAATGAAAACAAAGGACAGAATATTGAAAAAAAAATATTCTCAGTAATTAAATCCTGGGCCAATTGACCTCATTCGACTCTGCCTGTCTTAGTCTGCTCAGGCTGCTGAAACAAAATATCACACACTGGGGAGCTTATGAAAGACCAATTTATTTCTCACAGTTTAGAGGCTAGAAGTCTGAGATAAGGGTGCCAGTGTAATTGACTGAGGGCTCTTTTCCAGGTGACAGGCTTCTTGCTGTGTCTTCTCATAAGGAAGAGTAAGCTAGCTCCCTGGGGTCTCTTTTATAAGGGCACTAATCCTCTTCACAAGAGTTCCACCCTCATGTGCTTATCATTTCTCAATAATCCCACCTCTAAATACCATCACCTGAGGCATTAGGTTTTCAACATTTAGACTATAGCACTGCCTAAAGATGACATGAAAGTAAAAACTTATTTATTTGCCTATTTTTTGTAGTCTTGTAAACCCCCCCTTCCTACTAAAATTTGTGAAAGATGAACAAATGAACGAGGATGTCTTAGTATGTTTGGTGAGGAGGGTAGAGGGGGATGAGGTCATGAAGAAGAAAGGCATCTCAGTATAGGGACAGGAGGAAAAATATTTCTCACTGTAGGATTTTAAGATGTATAAGATATTACCCATGACGATTGGAAGAACAGCCTTCACCTTTATGTTTTGGGGCGAGGAAATTAGAAGCACCATTGCATTATGTGAGGAAAGCATGACTTTAAAGTCAAGATTGGACTTTAAATCTGTCCTATTGGAACTAAATTTGGACGAGTTACCTTAATGCTGAGCTTTGGGTTCCTCATCTACAAAATGAGGTTGGCTAATGTCTCCTGTGACAGGATGAGAGAAATAAATAAGATAATGTATGCAGAGCACAAAAGTAGAGTGCCAGCACACAGTAGATGTAATTCTGATGGTTGCATTGATAATGTCAGTACGGGTTGAAAATGTCTTTATTGTAATCTTGTCTCAGAGGTTAAGAATTAGAAGATCCAAGCTATGTAGAGAATTATGAAATTGGGTTCACTTCTTAAAGGAGTCTGGCATCTGGAAACCCAATATACCCACAGGCTGTGACTTTATTTGATGATTAAGTACCAGCAATGATACCAAAGAAACTCGGCAGGAATAAAAATTGTTACTGTATTTTATCATCACTATTATTTTAGTAGCATTGTGTAATAATTGTTGTATTTTACTTTTTTCTTATTTTATATATGCATATGTATGTATAGGTGTATGTGTGTGTCCAGATGTGATTATACTAAGAATAGTAGATGCACCAGATTTGTAAACAAATTTTCAAGTTCATGTCTTGCCTCTTCTACCTTCTAGCTGCATGGCTTTATCTCTGAACTTCTTCATTTGTTAAATCTAAACCCCATTTTTAGGGTATTATGAATTATGACATAAAGTATGTGAAAGCCCTTTGTATACTCTAAACTACATTTTATATATGGGTATAACTGTTTAATCATAAAAGAAATTTGCATTTGTGTCATTATGTCAAATAGGATTTTACCTAGAGGACCTATAACATGTAGCCTGGAATTCTGCTGCCAGAAGAAATGTGAGGCTGAGTCTTCACTTGGTGAAAAAAGGTACCATGTTGCTTACTAATGCTTGAAATGGTGTGGGATGAACCAAGACCACATATTTTCTAGTCTTAATTTGTAACTTGGCATGTTCTGATTTTTTTTTCTTCTTTTGATTCTCACCACATAAAACATAAGAATAGTATATAAAATACTCTGGGTCCTTATCTGAGTATGAAGGTACATGACTCACATAGGAAGTTCCAGTCTCCTGGCAGGACCATTTGAGGTTGGTAAGGTAATGACAATATGAGTAGCTCTTTTAGACAAAAGTCTATGAAATTATGAAAGACTGAGGTAATGATTTTTGGCCATAAACTTCTCTTTATCTGTGTCTTACATATACAACACGTTGCAGAAGATACTAAAAATGAAGTCCATGTATCCTCTCATCTATGAACTTGTTTTCAGTAATGAACTTTGGTCTGGAGAACATTTTTGAAAAAAACCAAATTGACAATTTTGACCAAAATTTAATTTCACTTTGATTGCTATGATCATTAAAACTACCATTGCAAACCCAATCACATCTAATATCAACTCTCACCCACCCTTCCCTTTTTCTTCACTTCTTTCCTTATCTTCATATTTGGAGCACTAGTGAGCTTGGTACATGCCTTCCACTCTCAATTCTTCATTGGGCGGCTTCTGATCAGGCTCCTTGCATTATGTGTCACTTGCCATTTCTCTTATATCCATAGAGGCTCTTGCTGATTGGTTTCAGATTACGTCTCTTTTATGTTATTTTAGGAATCATTACATAGACTTGGATCTGTATTAGGATCAGAATCTGTACTGTTTTCTATCCTGTCATCATTCCATTGATTTTCCTGTCTGTCTAAGTGGATGATAATAAGTGTACAGAGTTTCTTTGACAGAATTTCCCCACTTCTATCAAGTCCAATTCTAATCCAGATCTGCCCTCCCCTCCTTTTTTAAATTTTCAGACTACTATAATGTCAGTATAAGCCATGACATGAGAACCGTAGGATGCCAATATAGGTAATTTGGAGAGGTTTGTTTGTTTCTTTCTTTTTGTTGTTGTTGTTGTTGTTTTTTCAAGATTTATTTATTTATTTTAGTGCACATAGGGTAAAGGGATAGAGGGAGAGGAAGAGAATCTCAAGCAGACTCCCTGCTGAGCCTGGAGACCAATGCGGCCCCAGTCTCACACCCCTGAGATCATGACCTGAGCTGAAATTAAGAGTCAAAGATTATAATGTTATTAAGAGGTGGTCAGTTTGGATTGTTTATAGGAACTTCTTATATTATTCAGTATTTTGCCATGAGTCAAACTTTTAAAGATGTTTAACAAAATTTAAGTAGTCATCATAATTCATTGATCTGTTATGTTTTATTTTTTTCTGTTTCATTTGTTTCTGCTCCAATATTTATCTCCTTCCTTTTACTGGATTTGGGTTTTGTTTTCTCTTCTTTTTCTAGCTCCTTTAGGTGCAAAATTGGGTTATTTATTTTGAGATTTTTCTTCTTGAGATAGACCTGTATTGCTATAAACTTTCCTCTTAGAACAGCTTTTGCTGTATCCCAAACATTTTGGATCATTGTGTTTTCATTTTCATTTGTCTCCATGTATTTTTTTATTTCCTCCCAGATTTCTTGGTTGCCCATTTATTGTTCAGTTGCATGTTATTTAATCTCCATGTATTCGTATTCTTTCAATATTTTTTCTTGTGGTTGATTTCTAGTTTCATAGCATTGTGGTCAAAAAAGATGAATAGTATGACTTTGATATTTTTGAATTTATTGAGACTTGTTTTTGTGGCCTAATATGTGCTCTATTCTGGAGAATGTCTCATGTGCAAAGAATGTGTATTCTGCTGTTTTAATGTGGAATGTTCTGAGTTAAATCCATTTTGAAACCAATCTTTACTGCTCTCCCCCAACATATTTTAGGTATATGGTGTCATATTTTACATCCTTTTATTTTGTGAATCCCTTGACTGATGTTTGCATACTTAAGCTTACTGCTTTTGTGCTTGCAACTTTTTGTAGTCTCACACATGGCCTTTTCTTTCCACTCAAAGAGTCCCCTTAACATTTCTTGTAGGGCTGGCTTAGTAGTTATGAACTCCTTTAGTTTTTATTTGCCTGAGAAACTCTCTCTCCCTCCTTTTATTCTGAATGATAGCCTTTCTGGATAGAATATTCTTGGCTGCAGATTTTTTCCTTTCTGAACTTCGGATATATCATGCCAGTCTCTCAGGCCTGCAAAGTTTCAGCTGAAAAAATCAGCTGATAACTTTATGGGGTTTTCCCTTGTATATAACTGCTTTCCTTTCTCTTGCTGCTTTTAATATTCTTTCTTTAGCACTACTTTTTGACATTGTAATTGCTATATGTCTTGGTGTAGACCCCCTTGAATTAATTTTGTTGGGGGATTTCTGAGCCTCTTGAATCTGGATTTGTGTTTCCTCCCCAGATCCGGGAAGTTTTCAGCTGTTGTTCCTGTAAGTAAATTTTCTGCCTTCTTTCTTTCTCTTCTGGGATCCCTATAATATGAAAGGTATTACATTTGTGAGTGTTGCTGAGCTCCCTAAATCTATTCTCATTTTGTATTTTTTTTCTTCTCTCACCTGATCAGGATCAGCTTGATTGCTTTACATTAATCTGTCCTCTGGTCACTGATTTATTCTGCTATTTCTTCTAGTCTACTCTTTATTTCATCTAGTATATTTTTAATTTCATTTATTGAGTTCTTCATCTCTGGTTCTTTTTGTTCGTTTGCTTTTGATCTGTTAAGGGTCTCACTGATGTCCTCCACTTTATTTTTTCTCAAATCCAGTGAGTGTCTTTATGACTATTACTTTAAATTATTAAGCATATCACTTATGTCTGTTTCATTGAGGTCTCTTTCTGTAATTTTGTCCTGTTCTCTCATTTAGGATATATTCCTTTGTTTCCACATTTTGTCTAACCATTTCTGTTTCTAGGTGTTAGGAAAGTCAGCTATGTATCCTGCTTTTAAAGCAGTGGTTTTATGAAGAAGCAGTCCTGCAGTGCAGTGTCCACTGTTCATCAGAACCTGGGACTTCAGGGGTGTCTTCTGTGTGTGTCGTATGTGTCCTGCTGTTGTGGTGAAGCCACTTTTTCCTTCAGCCCAGTCATCTGCAGTTGCCTGTTGTTGGCAAGGCCGTTAGTTGGACAGTCTGGACCCGCCTTGGGCTTAAGTTTAGTCAAACAGGCATTTGTGAGAAATGCAGTAGCACCAAACTGCAGGGTGCTTTCTCCGTGTTGTCCCCTGAGACACTTTCATTGGTGGTTTGGGCCTGCAATCAGACCAGTTGTCTGCTCCCAGCCCACCGCTGGGGCCACAGTATGTGTGGTGTGTGTGGTTATCTTTCCCTATCCCCAAGGCAGGAATCATTTTGGAATGGTGCTGTCCCCCGTTGGAGCTGTTTGCACACTGCCAGGCTTGTGGTACTCGTTTGACTTGGCTGCAGCCAAAAGCGTATTTATTGGAAGGGCAGATCTACATGGTGTGGGGGTAGGAGGCATGGTGTTAGCAAGTTTTACAGAGGCCCTGTATGGTAGAGGACTTCCAGCAGCAGAAATTGAGGCAGGCTTGGCTGGTAGGGGGCCTATCTACCAAAGCACTGGGTGGCAGGAGGTGAGGTGTTACCAAGTTAAGTAGGGAATGTTGGAGCCATGCTGGTTTCTACAGGTGGCCATGTGTTCCTAAGGGGAAGAGGAGATTTGTACCTGCCACTTTCTTTGTCTCCCCAGAAGTCTCCCAAGGACCTCTGCCCCTCCAGCAGGCACTCTGAGGTTAGAAAACAAATCTCCCACTTATACAGCCCCAGCATTTTTCAAACTGCTATGCTTTATCTCTGACGGGCTGCTTGTTGTGCTGTCTCTTCAAGGGCAGGGATTAGTTTCCTCTCACCTTCCTGGCTCTCCCATGACGCCGCTGGTTTTTAGAGTTCTAGGTTTTAAGTCCCACTGGTTATAAGAATTCAAAAAATTCAGCCCCTCTGGTTTCCAAATATTATGGGGATTTGTCTTTCCCCTATAGGCTCCCTGTTGTGACAGTTTATTTCTCTCCCTTCTCTGCCCCTGAGGCATCCCTCTCTCCCACAGACAGTGCCATGTATCCGTTTAGCTCCTAACTTTGTCTCTGCCCTTTCTACCTTCTTTGATGTGGTCTCTTATGTCCATTTAGTTTGGAGTTTCTTTCTGCCAGTCTTCAGGTCATTTTCTGGGTTATTTATACGGACATGAGTGTTATCTACTTTTATCCATGGGATGAGGTTAGTGTATGGTCCTCCTACTCTGCCATCTTCCCTGGAAGTCCATTTAGTTGTTTTCATTTTAATCACTCTGTGTTTTGATATGGACCTGCTTGGGTTTCTCTGGTTTGGGGCTTTCTGTACTTCCTGGATATGGATGTCTATTTCTTTCCCCACATAATGCAAGTTTCAGCTATTATTTCTTTAAATAAATTTTCTGCCCCCTTCTCTCTCTTCTCTTTCTGGCATTCCCTGTAATGCAGATGCTATTATGCTTGATGATGTTGCAGACATTCCTTAATCTTTTGTGATTTTTTTTGTTATTTTTTATTTTTGCTATTCAGAGTGGGTTGCTTTCTGTTACCTTGTTTCCTGATCTGTTAGTTTGCATCCTCTAATCTGCTTTTGGTTCCCTCTAATACATTGCTCACTTCTGTAATTGTATTCTCCAATGCTGACTGGTTGTTTTCCATATTTTTTATCACTTTGTTGAAATTCTCACTGAGTTAATCCACTCTTCTCTTAATTTTGGTATCTTTATGACCATTTCTTTGAACTCTTACGCATATTGCTTATCTCCATTTCATTTAGCTCTTTTTCTAATTTTGTCTTGCTCGTTCGTTTGGACCTTTCCTCTATCTCCTTATTTCATCTAACTCTGTATTTTTTCTTTGTATTAAGTAAGTCAGCTACATTTCCTGGATTTGAAAGTAGTGTCTTCTGTAGTTGGGGTTCTATGGTGTCTTGTAGCACAATCTCCCATGGTCATCAAAACCAGACACTCTAAGGGTATCCCCTATGTGGGTTACATGTGCCCTCCTGTTGTGGTTAAACCTTGATTACTGTGTGCGTGCTGGTGGGTGGGACTGGCCTTTAGCCTATTTGGCTGCGGTAACCCACTTCACCTGTTGAGGGTACTTGGCAGTGTTTGTTCTACATGCTATTGAGAGGTCTGACTGTAGCTGCCTTGGATTGGCTCTCAGGCGGGACAACCCTCAGTCCGGCTCTACAATTTGCTGCTAAAACAGCTGTATGTACTCCAAAGAGTAGGGATTTGTTCCCTACACAGCCCAGCTGCTGGAACTGTGGGTGCACTGGTGTGTAGGGTTATCTTCCCCCCACTCCAGCGCAGGAGTTGCTCTTTAGAAGTGTCTCCCCAAGTGGGCAAGTTGGCTGGGATGGGACCACAAGGAAGGACATGTCATGCTATGGTAACAAGGTAGATAGAGATTTTTAGACTTGCCCCCATCCAAGAATCAAGCTATCTAAGCTTGGGGAAGACAAAAAAATTGGTACCCACCAGCATTTTTTTCCCTGGAGAAATCTGTAAGTCCCTGCTCCTCTGACACAGGTCCTAAAATTAGTCAATAAATTTCCTTCATATATAGCGCAGGCACTTTTTAAACTACTGCTTCTATGCTGTGTCTTGAGTTGAGTTAGTGTGCTGACTCTTCAAGGGCAAAGAATGGGTTTCCTATAGCCCTCTAGTTCTCCCAGACTTATGCTCCACTGATTTTTCAGAGCCAGACATAATGGGGACTCATCTTCAAGTGGGTTCCCACTGCTGGGAGTGCCCAGTCTAAGGGGTCTGATACTTTCACTTTCTCATGCTTGTGATGTCTCTCTTGTTTGTGGTTAAGTTGTTCTGGGGATTTCATTCCCAACCATGCCTCTGTCCTTCCTACCCATTCCATGTGGCCTTCTGATGACTAGCTGTGGAGATCTGTTCTGCCAGTCTTCAGGTTGTTTTTGGAGTGACTTGCAATACATACAGGTTTTGGTTAGTGTGTCTATTGGAGAGACAAGCTCAGGATCCTCCTACTCAGCCATTGTCCATGTACTCCCCATATTAAATATTTTAAATATCAATGTGGTACTACATCCAGAGACATTAAAAATGGCATTTGGAATAGCTGACCTCCATTTCTGACCTCATCTCTTCTCCGGCCCACTTTTTCAGACTACATTCCAGAAACTTCTCTTTTCAGAAAATGAAAAAATCCTGTGGGGGCTACTGCCTTGGCTATTGAGCCTGAGAAGGAAGCAGAGAAAAGCTTGACTTAGCTCTGGAGGCTTCTCTGCAAACATGGAGGGAAATAGAAGAAAATAATTTTTCAGGAAGATGTAACAGTATTTATAAGATTTAAATGTTCTTAGCCATTCCTTCCAACTACTTTATGAGGAAAATTATGATTATTATCCCCTTTTATAAATGAGGAAACTAAGGATAAGAATGGTACAGTGACTTGCCCAGGGTCACAGAGCCTAGTCAGTGGTAAAGCTAGAGTTTGCCCTTTGGCTTTCTAGTCTCATTCTTATCTGTTGCACAATCTTACTTCTCTAGTACATTGAACTGTTCCACTCCCAGGTGAAAGACATCCATATTTCAGCAATTAGCACTCCTTGCTCATTTGCTTCCTAATAGCCACTGATATCTTTTCGATAAATTCCCTGTTGGTGAGGATAGACAGAATTGGTTTCTGTTAACTTTTGTCTTTAACTGCACTTACTATATAATAAGAAAAATTAAAAATAAGTGACCTAAGATTTCAAGGCAATGGTCTAGAGTAAGAAATGAAGCTGAATAAAATAACCAAGCAGATTAAAGAAATCAATTAAGCAGGAATTAATGAAATAAAAATTAATAAATTGACAATTAACAGGCAGTTGTTAATAAAACAAAAGCATACCAAAGTAAAAGATAAAAAGCTTCTGCACAGCAAAGGAAACAGTCAAAAAAAACTAAGAGACAACCCATGGAATGGGAGAAGATATTTGAAAATGACACTACAGATAAAGGACTGGTATCCAAGATCTATAAAGAACTTCTCAAACTCAACACCCAAAAAACAAATAAGTCAAAAAAAAAATGGGCAGAAGACATGAACAGATACTTTTCCAAAGAGGACATACAAATGGCTAACAAACACATGAAAAAATGTTCAACATCATTAGCCATCAGGGAAATTCAAATCAAAACCACATTGAGATACTACCTTACCCCAGTTAGAATGGCAAATATTGACAAGGCAAGAAACAACAAATGTTGGAGAGGTTGTGGAGAAAGGGGAACCCTCTTATATTGTTGGTGGGAATGCAAGTTGGTACAGCCACTTTGGAAAACAGTGTGGAGTTTCCTCAAAAAGTTAAAAATAGAGCTACCCTATGACCCAGCAATTACACTACTGGGTAGTTACCCCAAAGATACAGATGTAGTGAAAAGAAGGGCCACATGCACCCCAATGTTCATAGCAGCAATGTCCACAATAGCCAAACTGTGAAAGGAGCTGAGATGCCCTTCAACAGATGAATGAATAAAGAAGATGTGGTCCATATATACAATGGAATATTACTCAGCCATTTGCATCAACATGGATGGAACTGGAGGAGATTATGCTAAGTGAAATAAGTCAAGCAGAGAAAGACAATTATCGTATGGTTTCACTTATTTGTGGAACATAAGGAATAGCATGGATGACATTAGGAGAAGGAAGGGAAGAGTGAAGGGGGGGGCAAGTCAGGGGGGAAGATGAACCATGAAAGAATATGGACTCTGGGAAACAAACAGGATTTTAGAGGGGAGATGGTGGGGGGATGGATTAGCCCAGTGATGGGTATTAAGGAGGGCACATATTGCATGGAGCACTGGGTGTTTTTTTTATTATATTATGTTAGTCACCATACAGTACATCCCCGGTTTCCGATGTAAGGCTTGATGATTCATTAGTTGTGTATAACATGCATGGAGCACTGGGTGTTATACGCAAACAATGAATCCTGGAACACAGACATCAAAAACTAATGATGTACTGTATGGTGACTAACATAACATAATAAAATTAATTAATTAAATAAAATAAAAGCAAAAGATGGTTTTCTGAATATAACTAAAAATAAGCAACTACCTATATATTGGGTATAAGTAGAAAAAAACTTATTGTTATGGGGAAGATTTTGAAAATATTTTTAAAAAATGCATTGCATGGCTAATATATAATGCATTTTACAATCCATGTGTATTATTTATTTTATGGAATATATAAATGGTCAAAACTGACTTAAGAGGTAGACAACAGAACATATAAACATAGAAAAAAGTGGAAAAAATAGTCAATGATCTGTATTTGAAAGAGTATTAGGCACACATAGTTGTAAAAGCGATTTTGACAAAACCATGGGAGAAAAAGAAACTTTAATATTGTTTCAGAGTATTGACAAAAGACGGCATCTCAAAACATTCTGTAAATCTAGGGTATTTCTGTTAATGAAAAAATAATTTAAAAAAACAGAGATTTATTTTACATATGAATAAATTTAAAAAGCTAAATAAAATATAACCCAAATTCAGTAACAACTTAACATCATGTTATAGTAGGATTAATCCCAGAAATGCAAGAATGGTTCAACATTAGAAAATCAGTGAATGTAATTTATTGAATTAAATAATTAAATGCCATTCTCATAGGCACATCATTTTGCAAAATTTAATACTCTTTTCTAACCAAAACTCTCAACAAAATAGAAATGAAAGGAAATCTCCATAATTAATAAGTATATCATAAATCAGGGCTCTGTGAAACAAAAGCTATTCTGGGTATTTCAAGCAAGAATTATATATATATATATATATATATATATATAATTCATTCTATAATAAAAGAAATTGATTACTTTAAAAACATATTTTAGAACACATTTGTTGTTAGGGCAAGAGAAATGCAGGCTATGGAAAGTTCACGCTCAGATCTCAGGTTTGTCAGTAATTTTCAGGAAATTAGGAAGTTGCTACTCACATCCTGGCTGGGAACTTCAGGAAACCACTGCTGCTGGTAACAGCTGGATGTTGCACTGAGTTGGTTTGACTCCAGAGAGAATTCTAGGGGTTGCTGTTAAGATCTCATATCTGCCAAAGCTCAATAATCTGCTCACTATTGTTGGAGAAGAAATCATGGCTTTGGCTTCCCTCCTACCTTCCAAATCTCACACAAGTGCTTCTGAGTGGTTGAGTCTAAACTGGAAATGAGTAAGCAAAGAAATTTAGACCGTGCTATTCCCAGTCTTCTAACCCTATGGTATGGGGGGAGCATTAAAGGGAGCTGGAGCTGTATTGGCATAAACAAAATCTGTCACAATGAGGGTCTTCAAACTCTAGAGCAATCTTTATAACTAATGAAATATTAAAAGTCTACCCAGTGAAGTTAGCAATAAAAGGAAGATGTCTACTGACATTGATACCTTCAAAATTAAATTTCTAAGAAATGAAATGAGGCCAAAAAAAAAAAGTATTAGAGATGTTAATACTACAAAGGGAGAGCTAAACAGTCACACTGCACACAATGGAAGAGTCCATCTGAAAACTCCAGGAATATGTGGTCAAAATATTTCAAGGGTTTCTACTGATCAATAAGAAAATCAAAACCCACAAAAGAAAATAAATATATAAGTTAATAATTTATGGAACAAATAAAAGGAATGAATAAATAAGCATTATCAGGGAGTTAAAAATTTAAACAAAAATTTTTGCCTTTAAGATTGACAACTATTAAATATACTGATGATATCCAGGATTTATTATGTGCGAGGAACCACATATTCATATATTTTGTGATGGCATTAGAAGTAAACATGGTCTTTTTTGAGAGAAATTTAATTGTCTATGAAAACATATGCATGAAGTCTGCAATTTTAGTCCATATCTAATCTGTTGGAAATTCATACATTTGCAAAAATATACATGTAAAAGGATGGTAATTGAAGCAGTGTGTGTTTTAAAGCCCACTAAACGGAAATTCCATAAGTTTCTATCAGTCAGGTGATGCTTAAATGAGTGATTTATGTATATCGTAAAATATTATTCAGTCATTAAAAAGAATGAGCTAGGTCTTCGTAAACGGGCTTGGAAAGATACCAATATATAATTGTTAAAGTGGTAAGATGCAGAGCAGACCATATAATACGTTTTCCTTTATACTGAAAAGCATACATATGCATATTTGTTCATACCTTAGGGAAATGACTTGAAAAAATGTGTTAAATGAGGTATTTAAACTATTAAAATTGATTGCCTTTGGGAAAGAGTGAGATGAGGAAGGGGGGTGTGTATTGGGAGGAGGGAGAAATAAAATGAAACTTACTCTTTATGTTTTTTTTTGAAATTTTTACAAGTGAGAATGTGTTACTTAGGTAATTATTAGAAATAGGAAAAATTAGTCGAATTCTCCAGCTCTTTTCACACTATTTCATTCTACCTCTTGCTTTTTAAATGACCAGGCCCACCACCAAAACCTGGAGCATAAAAGCCAGGGGCAGATGACTTTTTCTCTGTCTGCTACTAACTACTCTTGCCTGCCTGGATCCAACTTGGGTTTCATCCTCAGTTCCAGAACTTCTGGTTCTGGCTCTTTATGCAGTTTCTTTGTATTGGAATTTGGGACTCGGTTTCCTGCTCACTCCTAGGATCTAGGTTAAAAAGGAGCAGTTCTTTCATTGTTATATCTATGGTTATATTTTTTATACAATGTAATAGAGTAACAATCTTTCAAAACTGACTTGTCAGCTTGACTGGCAAGTTCATGTAGCCTTGTATGGTTTCTATATTCTTGGACACTCTGTTTTCTCAACTGTGAAATGAATAATTTGTAATTAATGATGCACGTGCTGTTTTTCAACTTTATTTCATGGAATGTAATTGAAGACAAAAATCTGCTTTAAATGATAGACATACTCTAGATATAGGTAGGTATGTTTTCTTTAATTTTTGTATGCGTTATTAATCACATACCAATCATAGTCCTAGTTTGTGCTGGGTTATGGCAACAAAAGGCCCCAGCTAAGCCAGCCTCTGAGGTCTTGAGACAGAATTTAGTATTTTTCTCAGTACTGAGTATGAAAGCACACACACAGAAACAGCGTTGTTTAATATACCAAACCAAAATGTAAAATTAGTAAAATCTATATTATGTAGCCTTTGGCTATCACTTGCGTCTTAGTTTAGAAATTAGAATATATTACTTATGGTTTTTATAGAGCAAAATCAATAGTTCTCAAATGATAAAGTATGCATTAGTAGAATGAACACCTTAAATACAAAATGTTGAGAAGCTGAATGTGTGAGAAAAAACAAAGGGATATACCTAAAAAAGAAAGCTAGTGGAGTGAATACTACAGCCTATATGCCTGTAAAGATGAATTTTTTTCCTGCTAACCTCATTGGTATCTCCTTGGGAAGTACAGGATTTATATTAGATCATAACATTTTCCAGGGAGGAGACCTAAATTTACCTAATTTCAACTTCCATTTCCTTCCATGGCACTGGTAGGAATGACAGTGACAAACCAATCTTGGCTGAATTGAAAGTCCTTTAGCAGGTCAGGTCAAAATAAATACAGTTTGATTTCACCAATTAGGGGAAGAAGCCACAGAGACAGTATAGTTTTTTTTTTTTTTCATCAGGATGATAAGCATTTATATTATCTAGCTTTCTAACTTATTCATAAATGTAATCCAGTTCCAGGTGTGTGTGTGTGTGTGTGTGTGTGTGTGTGTGTGTGTGTGTGTGTGTGTGTGTGTATTGATGAGGAAGGACTTGATACTTTTAAATTTATTTAGAAAAATAGGAAGAAAAAATGCCTAGAGATTTTTAAGAATAAGGAGGAAGTACTTACACTGCCAGATTCTGGATCCAATTATAAAGCTAAAACAATTGTATATTTGTACTCATTCCACAATAGATGGAAAAATTTAAAAGAACAGAATTGAAAGCCAAGAAAGAGACCTAATGCATAAAAGCATGTTCCATCAGATCAGTGGCAAAAGATGAAATAGTTGGTTGATGGGTGCTGAAATATTTAGTAAGATAGTTTAAAAGTTACTCAAAATAAGCTTCAGAAGAATTAAGTTGTTAAGTATAAAACATTAATTTAAAGCAACTAGGTAAAAAACCTATATGATGCTGGACTATCAAAGGGTTTTTTTTTTTTTAAACATCAAAAGGAGAAACCATAACTGAAAGAGAAAAATTTTACTTTTAAAAGACTTAAAAGACTTTTCTATAGCAAAAATCAACATAAACATTGAAAAGGCAAGTAGAGACCTGGAAAATGTATTTGTATCACAAATTTCTCATCAGTTCAAAGAAACAAGAAGCAAACATATAACCGCTCTGTAGGTATCAGGCAAAGGACATGAATGGAAAAATCATATATGAAATAAAGTGGCCAGGGAACATTAAAAATGATTTTTTTTAGTGTCGATAAAGATGAAAAAAACTCACATGGCAAATGCTTTAATTTTCCCATCATTTAAGAATTATCAATGTATTTACAGAAACACTTTAAAAGATAAAACCTATAAAAAGCTGAAAAAAAATAGCAAATGAAAAAGTGAGTAACAACAACAAAACAAACAGGAATGTAAGACAAAATAAGAAATAAGATTACTATGCAATTGTCTGATTTCCTAGGTACAAGTCACCAGTATGGCTAGGGACTTCCCATTGTTCAGAGAAAAATTAAAAACATAAGTTTATTAAGTCACATTATCCATAATATAAGGACAAAGCAGTGGACAGCTATCTTATTACTGGGAATATGTGTTATAACATTGGTCCTTAAAAGTACATTCCGTAAATAAAACAAGTTAATTCTAGAAGCTTTCTGAGATCATCTATTGCACTCTCTAGTAAGATATTCATAAACTAAGACATCGATTTCTTGGGTTTTTTTTGAATGAGGTACATCTTCAACTTATATTTCCTGCATTCCTGAAAACAATACTATGTACACACTCGTGCTCAAATTATTTTTGATGGTGGTTAGCTTAATGTTCAAAACTTGTTACTATTCTTCCATTTAAAAAATTAGTTTTAAGATGTTGATTGCATTAGTTGGGACATCATTTACAGTATAGTATTGCGTTATGTAATTGATGTTTTAATATTTATGGTGTATCTACATTTTGGCAAAAATTACAAGAAATTCCTTTTTGGAAAAAAGTGCAAGAAAGGTAAATGTGTAGTTCTGTGGAATGATGGTTAATCTTAGCAGTTGGAAATAGAGTTCCACCATTCTAATAACATGTTAGTTATGTTACTGCTCAGGATGATCTGGAGTTTAGTAGTTTAGCTGTGTTCAAATGTCCTCCTCTTAAAGAATGGATCATTTTTGACGTATAGATCATAGAACAGAGAAAGGGCTGTCAGGGACTCTGGTGAGTCTTTCATTTAGGACATCCCTTCCACGTTTATATGTCAGGAGCACTGGCAACTAATATTAGAAATTGTTATTAGAAAGCATTTTGGACCCTGAATGACCAGGTTGGCTATCTACATTTGTTTAAACTTTAGGATTTAGTCACCCTTATGTCATATGAGCATTTATTATTTTATGTTTTGAGTTCTTAGCTCAGAAAGCAGCCATGGTGTTCATAAGAACTCCCAGTTTGATTCAAAACTTGAGCGGGTTTCTACAACATAAATAGAAAAGTCACCATCATCAGCAACATTCAAAATTATACCAATATCTGAGCAAGACAGAGTCCAATTTATCTAAACTTACCTTTAAACTTTTTCCTTTTTTAATATTTAGCCATTCTCTCAGATACCTGAACACTCTTTTGGAAATGCATGACTCCATTACTTTGCTATAGATGACCCCAAAATAAGTTCAGAAAGGAAGAAAGGGGAGGGTGGCTAAATTGTAGTGTTTGCTGATGTCTGTAGTGTAAATATTTCCCCTATGGCCAATTTCAGCAACCAACAGTTTATCAACCAGTTCAAAAATTCCTGAATATTTAACATTTGGCTGTGAACAAGAACTCACCGGCTTGCACACACCACTGTGTGTGTGCTCGTGCATGTAAATGACAGTCCCTTTGGAGGTAGTATTGAATCTGTTTAGGATTCTGAGAGCTAAAAAGAAAAGATAAAGGTAGACGTAGAATCATCTAGGGATTTGTTGCAAATTTACTTGCAGGTTGTTAAAATTCATCCCTACTAATCACCTATGTCTTTTAAGAAATATTTGAAAGCTTTCCCATGAGACCTTAGCTTTTAAAATATCATTTGCATTCTTTTGGCCTCTGTAATACCTATCCATTTAAATATATCACTGGCTGCTCCTCCTCCCTGTATTGGCAGGCAGTTTCTTTTAGTCTAAGAGCATCTCTAGATAGCATTGTCTTGGTGCAGGATCAGGTTGAATGGTGGGTGACTTGAGGTGAATATTTTTCATAGCTCTAGCTGCAAATGAGCTGGGAGAAGAGAGGATAGGACGTTTATTTTCCTTGCTACTTGAGGGTTTTTCTGTGCCTGGATAACAGAGGTTAGTGTAATGGATAGGAAATTAAGTCATCAACTGTTACTGAATATCCATGAACTTAGAGGTGATGCTGAGGTGAGGATGTATAAAGAGAGGTACAAAGACATTGGTTTTGCACTCAAGAAAATTATAATATTAGTATTTCTTTAAGACGGAGGCATGTGTCTCTGGGTGTTAACTGGCGGTAAAGGTGTCCAACATTAGAACTTAATGTGGGAATTTGGGAGAAAGAAGATTAGAGCACATGTTGACTGGTGTTCATTCTTAACTTCTGTGGGGCAAATGGAGACATTTTTTATTTATATATCAGAATGGCATGAAAGACTAGGGACAGTGTAGATACCTGTAAACATTTATTAGAATCTGTCACTTTTCAGTAATAGCCGATAACAGTGCTAACAATGAGTAATTTATTATGTTAGATATTCTACTACATACTCTATATTACCCTGTATAATTCCCACAACAACTCCATGAAAGAGGTATATTAGTACTGATTCATAATTAGGAGAACTAGGGGCTTATACAAGTTGAGGATTGGATTCAATTTAAAATTATTTTTATGTTTTCAAACCTATATGTCAATTTATAAATTTATGTGTGATTAATTTGTCTATCATGGGAATAAAGTGATAAATTAACAGTACCTAACAGATATGTGTATTAAGTTTGGAATGACGTGGTTTAAACTGCCTGCCAAACTAGGGGTGTGAAGGGTCCTCTCAGTGGCAGTTTAGTTTGAGGGCATTGCTCACCAAGCCAACAGCATGTGACATTACTCATCATAATGCAGTGATTTCTTGCCCAGCATCCATAATCCTTTCCAGTTACATAGTATTCTGGGATTATGTTTTGTGGATTCCTGTGTCCCTAACTCAAGTGAAATCATGACTGGAAAATGCCATGTGAACCAGGAATTCCACAGATAAATAAATTAGGCTGACATCAATGGAGTAAAACGTCAGGCTCTCTTAGATGCATTTAAAAGATGAATTAATAAGTATTATTGGGCTTCATGTTTCACCTTTGCATGCAGCACTTTGTATGCAAGAACTCCTAATGGTTTCGTGCCTTACGTCTATTACTATTACAGATATGTTGGACATTTTCAGGAACTGTGTTTCTGTTCATGAATAAACATTTTTAATGTCAATATATTTACATAAACTATTTACAGTTCTTTTTGATGTGATATGGAAAAAAGGGGGCAAAAATGGCCTTTTTTTTTTTTTTACCTACCAAAGTATATTTTATCTTTTTTTTTTTTTATGTAAAATTTCAGTTCAAGTGTTTTTGAATCACTTGCCAGTTTCCAGGAAACTACCCAACATGTAAATTGAGAGATGTTAATATATATGTCACTGAGTTGTTTTTTTAAAACCACAACCCTGAAAAAGAAAAATCAAACATAATAAATAGGAGAGATTTCCACTCAGAATCTGGAGAATCCAGTAAAACATAATTAGATAATTCTGATTTTCTTTTGGAAAGAAGTATTCTGATTTTTTAAAAAGATTTTATTTGAGAGAGAGAGAGAAAGAGCGGGGGCGGGGGGCAGCAGAAGGAGAGGGAGAAGTAGACTCCCTGCTGAGCAGAGAGCCTGACACTGGGCTGAATCCCAGGACCCTGAGATCATGACCTGAGCCAAAGGCAGACACTTAACAGACTAAGCCACCCAGGTGCCCCAGTAATCTGATATTTTAAAGAAAGGTGACATTTTCTCAGATAATGCATTCTCATAAGAATTTATCACAATTGACCTTATCAAAGGAACATTAAACAATATAATGTTTTCACCTTCAGCTTTATAACAAAGTGGTCAACAAGTTTTATATACAGGTGGTCTTCATAGGACTGTTTTTTTTTTAGTGTCCTCCCTCAGATCCAAGGACATAAATAAACAAACACTGTTGGGAGGAGGTTTAGCTACCATGGTTCAGGGATGTATGAAATAAGGTATGAAAAATTAACAAATAAGACAAAGTAGCATGTGATCACAACTTTTGCTGTGAGAAATAAGTTCTAAACTTTGATCAGAGAAAAAAGATAGGGCTGATGGGTCAAGTAAGTCTTCAGGGAGAAAATAAGCCTAGATACTTAGATTTTGAAGACAAAGAATAAATGAGTGGATATTGGTAGATAGAGAACTAGGAATATATAAGCTAAGAGAGAGTGAAGGTTATCATGCTATAAAGATCAAGGGTATAGAATGATGAAGAACTTTATCTGAGTAGAACATACCATGTGTAGTAAAAAATACTGGAAGACATGGTTTCTAGATTATAAGGCCCATGAGGGCACAATTTTTGTCTGGCTTGTTTCCTCAGTACCTAGGATAGAGCCTGTACTTGACATGGTAGGGGTTTTACACATATTTTTTGCCTGACTTTTGATACCTGAGTTAAGGATCTATATGTATGGGGCGCCTGGATGGCACAGCAGTTAAGCGTCTGCCTTTGGCTCAGGGCGTGATCCCGGCATTATGGGATCGAGCCCCACATCAGGCTCCTCCGCTATGAACCTGCTTCTTCCTCTCCCACTCCTCCTGCTTGTGTTCCCTCTCTCGCTGTCTCTCTCTCTCTGTCGAATAAATAAATAAAATCTTAAAAAAAAAAAGGATCTATATGTAAAGTGGGTCCACATAAGTTATTTTAGCCCCAATACAATGGAAATACCAGTACAATAGGAATCAAATTTCCTGAGTTCATATTCTGACTCTGTTGTATATTTTTTAATTGTAAAACTTTGACCAGTTTTTATTAACTTTCTGAACTTTAGCCTCTTCATCTGAAAAATGGGGGGAAAATGCAGGCATGCCAGATCCATTGAGAAGATGAGAAAAGATAGTATTTGAGGAAGAACTCTGTAAGCTGTTTTGTATTCTCTCATTTAAGATACTATAATGAAAAGAAGAGTCCTTGTCCAGTTGTTCTGCTTATGCTTCATCTGGACAGCTGAGATTGTTATGTGTTCATCCTTAGCCTGTCTTCCTTTTCTAGGCACACCACTAGACTGCATTTCCGTTTCCTTCTTTTGCAGTTGGGTGGGGCCATATAACTGACTTTCAGCCAGTGGGATGTGGGTGAAGTTAGTGCATGCCAATTCTAAGCCTGCCCTATAAAAACCCCTGATGCAACCTTCCACATTTTCTTTTTCCCTTTTATTTGCATAATGAAGAAGACTCTGAAGATTTAGAAGGTGGAGGCAAAAGAGAAAACTTGAGTCCCTAAGTCATCACTTAATGGAAAACCACCTGGGAAGGGGAGGATATTTGAAAAGGAATATCCACATTGGATAGTTACATGAACTAGACATCTGTTGTGTTGAGCAAGCTGCAATTTCAGGATTACTTTTAGAGTGGTGATCCCATCTAACTTAAAAAATATAGCAGCAGGTCACTAAAGGTCTTGATCAGGTAGTATCATATAGAAAGTCTTATTTGGATGAACAGTTATATAGTGGTATGTAGCAGGCTTTGAAAGGGAGTCAGAGTAGTTAAGTTTAAAGGGGAATCTTGTGAGGATTAAGTGTCAAGTGCCTCAATTTGTACAGGTGTAAATGGTGGCAATGTGCAGAAGCAGGTATGCCCAGTAAATGATCTGAGATAAGAGATGAACTCTATACTAGCTTGACTAGGCAGTGCCTGGGAAAATTAGTGTTAGAAGCTACAATTAGGAAAAAAACAAACAAACAAACAAAAAACTTGGTCTTATAGGGTGGTTGATTTTGTCCAGCTACTGGAGTTGCCTTGGGCTCGGAGCTGAGAAACTGTGGTCTCAGAAGAGAATAATAGCCCTTCCCCACATTTTAATTTGGTTTGTCTTATTTTTATCTATAATCATAAGGAATCAATAGACAAACAGACCTATCCTCATCCTGGGCTTCCTGACATGTGAGGTGGGCACCAGCAACTATAAATCCTTTCACATGATCTGTTTATCTTTCTATAAGAACGTATTTTTTTTCTTCTTTTTTTTTAACATTGTTATTTATTGTGTTGGTTTTGATAGAAATTTAGGCAAACTCATACTTACAGAAACTCAAGCTTTGGTTGATAATAGGAAGAGAGTTCTAAGCAAAATATTTATATATCAGCATAGGAAGATGCACTAAATTTATGCTTGTTTTTATTGATGACACTGTGCACTGAAAAGCATAGTCTAAGAAGGTAATTTTCTTGATTATTAGAAAATCATTCACTTAATATCAGGGGAAGCAGACATGCAAACAATTTAAATGCAGCATAAAAATAATAAAGAATTTGAAAGTTCCGAAAGTTCTGTGAGATGGCCACCATTGAATTCTGGTTGGGAAGTTGAGGAAAACTTCATACAGGAAAAGACATGAAAATACTGACAATGATGGTGATGATAGTGGTTATGCAAGTTTCTAAATGTGAGCCGACAACACACCTATGAAATAGATGTTATTATTATCTGAAACTGATTCAGGGAAGATGAAGAGTTTGGTAACAATCAGCTAACAGAAAGTGAAATTGAGGTTTAGACTCACATGTATCCCATTCCATATATTACAGTCTAATCCAAAAGCAAGCCCCATATTTGGAAAATGGGTAACAATGTCAGATACTACATTAAAGCAAATGAATATTCTGAACCATGAGCACAGAGATTTAAAGTAGACAGAGCTCCTACTGTGAAGGTTAGGCAAGGCTTTCCAGAGGGACAGCAGAAAAACTGTGCATGCCATTCTTTTATTCAGTCAAAACCTCATGTAGTGTGAGTTTTTCACAATTCATATGGCCAATATGAAGCTCTCACTGAATGTTCTGACCCAGCTTACAAGAGAAAATGAGGGTTTTATATATCGACATATTATCTGCCATGTCCGTCCAAATATTTCCACTAGCTTGTGTGAAAACAAAACCCATCTCTATTAAGAACAAGTTGTAGTCTCTGTGCTATGATTTCTGTAATCTTATTTCCTATTCATTAATGCAAGGCTTTTCCTCATGAAAGATCAGCTCATTATTGAGTCATCTCCAGTCTAAGGTGCTATATGTGCACACTCACTGGAACGGATCAATTTATTTCAGGAGCGAGAATGTGGAAACCAAAGGTCGTAGGCACTTGGCTTCATTTATTTTCTGGACTTAAAATCTATTAATTACATATCCTATATCCAAGTAACTGCAGGGGAAAAGGTTTTATACCTTTAGATTTTAAAAATGTGTTTTAGTAGATTATCTCAATTTCTGCTGAGGGAACAACATGTATATTGGAGTTGTAATTATGTATAATTTTGTCAACTTCCATGTTTTATGCAGTATTGTGCCCTAAATATGTAAGTGTAATATGGAAGTTTAATTAATTAATCATTTTATACTGGCACAAGATGGCACTTAGCCTGCTTCTTTGCAGTGACAGTAGATAGACCTTTATTGGGGATTTTAACAGGGGTCTCAGGCTATAGCCTGCAGGCTAATCGGGTCCACTGTCTGAATTTTATAAAGTTTCCAAAGTGTCATTGGAACTCAGCCATGCTCATTTCATTGCATATTTTCTATGGCCACTTTCATGCTATAATGGCAGATTTGAGTAGACCATATGGTCTACAAAGCCTAAAATATTTACTATCTGGTCCTTTACAGCAAGTTTGCCAAGCTCTGGCGTGGTTCAGGAAATGTTATATTTTAATCTTCTTTGCCTATTCCCAAACCCAGGAAGAACTTGAAGTTTTTATAAGTAGAGTTGATAAAACTCTTAACAGTTGGTACAAAATAGTGAGAAGAGCACAGTGTCTGAAGACAACAAGTCTTGACTTAAGGCTTGATTCAACTGTTTTCTACCTGTGCTACCATAGGCAAGTTATTCATCTTTTCTAAACCTCAATTCTCCTATTGGTGATACATATATAATCTCTATCTCACATGTATGTATCGAAGAGAACATATTTAAAGGCAATACAATATTGCAACTGTGAAAATAGCTTATTTTAGAGTCACCTCGGTTCACATTAGTAGTTCTCAGTCATGGTTTGGTGACACCCTAAGAAGTCTTCAGTCATCTCAAGACTAGCTTTGTAGTTTTGTCTATTAAGTACTTAAAATTTGATTTGATGATATCCTGTGTTACTATGGGGAGAGTTAAAGGAAGCTTTTCCAAGTCAATCTAAGAATTCATTGAAAACAATTAAAAGGTTGAGAAGTCATTAGGTTAGACCCTGGTCGTGTAAATGTAAGTCAGACCTTGATCTTAAGAAATTAAAAATCAAAGAAAGGGGGAGTAATCAGAAGGGGGAATGAAACATGAGAGACTATGGACTCTGAGAAACAAACTGAGGGCTTCAGAGGGGAGGGGGGTGGGGGAATGGGATAGGCCGGTGATGGGTAATAAGGAGGGCACGTATTGCATGGTGCACTGGGTGTTATACGCAACTAATGAATCATCGAACTTTGCATCAGAAACCAGGGATGTACTGTATGGTGACTAACATAATATAATAAAAAATATTTTAAAAAAATTAAAAATCAGGAGGCAGAACATAAATTTTATGTGTGGACATAGATAAGTGATTAACACACAAGGAATTGCATCATGTTACAAGGAAGTTACAAACAGAATTCTTGGAGTGGTATGAACTCAGAATGTATGACAAATCAGATATACTTTGAAGAATCAAGGATTTTATAGAAGTGGAGAAATTTGGGATAGGCCAAAAAAAGTAGGGAAAAAAGAACATTCCATGGAAAATGTTGTATTAGGAACAAATGCAGAGAAGTAGAAAAGCACAGAGGTATTCTGATAATAGTGTGTTATGACTGGAACAGAAATAGACAAATAATACTACTGAAAGATAATACCGGCAAAGAACACTGGACCAATTCTTGGGAACCACAAAGCTAGAAAATACTCTCCAGCTGAGTTATAAGGGCTTACATTGTATGAAGATGTGGAAATGAAAAAGAAGGGGCCACTTTAATGAATATAACATTTTCAAGTGTTTATGGGCACTTATGTATTGTATCTTCTAGTCCTCACAACCTACCCGTGATAGATGTTATCTCCAAGGAACAGATGAGGAGAGGGAGGCTTAGAGAGGCTAAAGGCCAATAGTGGGGGCAAGTACTGAGATTCAAATGCAGACATTAGAGTTCTAAGTCTACTTTTCCTACATGATATCACATTGCTGCTTGGATGAAGAAAGTAGAGAGAGAGAGAAGATTTAGAGGTAATTCTGTGGTTTCTGATCTTAGTGGGAATTTTGACTTATAAAGAAGAACTGCCTTAGGAGAGGAAAAGGATAATTTTAATATAGATCCTATGGCACATGAAGGGGTGATGAATGAACCAATAGGTATATTTAGAAGCCACTAAACTCTACCTATGAAACTAATAATACACTATGTTAATTATTTGATTTTAAATTTAAAAAAGACAGTTGGAAATCTAGTTCAGGGGCTCAGATGACTTATGGTGAAGGCTTTTTCCTAATCTAGAAGTCTAGTAGCCTTCATTTATGTCCTCATGCTGCCCCTTCTCCCATGTCTTTCCAGCCTGTTTCAACTGTCTGGATCCTCTTACTGACCGGAAGGTGACAGAATTTTAAAAAGATGGGGGAGAAATAAAAAAGACAGGGTGCAACATGCACCTTCTAGGTACTTGTGCTTCTATCTTCATCCACCCTTTGGAGTTGGGAGTGGATGTCCTGGATTTTTATGCCAACCTGTCTGTACTTTTCCTGGGCAGCTTTGGTCACAGGATTGATCGACAGGAACACAGTACAGAGTTTTATTTTCTTGATTATGTCAGAGGTCTGTTATCTTTCTGGTTTTAAGACCTACTAGAAGGACCTACTAGAAGGACACCTACTAGAAGGTGTCTGTGGAAATACTTGGGGAAGTAGAATTTAGGTCGTGATAATACATGGCAAGTATAGACAAATTTCCTTAAAAAAATAAAAGTGCCCATAAAGTGGAAAATTTCCTGACTTACTGTACAGCCTAAGCGTGGACAGCTAATAGCCCGGGAGTCTCAATATTTCACTGAGCTAATCTTCTTGGACAAAGTTCTTATTCTGTGGAGTGGAACATGATCAGACTAAGCATCAAGAAATCTAGGTGTCAAACTTGGCTCTAAGGTAAACTAGATGAGTGATTATTCTTAAGTTCATTATCCATAAAATAAGGATGATCTGGCCATATTCCCTGAGTTGCTAAAAATGAAAATGTTACAATAAAAATTGAAGTACACTCTGAAGAAGGTCTACAAAGAGCTCTCCTTCCCTCTGTTTCTACATTATGTTACCATCCTAATGCTTGTTGTTTCTCTCTCCCTGTTTTGTTCTCTCGTACCTACGCTACCTCTTCTAATCCTGAGCCAAGGGTAAGCTTAGTAAAATGGATCCTTTCATGATCACTGCATCTCAACTGCCTGAAAGGGTCAAAAATGATATAACAGCAATTTACTTTTGAACCTGTGTATTTCTTTAAATAAAAGGCAAAACCCTAATATAATCCTAAGGCATTGACATAGGAGAAAATTACTGTAATTATGCAAATTAAAATAAGTCAACAAGTTTCAGAACACAATACACGATAAGTAATGTTTTTAAAAATAACAGTCACTGAGCCTGGTCATTTGCACTTAATAATAGGCTCAGGAGGGAGCCTAGTGTCTGGGGAGAAACAGCTGTGGTAATAGATGTATTATGGCTTTGATAGGTTCTCTCTAGTAGTTTTATTTCTGTATTTGCTTTATATTACAGAATGCTCCTAGAGTGCCCTGCTATTGAAATTCCCATCATACCCAGGGCTTTAATTAAGTGATTGGATTTGACAGAACTTGAATTGAGGAGGCCCACCACTATGTCAGCTTATGCCAGGATGATATTATCAGGGCGCTGGCAAGTACATGCTTAGACCTTAATTTATGTCTTGAGCTGTTTCACTGTGTAACATAAGGAACACATGCCTCATGTGATTTTAAAAAGCAGTGAATTTGGCTTATCACAGTTATATGGTCTTCAGAAAGTCCAAAAGGATGATACAAAGCAAGTATTTCAGCATCATGAGTAATGGAAAGCATATGAGTTTTGAAACTGGAACTCCCAGGTTTAAATCTCAGATCTACTACTCATTACTGGATCATCTTGGATAAATGACCTAATTTTTCAGAGCCTCACATATCTCTTTTTAAAAATGTTATTCCAGTTACCCAAGACTAATGTGAAAGTTTAATGTTATAATGTAAATAAGCTCTGAGCCTAGTAGGTATGTGGTAGGAGATTAATACATTATTTCCTTCCCAACCCCTCATTTGAAATTAGTTATTGTTTCTAGGAGTATTTTTTCCATTTCTTTCCATCTGTGAATCTTTGAGATATAGGTGCTATCTCTTGGGTTTAGGACAAATTTGGCCATGAGGGCCCAAGGTTGGCAGGGGTTGTAACCACTTTAATTCATTTTGGAAAAAAATAACACCATTTGTAGCAGGTTGGCCTTGTGGCTTTCCTCTCCCAGCTCAGTCCATCCCACATAGACCTTATCATATAACGTGTCAATGCTTTATCCCAGCAGAGCTGGAAGCAGTTGCAACATGCTAGTAGAATGTCAAATACTGATCATATACACTGATTTGTGGTTTTCCTGTCTCTGTATGAAGCATCTTGTTGCACCAGCTCCTACTTCCTGGGTAACAGGAAACACACTCATTTCATAATGAGTAACAGAACTTGCTTTAGTCCAAACCAAATCTAAGTCTAAAGTTTAGATGTGCAGAATTGTTCGGTTTAGTATATGTTGCTCATAGCATAGGCACATGAAGATCAAAGGTTTCATTTCTATCTATTTTTTACTTTTTGCTGTGCAAGTGCAAGGCTTTGTCATGGGTTTCTGTGCTGTGTCTCTCTCTCCTTGCAAAAGTCTGCTATCCATCATCATCAATGTAATGACTACTAATCTTCTAGAGGCATCTGTATGTTAACAGACAATGCCCTGAACATCTTTCTTATGGTAGGATCTTAAGTAACAGGTATATGCGACTAAAACACTTTGAGGCAAGCACCCCCTTTCTACACCATTCAAATCATATAAACGAGGTAATAAAATACTCCAGAAACATGGGAATAGGAGTTACAAACCTCCTTTACAAACTTGCATTTAAGGTACAATCTTTTAAACTATGATGAATGCTCAGAATAAAAACTCATCAAAAAAGTTCCCAAAGTACACAATGCTTTAGTTTACAGCAGAACAATACTCCTATTGAGAATGATAGAAAAGTTGGACAAAAGATAAAATGATCTGTTTGAAGAATTTGGGAAACAGCTGAGACAACTGAGGACTGAAGGTACTAGAAAAGAAGGTAATTACAGAGAAAGGAGTTGATATTTTGTAAACTGTTTTCTTCCTAGGGATATTTCCCAATTCCTGGCCTATGGAGGGAGGCTAAGAATCCTGGAGCAGGCTGCAGCAATGAATCTTCTGATAGTGTCACAGTGCGAGAGGGATAACAATTGAAGTGCAGAGTAATTAAGGTGGCTAGGACTTGAGGGACCAGGATGGTGGAGAGAGGGGAAGTACAGAGAGGTAAATCCAATCTTTTCAGATTCTCCCTTGTGTTTTTTGTGAAATTCTTAAGTTGGGCAGAGCAATGTTTAGAAAACAAACTAGAAAGTCTCTGAAAAGCAGTGCGGGATCTGGCAATCTTTTGGAGCTAAAGAGGCAAAAAAAAAAAAAAAAAAAAAAAAAGTTGGAGTCATGACCTGTCAAGCAGGAAGAGTTCACCAGTCTCTCGGTAGGGACCTCTGAAAAGTACACAGTGGGAGTGGTGGGCCAGACTTGTATAAAGAAAGGTTTACAGAATCTGTAATCCAGCTTTGACTTTAGCTCCCTGCTTGGATTCCAGTCATCCGCACTCAGTTCCTAACTGGCATCTCCAAATGCATACAATTTTTCTCTGTGGAGAAGTTTTACCAGTTGCTTTTGGTTTTTAATAAAATAAGAGAGTTTAAATGGTAAGAAAGATTATTTTAGGCATACTGACAAATCTCTGGATTTACATGGTGTTAAAACTTAACCTATGCTCTTCATGAACTCCCCCCCCCCAATTCGGCTAATCATTCAAAGAAGTATTGAGTGCCACCAGTCTGTCCTTATCTAGACAACAGGATTGCCCAGATCTTGTATTTTAAACACCTATGCAGTTGTAATTTTTTAAATAAAATTAAAACTAAAATTTAATTAAAATATTTAATGTACGATGCATAAACAGCTTTAGGCAAGACAAGAGCTGTGAAATTTTAAGTTTGGAACCTAATTCATGAACCTGCACTAAAATAACCCTCCCACGATTCTTCAGAAGCAGTTCAGTCTGGGGCAGGATGTGTGTATCTGTAAGTCATTCAGAAGAATGGATATGTTGCTTACAAATGACAACATTTAAGGATGAGACAAGTGATTGTGCAATAGCTTGGGTGTCAGGATGTTACAGTAAGAGCTAGAAATTGTGTGGCATATAATAGCACTAAATCCAGGCCTTGAGATAGACTGTTTGTTCTCAACTCTTTTAATTTAGTCCCTTCACATTATGTAAATGATGTAAGCAAGTGTTAATGATATTTTTAATAGAATTGATTCAGAAGCATTATAAGCCAAATGGGATACTTTAGGAATGAGTCACAGCGATTTAATAGGCTCAGGTACTGGTCATTTATTTTCTAGAACTGTGCTGTCCATTCCAATGGGAATGGCATCAGAATAACAATCTATAAGCCCTTTTTAAAAATTTTCTTCTCCCTTCTCGTGTGTGTGTGTGTGTGTGTGTGTGTGTGTATGCATGCATGTGTGTGTGATGAGTAACTCTTGTGACCTTGGGAAAGAGCTTTTCCTAAAGACTATCAGTCCTGTTGGTTTCAAACCTGGAGCTTTGCAGGAAGAATTTTGGCTACATCTTTATCCTGTGTAAGGTTGGTGTCTGGCATGTAATTGGTACTCAGTTGTTTTTCTACCTTTTGTTGACTGAGGGGAAAAAAATAAAAGACTAACTGAATGCCAAGGACTTGGTCAAAGTAGCTAGAGCAATATAGGCCTAAAACTAGTCTTCGGATAGCAGGTCAGAAGGGCGAGGATGAAAACTCCCAATACCCATAAGATGGATTAGAGAACGATTAAAGTGGAGAAGAGGGTTTCTTACATTATCCCTGCTAAGAGACAACAATGGTTTATATAAAGGATGGAACTGTACCTAGCAATTGGGAGAATTTAGACATCTCACTCGGTTAAGTACAAGAAGAGTGAGAGAGAAAGACCTACCTTCACATAAGATTGTGATTTGGTTTACAAGGTCCTCCTAAATGAAAAGTCAACCCTAGACAGTGTTTTTCTGTTATAACTTCTTAAAGTTTTGAATCAATCTCAAACATATAGAAGAGTTGGAAGTACAGTATGAAGAACTTTAATTTTCCTGTACCACTCGAGAGAGGTGCTGATCTCATCCCCATCAGCTCTGAGTACTTTAGCATGTATTTCCTACCATGAGGACATTTTTCTATAAAAACCCCAATAAAATCATCAAAATAAGAAAATTAACACTGATATATGACTACCATTCAAGTTTTACAATTTTCCCAGTAACGTCTTTTCTTTAGCAAAAAGATCTAGTTCAGAATCACATCTCACATTTAGGTGTCATGAATCTTTAGTCCCCTTCAATCTGAAACAAGTTACTTTAACTTTCCTTAACTTTCATTACCTTGACAGTTTTGAAGATCACAGGCTACTTACTTTGTAAAATGTCCTTCAATTTGAGTTTGTCTAATTTTTTTCTCACCCATGGATTCAAGTTATGCATGTTTTCCAGGGATACCATAGCAGTGATGCTGTGTTCTTCTCAGTGTATCCTATTAGGTACATAACATTTTGATTTGTCCTGTTACCGATGCTATTACTTTGATCATTTTCTGAAGATAGTGTCTGCCAGGGTTCTCTATAGTAATGTTACTCTTTTTCCCTTTATTATTATTTTCTGGGGAGATACTTTGCAACTATGTAAATATTCATTATAAAGCTTGTTATTCATTTCCCCATCAAACTTTCAATTTATTCATTTACTTACATTAGTATTAATTAGCTGGCTCTAATTTGTAACTGTCATTATTTATTTTGGTATTTGAATTGTCCCAGATTTATCCAGTGGGAAGCCCCTTCAGGCTGGCTTCTGCTGTCCTTTTGACATGTCACCAACTGTTTTTACTTTCTGGTGCAAAAAGGTGTTCCAAGCTGATTGGGAACTTTTTTGCCATAGTCCTGGAATCAACAATGTCTCTAAGGAGACTTGTTCCATTTAGTGGTGAATGGTATTTAGAAAACAAGTTCCATGTGCTCATTGCTATTGAGGTGTCACTGTTCCCAAGCCCTCTCATTTTATGTATATTTACATCTCTGTTTATCTGTCTATTGGAAATCATGAGTTCATATCAACACCTCAAATTTTTCTCTAGCACCACAGGGTTCATTCTGTTTTTTCCTCCCTTTCCACATTTATTGTTCCCTCCTCCAACAGTAAGAAAACTCGTTCCCATTATCCTTGATATATTTACTTATTTAATCAATCCCCTCTATGTGACCAATTTCCAGTTGCTCCTCCCACCCTGAGCCCTGGCTGCTACCCCAAGTATGAATGTTCTTCTCAACCTACTGAGTTCTGATTTTGGTCGCCAGACGACTGCTATTACTGCCATCGTGCATGGGTACCTACTTAGGTATTTCTAACCCACTTGGGCTTTTGTACCTTGCTCTGGGCCATATCGTCCATCCTGGTGAAGACATTTACCATACTCAACCCTACTGCCTGCTTTTAGAACTGAATTGTTCAAGGAGGGAATTGAAGGGAAGAGGAAAAAACAAAGGAAGAGTAATTTAAAAATCTTAAAAATAAATCACCTTACTCAATATCAAAAGCTCCTACCATTACATATTTTTAAATCAATTTGTATTTTTTTTAAATACCCATAAATTCTTTGGGATTTGAGGTATACAAATTTGTTTGGGGCTTCATTCGGTAGATTATGAGGCTTGTGTTTATTGTCCTTACTGTGTTTGAGTGAGATCCATGGTTTTCAAACTGTACCTTCCATACCCCTAAGTTTTATGAACCTATCCCAAGGCTGCCACAGAAGGATAGGTTGGGGAGAGTGCAGTCTCAGTAGCTTGCCTTGTTTTCCATCTTGCTTCAAGGGAAATAATTAAGTTTATATGTATCAGATTTCCACATAAGATTTCAGTTGAAAATAAAGGATTCAAATGCTGAAAGTGTTTGAAAACCAGAGATAGATGATTCTTCAGAGTTTAAGCTGAGAGTTACAAGAATCAAGCTTTGAAATGATTAGGTGTGCATTTTTTTCATCAATCTGAGCAATGGGTAATTTTCTGTCATTAAATTTTTTCAACATCAATTTAATATATAATCCTTTTAGATTATTTTCAAAATATGGAAAACTATTGCCTGCCTGTCTCTCACTCTCCCTGACCCTGATACAATGGAAGAAAGCCACTCTTAACAGTTTGAAATGTTCCCTTCCAGTATTTTTATTGCTTTATTATAATTTTTAAATAATTGTAAACATTTGTTATATATAATATACTCTCAGTTTTCTAGCCATATATTTTCTGAGATATCAAGTTTTTTTTTTTAAAGATTTTATTTACTTATTTGTCAGAGAGAGAGAAAAAGTGTGCACAAGCAGGGATAGCAGCAAGCAGAGGGAGAAGCAGCCTCCTTGCTCAGAAAGTTTGTCAATCCCAGGACTCAATACAGGACTTGATCCCAGGACCCAATACAGGACTTGATCCCAGGACCCTGGGACTATGACCTTACCCAAAGGCAGATGCTTAACCGAATGAACCACCCAGCCATCCCTGGGATCTCAGTTTTAATAAGGTCTGAAGCAGCAAGAGTTTTTGTTCATTCATTCATTCATTCATTCATTCATTCATCCATCCGTTTGTTTATTCATATATTAAGTGCTTGCTCTGTTAGAAGTTGGGGATACAGTCCTTAAGAGGATTGAGTTTGCTGTGTGGTGGGGTAAGAGACTAATCTTAAGTGTGGGAAGTGTTAGAAAGAACTAAACAATGCTGTGGGATCATATGATGGGCAGACTTTACCTATTTTAGGGCATGTGTAAGGGCATGGACAATATCAAAGAAAACTTGTTGATAGATATTTAAGGCAAGACCTAAAGATCAGGTAGTGGTGAAGGATGTGGAGTTGGAGAGGAGAAATGATTTTTATTTTTTTTTAGAAAGATTTTATTGATCGATTGATTGATTGATTTGAAAGAGAGAGAACTCATGCGAATGCACATGTGAGTTGGCAAAGGGGCAAAAGGGGAGGGAGGGAGAGACTCCCAAGCAGACTCTGCACTGAGCACAGAACCCAACACAGGGCTCAGTCCCACAACCCTGAGATCAGGACCTGAGCTGAAATCAAGTGTTAGTCGTTCAACCAACTGACCCATCCAGACACCTCAAGAAATGATTTTTAAACAGAGGATATAACCTATGTAAAGGTAGGAAAGAATAGGGCATATTCGAGGAACCAAAAGAAATCCAGACCGGTGAAAGTGTGGAAAACTAAGCAGCTCAGATGAGATTAGAGGAGGAGTCAGAATGGAAACTGGGAATGTAGAAGACTCTGTCTTATCTTAAGGGTAATGAGAAGCACTAAAGGGGTATAAACAAGGATGTTACACGATCAATTTTGTGTTTTAGAAAGAACTCTCTGGATGTTTTGAGAAGAATGAATGTGGGTTGGTAAGGGAGATTGCATCATTGCTAGTTAGGAGGCTTCTGACTAATCCATGTGACAGATGCCAATGACTTGGACTTAGAGTACAGCTATTTGAGTTAGATATCTCTATGTCTGAAATACAGAGACCACAGGATTGGATAGCTTATTTGATATGTGTGAGGGATACCTAGATGCACCAACTTCATCAGTAGGCCTCCACTCCACAAAGTAGAATCTGCTGACCAGTGTTAGTCCCTTGTGCCTTGTGGATGGGAGAATGGGAGTCTACATGGGTTATTGGAGTTGAAGGAATCAGGACATTTCATCCTTGTGGCCACAATAGGTGATTGCTTCACAAATAGGCACATGTCTCAAATTTGCCCATCAGCCCTAAGTTTCAATTCTGGGACTTTTGTTCATACTATCAAGGAAGTAGACTCATTCTTCTCCATGGTTCTCAAGATTGAGAGGACATAGGGACTGGAGCTATGGTCTCATCTTCCCACTTTTTGACTAACTCCAAAAGCCATAGCTGAAATAAGGAGATATACAAAGTTTTGAGGACATTATTTGAATCCTGAGTCAAGCCATGTCTTTCACCTTGCACTTTTTGGGTATATAAGTCAAAAATACTATTTCTTATAAGGCCAGTTTGGGATGAGTTTTCTACCGTTTGCAATGGAAAAGAATCCTCTATGATTCACTCATCACTCCAAAAAACCTAATGTTGACAATTTAGTTGTATTATATCAGCCTTTCTTCAAATGATATATTTTAACAAAGTTGAAATTATATTTATCTGTTGATGTGGTGTTCTATGCCTTGGGGTCTTGCTTGGTTTTTATTCTTCCAGATGCATATCTTAAGACAAGTATATGATTACTAATACTTAGAGAGGTCGTCTCAAGAAATACTGGCAGTGACATAGATAGTAGAGGGAAGGAAGTCAGTAAAAGGTGTGTTTCAAGAAAGTTACCAGTGTAGGTACCTAGAGCTTAATCCTGGCTTGGAATCTCTGGAAAATATTATAGAACATACCTCAGCATCACTCTTAGTGATAAAGAAGCTTGTGTATTTATCTACCAATTCCTCACCCATCATTGGTTGAAAACTGCTTAGGGGACATTACGTCTTTGGTATTTTCAGTTTGCCCACCATATAGGCCAACCTCATTCCTATGTCTAGAAAATAGTCCTTAGGCAGAGCTGCAAGTATTACCCAGTAATTAGCTCTTAGCTTGTGGAGGTGAGTGCAAAGAGGATGTGCACAGAACACTACCAGCATCTAATACTCTTTTCCCCACTTCTCAGCCCTACTAACTTCACATTTTTATTAAGTTCTTATTTTTCAGTACCTTATATATTTTGCTCTTTTTCAGTAACCACCACTTCTTCTCTACTGATTGATTCCTATCAGCACAAGATTTCCCACTTAAAAAGTTCCTACATTTCCCTACAGTTCTACCTCATTTGTTTTTGCTGTTTCACATAAAAACTTTTTGAAAGATATGAACTTGCATCTGATTCCACCCTCCATTTTCTCCTAACAAAATCCAATAGGATTTCTGTCCTCATCACCACACTGAAACTGCTCTTATGAAACTCAACAATCATCTTATGATGCCAATACCAATAATCACTTCTCTACCCTCCTCTTAGTCTTTCAGTATAATTCAACAAAGATATGCCTCCTTAAAGAATTGTTCCTCTTCTTGATTTCAGTAATACCATCTTCCTACCTTATTGGCTACTCCTTCTCATCCTCTTTTAATAGGTCATTTTCTGGTGCCACCTGTGATTGTGTCAGAGTTTGATCCATTTATATGCTCTTTAAATCATTCAATTCACCTTACTACTTCACTGATCTCCGGGCCAATATAGACATTGCCTACCTGGTACTTCTATTTGCATATTTAGTAGACATCTCAACATGTATAAAATAAAACTCTTTTCTTTCCACCAGAACCTCTTCATTCCCCAAAAAATGTCCACCATTTCCCTAGTTGCCAAAAAAATCTATGAGGTATTCTTGATTTCTCTTTCCTTAGCCTCTCACATTTGACTTGATCAGTAAGTTCTCGTCTTCATTTCAAAAATAAATCCTCAAAAAGTTTCCCCATATCCATCTCTATCACCCTAGTACAAGGCATTGTCATATTCTCCAGTCTATTTTCAATGGCTTCCTATTGGTCTATAAATTCTTCCACTCTTGTATCTTTATAATCCATTCTATACACAGTAAACTGAGTGATCTTTTATTTTTATTTTTTTAAAGATTTTATTTTTAAGTAATCTCCACACCAAACGTGGGGCTCAGACTCCCAACCCCGAGATCAAGGCTCGCATTCTCTACCAGCTGGGCCAGCCAGGTGCCACCTGAGTGATCTTTTAAAATGATAAAATAAATCATGTTGCTTCCTTCTTAAAATATTCTGTTGGTTTCCCATAATACTTAACATCAACAACAGCAATGTAATTTTATCTCTTCCTACCACTCTGACTCATTTTCTACTACTTTCTTTTGCTTTCTGTACACTAACCACACTTGCCTTCCTTTCTTAGTAGTTCTTTAACAGGGAAATACCACACCCTGGGGCATTTTTTAAATCTGTGGGTGCATCTTTGCTTATTGCGATGTTTGGTGGCATTACTAACAATGTGTGTGAGTCAGGGATTTAAGATGTCCTGCAACGTGCAAGACAGACCTTGAAATAAAGCACAGTTCTGAAACCTACATGATTTTCAAATATCCTTCCAGACATTCATGTGAAAAAGATCAACTTAGAACTATTTGGACCTCAAACCTAGTTCCATTTTACATATAAACACAAAGTGTTTTTTGTGTGATTTTAATACATGCTGAATTTTCTAGGAATGCAGCTACATTGTAAATTGAGAAAAGATTATAATTTGTTTTGTTAGAACTCTATCAAGAGTTGCTCACCATTTCAGAAAATCATATCACCAATGGCAACGCCGTTTGTGATATTTGAGTTGCCAATGCAACACACCTGTACCTGACTCCATTTGTAGTTGTCACATTCATACTGATTCTAAGTATAGACACAAACATCTGACTACTTCATATGGCTTCTTTTTTATTATACCTGAGCATTTTCATTTGAAAACACATAGTTTTATTACAAATTACCTTTTTATTCTTTTTACGTTATATTACAGTTACAGCATGATATTAATATTTTAATATTAATATTTTTGAAGAGTATTTGTGTGAGTAGTTTATATCATATATGAATTTAATTTCAGGGCAGAAATGGGGATTCTACAAACTACTTGCCATAAAAAGACAGCTCTGGGCTTAATAGGATTTGGAACCTTGCTCTAATACTTTAAGTTGATACTATACCAGGTGGTCAAAGTGCTGGTCCCATTTGCCACAGTCTTGAACAATAGAGTAATTCCTTTCATAGGGCTATAACAGGAGGGTAAGGCAATGTGCCAGCTCCTGAGCAAATTCTAATATCTGTCTGGAATTAATCTGGTAGAGCTGTACATGAGGCAGAGACTATTAGCTGTTTACCAAAACCCTTTACTTTCCTTCCTTAGATATATCACATTTCCAGACGTTCTTTGCCACTAGGTGTGGAGGTAACTGAAAAATGTTATTTTAAGCATGCACTTTGTTCATAGTTCTTTTTGTCTGTGTATAACCCTTACTTCTGGGGATCAGACCTTCTAAGATACAATGTGCATTAAAATGTTCCCCTTCCTTCCTTCTCAATTATTTCCTGTGAACTGCTCTTATGGAAAAGATTTAGAAAGGTTGTAGGGTTTAAGGGTGTGTTACAGAAATAGCACTTTCATCATCCAAGAAAGTGATATAGTAGAGAAGTGGTAGCACCACTTGTTTATTTTATTGTTTTGCTTTTAAGACTTACAGTGGGTTAAACTTAAAATAATGGTACAAAAAGTAAGGTATAATATGCTTTTCTCCTTTTTACAGGTTGTCTTTTTAATAAGATAAACTTTGAATAGGGTTTCTCAATTCAGGTTTATTTCCTTATACTTAATTTGTATCTGTCTAAGATTTTGGCATTGAGTTGCCAGTAGCTACTATTTTCAGTGTTGAAGATTTTTGCCCTTTCGAAGGGAGTGTCTTCATACATATTTTAGAGATTTTGAGAGTGGCTGCATTAGAAGTTAATGGTGTAGAACCACTTTAAATCAAGATCAACTATATTTACTTAACACACCAGATAATAGCCAATGCAGTTGTCACAGGCTGATGGTGATCCAATGGAGAAATGGTAATAGACAGAAGAAACAAACATAAGCCCTTTGTTGTAGGTAAAGAATACAATTTATAATAGACAAAGGAGATGAAGAAGTACATTGCCTTTTGATTGGGCAAGCTTCTGTGGACTTCAGGTTCCACGATGATGACCCAGTTCCAGTGAGACCTCCTGACTAGGCTGAGGATACTCTCAAGTGTTTTGGGGAAGCTCACTTCGCCATTCTCATTAGGATTTTTCTTTCCTCCTTGCCCATTACCCAGTGCTGAGGACATTTGGGGTACCTGCCTACCAGCCAGATGCAAGTAACTTTTTAGCCTATTTGCAAAATCATAAGAGTAAAAAAGCCAATTCTCCAGGGTTAGTTTACCTGGAGAAACTATCCCTCTAGCAGGACCAGGGCTTAGAATTACCCAGTGTATTCCTTCAAAGTTAAATACCCCATTGTTTTTCAATGTTAGTTCCCAATTTGAAGCTAAGTTACCATGGTTATGTGTTGAGTCTTGGGGTTAAGACTAAATTTTCTGTTCCAAACACTAACGTGTACTGTAATTGTTTCCTTAGAAAAAGCGTGAGGGCAATGTTCCACCACCTTTATTAATGGAGGGACTGTTGGTTAGACATTCATGTCCCTTACTTTCAGATAAGTATCATCTATCAGAAAACACTATTGACACTCTAGGCACCAAAAGATAACATTGTAGGATCTGATTTGACTAATTTTATGCAGAACATTTTTGCAGCAAAGAATTCATTAAAAAGAGCTCAACCAATGACACCTGTGGGTTGCTTATTCTGAAGGAAAAATCAAGGTATTTTAAAACAAGCTTCACAATAAGCTAGTCAAATTATTAATAGTAGAGAACATGTTATTAACATGTTATTACTAATGGGATGCTTAGGTCAAAGAAAATGTAGAACTAGAATAGTAACAATACCTCAGAATAATGGGAGCTACACACCTCATAAGAGCCTGCTTTGAAGGCAAATTATGTTTTAGGGTAAAATGCTATGCATTTATTGAGGACTAAATCAAATATCTTCTGTGAAATATTAATCAGTATACTTTCACAGAACTGGTCAATCCTTCCTCCAAAAGTAATTTGTTTATACTTTATACCACCGATATTGAATTACTATTATTTATAATAGTAGTAGTTGTCTAATGTTATTCAGCAGAGCCTATGACTTACTATCTTCTGTATCCTCATGGCTAATTTCAATGGCAGCCATATAGTAATTGCTCATCAAAATTTGTTGAAATGAATTTCTGCACGCAGGCATACACTTATGAATCAATGAATGAAACAATTCCAGGAAAGACTGAATATGGTTTCTTTGACATCATGGGTAGATCATGAATCCTATAAAAATGGTAGGATTGTGACCTTCTTATTACAGCAATGCATTTAGATTTTATTGGTGGAAAGAATGTAGTCTAATGATATTTCACTAGTATCAAACTTTGTTAAAGAAGGACATGTACTAAAGATTGGATTTTAAAATACGAACAAAAAGCGTTAAGGAAAAAATTATGGAATAATTTATAAAATGTTAAATGATCCTGAGAACAAAAATTTGGATCTCATTTTAGAATTGATTAGTTTTAAAAGCACAGTAAACTGAAGAAAGATTGTTGTTTTTGTTTTTGTTTCTCTCTCCTTGGGGACTTCATGGGGGAACTAAATTCCAAGAATTTAGTGCAGGGCCAGAGTGTGTATTTGCCTGGCTTTGTATTCCCAGGGCTTAACACAGATGTAAGAACATATTAGGCTCTTAATAGCATTTGTTGAATAAATGAACCACTAAATGAAACATGTTAATCTGACTGTGGTTTTCTTATTAGTGGATTTATAAGCAAACACCCAGTTTCTACTGAAAGTTAGCTGTACTAACTTTCATAGTTTCACTCACAACCTTGGTTGTCCAATCTTATTTATTCCTTGAAGACTTATTATTTGGAAATATGACTTCTCCTGGCATAGGTTTCTACTACAATGAATTCCACTGGACTCTAGCTGCCTGGTGTTGAAGTTTCAAAGTTATTTCAAGTGCTCCTTCAGCAGTTTGTCCACAGGACTACTGTAGCAGTTTTCACACATAATTTCATTTACGAAAAGCTCTTATCAAAAGCAATTTCCCTTTCATGAAATTGTACATATGTGGTTTGCTTTTGTATGCTTTTCCTCAATCAGGAGAATCTTCCTTTGATGAGATACACACCTGTTGGGGATAGCTTGAAAAAGAGGGAGGAAGGAGTTAGGAATTTGAAAAAGAGACAAAAGAGATAAAGCATGTGGCAGAGCAGGAAAGAGATTTTTAAAATGCAGCTTTGGGAGAAATTAAGTGGCTGAGGTAAAGTTAGAACTTCATCCCATTGGCTGGAAGGGAGAAAGACGTATGTCTTCTAGTGCGGAACTGTCATGAACAGACCTCAAGTTCTGTTTCGTGGGTCGTATGAAGGCCTAAGAGGTATCTATTTGGTATGCCTAGGTGCTTGTATAAAAGTTGCCTAGGGTTTTTTCAGTCAAGTTACTGTAAGTATTTGGGGTCACCGTGAGACCCAGGAGGCAAGGCTCAACAAGTTATTCATCCAGCCAGAAAAGCATGTCATGTTATGTGGAATACCACATGTCTAGGGCAGAGGAGAGGTATATTATCTGCTACAAAACTGAAACTATCTATACAGGTATGTTGTTGAAGATGCTGGAAAGAGATTTTAGTATGCTGTCTTCATTGTTTGGCTTTCAAGAATGAAAAAGCTTATTTATACTAATTTTCATAGCTTCATTCAACCTTGGTGGCCCAAACTTACTTTCCTTTACAGGCTTATTTTTTTTGGAAATGTGAATTCTGCTGGCACAGGGATTTTTGGAGCCTAATCCTTTTATTGGAAAGGAAAAATATATGTTTGTATAGCAATGTAAAAATTGCATGAGCCACAGAGATGCAAAAATATTACATTATCTTTCCATATCTTGACTTAATTTTAATCTTGAGCCCCCTTTTCAGTCTGAAGCAGAAAACTTCATTTAGTAACGCATAGTTTTAGTGGTTTCTCAGGGATTTCAAATTTAAATCCAGTCAAATTTTAGGTTTCCCTCCTCTGATTCGCCCTGGGGGTGATGTTAATCATAAATGTGTACCAGGACGCCGTTTTGAAAGAGGGTATCCATCCTTCCATTCTGATTTGCCCTGTGCTGTCTTCAGTTCAGATGGACAATAATCCTGTTACAGGCGTTGTTTGTCTGCATGTTTAGAACTTGGGGACCCTCCTAACTGTTTATGGAGGGAGCACCATCCCCCTTTCAGACTCAAATTGTATGATCTACATTGTAGCAACTTACTCTCCAGGTGCCCACCAGAATCTTCCCTGTCTGTTGGTTTTATATTACATTCAGAAAATTCTTTGCCATGATAAAATATTTGGTAGCCACTGATTCCTACTGGACCCTTCAGGATTTTTATGAGACTGCAGAAAATCCATAGTGAATTCCTCCTCCCTCTCTTCTTTCCTTCTAACATTTAATCCAGTGTCAGGTATTTGCTAGACACTGGTAGTAAAAGGTCCCTTCCCTGAAGAAAATTACTTCCAGTAGAACTTGAGAATTTAACTTTCTAATGGGATGTGAGAATCAAAATAATTTACCTCTCTCCAAACACATACACAAATCTTGGACACTGAAGACTAAAACTACTTTGCCCCAACGCATACTAGCTGTATTAACATAACTTCATTGTTTTATAAAACTCTTGCCAAGCTAATGGCTTTAGCTCTTCAATGGAAGACTTCAACAGTTTGTACCCTCAAACTCTTTGAACTCCTTGTCTCAGAAATCCTTGCCTTGCTGTTTTATGATCCTTCCCCAATTCTAACCAATCCCCCTTCTCTGACCCTACCTCCTAAATTAAAAGACTACCTTAAACCAAACTTTCAATTCTCAATAAATTCTGATCTTGTCTGAGACACTGCTAAAGCACTGTCAGGGTGGTATCTTCCATTACAAAGTAAGCAACAAACTTAGCTTTGCCTCAACAAATCAACAGGCTATGTTGGTGGTATTCAGGGAGCCAGCATTTAACAATGGTATCATCATAACTCAGTGGCAAGCCCTGCTTCTAAGAGAAGGTATATTTAGTACATATAATTAGCTCTAATTGCTGTGAAAGATTATTTTAAATGTATGTTTATGCATGATCAGAAGTCAGGCCTTTCATTGCTACTTCATGATATGGTTTGAATACCCAAACCAAATACCATTGACTATTTCTCAATGGACATTAAATATGTGATCTTTGTTTAAAAAAATGTAAGTTTTGTTAATCACCATGTAAAGATTTAATGCAAGTTCTACTCTCGCCTCAGGTATTGAGTTTAGGTCCTCTTGATAATACCAGATGCTGAGCGTTCCCTACCTGTCCTGAACCCGTGCTACATTCAGTCTCCTGCTGTGCAATTAGGTTCCTAAAGCATCTGACACTGCATTTTTAATTTTTGACTAAGGTTTGTTCCTTCTATCTGCTGACCTACTCAGGTGTTATAGTCTGAATGTATCCCCTCAAAATGGATATGTTAAAACTCCAGCTCCAGAGGGAGCTGATGGACTTAAGAGGAGGGGCCTTTGGAAAGTGACTAGTGCCTTTATTTAAAAAGCTCAGATTGTGAGAAATCTGACCTTGAAGAGGGCCCTCCCCTGACTCTGCTAACAGTCTGATCTCAGACCTCTAACCTCCATACCTGTGAGAAATACATTTCTGTGGTTTATATGTCACCCAGGCTTGGTATTTTGTTATTGCAGCCTGAATGGACTAAGAAGTGAACGGAGCTAAACAATAAATGCAGTCCCTACAATTCCTTTGTTAAGTGTATGTAAGATCTCCTTTGGCCGGGGTTTTTAGTTGTAGGCAACAGAAACTGACCTAGCAAGTTTACTTGGAAAGGGATTTATGACAGTTCACAGAATTATTGGGAGAGCTAAAAGTACAGACTCTAGGCTGAGCTTCTGGGAACACTGCCCAGAACCACACTGAAAACTGGCTCGCTAAAGAAGCTGCTATTGCCATTGGCCTTGGAACCCAATGCCTTTGCCATCATCAGGAAGATGTTGCATTGGGCAAGTGTTCCCACTGCTGCTAGCTTCAGAAGAATCAAACACCCCTGCCAGTGTGCTGTTTGAGATTGGTTTTCAAAGTGTGGTCCCTGGCAGCAGCATCGGCATCACCTGGTAACTTGTTAGAAATGCACATTCTCAGACTCCACCCCAGACCTATTGACTCAAATGTTGTGGGGGTAAGGCCTGATGATTTGTGTTTCTGATGCAAGCTAAAGTTTGGAATCTGCTGTATATTGTTCACTTCATTACTCTAAATCTAACGCATATACAGGTATATCTGCTTGGCAGAACATAGGTCATGTGAGGACCTCTAGCCAGAAAGGAGAGTAAAGGAGTCTATAGCAGTACTTCTCAAAATTCAAAGTATATACGAATCACTTATAGATCTTGTTAAAATTCAGAGTCAGACTTAGTAGGTCTGGTGGTCGTTGCCAACAAGATCACAGGTGATGCCCATACTGCTCCATGGCTCACAATTTGAGTAGAAAAAGTTTATAGTACAGAAACACATGCTAGAAAGGAGGTCAAGGGGGTTGTGAGTTATCCATTGTGCAGTATCTTTTACTCATCCTCTCTTTTAATAAAAACTCGTAACTTCTAAAATTTGCAAGAGTGAGATTCTCCTCATGGAGAGGAGTCCACAGAATCTTCATACATTTTCCTTTACTTTTCTTTACTTGAATGAGTCCACCATATCCTTTCTTGGAAAACTTTGGAGTGTCTGAGTATTATAGTTTAGGAAAGAAGTTAAATTTTCCTTAAAGCCTAAGTTAAGCCTGATTTAGTAAACAGCTCCTTAACTTTTTCTCTGAAGATCTTTTATCTTCTAAGACTACTTCTCGGTCAGAAATAAACTCTATAAACTCAACTGCGCACCCTCACCAAGGCTCTTCTTGCTACTGCCACTGTCGATTGCCTCCCTACCATGATAGCCTAAAGTTGAGCCCTGGTATGATAACAATTCTGGAGGATTCATCTGGCTACCTGGTAGCTACTTGAATACGTTTCATCCTTTCCCCCATAGCCAAATCGGTGCTTTGTTTTCATAAGAACATTCTCAAATTTCGGAAACAGTTTTGCGTTTCCTGCATGGGGAGCTTTGGCCAGCCTTACCATTGGTTGATTTACATTTCTGCCTTATCGTGGTATTCCATCCAACATACCTGCAACCGGAGAACATATTTTACAGCAAAGGAAGTGTGACTGGCCTTATGATGCACCCATCACCCAAAACGATGGCTGTATTCTCTGGTGGAAGCTGTATCTGCCACCTGGCTTTTCATATTTCTGAATCCTCATACAGAGAAAAAGGAATCCTAATTCTGGCCTGGTTGAGGTAGTTATAGCAATTACTAGAGGTAATGGGGTTGCTGCTAAAGCTATTTGGAACCCAGATGACTCACTAAAGTACCTCTTACTATGTTTTCTTTGCTCAGTAGTCCTTGTCAATGGAAAGCCATAAAAACCTAGTAAAGTCATCACTAAGGATTCATATTCTGCCAGGAATAATGACTTGGGTCATCTCACTATCTAAAAAACCCATCTGAGGTTCTGACAGGGTACGAGTGGATCGTGGCAGCTATAGTTACTAACATAGACCTTGTGACCAGCTTTGGAAGAGACTATAGCTACTCATTTTATGTTAATTGTTTTTTACTCCCCCTTCTTTTATCCTTCCTTCCTACCTTTTATGGAAAAAAGACCTGGCTATGGCTCATAATTTAGGTTTCAGGTAAGAGCAAGGCCATGATAAGTAGCTGATGGGATTTTGTTGGGGAGACAAACCTCTTGTCCAGACAAAGAATCAAAGTAATTTGGCTTATGTTAGTAAGTGGGTTTATGATAAGAGTATCAATGATGTGATTAGTGTTTGGATTATCTATACTATTTTTCACCACAAATATAATATTTCTAATAGTATATATTTTTCTCTTGGGTATCTCAATTAAAATTATGAGAATTTATTTTTTTAATTGAGAAAAAAACAGCTTCTAAATAAGTTCAAGGATTTACATGTAACTGCTTTAAAGTGAATAAATAATGAGTAAATGAAAATGAAAAAAACAGATATCGGCACTTTGACAAGAACATATAGGAAAGATAAGTTGCAGTATCGTGGCCTGGGCAATGTGGAACAATGAAAACATGACACTTGTCAGTGACAATCTTTTAGGGTGAACTCCACAGAGGATATTTCATTCAGCTCACTTATCCACTCACTTTTATTTATTGTTATGGTTAGTAAATGTTGTTTATGAGCCCCTCTGTGCCAGGCATTGTTTCAGGCACTGGGCATACATCAGTCAACAGAACAGATATAGTCCTCCTTTCACTTAGTGTCCAGTCAGGAGCTACTCCTTTAGGCTTAAAACAATATTTCCTATGCTACCCCTATTTTGTCTGAACTTCAGGTTGATTGATCATGGCTTCTGCTGAGATTTACAGAAGCAGAGGCTAACAATTCTTTTGTTAGGAGAAAGAAAAGGGAAATAGGAGCTTTAGTTTAAGAGCAAAGCTTGATTCTAAGAAATAACTATATATACTTGATTTGAAAAGCACTGGTGAGCTAATGGAAAAACTAAGATGGATAGGATGTTGTGGTTTTTTAGTAAATGGAAGTACTAATATTTTGGTCAAGTTAATATAGGCTTATTGAAGAGGACTTACATCAGACATAAAGAGGTCATAAAAGAAAGATGTATTCAAAAAATGAATGAGATTTTTGTACTAGAGTTAAATATGAGCTGAATGAATTTTGAACAGGAGATTTAAAAAAATATTTGACATTGATTAGATATAGAATATAATGATATGAAGGAGTCAAGTACACTGAAATGACATTTATTCTTTACTGTTATTGATATTCCTCCCTTTAGGTGGAAGAGCATAATCCCCCCTCCCCCCCTTGAGTGTAGATTGAATTTAGTGAGCAACATCCAATAAAGTGGAAGTGATGGGGCACAACTTCTGAAACTTGGTCATAAAAGGTACTGAGGCTTTCTCCTTGCCTTTTTTCTTGATCTCTTGCTCTGAGGGATGCTCGCTGCCGTGTGGGGAGAACACTTAAGCAGCTCTATAAGAGGTTCATGTATCAAGGTATGGAGGCCTCCTATCAACAATCTGTATTAAACTAAGGCCTCCAGGCAAAAATCATAAAATTAAGCCATCTTAGAAATGGATCCTTTACCCCCAGTCAAGCCTTCAGATGATCTCAGCCCCAGCTGATATCTTGAGGCAAACTCATGATAGCCCATGAGCCAGAACCAATTAGCTAAGATGCTCCTGGGATTCTTGACTCACAGAAACTGTGTCAATGTGTATTTGTTGTTTCAAGCTGCTAAATTGTGGGGTAATTTGTAACCCAGCAACAGGTAATCAAACAGAGAGAAATACACACCTCTGGGCTTATAGTAGCACGGTATGAGTGCCTATATACATTTCAGAGCAGTTTCAAGACATAATCTGCAAGATTTAGGTCTCAACCTTAGGATAAAAGCAAAGCACTGTGGCTGATCATTACTGTGAATATGGCGAGGTAGAAAGACAAAGGTGTGAGGCAGTCAAGTTACCATGAGGGAACAAGAAGGGAAAGATCTCAGCTGATAAAAGCTAAAGGAAAATTCCTCTATCCTAGTAAAGCGAATGGCAATTGAGAATTTATATACATAAAAATGTGGATCTCGGGTTAAATCTTATTATCCTATAGTTTGAAATGTGGGTCTTTACAAGAGTCAATTTTCTTGTGCTTGGTCGGTAAGGGAAAGGAGAAAAAAAAGAATAAGCAGGAGTTAATTAATCTAGTATTGGAGGAATAGCTGTCTGCTTTATCAATGCATCTATAGCCTGGACCATCATCCTCATAGCCTGAAGGCTCATCTCACCCCCAGCTTTTACACACTGTCTTGCCCTGAGAAGGTACCAATGCATAGTTACTAGAAAAGTAAATTAATAAAGAAAGGAGAATGAAGAAATAGAGGGGAGAAAGATGGAAAAAGAGGAGTTAGTGTAAGAAAAGCAAAGGAAGAAGGAAAATGGATGAAAGAAGTGTAGGAAGAGAGAACAAGGAGAAGAGAGATAGGAAGAAAGGGGAAATGGGAAGGGAGAAGAAAAAAGAGAAGAGAAGAAAGAGGTGGTTATCTCTATCACTGCATCTGGAGCATGAGTGTGGGGAGACTGAGGCAGGGAGCTCATGTTCACAGGTCCCAGAGTACCTTTGAGACCCAACTCAATAAGTTACATTGAGCTCCCATTTTTTCAGCCTGATGGCAGCCACCACAACCCCATCACCCCATTGTTGGGACACTTTTTTTTTTTTTAATAGAATGCCTGATACTTTCTGACTGTGCCTTTAAGCAAATAATCTCTCTCTCTCTCTCTCTCTCTCTCTCTCACACACACACACACACACACACAAATAACATCTGTATGATTTACAAGTTTGAGACCTTTTTTCATGATTCTAACAAAGGAGCAGCCACTGCTGGCTTTTTTTTTTTTTTTTTTTAAGATTTTTATTTATCTATTTGAGAGAGCGCACACACAATCAGGGTAGAGGAGCAGGAGGAGAGGGAGAAGCAGTCTCCCCACTGAGCAGGGAATCCAACATGGGGCTTGAACCCAGGACCCTGGGATCATGACCTGAGCCAAAGGCAGATGCCTAAGTGACTGAGCCACCCAGGCACCCCAGTGCTAGTTTCTTTTGATGTGTTTCCAAAGCTCTATAATCATAGGAGTCACTCAAAGAATTTGAAAAAAAATACAAATTTCTAGGCCTAAGATCCACCAAATCAGAATCATTCCTTCATAAGATTCCCAAAATACATTAGTCTTGTTTTTTAGCTGTCCGTTGGAATTTCCCTGAAAAATGTCTTGCTCCAAAATCTCAACTGGTTATCTCAGTCAAAACCAAGTGCCCCAATACCAATCACTAATCAAAAGATGTACTCTGAGGCCAATGTTTCTCAAGCTATCTGGGGGGAGGACCAGTTTTTTTAGCTTCCAAACTGTCACAATTTTTTAAATATAAAATACTATAAAATTGAATTAAGAGAAAAATAAAAAGACACACATAAGAAAACCTTCAAATTTTTATTTTATGAGGTTTGATAGACATAAGATATTCTTTCAAATTGCTATAAAGGGTTCTAACTGCCTTACTCTGAATTTCTGCATTAATCTCATTGGGGATTGGGGCAAACAGCTTATCGGGGCTGTAGTGGAGGGCCTCCTTTGGGATTCCTATTCCTAGCCGAACAATTCTATTTCTCTTCCATCTAGCAAAAGTTACTACCTTAGTTCAATTTCTCAGTTTAAATGCTCCAAAAATCCTGCATACAATTCTCAGGGACATGCATGGGAAGACCAAATGACTGTCCCCCGCTTATTAGCTGCCTGACATCAAGTCCCCTCCCTCTGGCTGACACTGGTTTCCTGTCCCCAAGCCAATCTGTAATCCATTCCAAGAGCTCTTCCCCTAAGCTATGTTTTTGATCTCGTAAATCAATCCATGTGTCCTGCAGTTGCATCACACGCTTCTCTGCTATCCAGCTGTCCACTGTTTCACCCTGATCTATTCACTAGACAGTATGCTCAAAGGGTTGAAGTCAATTAATATGAAAGGGCACATTGTTTCTCTAGTGCTCCTCACTTGTGGGTTGGTGCTGGGAATTCTGCAAATTATCAATTAACACGCTTTCTCCTATTGCTTCCAGACATGATTTTCAATATATTTTCATGAACCTTGAAGTTCATAGGGCCAGGTCCTATTTGTTTTCTTTTCTAAATATCAGGAATGTAGAATGTATTTGTGTTTTATTATCCAAACATGGATGTATTTCCTTCTTTTCTGTATTAAAATTAGTGAAAGCTTATTTTAAAAACTCACATTAGTTTTTGAAACACACTCAATACACAATAATATAGAAGTAAAATGAAGAAAGAAAAGGCACATAGGCATAAGTCACCATTTAATGCATTGCCTGGATTTCAGAGATTATCTCTCTCCGGATCACTTTCACATTCCTTTTTCTCAAATCACCTGACCAGTGACTAATGATTCAATCCCAGGGACTGGCCAAATAGTCCTGAGTGTCTGGTTGGCATCTTAAATTTAACACGTACCAAATACACTTAATATTTTCTTCTCAAATAAAATTTTATTGGCCAGTTTCTCAGGACAAAGTCTTGCTGTTATCTTTGAATTGACTCTCCCTATCTATCTAGCCGTATAGAATTCATTTTTGCAAGGTGTCATCTTTCCCTTCATTCCTCTGCTGCAAACCAGACTCTCACGATTTTTATTTAGAGAATTGGATTAAATGATTTTTCTCTCCTTCAGCCACTCCTAGCATGAACCTAACACAACCACCAGATCAATTATTTTATTTTAAATTACATCAGTTTATTTTAAAACACAGCCTGTCCTTACTTAGTCCACATTTCCAGTGGACTACAATTCACATTCCTTAGCGTGTGTTTAAGACTTCCCTATACCTCTAAGTACTCTAAGCTCCTGCAGACAGAACCAGGAACTCTCAGAATATATATTTCACAGTGTTCCATCTGTGTGTATTTACGTTCATTCTTCTGGAATGCCCCAATCCCCAAGTGTCATAGTTCTACCTATTGCTAACCCTTTACATTTTCCACCTCTCTCAAGAAATCTTCTCTGATACATCCATTCAAAAATAATCCCTCTGCCTCCCATAGTACGTCTTATTTCTTTTTTAAATATGCATTCTTTAAATCATCTCATAGATGATTTACCAACACTTCAGTTCAGTTAGGTATTTAAATTGCACTTTATTATTAGAGTATAGTTTTAGAAACCATCACAACACTGTTTTTATTATTATTATTTTGATGTATAGGATTTTGGAGTTGGCAGACCTAAAATCTTTTTCTGCCTCTACCAATTTTGCTTTACATATTTTTATCCTCAATTCCCTCACCTGCAAAAAGGGTATGATACTGGCCCCTCCAACGGATTTCTTTTTTTATGTGTGAGTCTCAAATGAAAATCTCTACCAAGCACTTAGAGAGTTTCTCATATGTACCAAGTGCTCAGTGAATATTGGCTATTGTTATACCACAACTGAGATAAAAAGAGGTTAATAATTACAGAATTTGCACCCCAAACACACTTATTCCTAAAAAATAAAGTGGTATAAGAAACACTACAGAAGAGCAGAAACTATCTCACTGAGATTCTAATTCAACAAAGGTCAAGAAACCTCAAATATGACTCTTCCTTGTGCACAAACTGCTTGCTCTATTCTGTGCCTTTCTGTGGGTTCCCTCACAAACTTCGTTCAACTCCCAAAGACAACTAAAGTATGTTCTCTGTTCTCTGTGCTGTGAAAATGTATGATGTAATTGGAGGAGATCACTTTACACGCACATAACTAGCATACAAAGTAGATTGCAATTCCAAGGAGGTATGGCCTTGAAGATGTGAGTGACTTCAAGCAGCTAAAAAAATTGGAAAATATCACCCTAATGAAAACAAGAACATGGCAAGGCAGAGTGATAGGAAATCCCCCTATATCTGGAGATTATTACTTGAATATTTTACTCTTTTGCTACTCACTTCTCAGATGAACTTAAAACTTCTAAGGTGAAGAAACTAAGGGAATAAGCTACCCAGGAAAAGAGCCACTCTTAAGAATTGTCTGTGTACTCAGAGTTCAGTGTCCACGATCAAAGAACCAAGGGAAGGAGTATTTTCCAATCACTTGTTCTGTAAGTTTTGCTGTATGGAGTAGTTGTGGTGATGCTAAGCATGGATAGTACAAATAGATAAAATGCAATAATATATGCTCATCACCATTAATGAAAAGAGAATGAGTCAGTCAAAACGAAGTTCAGTATCTTTTCCAATAATTCGAAAAACACATTATAAACACATCTATAATAAAGTTTCAGCTAAGGTTATGTGTCTTTCTTTCAGTTATATTTATTACAAAATCTGTGCATTTACCGTAACCAATAATAGATATAATAAAATGATCACGACACTAATTTGTATAGCTATGCTCCCTTTCCTCTTAAAGTGCTTTTAATATTTCATTCTCCTTCATTGACCCAATTTCTTAGAGAAGAGAGTCTAAGGAGGCCCTTTTTTATAAAGCTTATAGAGAAAGTAGGCACTTTTCTCTTTAAAATCATATAAAGAAAATAGGACCAAGTACTTTGCCAGCATGGGATATTAACATAAAACACGTGGAAAGTGCTGCTGTCGCAAAATAGCTTAGACTCTTTTCTTTAGATCCAATTTGTCACGGCGTTCTGAATTTGAGTATAACTTTTTTGGTAAAAATGACTCTTCACTCATCTATGCGAACAAATGGGACTTAAGGCATAGCATCATAAGAGGATTTCCTATGCTATGTTAAGACCCCAATATAGGGACATTCCATTGTGAATATAAATAACTCCAGTCCCTCTAAACTTGCCTCTCCATATGGTTTTGCTTAACAATGCAGCAGATGCCCTGGATAGAAACCACCTATTTAGCTATAGGCAGGCCGGCAAGCTTCTGTCACTGTGTTCTTGCTGGTAGGTCACTGGACAGGAATGCCAACCAGGGCAATTCCCTTGGCAGTCAAACTTGTAGGCGACTTGCAGGCATAGGGATATTTTAAGGCTGCTCTACCTTCGAAGCCTGCCAGGTTTGTTGTTTTGTGCATGAGGCCATGTCAACTTTTTCCCCAAGGTCTGATGCGTCAGAGAAATCTATTGGGATTAAAGCCAAAGAAAGGACTAGACGAAAATACATAGTCAACATTGACATTGGTAATTTTTCCCACTAAAAAATTTTTTTAATCAAATGAGCATTAAGAATCTCTGAACCTGTGTTTTCAATGAAAGTCTCCCCAATTAACCCCACTCATCATGTGTTCACAGAGGCAATGGAAATTGTTTCCTGAATGCAAGAAATTTATTATAAAAATTCTTAGGAGGCTAAGAGCTTTCTGAAATTAAAAAAAAAAATGAAAACTAAAATTTGGGGGGAAATCCCTGATGCCAGAAGCTGTTACTGAGTGACATTTACCTACTAAGCTGTTATATAAGTGTTATTTACCTACTATAATCTGGACTGTGGAAAAAAAGGATGCTCCCTAAGCTCATTTCGTTAACTCAAGGCTCTTAGGTCGGCATCTTCTCCCATTGATTATTTTCGATGATTCATTCTTGCTTCTTAACATGCTGCCAACCTTCTCTCCTTACACTCTTATAAAGACTTAAGAGGATGGATTTCAATAACTGCATTTACTTATTTTACTAAAAATAGAATTGCTAGTGTTTCAAATCCTGTTGGTTTATTTGTGTAACTGTGTCTTCAAGTTATTTACCAATTCTTGACAAAAAGTGTCCATTTCTTTATCTTCCAGCATTTTTTAGATATTAATACTGGGTGTGGCCCGGGTGTCAGGACTACACCAGGTGCTTTGTGTATATCATCTTTAATTTTTGCAGTAAACTGAGGGATACAGAAGAAGAAACTGAAGTCCAGAGATACGACCTAACTTTGGTCAAGTCCTAGAAAACAGCTAAATTGGGTTAAAAATATAGTTTTGTTTTTCTCTACATTTCACATTCTTTTGATGATACCTTGCTTCTATGTGTGATTACAAGTGAGACTATTTTACTTTCTAGTTTTCTCTATTGGATTTTATATTTTTTGAAAATGGTACTTTTTTTTTTTTTTAACTCTGAAATAAATAAAACGTTGTCTCATCCTTGCACCAACTTCTTGTCAGGTCATCCATACCAACTTTTCTCCTTCTATAGCCTGTGTTCACAGAATTGAGCTTTTCTCCTGGTCTCCCTCCATTCCCAGAAATTGGGATGATGATAAGAATACTCAAAGTCTACCTTGATCACTTGGACATGGCCCTGCTGCCATTCTGTGAGGGCTTCCCAAAGGAGATCAGACAAATGAAGCAAGGCATCAAAGTATCGTTAGGTGTAGCTATGACATAATTAAAGAGAACCGAGCTGTATTTTCAAGAGAATTATTTTTTACAGGTTAAAGGCCTAAAATGTTTGTTGCCCCTGAACTCAAACCAGAATCTCTGGACTTGAATATTTGTTAGATAAAGAAGACTCAGATCTTTTGCCTTCAACTAGCCAAAGAGAATGTTGGTGCTTTAGGCATTTTCCAGGGTTTAGCCTGAACTGACAATTTAATAGCTTCCTACAGAAAGGAATGATATTCAAGAAAAGTCAAAATGACCTTCTGTCCATCTATCTCTTAATACATTCCACATTTTCTCCTTTGAGCTTTTACCAGAAAGTTTTTATTTTCTACTAGGCAAAAGACTAGGTACTTTATGATTTTTTTCATTTAATCAAAAATCAAGCATTATATTCACATTGTAGATATTATCATGCCAATTTACAAATGGTGAATGGGCCTTGAGAAGTTAGGGACATTTTTACAATGTCATTCAGCTAGCAATTAATGGACACGGACTTTAAACATGTATATTCTTCATACCCAAGTCTTGCTTTGGCCTATATATGTCATATTGACATAAAACAATGAATTAGGATTAATTGTTATGTTCTTTCTTTTGAGGCTCAGTATAAGACATGATAGAATATTTCTTAATTCTCTGTAAAATCATCATTGAAAGTTTTTCTATTTGTTGATTGTGCCTTCTATGGGAACTAATAAAATAAATTTCTTCCAAATTTGGTTTGAGGAAAAAGCTTTATTTCTTAAAGAACTAATGTTTTATTATAATAAAAAGAAGTATGTAGGTTTTTATTTCTTGTTTGCTTGCTTTGCTTGCTTTGCTTCCAGGAAACTGTAGACTAAATTTTAAAGCTCAATCATGGAAATTACTGTAGTAGGTTAGGAGGTGATGTATTTTCTTCTTCATCACTTAAAAAATTTTCAGATCAACAGTCTTCTTTTATTCTAAGTCTGAAATTCAGTTTTAAAGAAGAGGTTTAAATTATAAATAATTGATATAGATTCAGAAGCAAAACCCATATTTTTAAAATGAGAGCTCTCAAATCTGTCTCATCTACCTGTGTTGTTCTTACCCCATCTTTTTTTTTTTTTTCAGATTTTGAGAGCTGAACTTCTTGTCATAGCAAGTCTTTAGCATTACTCTTTCAAAGCTCAAATTGAATATTTATTTAAGAAAAAAGCTTGCAACATTCTTTTAAAGGACAGAACTTACAAATTAGATTTTGGTTTAAAAATGATGAAATGCCAAGTCTTAGTTCACAGTTTATTTTAAATTTTATGAGAGTTTGCACTTGTCTTCTTCTCTCCTCCTGTCCTTCCTGAAACATTCCAGTCATTATCACATCATATTTATAGCAGTCTTTCCTCTGAAAATGTGTTCATGGAACACTGACCATGTTTCATATATAAAAATGAATCCAAAGTAAATTGATTGAAAATATACATATTGTGTTTGAGTTAAGATGATGTCAAAGCAACTGGGCAACCGGTTACCTTGGGCACCTCAGGTGTTCAGTGCATGTCATTTGGCCAAAACTGTGCTAAGATGAGTCTAGGTAGTTACTTGGCATTGTGGCAAACTAAAAGTTGACTAAATTTTGCATTTTCTGAGTAGTTCTATTGATGTCCCCTGGGGTAATTAGTTTCAGGTGTTTCAACAGCACTTTGTTTTCTGTCTGGCTTGACACAATTTGCTTTTCTGACTATATAGGGTAGAGGGCATTTCATGCCCTGAATCCCAAAGATGTGAGCCAAGCATTGGTAACTTCTACAGCTCTCCTCTTTTAATTAACCTTCATGCATTTTAAAATATGCATATCTATCCTCTAATATTTATACATAATCTATTTGTGTATTTAATTTGCTATATGTATATGAAATACCATTTATTCAGACTGACTTCCTTGCTGAGTTTCAGAAAACTTTTTCTGCATTAGCAGGGGTCTTAGAATAGATGCAGGAGAAAACATTATTAAGCCTGTAACAAGATAACCTAATTTGCCAAATCTGAGACTATTGGAGCTGACAGATCGAATGTTACCTTTCAGGGAAAGTGTTGAAAATAGCCCTGGAACAAAACCTTTGGAGAGAAGTTGTTAGTAATTTGCCAACTTACTTGAATGGTGATGAAACAGGAAGAAATAATATCATTTTTCCCTGTTTGTGATTAGATAGCTGATATACTGTATAAAGAAGGGCAAAGAATGATTTGTACACTCTAATCATACCTAAATTCCAGATTTGGTGGGGCTTGTTCTGGATTTCACTTTTCCAGAATATATTACTAGTAGCTGACTCAAGATGATTTCTTAACATAATGCCTTTAGCTAAGCATATGTATCTTTAGCATTTTGATGTTGGAAGTGGCAATATAAAATAATTACATCCAGAACTGTAAAGCTTACTGGCTGTGCTGCCACTGTTATATTTATTAGCAGGTTATATTTATTAGCATAGGTTATAAAATGAAGTGGGATTTGGCAATTTTATGGTCTACTGATCAAGGTAGATAGCACAGAAAGATAATTTAGGACTTAAAGTGAACAGAATAGTTGGCCTGTAACTACTGATCAATTATTCAGATAATCACTTTACTTCCTCCCATCTACATAATCCCTGCACATATATGACGGAGACACACAAAAAAAGACTGACCAATTACAGGGATGTTATTTTTATGACATGAACCCCTTTGACCCAACTTTTTCATCTTCCTTTTTAATGTCTGAATTACAGGACATGATGAAACATTTTCCACTATGCCTCCACGTTGCTTGTGCAAGCATCTTTAGTTATGACCTCCTGTGGACTGTAAGAGTGGGGATGACCCTTTGACCTGCTGCAGGGTGGCCAACTCAGTTAAGTTCTGCGTTGAGGGGAAGGACCGAACTCTCTTTTGTGTCACATTCTTGAAGGCTTTTCCTGGCCAGCGTTGATTTGGCAGGAGTGTGCACTTGGGCTGCTGGGCTGCTGCCAGTCACTTGGTCCTGAAACTGGAGTGAGTAGGATCCTGCCAAAGATTAGACTGAGAAATCTGGATGCAGGCTGGCAATCCAAGCAATGGCTCCAGCCAAATTGGCACAGTTGGGAAAACCTTGGAGAATCACAATTATTTTAACAAAATACAAAGTTTGTGAGCTTTCTAAACATTATGTAAATCAGCCTTGATTTCTAAGTCACAGAAGCTCAGAGGTCCATCACTTGCGCTACACCTATAAAAGTATTAGTGGCCTGATTCATGTCAAGTTGAACTTTGGTTTGCAAAGACAGCCTTACACGGTGCTGCTCTGGGCATGCTTCAGTACCTACAGCGGCAGGCAGAAACTCCAGGTATTTTAACACCTTTCTCGGAGTTCTGGTTCTCATTCCTATCGTGGCTCAGGAACCGCCAGTCTGTGAGTGTATTTGTGCATTGAGGAAGTTGATGTAGAATATTAACAGTGCCATTTATGGAGAACCCACTCTTCATGCCTCACAGACGTTATCTCATTTAAGTTAATCTTCACCGTGGTTCTGTGAAGCAGGTATTATTGTTATTTCCATTTTTGCCTCAGAGAGCTGAGGTTCAGGTTTCCCAAATGCCGAAGCTTATATTTAAAACAAAAAATTCAGCTTGATTGAGGCATAATTGACATATAGAGTTATAAGAATTTGAAGTGTACATTGTGGTGATTCGACACGTAAACATTATGAAAGAATTCCTCCGTCTAATTAACACACCCACTACCTCAATATTGATTGGTTGATTGATTGATTTAGTGAAAGTGTTTAAGTTCCAATCTCCCAGTAAATTTCAGTTATACAACACAGGGTTCAGTATAGTCACCATGCTTTACGCTAGATCCTCAGACATTATTTATCTTACGGATGAAAATTTGCACCCTTTTACAGCCTCTCCCCACAATCTCTAGCCACTAATTTTCTACACTCTGCTTCTGTGAGCTTGACTTTGTTTTTTGGATTCTACAAATAAATGTTACTGTGCAGTATTTGTCTTTCTCTTTCTGGCTTATTTCACTTAGTATAATGCCCTCAAGTCCCATCTACATTGTGGCAAATGGCAAGATTTCATTTTTGTCATGGCCACATAATATCCCATTGTAGATATACCCCATCTTCCTTATCAATTCATTCATTGATGGACACTTGGGTTGGTTCCACATCTTAGATATTGTGAATAATGTTGCAATAAACATGGGAGAGCAGGTATCTCTTTGATATTCTGTCTTGGATATGCACCAAGAAGTGGGATCATATGGTTGTTCTCTTTTTAATTTTCTGAGGGACCTCCATATTTTTTTCCATAGTGGTTGCACCAAATTGTAAATCCACCAAGAGTGCACACGGGTTCCTGTTTCTCTACATCCTCATTAAGACCTACCTCTTGTCTTTTTGTTGATATACATTCTAACAACTATGAAGTGATGTTTAGTTTTGATTTGCATCCCCCTGGTGTTTAGTGATGTTGAGTGATGTACATTATAGTGCTTTTCAAAGTTTGATGTACTTAGAAATCCCCAAGGGAGCTTTTGAAAATGCTGATTCCTGGGTTCTGTGCAAAGAAATTCTGGTTTCATAGGCTTGGGACAAATTGTCATAGATGATGCTGATACAGATGGTTAGAGAGCCAGCCTTAAAAATACTGCTCTATACTGTCTTTGGATTGTACCCGACGGTGTAAACACATGTGTGAGAGCAGGCCATTTTTTTTCTTTCTAAACTGCTCCTAATGAGACCCAGAAGCATCAGCTGCAGTCTATTCTGTGGTGTTGTACTGACTTTCCTTAACACAACCCCCAAACCCTTCTCTATTCTTCTCTCTTCTACAGGGCTCTTGCTTACACCTGAGCCCTTAACTTGCCATATTTTGAGTATCACTGAGACATGTTCGCTATCTTGTGAAGCCCCCATGATCTGAAACATACCTGAAGATTTGAGTAAAAACTTTATATCCTAGACTTGTCACTTGTTTGTGGCAAACAGATAAGCTCCTTTCTTCAAAAGATTTGTTACAGTATTCTGGGTTAATCATGTTTTTTCCTGCTTGTAAAGAAAAGACATCTTACTGCACCATAGAAAGTAAGCCAACGTTATTTGAAATCTTAAAAAAAAAAAAGGTTAAATAATTAATTGCATAGCTTAATCTACCAGTCTGAAAAATAGAGGTGAAATATTTTGACAAATAATTTGGGGAGCCCTTAATATATTGTTAATTTCCATCTTTAAAAACGGTATTATTTTACTGAATATATCTTATTTCTTAGCAGAGAAAAACCTAAGAAAAGTCCAGTGTTCTTGCTTCAAAGCCTGGGCAGAATTTGGCCTGAAAATGTGAGAAATTTAAAAATACCTACAGAAAATAAGCAAATAAAAAGAGACATTTTATGAGCTTCAAGAATAGCGTCCTTAAGACAACAAGAAAATTTCCATGTTTATTTTGTTTTACCTAGTCTAGATACACATTTATGTAATGTTATATTTTAAAAACAGAATCCAATTTTTAGAATTCTATTGTTTAAAAAAATCAACTAAATGCTATGTATATCAATTCATAACTTTAAGATAGTTTTTTTTTTTTTTGTCTAAGCAAGACTTCCTATAAAAATTGCACATGCTCAAATTAATCAATGTAACTTATGGTTTTTCCATTTACATTTACTCTGAAATTATGGTGATTTCAAAGGATATTAAATTTTATTTGATTTAGCATCTAGACTGAGAGACCATATTTCTATGTTAAGTAGCTAGGCAAACTATAGCAATGTTAATAAAGACTTATGATTTGAGGAATAGGGCAATCCAAATGTCATCGCTTAATTTTAATTTTGCTTAGGTGGGCTTTAGAGAATTTTTTCTCTGGAGGTCTTTTCATAAGCCTTGCTAAAGGAAGATATTCCCAGAGATGCAAGGTGCAAGAAGCACGAAAACAATGTTTTGATGCTTCTGTGACACTTTTGGCTGTGGCTTAAAAAAAAAAAAAAGAGTCTGGGAGCTCTATGTTAGAGCAGAGAGTTAGCTTTTCCTGGGTCACTGTTGTTTGGGGATGAGGGTATAAATGCATTATGGATGACCTTCACATCACATAAAAATGTGGTATACATCACAGATACATGAAAGATGTGACTAAATTTGTGGCATTATTGAATAGAGAGCAGGTTGTAATAGAACTTTGCTGTATTTATTCCAGTAAATTTTTTATATAACAATGTTAATGATGTTCTGCACCAAGTCAGAGGGTGGAGGTGTCCTTTTGGTAGTTTTAGGTGGTAGCTTTTCAAGGGAGTGGAACTTTAGACTTGAGCAAAAGGAACAGAACATTTGGAAGGTCTTAGGGGAAAGTGACAAAAGAGTGGGTAGTGGGAGGAATAGTAACACAGGAGGAGAGTAGGGAAAAGGTGAAGCCCTGGATCAGTGGACTAGAAAGGAATGGAGAGCTCATTTCAGCTGGAAAAACTGATACGAGTAAAGTGATGAGATGGAAATCAAGTCATGTGCATAATCAGAAAGAAGGTATATTTGAAAAAAGTCAGAAATCCAAATTAGAGTAAAAAATTAGTGAGGTTAGAGATTATGTGAGAGTCATTTGATGGAGGGCTTTGAATTCTAGATTTTAAAGGTCAGATTTTTTGAATAGGTGATATGGTCACCCGAAGTTGCTATTGGAAGAATCTGTGTAGACAACAATGCTGAATGAATGAATGAATGAATGAATGAATGAATGAATAAATAAATAAATAAATAAATAAATAAATAAATAAATAAATAAATAAATAAAATGAATCCTGAGGCAACATTAAGCTCACATTCCTGCATCATGATAATTATTGGGAGGCAAATGTTACCAGACCACATGGTGGAGCATGTGTTCTCTAGGTAGCCAGGGTCATTTACATTTAACCTCTTAGTCATTTACATATAACTGCTTGACACCTCTTGGTATTTGAGTTTGCAACTGCTTCCTGTCCTGAAAAGTTGTAGGGAAAAAAAGTAGGATTTGGTTCCTGGAGTCAAGAGTCTCTCATGGTTTGTCTTCCTCTCTGTTTTCTTCCCGGGAAACAAACTGAAGGTTTTGGAAAGGAAGGTGAGTGGGGGGATAGGGTAAGCGGGTGATGGGCATTAAAGAAGGCACGTGATGTGATGAGCACTGGATGTTATGTGCAAATAATGAATCATTGAACACTACATCAAAAACTAACGATGTGTACTGTATGTTGGCTAATTAAATTTAAATTTTTTAAGAAGAGTAGGATTTGGCACTCATGTCACTTAGTTCTGCAGATGACAGATGATCCTCAAAGGTTTGTCCTCCTGACAGGTTGATAACCAAGTGGGCAAATCATTTTGCATCTCTGTCAATGGGCCACCAGTCATCCAGTAACAGGGAAATGCCAGTTATTCACCGTGCTGGTTGTTTTGAGTGATACACAACAACTGCCATAAAGATTTCATATTATTGACTGAACTTGCCATTCATTGTGTTGGCATGCCAGAGAGAGAGCCTGAGGCAAAACACAATTCAGACGAAAACATGGGCTCACCGGTTAGGAGAGTTTTCCCTAGGATACCAGCTAGCTTCAGTGATCTTATTGAGAGCGTCGTCTTAATGTAAGCATTGCTCTGTAGTTGAAAGATCTAACTATATTTCTGCCTGAACACCATCTTTAGAGATTGTGGTTTCATTTGTATGGAGTAGGTCCCAGGTATCAATATTTTTTTAAGTTCCCCACATGATTATCTAGCCAGGCTTGAGAACTATTGATCTAAGCCATTAACACTCACATGCTTCTTGTTCAGGTGTCTGATGTGAACAAAGTTGGATAGTTGCCTGAGCAGGTGACTCGAAGTTAGAAGATTCTTGCACCTGAGGTAGGGAAGGGGCGAGGTATCTTGAAGTAGCATAACTAGGTTTAGAAAATAAGAATCTTTAAGTACTATCAAGAGAAATCAAGCTTGTAGTTAGGGAAAGCATGAAAATATCTAAAAATTAACTTGGGGCAAACATGAAAGAAAGAGGAGCAAGCTGAGTAGGAGAGTGAGGCCGATGAACAGTAAGGCGTGAAGAATATGTAGGAGAGATTCTCAGAACTGAGCTCAGCACTAGACCGTGAGTGCAGTTTCTCTTATCCAGTACTTCCCCTTCATCTTGGGCAGGCAACATAGTTATAGGCAGGTGGGATGCCACTGGCAGTGGCTTGAGCTTTAGAAGACTAAAAGATCGTGTTATTGCAGAGTGTATAGAGCAGGGAATACATTTAAATATGCTGCACTTGGAAAAGCATTTTTAAAGATTTTTTTTTAAAGATTTATTTACCCATTTGAAAGACAGAGAGAGAGCAAGCGGGTGTGTGTGTGGGGGAGAGACTGAGGGAGAGGGAGAATCTTAAGCAGACTCCACGAGGAGTGTGGAGCTGACAGGTGTTCGATCCCAGGGCCCTGAGATCATGACGTGAGCTGTAACCAAGAGGCAGCCGCTCAACCAGCTGTGCCACGCAGGTGCCCCAGAAAAGCATTTTTAAAGCAGCTTTATCCCTTCTCCCTCCCAAAGTTCATATAGAATATCAGTAATCAGTAGACCCAATTTCAAATAGCGTCAAGAATAATCACTGCCACCCCCCAATTCTCATTCTCTCCCTTAAATTTCTTATCCTGAAACAATATTTAAACAACTGTTTTCTTTTATTCCACCCTACGTTTTACTTTTAATTCAGTGTTTTAAAAGTCTCTGGTGCTGCTAAACCATCCCTTCTCCTTCTGGAGGGGCAGCTGTAGCTTGGGAATCAGTCAGACTGGGTTGAAGTCCCAGTTCCATCGGTCACTGAATGCAGGGACTTGATCAGATTACTTTGCTTCTCCCAGTTTCAGTGTTCTCATCTTTAAAATGGGACTGGATCATCTGTCTCTTACGGGTCTTATGATGATGGGAGGAAGTGTGTCATTCCATACCTATGTATAACAGCTACTCAAAAACACGAACCTTTGCTTTGGCCGGAGAGAGAAGATGAATAGAAATGTCTAAATGCTACCTGTGGGCTTAAATCACAGAAAAGAGCTAGCTCTCCTGGAAGATATGCATCAGTAGCAGTCAATTTTGATTTAAACCTTTTCCCATAAATTTTACCTAGTTCCTGTATCCCTGAGAGTAAGTAGTTGAAGTTGGCATGGGTTGTGAGATGGATTATGCCCAACTTTGTTTCACAATCTTTACACCCACCAGTTGTGAGATGTAGGTAGCATTTACTTAGAGGAATGCAAAACTATTGGAAAATCACAGCCTTGACACCACACGAACATATGCATTATTTCTTACATTAGTTTAAAATGCCAATGCATGGTTTTTTGTTTTTATGTGAGGTTTTAAGATAACTTTAAAATTTTCAAAAGGTATTAAGTCAATTTTGTTTCTCAGGCAGCCGATGTAAAAGGCTTTTTTGTTTGTTTTCCACCTGATTAATGGAATTGGCTCTAGCTGGCAATGAGTGTCAGAGCTGCTATGTTTTAAACAGTGCATCTATGGTTACTTTAATACATTTCTTTATGTTGAGGATGTCCTTTTCACATTTTGAGGTACTGATGGCGGTATCATATTATTTATGTAACCTAGAGTTCAAAATAGAGTAGAAACAATTTATTTCTTGTTTGTTCATTTGTTCATAAAGCCAACAGATATGTATTAATTTTTTTTTCTTGGCCAGGCCTTATGCTTCTAAGTACTGTAGGTACTGATAGTGGTTTCAAAAAGCTTCAAGATACTGTAGCCCAGATACCACTTTCAAGATCTCTCGGTCTAGCAAACACCAATAACAAGCAAACATATTTATATAGAAGCAGTGACATATAGTAAAAAGAGGATGTGTCTAATGTCAGGCAAATTTGGCTTAAATAGTTAAATACCCTGCCACGTACTGGCTGTATGTTCTTGGACAAAGAATAAGCCTCAACATTCAATAATACCTCCCTTACAGGATACCAATGAGGATGATCAGTAATAGATGCCCAGGGCTTAGAACAGTGGGACACAAAGTAAAAGGAAATCACTATCCTTATACCTAACTTAGTAGGCTCTTGGTTTGTCTATCTATTGGGAAGACCAATATCATATTATGTAACTCAGTAATGCTGTTGGTTAGGCAAAATAGACAGTATTATCGTTATTCATATTTTACAATATAGATGCCAGGATTTAGTGTAGTTAAAAAACTGGTCCAAATTTACATAGTTTCTAAATGGTGTTGCCTAGATTCAAACAAAGCCCTTTCTTCAGACTTAAACCATGAACCCCATCCATTTTGACTCTTCCTACACACTATTCTGCTGGTCAGATCTTTTTTTTTTTTTTTTTCATGTTCAGTTAGCCAACACATAGTACATCATTAGTTTTTGATACAGTGTTCAGCAATTCATTAGTTGCATATAACACCCTGTGCTCATCACAACATGTGCCCTCAATACCCATCACCTGGTTATTTTAAGTTTTCTTTTAGTGACTCCAATGTGTATGTGTAATTTGGGGGCATATGATAGAAAATATTTCGGGAATGTGGAATGCCTGTTATCCCAAACACTTTCACAAAGAAAAAAAAAATACAACATTAAGTAGGGATGAGGGTCCCGTACTTGAGAATTAAATACTTATGGCTAAGTTTGATAAGTAACTTCCTGATACATTTTTGACAACTCATACATATTTACTCAGGAAAATGACAAGAATGACCGCCAGATGTTCCTTTAGGTGAGCTCTGAGGAGTTTCTTCAGGAAACTCATTCTGAAGGTAGAAAGATCCCTGAACTGAACTTGACATGCCAAGAAAGGCTTAGCTATCTGGGATGGGATTTAAGGAATTATTGATATGCAAAAGTATCTATTGGCTGCATTTGCCTCACTTGAACTAATACCCCAAGCAGGAGTATAAAACCAAAGACTGGAAGAACAGTTTCAGCAAGAATCTTCCAAACCCTGACAGGTGTTGGGGCAGAGGTGGAGGGTGGGAAACAGGTAGCAGTGCTTGGGACCCTTCTAACAGTGCATATCTCAAAAGCAAGAAGCAACTTCCATTTCTACCCTTTCATCTCAGGCAGGTTCCACAAAATTAGTGACAGTACCCAGTGAGTATGAAAGGAGGCTCTGGTCCCCAGGGGACCAAGCCAGAAGCTCTGAAACCAGAAGTAATGCTCGGTATAAACATTGCTATGAGCGTGTGTTGAGCAACTCTTGTGTATTCCCAGGAATATTTGATGGGAAAACTTTGAAGTAAGGGGTTCAACTTGTGAAGAGAAAAATCAGCAAATTTAGGTGTTATAGAAAATATAACTCCATCTGAATTCCCAGGTTATGTTCTCTGGGAATATTTGAGCTATGTATATGATAGACATTGTTGCAAAGGAAATATTCATATATTGCAACCACTTCAATATCTGGGCATACTGCGCATGCTATAATGTGTTTTTTGATCTGGTTGTAGTAAATTCTATGCAGTAAATTATCTTGGACTGTAACTAAGCTTCCTTGTTCTTAATGCTAGCTCATTGTTTCTTCCACATGTAAATGCCCCACCTGTAGCACGTCCTTGCACTCTAGTGGTCATCTGTCCAAATCTTACCATTCTTCAAGGCACAGTATCAATTGCACCCTTTGTCACGAAACTTTTATAATTACCCCATCTGATGAAGACAGCCCAGGAGAGTGGGAAAGAAAAGCTACCTTGGAGTTTTGAAGTCAGGATAGGATTTGAATTTTGTTCACTGACCAGAAGTCAATTGACCTCTCCAACCTTTGATTTCCTTGGTGTAAAGAGAAATGTGAGGATCACCCTTCTTCACAGTGTTGTTGAGAAAGTCAAATGAGATGGTTTTACAGAAAATGTTTTCAGTTTGAAAATTATAGCATTATGGAAGCTTGGCAGCTAATGGAAAGAACATAGGATTTTTATGTCAGACAAAGAATAGTTACAGGTCTTTAAATACATATGACCTTCAGTTAACATTTTTTAATCTAAGTTTTTTTCATATGTAAAATAAAGAATAGTTCCTTTATAAGGTGGTGGAAGAGTATAAATGAGATAATATATTTAAAACATATGATCCATGGAGTTACTCAAGAAATGTTAGTTTTATCCTTTTTTGAAGGAAACTGTCCTTTTATTGAAAAGATTCTTTTGATACTAATCTCTTTATGCCTTTTATTTGAGCTATTGGTGTACTTTTCTCACCACCTCTATATACCAAGCTATTTCGGAAAAGAAGTGTATGCTTTATTGGTGTTTGCAGCTTTAACATTGTAGAGCTTAATAAAACTCAATAAATATTTAAGTTACTCAATGAAAGAATGCATAAGAAAGTTAAGTGCCTTGTCTGAGAGACTTTAAAAGACTAGAGAACCATCAGAGAAGTTTGTTGAGAGAGTTGGAAGAGGTGATATAGCAACTAAAGGTAAAGTGTAGAAGCACTGAAGTGGAAGCCACATGATGATTGTGGGACTCGTTTTGCTGCTGGGAGGAGTACGTGCAATACACAAGACCAAGGGCTAAGACCAACTTGTGCTTTCTGATCCAAAGATTTATTGCATTGAGTACACTCATGTGAAAGTCTTTGGGTTTCCTAGGGATTAAAGTGTGTGCATAACAACAAAACAAAATCTTAAGCAACCTAAATGTCTGTTTCTCTTTCCCTATGGGCTACTTCTCTTCAGTATATTTGAAAACAAAGAGACCTACTGTATTTGCATGGCTAATTTGTCCCAGAGGGAGATCTTCCTCAGCATCATGTACTTGTGCACACTATTCCAATTCCGGGATGGACCAGCAGGCTGGTGACTGGGCATAATTCTCTCTGTGGAAGACTGGATTCTAAGGATTAGCCTCAGCAAAGGAGCAAATGTAGGGCTGATACTTCTTCTCTCTATTGACCCTGTCCTTTTATCTTTCAAAGTACTTTAATCACAGTATAGTAATCCAGTACTTTAATTCACAGTACTTTAACAGGTAACATGTGGTTAATTTATCAGAGATTACTAGAAGTTGGGATAACCAAAGGAATTCCCATTTAGAAGGGAAAATTGGGGAAAAGAAAGAAAAAGAGAAAATTGATATATGTTAAATATTTCCCCCATATTTCATAGGAAAGGGAATTGAGAAATTATCAATGAATGTACCCGGTTTCTAACCTTTTTCCTTATTCTTCACATTCATACCTCTCTGAAATTCTGTAATTCAAATCTTTACTATCTGTGGATAGTAATAGGTTATTTGTTACAGCATAACAATTCCAAAACAGGATGGATGGCTTAAAATAACTGTTTTATTCACAATTTTATGGGTGAGATATTTAGAAAGGACTCAGTTGGGGGATTCATCACTTAATCATTTAGGATTCACTTTGAAGATGGCTTCTTCATTCACATGTCTGGTTCCTCTCTACTCCTTATTCTCTCTCTCCACATGCATTTCATTTTCCAGAACCTGCCATGTGGCTTACTTAGGCTTCTATACAGTATCGCAGCCTCAGGGTACTCAGACACTTATATGACTTTTGCCATATGCTATTGGTCATATAAGTCACAGGGCCTTCCCAGAAGCCAAGAGAAGGAAATACAGACCTCGTTTCTAGATGTAAGGAGGCACAAAGAGATGGGGGCCTTTTAAATTCACACATTTATCATTTTATCTTTTGGAAATTGTAAACTAAAGACTACCTAGGAGGTTCCTCCACCCCCACCCCACTCCATTCCTGTCTTCCTGAAAGTATATTTAACAAAGTTTGAGTGATTCAAGTCAGGTCATGAATTATAAACTTACCTTTTTATTCTTCTGATTGCCCAGCAGGTAAATATTGATATAGACACATAAGCACACTTCTTCAAGGCATACATTTATTCTCTAAGACAGTACAATTTATAAGGAGGAAGAAATATTTTCCTGACATTTTCTATAATTGACAAGGGTCTTCTCTCAGAACGGAATTATTATTTTATATTTTCATGTGAAACAATCTTTGTTATTAAATCCCATCTTCTCCATTTTACCTGTCTTTATATATTATGTTCTTTCAGTCTGAGAATAAGAAATTAGACCTTTGCTAAACTAAATATATGTTAATATCCAAGCCATTAGAAAAAAGAAGAAAGAAGAAATAGACCAAATAAAACTTTTGGAATTTCTATGAGAGATTTAATTAGATGAGTATCTAAAGGCTCTTCTGTGTCTGTCTTTTGGGAAGAGAAGACATAATTTTGTCCTTTTGGTCTTCTAAAGCTTATTTTTATAATAACACCTTGTATCTGATACAAGTGAATTAATTCATGTGTTGAAAAATTGAATGACTTTAGAGCTCAAACTTTGGGAATGTCTGGCCCAGTGTTTTCAGACTTAAAAAAAAAAATCAACCTAATTATTTCTCTCCCTAAATTTATATTTCAATTAAATAAAATTAGCTTCAAATATATAAAGTATTCAAAAGCAGAGCTACTGTGGTTTAAATTAAAGAAAGTTGGGGATTGTGGTGCCCCAGCCATCATTCTACCCCTTCACTGTCCCTTTTTCCTTCTCTAAAGTAGCTTCTGAGGAACTTTCAAGAAAACCTAAAATTCAGAAAAATACATCCCACTCCGCATAATGTGAAAGATCTGAGGTCCAATTTGATTAAATAATCTGCCCATAGCTATCTAATAATCAGTTCTCATAGCTAACACATATTGAGTGATTAATGCAAAGTAGGCACTCTTCTAAGCATTTGGCATGGCTTAAAGCAACCAACCTCCACATCAATTCTATGATGTAGACACTCATTAGCCTCATTATGTAGATGAGGTCAGAAAGCTTATATGATTAGAAGCAAATCTAAGACTGGAACTCAGGCATCCATAACTCAGAGCACTGTTCTTGATGCTCTACAATTCTGCCTCTTACAGAATCACCTCAAAACACCTTCACCCTATGATTACAACGGAATTTTGGCATCAACAAAGTCATATAAGTAGTCTTTACTACTCTGTTTACTTCAGCGCTTTCCAGGAACCTAACAAGTCAAAATTGTGACATTCTTCTGTGTCTGTAGTATTTAACTAAAGCTCCGGTTGCTGTAGGCCTCTTGTGCCATAGAAGTTGCCTCAAATTTTGTCATCACAGGTAATTTGTGGGTGTGAAAACTTCTGAGTCCTGGAGGGAACAATGGTGGAGAGGAGTTGGAAAGGCCTAGCCAATATCTATGTGCAGAATTAGACCTGTAATAACTAGGAAAAATCTTATTTTTTTTCTTTTATTTCTCTAGGGCAGAGACTCTGCCTACAACTATATCTTGATGTTCCCCATGTGTATTGCAGGCCTTGAATACATATTTGTTGAATTAGCGGACAAATTGGCAGCATTATCTCTTTCTCTAATTAACAAAGTGACCTAATGCCAAACAGCTCTCTCCATTCCTCCCTCCCCAGCCTGTCTTGCTATTAATGGCACAAGGGCCAGCTGCAGAGTGATGGAGACAGCTGTCTGCAAATTACTGGTAAGGGGTAGAGAAGAGGCCCAGGATGTCTGAATGACCTATCAATTGGATAATCCACTTGTGGTTAATTGAGAACAAGACTCAATTAACACGTTTGTACACTGTTCATCTGCAAAATTCCAAGAAATTTAAAATCCTGAAGAAATTATACAATTCTGATGCATCGTGCATGAATATGTTCCTAAGTGAGTGAAGTTATTTAATTTGGGTTAATATGGGTGAGTGATTGACTTTCTTATCTGAAGTCAGATGGGTAGCAGGAAGAAGATGGTATTTGAAAGGCTAAGCTGAGTGAAGCCATGAAGTTTATCCAAACTTAATTTAAAACAGAAGGTTCAGATCTTGTGAATTCTGACACATACATATATGGAAAGAAGGAAAGACACTTTTTAAATACCACTATTTTAGGTAGCATAAAGTCTTTAGCTCAAACTTTTAAAACCCAATATAGTCGGATGTACAAATGATGGTTCTATCTCCTGGGATGGCCTATAAAAGTGCATATTTGTTCAACATTTTAAGATCCTCAAATTGAAAGTGCTGTGTAAATACTGGGCCAGATTAGCTCGCCATGTGTCTCCCTGTGTGCACAGAGCTTTCACTGACTTCAACGGGTGGAATGTGGTGGGAGAATCTGGCTCATTATTAGTTTTCCTATTTTGATTTGATCAACTGTTGTCAATTACAGACATTGGTAATTACCCACAGAAAAGGAGAGGAGGGAGAAAAAAAAACTTGCTATCATAATATTTATCTTATCAGTTATGGTATTTTCCTATATTGAAAAAAAATATTGTGGTGAATTGTGTAACACAGCAAGTACTGATTTTACAGTGCCCTTGACTTGAGTGTATTTTTATACAGATTTTTAATTTTTCAATCAAAATCCACACGATTATACAGTAATGCTGCTTCACTTATCACTGTGCCCTATTAATCCACTGTCTGCACACTTGTGCCCCTTTGATTCTATACCCCCTACCAACATCATAATCCAGGCCACCGCTGTCCAAAACACTTTCTGTGATGATGGAAATGTTTTATATCTGCACTGTCCAGTGCAGTAGGCAATAGCCACATGTGTCTATTAAGCACTTGAAATGTGGCTAGTGTAATTGGGAAACTGAATTTTTAATTTAATTTAAAATTAAATACACACATAGCTAGTGGTTACCATATTTATTTAGGGCAGTCTAAATGCTTATGACTTAATTACTGTGATAGCCTGTTGACTGCTTTTCTCATTGGCAGGACGTTTGTCTTCAGTCTTTGTTATATAATACCAGATTAATCATCTTTAAATTCTGCTTTCATTAAGACCTTCCCTACTTAGAAACTTAGGTTGGTGTCATGCGGTCTGTCTATTACAGTAATCCGTATAATAAAGTACACCCTAAATCTGGCTACTCTGCAGAATCACTTGGGGACACAGCTTAGAGTATGTGATTCTTTATGCCCAAGATGGAGCTGATTCTGATATAGCCGATTTGAAAAATTAATAGTCTACTATTTCTACTTTTATTTATATCTACTGTTTTCATCTAGATAAAGCCATAAACATGTCTTACCTGGAATCCTGCAGTATTCTTGTAACATTTATTCCTATCTCTTTTTTGCCGTTCCTCCCCTCTCCCCCCACAGTCTATTCTCCAAATACCAGTTGAAGTGATCTTCCTTAAATTCATAATAGGTTATTCTGACCATTCAAACCTTCCAAAGGCTCTCCATTCTATAGAATAAAATGAAATTTTTTCCATGTTCATTGTCTACAACCCTACGTAGCATTTACACCTCATTATTATTATTTTAAAAACACGTTCCTTGTTTACTATTTGCATGTTCCTTCTTTGAATCCGTCAAATATCTTCTTTTCTTTAAAGCCTTTGACTTGGGGCTTTCCCTATTTGTACCATTCTTCCTGGGATCTTCGAAAGGGCAACCCCTTCTCATCCTTCACCTCTCAGCTCACATATCACTCCAGAAAGATATTCCTTGTCTACATTATCTACTCTTTCTGTCCCATCTTAGTCATTTTCTGTACACATCTTTTTATGTCCACAGGCACTTATTATTGTATCAGATATTATGTTTGATTAGTTCATATGTCTCTTCCTTATCTCCTACTGCTAGGAAATGGGCTTCCTAAGAGTGAAGATTTTCTGTTTTAATGCTCAGGTTTTTTAAGTCATAATTACCTTTTTAGTTCACATTGTTTTCAACCTCCTCAAACACAGTGGCTCGTAAAATGGTGTTTTGAGACCAGCAACATCAGCCTTATCTGGAAACATATTTGAAATGCAATTCTGTGGTCCCACCCCAGATCTACTGAATCAGAAACTCCGTGGGTGCAACCCTGTAATCTGTATGTTAGCAAGACCTCCTGGTGATGTTGATGAAGTTTGTGAATGACTAACAAATATTCAGTGTCATAAAATTTAGCAATTAATTTTTATATCATTATCTATTTCTTAAGGAATAAGTTAATTGCCTTTTTAGAGTAAAGTTATTTGAAGATATACTCTGTGAAATAGTTCCTTCATTTCTTTGAGGCTAGGACATGTCAGATCCTATTGTATGCAACCAGTGCATCGTCAGAAGCATATTTCCTTTGTTAAACTCATCTTGCCCCCCCCCCAATTCTTTTCTGGTCTACTTTTTACATGCGCTTGTTACAATATAAAAGTTCCCAAGAATATTTTTAACTTACATTTTTATTATTTGTTTCTATAGACATTAATTGTGGTCTAAAAATGTGAAATGTATAACCTACTGGTTTGCATTTGTTGAGTGTCAGAACTCAATAAATAATTGGAATAATTGCATGTGATTTCAGTGATCTTTGGGGCATCTTGATGGAGTTAGCTAATGTGTAGGACAAGAGAAAGGTAAATATCCTAGTTTCTCTATTGTGCTCCTAGTTGGCCACACATAGTGAGGAGAAACTGGAGAACTTATTTAGGTAAATGGCTTTGATCCTTAAAAAAAATGATAGAAGGAAAAGTATAAATAAAATATAAAATATAAATAAAAACAAATATATTATTATGCCTCTTTACATGTATTACTTTCCCTCTTTTAATACTTACTTGGTTTTGGATCTGTTAGGATCTTGCACCGGCGTATAACAGAATATCTAATTCAAACCAGCTTAAACCAAAGGAAGAATTTATTGGTTCTTTTATATGCAAAGCCAGGGATATCCAGCTTTAGGCACTACTTGATACAATGACTCCAGTGGGATTAGCGATCAAACTTTCTACATCTCTTGGTTCTGCTTCTCTCCATGTTAACTTAATTTCTAGACTTCACATAGTGGCAAGATGAATACTCTTTGCTTCTGGTCTAATTTTCCCTTAATTTAACATCAGCAGAGAAGAAATGTTTGCTCTTTTCAAAGTTAAAACAAAAATCCTTGTCCTTACTATGATTGGTTTGAGTTCTGCCATGAGTCTACTTCTGAGGTACTCACTATGGGTAAGGATATATCATGTATTTAATTGCCTAAGGATAAAAAATGTATCCATACCTGGCCTAGAGATTAGAATCTGTTTCACCAGACCAAATTGTTTAATTATGGGGAAAGAGTGATATTCAAGAGAAATTTTGGAGAATTGGTATCAAATGAATAGACAACAGATTTTGGTAAACTAAAATAAATATGTAAATACATAAAATAAGCAAACAAGTATATATCCGTCAAAGTTTGGGTAACAATTCCAAATTCAAAATTGTTTTCTCTTAGAACTTCAATATTTCTCCCTTGTCTTTATTTGCAGGAATGGCAATGAAAAGTCTGATGTTAACTTGATTTTTATTGCTTCAGTTGTAAGAGTCAATTTGATATCATATCTAGAGCATTTTAGCGTGTTTTTCTTTATCCAAGGTCCTACTCTACACTTGATAGATCCTTTCAGATTGATTGATGATGTATGTCTTTTTTCAGCTCAGGGAATTTTTCTCTATCATTTAATTGACTATTTTCTTTCTTCTATTCTCTCTGTTTCTTCCCTCCACCCTTTTCTTTAATTTAATTATTTTCAGTAATTCAATATAATAAACTCCTGAATTTATGCTTCATTTCTCTGAACTTTTCTGCCACAATTTCTATATTATTCTATATTTGTGCAATATTTTGGAAGTATAGCACAATGAAATCCTCCCACTTAATATATTTATTCTTCAGTTATGGCTTTTCTGTCAGTCTGCAGATGTCATCTATGGAGGGGTTTATTTTATTTTTATTTTGTAAATCACATTTTTCATTTCCAGAGCATAAAATTGGCTACTTTTTAAAAGTAGCATTAGTATGCTATAATTAGCATTCTTTGGATTTTACAATTAGGAAGACATAATTGCTCCCACCCTAGCAACTAAAGCAAGCCAGATAATCTATAGAATCATAGTTTTTTGTTTGGTTTTGTTTTAACCATAATGGAGTGAAAATGCAAAAGAAAAATAAATAAATGAAACTCCACAAAGCAGTGAATGCTTCTTGGCAGAGTAGAGAAGCATGGCTTCTTTCATCCCTGCTGAAGCTGTGGGAGAGAAGAACACTATGAGAGTTGGGTATAAGGAGAAACTGGCTAAACTTTTAATTAACTATTATTACTTGTGTGTGGACTTGATTAATGGATAATAACTATCCACAGCCATAGATGAATCTGTGCTGTTTTAACTCTTTTTTCTATGAACCTTCAATAGTGCATAGATCATACACTGAAGCCTGGGGGCAGGGCACACTGAGGCATATGGAATCTTTACCAAGTGCAAGGCAGGAGCTCCTTGAAGGGCAGGTGTAAAACAGTAGAGTTCAGACAAATTTCTCCAAAGTAATTCACATCTTCACCAAACACTGAAAACTGGTAGGAGGGCAGTAGAGTGGAAAGAGATCTCACAAAGTATAAAAGGAGACCTCTCCTGGTTTGAAAAGTTTACACCTAAGCAATAAAGCACAAACAGCACACCAATCAAGCTTATCAATAATGCCTGACAGAAGTAGGGGCATGCTTTATACTGCAAGTAAATCTCATTTCTTTAATTTCTACTGTGCTTTATTTTTATCATAAAATGGCTTGTGTAAATCAAAAGTTATAAGATGCACAAAGAAGCAGAAACATGTGACCCATGAAAGAGAAGAAGCAGTCAATAAATAACAGCATGCCCAGAGATAGACCAGCTATTGTAATGATCAAACAGAAACATTAAGCTATGAGTATAGATATTAAGGTCTAGTGAAAAATTTGGACATCATGTGAGAAGAGGTGGGCAATTTCACTAGGGAATAAAGGTACAAAAATGGAATATACATACACACTTATCAGAAATGAAGCATACACTGATGGGATAACAGCCAGGAATTTAAAGATAGGTCACTAGAAAATTCCCAAATAAACATAAAAATCTTAGAAAGGAAAAGGGAAGAGAGCATATAATACCTGTATTTGAAGTTCCAGAAATAAGTATTTGGCTCCAGAAGGGGAGATTAATAATGGGGCAGAAGAACTATTTTAAGATGTAATGGCTGAGAATTTTCCATAATTAATAAAAGATTGACATGCGGATCTGAGAAGTTTAACAAATCCCAAGCATAATAAAAACAGAGAAAAACATATGTAGTCTCACTATAGTCAAGCTGCTGAAAACCAAACATGAAAGGGAAATTTAAAGAGCAATTAGAGAAAAAAAAAAAAATATATATATATACAGTGGAGAAATGATACCAATGACAGCTGGTTTCTTATCACAAACAATGGAGACCAAAATAAAATGAAATAACATTTTAAAGTGTTAAAAAAATAACTGTCGGCACAAAATTCTACATTCAGCAAAAATATCCTTCGAAAATGAAGATGGGATAAATAGATTTTTCAGACAGACAAAAGCTGAAAGAAGTCTTTCCACAGACACTTTATATAAGAAATAGTAAAGAAAGTTGTTCTAGGTATAAGTAAATGATGTGAGAATGGAAGTCCAAATATGTGGGAAGGATGAAAAACATGGAAATGGTAAATATGTAGCTTAATAAAAAATATATTTTTGCTATTTTTGCATATTTTAATTTACTATTTGGTAATTAAAGCAAATAACATATTTTAGAATATATAGCATATGTAAAAGCGAAATCTATGACAAAAAGAACTCAAAGTGAGAAAGAATAAATCTTATTATAATGCTGTAATGTTTTTACATTTCTTTATACTATTTGACAGTAGACTGTGAAAAGATAAAGTATTAATAATCATTAAAGTAACCTTGAAAAAGTAACACAAAGAAGTGTAGCTTAAAATTAAAAAAAAAGACAAAAATGTTTTAAAAAATGCTGATTCACCAAAAAAGGGAAGAAGAGAAATGCAACGGAAGAAATATCAGATGATACAAACATAAAATAAATATGATAAAGGTACAAAACTATCAATAATTATGTTAAATATTTAAGAATTAAACACCATGTAAATAAGACAAATACTGTCAGAATTTTTAAAGCAAGAGCTACTCTATGCTGTATATAAGAAAAACACTTTACATAGAAAGGTATCTTCACAGTGAAAGTAAAAGTATTTGGAAAGTACACAAAAAATAAGAAAGCTCAGACAAAAGAAACAAGTGTCTTAACAGAAATAAAGATAAAAATTTTGTAATAGTCAATTTATCAAGAAGACATAATAATCCTAAATGTGTATATACCTAATAACAGAACTTTAACATTGTGATATTGTGACTTACAATAAGAAATATATGGTCTTTGCTATGTCTGTCACAGATCTCCTAAAACACTTATAATTTCCTAAGTGATAAAAGCAAATGGGAGTGTCTTGTGTTAAAATATTTGGCCTTTTGTCCTAAAATAGCTCCATAGCCATAAAGGCAAAACAAGTGTCTTGTTATTCATAATAACTGCTTTAATCACACTTGAGTTTATGTTAATGGGGTGACTTTTGGAAAGGCCCTAAGGATGGGGGCTCATTGCCGCAGGAACCAACCATGATTAGAGGGTTGGAACTTTCAGTCCCTCCCCTCAATCTCTGGGAAAGGGAGAGGGATTGAAGGTTAAATCAATCTCCAATGGCTAATGATTTAATCGATTGTGTCTATTTATTAAAGCCCTCATAAAAACCAAAACAATGGGGTTTGGAGAGCTTCCAGGTTGGTTGAACACATGGAGGTGCTGAGAGAGTGGTGCATCTGGAGAGGGCCTGGAATCTCTGTGCTGCTTCCCATATACATTGCCCTATACATTCTACCTAGCTGCCCCTAAGTTATATTCTTTTATAATAAATGGGTAACCTAGTAAGTAAAATGTTTTCTTGATTTCTCTGAGCCACTCTAGCAAATTAATGCAATAAGGGCTATGGGGGCTTCTGATTTATAGCTGTCATTCGGAAGCATAGGTAAAAAGCTGGATTTGTGATTGGCATCTGAAGCCAAAAAGGAGTAGTCTTGTGGAACTGTCTCTTAACCTGTGGCATCTGACACTATTTCCAGGTAAATAGTGTCAGCATTGCATTAATTTGTAGGATACTTAGCTACTGTGTGAGAATTACTTGGTGTGGGGAACCCCCACATACATATTTGGGACCCAGAGGTATCAGAATTGAAATATTTTGTGAGTAGTGAGTAGAGTGTTAGTGTAAAGGAGAAACAGGAGCACTATTTTCCCTCCTACATTCAGGTCACCAAACATGATAAAAGTAAAAGGACAAATAGAACAAACCCACAAATATAATTAGAGATTTTAACACCTCTTTATCAGTAATTGCTAGAATGAGTAGTAAAATTTTTTTAAAAAATAAGTTTATATATTATAAACCATTTCAACCAACTTGATTAATATTTACAGAGCATCATAGCCAACAATTTCAGATTACCCATTCTTTACAATTGCAAATGCAACATTCACTAAGATAGAATATATGCTGAGTAACAAAACAAGTTTTAACACATATCAAATATATGTAGCTATTCTTTGACCAGTGTGAACTTAGGTTAGACATCAGCAACAGTGAATTATATTTTCTGCAAATGCCAAATATTTTCAATTTGGAAAATGTACATTCAAATAATCCATGGATTAAAGAAGAAACTATAAAGGAAGATAGAAAATATTTCAAACTGAATTATAATAAAAACACAACACATAAAAACTTATGGGATGCTGCTATGGTTAAACCATTACTTAGAGAAATATTTATAGATTCAAATGTATATATTCTACAATATAAAATTAACACTAAAATTCAGCCTTACAACACTAGAAAAAAAGAAATTAAGCCCAAAGTAAGTAGAAGAAAGGCAGTATCAAAAATAAGAGCAGAATTAATGAAATAGAAATGGACAAACAAATTTGGTTCTTCATAGTCAGTAATGGAATTGACAAAGCCTGGCAAGATTGATCAAGAAGAAAGGAGAAAAAAAAATACCTATTTGAGAAATAAAAAAGGAGAAAGGAAACATCACTACAGTTTCTACAATTTATTACAACTGAATCAAGAAGAAATAGACACAATATGAATAGTTGAGAATCTGTTAGAGAACTTGAATTAGTAATTCAGAAACTTACCACAAAGAAAACCCCAGGACCAAAGCCCTCATTAGTTAATTTTGTCAAATATTTAATGAATATATAACCCCAAATTTAAACTCTCAGAAAATAGAGTAAATGAGCACTTTCTTCCTTTCTTTATGAGACCAGCATTACCCTGATACCAGACCTGATAAAACTAGGACAAAAGAAAATTTAAGTCCAGTATCCCTCATGACTACAAATGTAAAAATGCTTAACAAAATATTAGCAAATTGAATCCAACAATACATTATGCTAAAGTATTACTTCAGAAATTCAAGTTTAACATTTTTAAATGTTCATTTTAATTACATCTTATTTTAATTAATTTAGTTTTCAGTAAATTTAATTTGGTAAATTTAAACATTAGTGGAATAAATCAGAAGAATGATGTCATTATCTCAACAGATGCAAAAAAAAATTTTTGACCAAATTCAGCACTCCTTCATAACATAGTGTCAGCAACAGAGGAATATAAGGAAACATCCTAAATCTGATAACACCTATTTTTAAAAAATCTTGCAGATAATTTCATTCTGAATAATGGAATAGTAAGTTTTGCCCCCTGAGGCTGGGATCAAAGAAAAAATATATGTTTTCACTACTTCCATTTAACATTTAGTTATAAGTCCTAGCCACTGTAATAAGGTAAGAAAAAGAAATAAAAGACACAAGAGTCAGAAGAGAAGTAAAAGTGGTGTTATTTGCAGATGGTATAATTGTTTACATAGAAAATCCAAAGGAACCAACCAAAAGTTGTTACTAATAACTGAATTTAGCATGGTCACAGTATTGAAGTTCAATATAAACAATTATTTTATTTCTGTATACTAGCAAAGAACAAATAGAAAATTAAAATAATATTCATAATAGTGTTGGAAAACATTGAATACATAGTAATGAGTTTAGTGAAAATGCAGGACTTCTGCACTGAAAATTAAAACGTTAACGGGAGAAAATAAAGAAAACCTAAGTAAACGGACCACATTTATGGTTTCAAAAACTCAATACTGTTAAGATATCCATTTTCTTCAAGCTGATTTTTAGATTCAAAGTAAGCTCATTCAAAACCCCAATAGATATTTTCCCCTTGGAAACTAACAATCTATTTCTAAATTTATATGAAAATACAAAGAATCTGGACTACAACAAGCAATCTTGGAACAGAAGAATAAAATGCCAAATTTTACATTATCTGTTTTTAAGTCTTAATATCCTTATTATAAAGCCACAATCATAAAGACAATGGGGTATTGGCTACTTCTATATAAGTAGGTAGAGTCAAGAAATGAGTCCATATATACACAATTGACTATTGAACAAGGTACCAGGTGAAATATATAACCATACCCACTAGAACTGCTAAAATAAAAATGATTGACAATACCAAATGTTGGTTAGGATGTAGGGCAAACAGATATCTAATGCATTGCAGGTTGGAGTGTAAAATGGTACCGACATTTTTGAGAACTGTTTGGCATTTTTTAAAAGAGGGTTAAACTTCTATTTACCCTGTGGCCTTGAAATTCCATTCTTAACCAAAAATACTTCTACAGGAATGTTCATAGCAGCTCTAATCACAATAGCCTCAAATTGGAAACAAGTCAAATGTCCTACAGCCAGAAGAATGGATCAGTAATATATGTTGTAATTATACAACAGAATACTATTTTTTGACCAAAAAAGTACACAATATAGGTGAATGTCAAAAGCATTTGGTTGAAAGATTATATACTTTATTATTTCATTTATATTACATCAAGAACAGATGAAATTATTTTATGGTAATTTAAATCAGAAAGTTGTTGCCTACAATGGGGAAATTGCCTGAAAGGAGCGAGAGAACTTTCTGAAATGATATAAATATTTCAGATCTTGTTTTGGGTGTTAGTTGCACAAGTATATACAATTACAAAAATTCATCAGATTGAATTCTTGAGATCTAGGTATTTATGTAAATTATACATCGATTTTAAAAGGTTTGTAGGGGTTTCCTGTTTGCTCTATTAAGTTTGTTTCTTCAGGTGTTAATTCTTGTAATTTTTAATTTGGTGCTTTTATTTCATGAAGTTGATTTTCTTGAAATCTTTCATTTTTTGTGGTTGGATGTCATCTTTGTATCAGAGAGTCTTTATTTACCTATGTGTACGTGTGGTTCTGTTTACTACTGCCTGCCTAATTGTAGAGCAATGGTATGACATACTGTTGGGGGTATATACTAACAGCTCATTTCTCAATAATGAGATTCTTTTCTCCCCATGACAGTGGGGATTCCTCACTGTCTCTTTTGTCCACATGCACGCAGTCAATGCTGCAGTCTTCCAAAGATCTCTGTTGCTGCTGCTGCTGGTGTGTATGTGTGTGTGTGTGTGTATGTGTATCTGTGTATGTTTATTTGTTGGGGGCAGAGAGAGATTGGTTAATCTGCTAAACTACTTCAAATGTGTTTAGACACCACATCACCCTGATGGTTGCTCAGCTCTCTGAGTGTGAAACAACCTTGAAGCTCCTTCTACCTTCTGTGGCAGTTTTCTTCATGCATATTTATTTTAACTGCTTTCCATGTGGTGCAGATTTCCTAAAATTTCTGGCCCAAATTAACTCCCTTATGCTTTTCAAGTGCTGTAATGAACTTACAATTAGGGAAAATGGGTGTGTTTTGTGTCATTTGTGGAGATTTAGACACAAACACATTTGCTCTATTTGCCATCTTGATCCAATTCCCGAAGTCACTTTTAATTAGCAGCTTTGTTGATACTTTACATACTGATATACCTTAGTGACTGTCATTATTACATTCTGTGGCCCTGTATAATGATCCATTGACCTGCACTCTTGCTATTTGTAAGATAGATACTCGACAAGTTCAGAATGGTAGACAATAGATTTATCTCTAAGGTAAAGGCAACTTTGAAAAGGAGAAAATGACTTCAACATGTTTGTGTTTGCAAGAAATGGGATTGATGTTTCAGAATCTCTACCTGGAGATTCAACTCAATAGACAGACAACCCCAAAATGATAATATAGGAGAGCCCTACTCAAAATCACCTAAAATCTTCCTAAGCAACCTGGCCCCTGACTATTTATCATTCTACTGTTGACTTAACACTTTAGGAGGTTGTGTCTATAAATGAAGGGTGCATTTGTGCACTAAAGTCAAGTGCTATTTGCTGAGGATACTATGACTTTGATTTCACTTTCTGGCTGATAAAAGCAGATGGGAAAGGTTTTCTCTTATTGTTTGCTTTCCCATTAAAAACAAATACTGCCAAAAACTAGGATTGAAGTACCACAGTTCCTTCTCTCAGCTGTTATTTAAAACTCTTCTCAGAACATTAGATAGTACAAATTCATAGGAAGCCAATAGTGAAAACAGCATTTGCTAGTTCTTTATCTGCCCACTGTACACAGATCGTTTGTAACATCGAGAGCTGATATGATATTGAATTCATGCAGGGTGCTATTCTATTGACAACTTTCTATGTTATAGAACAGGAAACTGAATGAAGCATAATTAGGCAATTTAGATTCATTTTAAAAAGATTATAGTAAAGATTTTATGAAAATTTAAGGCCTTTACAATGTCATTTAAAGGAAGTCTAACTTTGGTTATTATGATAAATTGACATTAAATCACTTCCATCTAATAAAATTTTGGTACTATATTTACAGTTTCTAAAAAGTACTGTAACAGACTTTTCTGACTTGTTTAAAACATATTTCATTGTAAAAAAGTTAGAAATCCCTTAATTGTACAATTAAGTGGTCAATATCTGAAGCATTGTCGTTTTCCTGCCTAGATATATTGTTCTATTGTAAGAGCATATACTTTTATCAATAGATTTTATTTAATGTTATATCTTTAAAAATGTCATGAAATTTAGTAGGGGCACCTGGGTGGCTCAGTCAGGCATCTAACTCTTGATCTCAGCTCAGGTCTTGATTTCATGGTTGTGAGCTCAAGCCCCACATTGGGCTTTGCACTAGGTGTGGAGCCTAATTTTAAAAAAAAAAAAGACACTTTAGTAGACCTTTAATGTGTATTAATATGAACAGACACTTGTCCCTTCTACTGGACAATTTTATTTTTCTCTTATAAATTACAGTGCAACCAACATCTTTGCAAATAAATATATGGGGGTATATTTTATTTTTTCCTAGGGGTTTATTCAGAGAAGCAGAATCAACAGTTCAAAAAGGGGTTATATAAATGATCTAGTTGAAGCTTCCATCTCAAGTTATTTCCAGGATTTTGCTGGTCCAAGGAGCTGGCTATTTCTTTACTCCCTCATCAAGCCTAATGGCACTTCCCTGAAAGTTGAAGATGGCCATTTTTCCTTCAGGGATTTAGGAATAGTTGTGCTCCCTTCCTGGAACCTATCAACAAGTTCCAAGATCCATTTGTATGATTTGAAGATTTTTTTCAGGCTTCTGAAAACTATAATCAAGTTATTTCTAGAAATGTTGCTTCAATTTATACTCCCACCAGTATTACTATAATCATTATTGGATATAATGATTTCTTTAGAAATTTTGATAAATTAACATTTTAAAAATGACATTTGTGTATTCTCATTTTAGTTTACATTCGTTTGTTAAAAATTTACCAGTCATTTGTATTTCTGCTTTTGTGAAATATGTATTTATGCCACGCATCCATTTATGCTTTCAATGGTTTACCTTTTATCTACATATAATTTAGATTAATTAAAAACCTGTACAAATTGACACAGATCATTGCCCATTTGGTAAATATGTTCTGATTTGATATATTTTATAAATTGGTTTTACATTGCTTTATGGAATATATATAAATATATATATATATTTGTAGTCAAGTGAATAAATTTTCTTTTCAATTGCTTTTAACCACAAAGAGCACTTATAATTATTTAAATTTTTAAAATTGTTATTAAGAATGTTTATTGTTGAAGTATAATTGTCACACTATGTTATATTAATTTTGGTGTACAACAAGGTGATTAGACAGTTCTGTACCTTACACAAGGCTCACCAGAAATGTGGTTATCATCTGTCACTATGCAATATTAATTTCCTATGCTGTACTTTCCATTCCCATGACTTATTTATTTTATAACTGGAAATTTGTACCTCCTAAACCCCTTTACTGATTTCATCCATTTCCCCCAAACCCCACACTTCTAGCAACCACAAATTCTCTGTATATATGAGTCTGCTTATGTTTTTGTTTTCCATTTTAGATTCTTCATATAAGTGAAATCAGACGGTATTTGTCTTCCTCTGTGTGTCTTATTTCACTTAGCATAATACCCTCTAGGTCCATCCATTGTTGTCACAAATGGCAAGAGTTTGTTCAAATTTATGGCTGAATAATATTCCAGAGTGTGTGTGTGTGTGTGTGTGTGTGTGTGTGTGTGTGTGTGTGTAGTGTGTACCACATCTTGTTTACACATCCATCTGTTGATAGAAGCTTAGGTTACTTCTATATCTTGGGTATTGTAAATAATACTGCAATAAACATGAGGGTACGTATTTTTTTTTTAATTAATGTTTTCATGGTCTTTGACTAAATACTAAGCGGTAGAACTAGTGGACCATATGGTATTTCTATTTCTAATTTTTTGAGGAATCTCCATACTGTTTTCTGCAGTGCTTCACAATTCCACCAAAAGTTCATGAGGCTTCCTTTTCCTTCACATCCTCATCAACACATGTTATTTCTTGTCTTTTTGAAAATAGCCATTCTGACTGGTGTGAGGTAATATGTCATTGGATTTTGATTTGCATTTCCCTGATGATCTGTGATGTGTTGAGCATCTTTTCATGTGTCTGCTGGTCATCTGTGTGTCTTTGAAAAAAATGTCTATTCAGGTTCTCTGCCTATTTTAATCACATTATCTGAGGTTTTATGGTCTTGAGTTGTATAAATTCTTTATATAGTTTTATATTAAACTCTTATCAGGTATATCATTTGCAGATATCTTCTCCCATTCAGTAGATTGTCTTGTTCTTTTGTTGATGGTTTCCTTTGCTGTGCAAAAGCTTTTTCTTTTGGTGTAGTCCCAATAGTTTATATTTTCTTTGTTTCCTTTGCCTGAGGAGATATACCTAGAAAAGTATTTCTATAGCTGATGTCAGAGAAATTACTACATATGTTTTCTTTCAGGAATTTTGTGGTTTCAGGTCTTACCTTTAGGTCTTGAGTTTATTTTAATGTATAGTGTAAATTGGAAAGTTTCATTCTTTTACATGTAGCTGTCTATTTCTTTTCCCCATTGTGTATTCTTGCCTCCTTTGTCATAGTTCAACTATATAAATGTGGGTTTATTTCTAGACTCTATTAAGTTCTTTAGATCTATGCGTCTGTTTTTGTGCCAGTACTATACTGTTTTGATTACTACAGCTTTGTAGTATATCTTGAAATTTGGGATTGTGATATCCCCAGTTTTGTATTCAAGATGTCTTTAGCTATTTGGGGTCTTTTGTGGTTCCATACAAATTTTAGGATTATTTGTTCTAGTTCTGTGAAAAATATTGTTGGTATTTTTACAAGGATTGCATTAAATCTGTAGATTTCTTTAGGTAGTATGGACATTTTAACAGTATTGGTATTTCCAATCTATGAGCATGGAATATTTTTCCATTTGTGTCATTTTCAATGTCTTTCATCAATGCTTCATAGTTTTCAGAATATAGGTCTTTCACTTATATTGGTTACATTTATACCTGGTTATTTTATTCTTTTTGGTGAAGTTGTAAATGGGATCGTTTTCTTAATTTCTCTTCCTGCTACTTCATTATTAGTATATAGAAATGCAATGGATTTTTGTATATTGATTCCGTATTCTGTGACTTTACTGAATTCATTTATCAATTATTGTAGGTTTTGGTGGAGTCTTTAGAGTTTTCTGTATATAGTGTTATGTCATCTGCAAATAGTGAACGTTTTACTTCTTCCTTACCAATTTGGATGCCTTTTATTTCTTTTTCGGGTCTGATTGTTGTTACTGGGACTTCCAATACTGTATGAAATAAAACTGGTGAGAGTAGACCTCCTTGTTTTGTTCCTGGTCTCAGAGGAAAGGCTCTCAATTTTCTAGCATTGAGTATGATGTTAGTTGTGGGTTTTTCACATATGGCCTTTATTATGTTGTGGTATATTCCCTCTAAAACTAGTTTGTTCAGAGTTTTTGTCATTAATCGATGTTGTACTTTGTCAAATGCTTTTTCTGCATCTCTTGAAATGATCATATGGTTTTTACCCTTTCCCTTATTTGTAATGTAACAGGATGATTGATTTGTGAATATTGAACCTCACTTGCATTCCTGGGATAAATCCACTTGATCATGGTGAATGATTGTTTTAATGAATTGTTGGATTTGGTTTGCTCGTATTTTGTTGAGGATTTTTGCATCTTTTTTTCATCAGAGACATTTCCCTGTAGTTTTCTTTTATTTGTAGTGTTTTTATCTGCTCTTGGTAGCAGGGTAGTACTGGCCTTGTAGAATGAGTTTGGAAGCTTTACTTCCTCCTCTATCTTTTGGAATAGTTTGAGAATAGGTGTTAACTCTTCTTTATATGTTTGGTAGAACTCACCTGTGAGGCCATCATCCTAGACTATTATTTCTTGGGAGTCTTTTGATTATTGATTCAATTTTGTTACTAGTAATGGATCCGTTCAAATTTTCTATTTCTTCCTAATTCAGTTTTGGAAGATTGTATATTCTAGGAATTTATCCATTTCTTCCAGATTATAATTTGTTGGCATATGATTTTTCTTAGTATTCATTTTTAATCCTTTTGTATTTCTGTGGTGTCAGTTTTTATTTCTCCTCTTTCATTTCTGATTTTATTTGAATTTTCTTTTTTTTTTTTTGATGAATCTGGCTGAACGTTTATCAATTTTGTTTCTCTTTTCAAAGAGGAAGCTCTTGGTTTCATTGATCTTTTCTATTTTTCAAGTCTCTATTTTGTTTATTTCCACTCTGATCTTTAGTATTATTTTTTCTTGTACTAACTTTGAGCTTTGTTCTTTTTCTAGTTCCTTTAGGTGTAAGGTAGATTGTTTATTTGAGAGTTTTCTTGTTTCTTGAGGTAGGTCTATATCACTACAAACTTCCTTCTTAGAGTTGTTTTTGAGGTGTCCCAAAGATTTTTGACTGGTATGCTTTCATTTTCATTTGTCTTCATGCATTTTTTTTATTTCTTCATTGACTCATTTGTTATTTAATAGCATGTTATTTACATGTTTGTGTTTTTTTCTAGTTTTTATTTTCCTTGTAATTGATTTGTAGTCTTATACAATTGTGGTAGGAAAAGATGCTTGATATTTCAATCTTTCTAAATGTACTGAGACTTCTTTATGGTCTAACATGTGATATATCCTGGGAAATGTTCCCTGGGGCACCTGGGCAGCTCAGGAGGTTAAGCATCTGCCTTCAGCTCAGATCAAGATCTCAGGGTCCTGGGGCGCCTGGGTGGCGCAGTCGCTAAGCGTCTGCCTTCGGCTCAGGGCGTGATCCCGGCATTCTGGGATCGAGCCCCACATCGGGCTTCTCCGTTAGGAGCCTGCTTCTTCCTCTCCCACTCCCCCTGCTTGTGTTCCCTCTCTCTCTGGCTGTCTCTCTGTCAAATAAATAAATAAAAATCTTTAAAAAAAAAAAAAAAAAAGATCTCAGGGTCCTGGGATCGAGCCTATATTGGGCTCCCTGCTCAGTGACAAATCTGCTTCTCCCTCTCCCTCTCCCCCTGTATCTCTCTCACTGTCTCTCAAATAAATAAATAAAAATCCTAAGAAAGAAAGAGGAAAGAAAAAGAAGGAAAAATGTTCTCTGTGCACTTGAAAAGAATGCATATTCCGCTATTTTGGAATGGAACATTCTGTATTTATCTGTTAAGTTTATCTGCTCTAAAGTGCCATTCAAAGCTATTGTTTCCTTATTGATTTTTTTTCTCAGCATGATCTATCTGTTGATGTAAGTGGGGTGTTACTGTCCCTAACTATTATTGTTTTACTATCACTTTCTCCCTTTAAGTCTGTTAATATTTGCCTTATGAACTTAGGTGTTCCTATGTTGGTTGCATAAATATTTATAATTATTATTATATTATTATATTGAATTGATCCTTTTATCATTATGCAATGTCTTTCATTGTCTCTTTTTTTTTTTTTTTTTAAAGATTTTATTTATTTATTCGACAGAGAGAGAGACAGCCAGCGAGAGAGGGAACACAAGCAGGGGGAGTGGGAGAGGAAGAAGCAGGCTCATAGCGGAAGAGCCTGATGTGGGGCTGGATCCCACAACGCTGGGATCACGCCCTGAGCCGAAGGCAGACGCTTAACCGCTGTGCCACCCAGGCACCCCCTCATTGTCTCTTGTTACAGTTTTGGTTTATAATCCTTTTTTGTCTGATGTAAGCATTGCTACCATGGCCTTCCCTCCCCCCCCCCCAGTTCTTTTTGAATAGAATATCTTTATCCATTCCTTCATTTTCAGTCATCTGTATGTGTGTTTCTAGGTCTGAAGTGAGTCTGTTGTAGATGCTTTTATCCAATAGATTAACTCATGTCTTTTGATTGGAGCATTTAGTCCATCTACATTTAAAATAATTATTGACAGGTATGGACATACTGCATTTTTTGTTTGTTTGTTTGTTTAGTTGTTTTTATAGTTCTCTGTTCCTTTCCTATTCTCTTGCTCTCTTCCCCTGTAATTGATGACTTCCATTAGTGTAATGCTGGAATTCCTTTCTCTTTATTTTCTGTGTATCTACTTAGGTTTTTATCTGTGATTATCATCAGTTTCTTACTTAACATCCTAAATACACAGCTGTCTATATTAACTTGACGGTCACCTAAGTTTGAACAAATTCTGGAAGTACTATATTTTTACTCCTCTTTCCACATTTTATGTATATGGTTCATGTTTTAAATCTTTTTATTTTGTGTATCTCTAGATTCATTTTTGTAAAAATAATTGATTTGGGTACTTTTGTGTTTTAACCTCCATACTGGTTTTATAAATGATTAATCTGTTTACTGTATGTTTGCTTTTACCACTGAAATTTTTTCCTTTCATAATTTTCTTATGATATTCCCTTTAACCTTTATTGTTAGGCTGATTTAGTGGTGATAAACTCCTCTAACTTTTGTCTGGAAACTCTTTATCTCTCCTTCAATTTTGATGCTAACCTTGCTGAGTAGAATATCCTTGGTTCTAGGCTTTTTCTTTTCAGCACGTTGGATATAACATGCCACTTTCTTCTGCCCTGCAACATTTCTTCTGGAAGATCAGAATTATCTGAAATCCTTATGCTGTTTCTTTTGTACATAACTATTTGCTTTCCCTTGCTTTTCAGATTCTTCCTTTTTATTTAATCTTTGACATTTGAATAATTACGTGTCTTTACGTGGACCTCCTTAGGTTCAACTTGATTGGTGTTTTCTGTGCTTCCTGGACCTGGATGTCTGTTTCCTTCCCCAAGTTGGGAAGATTTTTAGCTGTTATTTCTTTAAATACTTTTTTCTGCCTCTTTCGCTCTCTTTTCTCCTGGAACTTCTATAAAGCAAATGTTAGTATGCTTGATATTGTTCTAGAGATCCTTTAACCTATCCTCATTTTTTTTTTTAAGATTTTATTTATTTATTTGACAGAGAGAGAGACAGCCAGTGAGAGAGGGAACACAAGCAGGGGGAGTGGGAGAAAAAGAAGCAGGCTCCCAGTGGAGGAGCCTGATGTGGGGGCAACCTATCCTCATTTTATTTTGTTTTATTTTATTTTATTTTATTTTATTTTATTTTGATGTAAAGTTCAATGATTCATTACTTGCGTATAACACCCGGTGCACCATGCAATATGTGCCCTCCTTACTACCCATCACCAGCCTATCCCATTCCCCCACCCCCTCCCCTTTGAAGCCCTCAGTTTGTTTCTCAGAGTCCATAGTCTCTCATGCTTCATTCCCCCTTCTGATTACCCCCCCTTTCTTTATCCCTTTCTTCTCCTACCTATCTTCCTAGTTCTTATGTTCCACAGATGAGAGAAACCATATGATAATTGTCTTTCTCTGCTTGACTTATTTCGCTTAGCATTACCTCCTCCAGTGCCGTCCATGTTGCAGCAAATGTTGAGAAATCGTTCTTTTTGATAGCTGAGTAATATTCCATTGTATATATGGACCACATCTTCTTAATCCAGTCATCTGTTGAAGGGCATCTCGGTTCCTTCCACGATTTAACTATTGTGGACAAAGCTGCTATGAACATTGGGGAGCATATGGCCCTTCTCTTCACTACGTCTGTATCTTTGGGGTAAATACCAGTAGTGCAATGGCTGGGTCATAGGGTAGCTCAATTTTTAACTTTTTAAGGGCCCTCCACACTGTTTTCCAGAGTGGCTGTACCAACTTGCATTCCCACCCACAATGTAGGAGGGATCCCCTTTCTCCACATCCTCTCCAACAATTGTTGTTTCTTGCCTTGTCAATTCTTGCCATTCTAACTGGCGTAAGGTGGTATCTTAGTGTGGTTTTGATTTGAATTTCTCTGATGGCTAATGATTTTGAACATTTTTTCATGTGTCTGTTAGCCATTTGTATGTCTTCATTGGAAAAGTGTCTGTTCATATCTTCTGCCCATTTTATGATTTGTTTATTTGTTTCTCACGTATTGAGTTTGAGAAGTTCTTTGTAGATCTTGGATACCAGTCTTTTATCTGTAGTATCATTTGCAAATATATTCTCCCGTTCCGTGGGCTGCCTCTTAGTTTTTTTGACTGTTTTCTTGGCTGTGCAGAAGCTTTTTATCTTGATGAAGTCCCACAAGTTCATTTTATCTTTTGTTTCTCTTGCCTTTGGAGATGTGTCATGAAAAAGGTTGCTTTGGCCAATGTCATAGAGGTTGCTGCCTAACCTATCCTCATTTTTAAAATACTTTTTTCTTTTTGTTCTTCAGCTTAGGTGCTTTGTTATATCCTCTCTTCAAGGTCGTTGATCCATTCTTCTGCATCCTCTAATCTGCTGTTGTTTCCCTCTAGTGTATTTTCATTTCAGTTTTGTATTTTCAATTTTCATTGGATTTTTTTAAAAAAATATTTTCTTTCTCTTTGTTGAAGTTGTCACCAGTTTATTTACTCTTTCTCCAGGCCAGTGAACATCTTTATGACCACTACTTTGAAGTCTTGTTCAGGTAGATTGCTTGTCTCCTCTTTGTTTAGTTCTTTTTTCTGGTTATGTCCTGTGTTTTCATTTGGAGCGTATTCCTCTCTCATTTTGATTTACTTCCTATGTTTCTGTGAATGAGAACAGCTACTTCTCCTAGTCTTAAAGGAATGGCATTGTATGGGACATTTTCTGTGTAGACTGCTTGTGCCTGGTGGTTTGTCTGACTGACTGGAGCTGTAGCAGGCATGGGCAGGGTATTCTGGGGTGCTCTGCACCATGGCCACCCTAGTGGGATGGCTGGAGCTGATGCAGGTGTAGGCTTGCTGTGTCCTGGAGTACCTGTGTTGCTTTGGTGAGATGGCTGGAGCTATAGTGGGCATTGGGGAGTCCTGGTGTGCATGCCATGCTGGAGTGCCTTGATGGGACAGCTGGAGCTAAGTCAGTGGAGGTGGCTGCCTTGAGAGGATGGCTGTATCTAGTGTATAGTAGGGACCTGGAACTCCCTGAGGTGGCTACCTGGCCACGGTGCCCATACCCTGCTCCCATCTTAACTATCACCTTGGTGGAAGAGCATATATGATGGCTTTCACTAGCCCCTCCAACTCTGGAAGGTATTATCTCAGCTCTCTAGGGTTCTTTCCTTTATTTTCTAGTTCTTTGAAACCATGTTTTTGGTGTTTTGTTTTTGCTTTTGTTTTTTCTGCGCCCCAGGGTAGCCGGGACTGGTGACATCAGGCCAGCCTGGGTGCCTTGACTTTGCTCAGTTTGTACTATCAAGATGGGGTGGAAGCATAAAGAGCCGAGCTTGCCAGCTCCTCCAACTCCAAAGAGTATTTAATAGTCCCCCCATTGTTTGTCAGACATTCAAATGCTGGTTCCTTTAAATTGTCATTGCCATTTCAAACTACAGCTTTTTTTCTGCACCCCAGGGGGGATGAATCTGCTCCCAGTCCCTCAGGCCCTCTCCACTGCAGATTGCAGCTGGGGGGAAGGTTTATTGTGCAGAAGCTGTTCACTCAGCCCTCAGTTTCATCCAGGACGAATGCTCTATAGGTAGGTGTAGATTCAGTGTGTCCATAGGGAAGGTGAGTTCAGAGTCTTCGATTGCCATCTTGGACTCTCCCCCTTCCTCCATTTAATTTTTGAACCTACTCTTTTTCATGGTATAGATATAGCTAATGTTAGTAAAGTGTTGTGTGTTTTAGTAGAGTACGTTCAGTTGTACAAATTTAGTTTTTATTTCTAGCTTCTCCCTTCAGATGAAATCCCATTATATATTCTCTGTTATTTATAATTAACTTTCTTCAAATATGATTTCAAAATATTTTACACGAATTTATCATTAGGTAGTGGTTAATGATCCACATGCAATTTTTAGAGACTTGGTAAGACTCTTCTTCTCCTCTAGCTTCTAGCCTCAGAATTTTTTAATGTCCAAAGATAGGCCATCCAAGATCAGTTTTATCTTAGGACTCCCCAAATTAAGCTGTTTGGTTTGAAGTTACCAGTCCAGGTTCATCAAAATGTTTGATAGATAGGGTCTGAACTTGGAATTCTAGGTGCTGTTTTTTGCCCAAAGTGGATAAGATGCTATCCGTTTTTCATTTCAAGCAAATGCAGCCCAGTTGTGCCCATGGATCTGTCATCAAACACAGCTCAGGTTTCAGCTTTAACTTATCTAAATATAGGCTTACTGTGAGTGACAAGATCCTGGTAAATGGCATTCTCTGCCATCCTCTTTGATATTGTTTCTAGTAGGATGACTCATGGCTCTGCTTTGCCCTAGAAAAAGTTTCATTACGCTAGAGAGTTTTCATTGAGAAAAAGCATCATTGACAGATCAGCTGCCACCCTGACAACCTGGGTTGTTATTCGGCTGTCTGAAGATCAAACAGTGTTTACTTTCTAACGCTAACCATCTGAAGGGAATTTTAACTGGATTTCTGTGCAGTCTGATGCCGTCAGATAAAAAGACAATTGAAAGTTCACAAATATAGAGATGCCTTGGTTTCTTGGTGGGACCCCACAGAACTCTCAATGCTAAAACACTTGGATATTTTGTTGCATCATGAATGCTTTGAAGAGTACACAAAATAACTTACTTTGTTTTATATTTTATTCAGCTAACAAAAGCATATACAAACATAGGTTTAATATGAAAACTTCTTGCTATACTTGTAATATACTTCTTGCTATATGTAATTACAATACCTTGAAGCGTGGGTTTCATTAAGGAAACAGTGTTCTTCAGTTCCACTGATGATTCCTTTTTGAATGAATGACGCATGCCATTAAGCCACTGAATTTGAGTACTTAGTTTCTCACTCAAAAGGTTACCCCGTGGCTAGAAATTGGCATGAAATACCATTCTAGCCTTTGGTGCAGGTGTCTGTTGTAATGTGATCTTTCTTTGTCTTGAGGGACTTTGACATCCTCATTTCCCACTTGGAGCGTCATGCAATTTGAGTGTACACTGAGCTGAAAAGTGATTCCAGCACGGAGGATTCAATTTCTCCTTAGCATGTTCTCAGAATAGTCAGAATCCTTTCCTCCCCGCAGATGTGGAACACAGCAGGCTTCTTGTTGATAGGTTTTATGATTGATAAGGCTAACACTGCCTTACTTACTCCCTTTTGTATTTTCACGGGTGGGAAGAGGTTCAGGGAACAAGTTAAAAAACGATGTAAATCTTTCAGGAAGAACACTGTCCTCTCCTATAATCTTTGATTGTTACTTCCTCATCAGCTCCTCACTTTTTGTCCCAGAGTTCTTGGAGGATTAACTGCTCTCACTTTTGAAAACCAGAGATGTGGGAGAAATCACATTTGAGATTTTATTAGTCTCTTCAGTTTTGCAAATTAGTTTCAGAAGGTAGGGAGATCTGCGAAGATTAGTATGTGTTTTATAAGGTCACGCAGTGGTTGGTGGTTACTCAGACCTGTGTCTTAAGGTCAGTCTGCTCCATGTATTTCAGTTGTTGCCCTTGGATACCACTAGTCCATCAGCAATCTGGACCAACAGCCCTAGCCTCCTTAAGTCCTGAACGGGTGAAGGATTGTGTGCTGCTCCCTCTGGAGCCAGTTCTGAGGTTGAAAAGATGGTCAGTTGAGACTTTAACCCTACCAGAAGCTGGGATCCAGTTTCCCTGGCTGAGTCCCAGGAACCCACAAGGCTACTAACTTTTAGTCTTCTGTCTGTAAGCTCATTAGACTTTGGTGGACTCTAGGCACTTTTGCCTTTATGGTCCCTTCTTCCATAAAAAATATTAACAATTTGTTTTACAACTGTATCGGTATAAAGACAAATATAATCCAGGCTAAAGTCATTAGTGTGTATTTATTACTATTATGTTCATTTTTCTTCTAATTTTAAAATAAAATGAAAAAAAAAATTAGGAGCCCGTTAAAGTATTATGGACCCCAGACACTACTTAAAGAATAAGTATGCCCTGCCATCATATGTTTGACCAAATACATTTTTCTTTGTTCTATCATTTCAACTATAGCCTTTCCCTACTATTAAGCCCAGACCCTGCTCAAACCCTGCAAAGCATTTTGTGCGGGATTCTGCCAAAACAATCAGCTGCCAACTGGTGATATATTTTTGCTGAGAAAGATCACCCACAACCATGGCTCTGCTACCTAATTCCAAGCACTGTTTCTTGCTAAGAACCTTCGGTGCCTGACTCAGTCCTTAAATACGACCCCCTCAGATACTGACACAGGCCTGGAGTACACTTGGGTTATATCAGCTCTGTTATTTGTGCCACCAGCATATTTTCCAATAAGGCCAATGCTATAGACAGACCTTCTTGAGCCTGTCCTTCTTCCTTCCCTATGTCTTTCAGTGGCATTGAAACATACCTCACTGAGGAGTCTACTATTTACTCTCTGACAGCTGGCAAGATGATACAGGCCAAAAAAAAAAAAAAAAAGAGAGACTATTATGAGTAAATTCACTATCTTAGAAAATGATTTTATATTTCTTCGTGGTAATGCAAACCTGAGCTAGAGCTCTGGGTTCCACTAGGCTATTCCTCCCACTTTCCCATCTACTCGTTTTCCTGAAGAGTTGTTTATTTCACCTGTGACCACTTTTGTTCATGCAATGAATTTAGCAAACACTTGTTGAGGGCCTCCTTTGTACCAGGAGCTTTGCCTTGTGCTCCTTTATCGTCTACAGATTCGAAGAGCAGGTACTCTGAACTGTTGGGATTAAAATTAGAGTTCCATTTGTTGTTTTTGTTATATTGTTGGGTCTTTTATTATGAAAATAAAAACATGCTTTTGGAAAAAACACTCAAATAATAGCTAAGTATAAGAATACAGAGTGACAGTTTTGAATGTCTCTAATTCTACCAGTTATATTTCTTCAAAGGCACTGGTCTTCATCTTTCTTGTCCTTTTCTCTTTTGCTTTCAAAACTTTGCTTTTCTCCTTCACTCTGAAACCTTTTTTGCCCTTTGTCTATTATGACACTACTTTTAAAATCTTCTTTTTACTTCCCTTTCAAAGGATTTCTCCTATCAATTCAGCTGACTCTCAAATTTTGTTCTTGAGATTTCTTCTAATTTGTTCTTCTGATTTCCTTGTTTGTTTCTTTTAATTCAGTTCTTTTAATGTGTCTTCAAGTTTTAAGGACATGGGGAATTGTGCTTATAAATACGCTATCTCTACTGTCTTGGAAATACTCTTTTTTATTCATCTCTGTATCTCTATTTATAAGTCTAAGATCTCTACGACCCTAATGGTGTGTCCTCGCATTTCAGAATACATGTTTAGTTAACCTTTATCCAAAGACTCATATATGACCTCTTTTTGCCATGTAATTTTCAGACAAATTTCCATTTGGCCATTGGGAAATCATTCATTCATTCATTTCGTAGTTTTAAGTTTTTATTTAAATTCCAGTTAACATACAGTTCAATATTATTTTCAGGTGTAGAATTTAGGGATCCATCACTTACATACAACACCCAGTACTCATCACAAGTGTACTCCTTAATTCCCATCACCTGTTTAACCTCTCCCTGCCCATCTCCCCTCCAGTAACTCTGTCCACTAGTTAAAGAGTTTGTCTACTGGTTTGCTTCTGAGTTTTGTTTTTTTCCCCACTACATACATCTGTTTTGTTTCTTCAATTCCATATATGAATGAAATTATTTGGTTTTTGTCTTTTTCTGACTTATTTCACTTAACATAATACTCTCTAGCTCCATCCACATAGTTGCAAATGGCAAGATTTCATTTATTTTTTTATGGTTAATATCCCATTGTATCTGTATACCACATCTTCTTTATCCATTCATCCATCAGTGGACATTTGGGCTCTTTCCATAATTTGGCTACTGTAGATAGTGATGCTATAAATATTAGAATCACTATTTTTTTTTTCCTTTGGGTAAATACCTGGTAGTGCAATTGCTGGATTGCAGGGTAGTTCTATTTTTAACTGTTTTCCAGAGTGGCTACACTAGTTCACATTCCATTTTATACACCATAGGTGCTGATATCTTCCATTCGCCCTTGCAGACATACTCTCCCTTTATCTTTTTTCACATTGCTCTTGCCCCAGGAGGCAAGGACTACTGCAAAGATCTCTCTTCCCTGTTAGCTTACAATTTGGTTTAGCCAATGGGGGGCTCCAGAAAGTTGGAGAGAAGGGGGGATGTGAGGTTAGTGTATTTGTTCCCCAGCATGCTCCCTGCCATGTTGTTATAGGTTGGCCGTAATCCCCTGTTGAAGTGTACAGCTCCTGGCATAAAGCCTACACCATGAAGTTTCCCTCTAAGTTTCTAGGAACTGATTCTTTCCCTTCTCCTTCTGGTCTGAGGTTTGCAAGCATGGGTGTGAAACCTCAGATATTTCATCTCCCTTGTTGCTTTTTCTAAGATCTTCCCACACTATAATAAATAACCACTTTCTTAAATTCTCTTTAATTATGTAGTTTGAGTGTGCCATTTTTGTTTCTTCCAGGGCCTTAATTTATGTTTTTAAAATCTACTGAAGGTATTCAGAGGATATTCCTTAGGTTCTCCTTCCTCTTACAACGTAGATTTTGTTTGCTGTTTGTTTTAAATTCTCTCACTATAATTGCTGTCATGGTCTGCCTGCTGAAATCTCTGCCATGAATAGTATTCCGGGACTATGGTGATGTTGGCGGTGAGAGGAAGATTTTTATTCTCTGTTTACTTCAGAACATCTTTTCCTTGCTGGGATCTGAGATGAAAACAGCCTTCCCATTACAAACCTCTAGAACATTTCCTATGTAACATCACTATATATCCTTCTGGCAAGACCATCTCAGGATGTAACTATTTAACCGCCTCACACCCAGGACAGGCACAGCTAAAATAGCATCTTGACTTAGGAAAGCCTACTATGACATGGGCACTGACCATCTGCTCCCCATTCACTGATTGTAATAAAGCAATTCTCTCTCTCTTCCCATATAATTTAGGGGTGAGAGGAGACACTATCGTCTCCTTCCATTTACATGGAAAAATATGTCACATTTTGGATTTGTTAGTTAACAGCAGGGACAACTTTGCACATTAAAGTTTTCTAGCAAAAACTCTCTAATTTGTACAATATTTAAATGCTTCTTCTGACATATCTCATGATTTTTTAAGTCACTGTTTGTCTCTTGCATTTTAAATCAGATTCAATTATGAAAATACCTTTTCTTTTCCATGAATATCAGAAGCCTCTACTAACTACTTGTTTGGAGAGAAATTTGAAACAGAGTCTACCTATATATTTATTTATATTGTACATTATATATTTTATATGTGTTATATTTATATTTATGTGCTTACATAGAATATAGACTATTTTTTAATTTTAATTTTCTTTTTTACGAAGGTTTAATTGACGTATAACATACTAGTTCTGGGTATATAACATAGTGATTTGATATTTGTATACACTATGAAATGATCACCACAGTAAGTGTAGTTACCATCTGTGACAGTAGAAACTTATAAAAATTTTTTCTTGAGATGAAAACTTTTAAGATTTACTCTTTTTTAGCAACTTTCAAATATGCAACAGAATATGACTGTCTGAAGTCACCGTGCTGTACATTATATCCCCATGTCTTATTTTATAACTGGAAATTTTCATCTTTTGATCCCCTTTACCTATTTTGTTCACATCCCCAAACTCTGTCCCCTTTGGCAACCACAAATCTGTTCTCTGTAACTAAGAATTTTGTATTTTAGATTCCACATATAAGTGAAATTATATAGTATTTGTCTTTCTGACTTATTTCCCTTAGCACAGTACCCTCAAGGTCCACCCACATTGTCACAAAGGGCAAGATTTCATTCTTTTTTATGGCTGAATGGTATTCCATCACGGTTGTATATACCACATCTTCTTTATCCGTTCAACCATCAACAAACACTTAGGTTGCTTCCATATCTTGGCTATTGTAAATAATGCTTCAGTGCAGATTGGGGGGGGGTCATGTATCTTCCCAAATTAATGTTTTCATTTTCTTTGGATAAATTCCCAGAAGTGAAATTGCTGGATCATATGGTATTTCTAACTTTTTGAGGAACCTCCATACTGTTTTCCACAGTGGCTGCACCAGTTTACGTTCCCACCAGGAGCATACACAGGTTCCCTTACATAGAGTATAGTTTATGTATTTTTAGGTTTAGCCTTCTTAGTTATTAATTTCAGTCTGCTTTAAGTGTGTTAGTCAAATCATTGATAAATAATCAGATTTCTAGGTGGAAGGTTTATGGATGGTAAAATATTCGTATTCGTGTTCAAGAGACCTCTACATGTCCCTGCAGTACTTATAGTGATTTCATACATAAATGGGACAACATTTACTTGATTAGAATACTTCATTAGTCTGAACATATCTCACCTTGAACTTGTCAAATAATTGAGGTATTAATTTTCTTCCTTAGAATCCTTCAGTCACGGACAAAGGGATGGTCAATAAATTATGTGATTTGGAGGAATGCAAGGAAAGGAATTTTTAACACTTTCTGCCATGCAAAGCAGTGTTGTTTTTCTGACTGCCATGGCCTTTTATTCCTGTGACATTTAAAACTGAGCTTTAGGCACTCTAGGGCACTGATATTTAGTGAAATACATTCCAAATCAGTGTTATTTCTTTAGATCAGTGAATGGTAAACTATGGCCCGTGGGCCAAATCCTGCCTGTTGTTATATGACCTCTGGGCTAAGAATGGTTTTATATTTTTGTTAAATCAAATTAAAAATTAATTTTATAACATGTGAAAATGATACAAAATTCAAATTTCAGTGTTCATAAATAAAGTTTTACTAGAATGCAAGCCATGTCCATCCATTACATGTCCACAGCTGCTTTCATAGTGTAATGGCAGCATTGAGTAGTTGAGGCAGAGACTGCAAAGTATAAAAATCTCTGGCCCTTTACAGAAAAGTCGGCTGACCTTGGATTAGATAACCAAATGTAGTTTTTCTTTACCTTAAATAATAATCTAACTGAAAATCTCTTGTTATCCATTGAATCAGTGATTTTCAAATTATCATCCTATGTTTAAGTTTTTTTACCAATAGTTTTCTAAAGGATAAGAGGTATGCCAGCATTATTCCCACCACAAGAGCCATAGCTGGAAAGATAATAGAATCATATGAAATTGTTTAGAGGTCATTCTCTTGTTTGGTTATCAAGTATGGCATATGACATGGTACCTTATATTTGATAGTGCTTCTGAATATCTTCAAAACGTTATATAGGACCTTTTATTCACCTCAATGTGGAGCAACAAGAAAGGGTACTAAACCACTTTTGCTTCAATCTCACCAAATACTTTTACAAAGTAATGACTACTATTCTATAAAAACCATTACTACCCATGCCCACTTTGTGTACGAAAGATACATTTATGAACATAGTATCAATATATTTTCCTCATCTCCGTACTCAAAATGGGCCCCAGCAAGTAGGAGAACAGGTGTTTCAATTATGGTCTTATCCAGGACTCTTGATTCTTGATGGACAATTGCACATAATATCTTTATTTGTTGTTTTCCCCCTTGCAATCTAGTTCCCAGCAGGAAATTTACTGAGCTGCCAACTTAAGATCATCTAATTGACTCAGAAAGAATCTGAATGAGTTTCTAAATATCCAACTGAAATCAATTGTGACTCTCTTTATTTTAGGCCCCGGGCAGATTGAAATTGAGTCAATAAATGGAAGCACCTCATTCTGAAAGAATGAGAGTTGGCAGCTTCACAGCAAGCCCCACATACATACACTCACGTACACCCATGCACATACACACACATGGACACACTCACTCACACACTCATTTGCAAGTCTTATATTCAGAAAGAATACGTGACTAGATATATGTTTGGTATTTTAAAATCTCTAACTTTCTAAGATCCATGATTTCAGCAATCTAGAAAACATTTCATTCAGTAGAAGGGTAATATTGAGGAGTGTTGGTGGTAGTGGAAAACTATGACTAAATATAGTTTAATTATGCAAAGACTTTTGTGCTCTTAGTTTCTACCAAAGGTCTTGAGACTCTAATTTTTTTTGTAGTCTATTTTCCATTTTACTCAGGGAAAAGGTTTTCCCAAGGTTCATCTATTTGTGTACATTTTATGTTTAAATGTTTTCATTAAATTCCCGTTTGTGTGAAATAGAAACAACAAGAATTTCAAACAGCATTGTTACGGGTTTAGGAGCCCATCTGCCATTCTCTCCTCTTTTCCTAACAGAGAAGGAATGACTGTGAGAATAAACAAAGTGTTTAACATCACCCTTCAATGTTAGAATTTTAAGTCTCTGAATCTTCAGGACAGAGGGACCCGAATGCTCAGGTTTTACTGTGGTTTGTAACGATGATCACTATTAGAAACTCTGATGAGAGGTGAAGCATTATAGCACAAATTCTAGTGAGCATTCAGTAATTACACAAACACACAACATGAGCTATTGTTTCCAGAAGGAGGTTTAATGGTGGGACACAAGAGTCTGGTGCTGGGCAGAGAGAAAACTATTTCATTTCGGATTCTTACCAAGGAGGCTCTTTTTCCAGCGGTGGAGTTCAACACGCCCTATCCCTATTCCTCCAAGAGGAAAAGAGGGTGCTGAAGAGCTCCAAAAATACAGAAAAACACAACAGTCTGATTATACACAAAGAAAAGCCATTTCTGACTCAGCTAGGAAAGCAGAAGCCAGCATTTTGCAAATCATATTGGAGAGAGGAACATCATTAGGGAAAAATTCAAGACAAAGGTTGGAAAAGAATTTTTTCCCCCAAGCCCAGTTTATGCCCTTAGAACAATAAATACTAAATACAGTGTAGAACTGCGGGGACCACACTAGACCAGAGCATACTGGTTAATGGTTATTTTTAGGTGCTTCTCACTGGAAGTTGATACCGTACAATTGCATAATTTTCATAGTTGTGTGTGATTATACTAAGCTAAATGTATTCAAAACTAAGGGCTGTTCTTTTTAAGAAGATGGAGAGCCTTAAGTATTAAAAATTGTTAATAATTGTTAATATGTATTAAGACAATATATAATCTTGATATTCAGTCTCATATAAAGAATATGAAATATGTAACATTCTTTCCCATTTTTTTCAAAATTACTCTAACCAATATTAGATATTGTAGGTGGTAAAAAAAAAAAATCAAAACACACGTATTTAAAAGAGGATACTGGGAACCTGAATATCTTTTTTTTTTTATAAAAGCAGGACCCGATTAGAAGGCAACATTGTGAGCCAGGGGACACTTCGGCCCTATAGTCAGGCAGAGTTCCAAACCTGGTTCTTCATTATCTATCACCCTAAGCAAGGTACTTGGCGCCCCTAGATATTATTTCCTTATCTGTTACAAGGGATGTATGGATTTGCTAGGACTGCCATAACAAAGTATCATGAACTGGGTGGTTTAAAACAACAGAAATTTATTGTCTCAAGTCCAAAATGCAGGTATCAACAGGTGGGGTTTTGTTGTTGTTGTTTTTGTTTGTTTGTTTTTTGAAGGTTCTGAAGGGTAATCTGTTCCATGCATCCCTCCTAGCTTCTGGTGAAGACTAGCAGTCACTGGCATTCTTTGTCTGCAGATGCATTGCTCCAGTCTCTGCCTCTGTCTTAACATGGCATTTGCCCTGTGTGTGTGACTAAATTTCCCCTCTTTTTATAAGGACACTGGTTATGTTGAACCAATGACCTAACATTAACCCAATTACATTTGCAATTTCTCTATTTCCAAATAAGTTCACATTCACAAGTATGGGGGTTAGGACTTCAGCATATATTTTGGGGGACACAAATTCAACCATAATCATGGTTAATAATCAAATACCTTCCTCACAGCAGTAAGGGAAGGATTAAATAAATGAATGATGCAAAGACCACCGAAAACAGGTTTGTGTCCATGAAAAAAAAAAAAAAGTTTATGGGCTTCCCAAATCCGTCATGTTTGGCTTTGTAATATGGACAGACTCTGGGCTTTATCCACACCACAGCTCTGCTACCACAGCTCAACTCCACTTGTTATCTTGGCAAATTATTATTATCGTTATCGCGATTTTTGACTTATAATGTTGCCTTAACATTGCTGCTTCCGTTTGGGTGTGTCAGCTCTTTGCAAAGCTTGATGCTGTCCGTGAACTTTCTCTCTGTTCTAACTGTTCAAAGTTCTGCTTGGAAGTGGTATTGAGCTGGTATGAACTGGAAATTTGAGTGGCTGTGTGAACACAAAGACAGATGGCAGGATCCCCACTGGAATGTGTGGCCAGCACATGGCTGCTATTTGTTTTCACTCTCTGGTAGTCAGCAGACGCACTGCAACTGTACTGCAGCTGATTTACTTCTATAACTTTCAGGACTACGGAGCAGTGAATAGCAGGGGTTACCTGGACTGGCTAATATCTTAAAAGGGAGCAAAGAATCTTTTAATTTCTTGGGAACAGGATATATGAGGCAAGGTCCCTAGTGAATAAGTAGACTCTTTTTTATTTTCAAGAGACACTTGGAAGTCAAACTTCCGCTTCCCATATAATTCTGTCTTGTTTAACTTTTTCAGTGTTTTCCTGTCATTTTCATGCTAATTTTTGAGGTTTTTTTTAATGGATATTAAACCCCAGAAATTTATTTAAAAACAGACCGGTGATGGGTATTAAGGAGGGCACATATTGCATGGTGCACTGGGTGTTATACACAAATAATGAATCATGGAACTTTACATCAAAAACTAAGGATATACTGTATGGCGACTAACATAACATAATAAAAAAATTATTATAAAAAAAACAGATCTACATTGGCAAATTAAAACACACAAAATTTAGTAAATCGAAAAGGTCTGTACGATATTCAGGGTTATAAATAAGTCTATTAAACTCACAGGGTTTTGAATCTTAAATTTGACATGTTTTGACATAAGTATATTCCAATTTGTAACTCATCGTAACAATGAGGGAGATTGTTTTGCATTTGAGATATAGAAAGACAAATACAAACTGATACAAAATTTCTTTGCATCCTTTGCAATCTAGTTCACAATCTGGCTCCTGAAACTTTTTCAGACTCATCCTGCCATTTCTTGCCTCTCATGTTACCAACTTTTTTGTGTTCCTGAAACATGTACAATTTCCTTGGAACAAAATTTCCTTCAGGTGGATGGATAATTTCTACTCTCTTAAAACTTCAGCTCAGGTTACACTTCTCCAGGGAGTCTTCTTCATACCCCACCCTCTCCTCTGCTCCAACATCAAATTATTGGGCATCTATTTTACTGTTTCTCAAATTATGTTAAACTGTTTTCATTTTTCATCTGGACAATATCATTTTCATTTTGAATTTTTGGGTCAACAAAGTGGGGCTCAATAGCTTTTAGCTAAATTGAATTTCATAAGAATGAATTTTTTAATCCCTTTTTCTCTCTCTTTTTATATCACTTAGGAGAAAGATAATCAAAGATGTGAGATCCTATTTATTCCTCTTTTTAAAGAGCAAACTTTTTTCCTTCAATTTGGGAGGACATAAAGAAATTCCTCGAGAACAAGAGGTAGACTAAATCCTATCTGAAAGGCATTCATTCATTCAATGTATTTACGCAGTATCTTCCATGCAGACCTTGTCCTGAATCACAAGGAGCTGTCATTATAAAAGGGCCCAAACATGCAGAGATAATTTTAGTATGGTAGGTGAGATCACCAAGAAGTTACTCCCATACTAGTATAATCAAAGTTTTCCAAAACATGAAAAGAAAGTCTTGCCTTAAAACTAGCTGAATGAATTTGTTTCTGCTTTTTCCATTGTTCATACGCTCCGTAACTATCTCTAATCTTGTTTTCACCCTTCCTATTCCACTTAAATGGCTTTGTTAATGTTGACAATGACCACAATGTTGCCAAATTGAGTGATTATTTTTCTTTTTATCTTATTCAACCTGTCGGTGAAATTTGTCATAGTTTCTCATGCCTTTTCAGAAAAATTCTGTTCTCTTGTTTTCTAAGATACCTCGCTTTCTTGGTTTTCCTACCGTACCTCTAACAACTCATCTTCAGTCTCCTTTGCAGATTCCTTTAGCTGACCTAGAGGCAGACACACTGTGATTCTGGGGAAGCCTAAGCTTCAGGACCCCTCTATCACATGGCCACATTCCAAATCCCCGGACAAAGGACTCACATGGTCATAGGTTTTTGCAAAATTTGCAAAGGTAAATGATTTTAACCACAAAGGTTGAGGCAATAATCTTTTTCCAGTTAAACTCCCCCCATCACACTTGCCATCATGTTCAGCAGCTTTGGATGATCTATGAGTAATTTTGGAATCTGGTTAAAGGAAAATTGAGTGGAAGATCTGTTTCCTTTGGATTTAGTGCATTACATTTATATAGATCATAGTCCTGTCTGGTTAGTAAGTTACCTCAATGGCCAACTTACCTGCTCTTGTGACGTGAGGGTACAAGCAAAGGTAACGCTCTGAAATGAATGTGGCTCTAGCACGGGATGACTGTGGGTAGTGGAGGAAAATAAATGCTAGAGGAAAGACCCAATTACTCTTTTATTCTCCCAGTGAAAATTAATATTACAAGGTCTTTGTAATATGAAAAGAAATCAGAAGATACAAACAAAAAGTAGGAGAAATGAGCCTTTAACAGTGGACCAGGCAGTTAAAACTTGTAAATATTATAAAATTTCTCCAGATTTTGTGATGTTGATGGTATTTATCCTCCTTTTTACATGTGAAATTTATTATAATTATCATTCTAATGTATCTAATTTTGTATTAATAAATTTTCATAATTATCTCTGAAGAGGGCCTCCCAAATTTTATAAGCCCAGTAAAACCTAAGTTTACTTCTGAGTTGCCCATGCCTGCTATCTTAGCCTACACATTTTTAAATCCTTTCCTAGGTGATATTGTCCATTCCCATAGTTTTTTATTTTTTTTTTAAGATTTTATTTATTTATTTTTGTGAGAGCCAGAGAGAGGGCACGAGGAGGAGGGTGGGGGGACAGAGGGAGAAGCAGACTCCCTGTTGAGCAGGGAGCCCGATGGGGGACTCAATCTCAGGACCCTGGGATCATGACCTGAGCTGAAGGCAGGTACTTAACCGGCTGAGACACCCAGGCACCCCATTCCCATAGTTTTAATAACTATTTATATGTACATTTGTTGATTGATTTGACTGATTTTGATCATGAAAGATCTGGAAACTGGAGTATTTTTAAATTACCTTTTTAATTTTCATTAGACTTTTAAACAATAAAAATAATTCCATTATTTTTTTTTTTTAATTCTCTCCCCAGGGGAAAGAGAGAACCATAATTTTTAGTTTGCTTAAGTGTTTATATTTTTTTTCATGTTTAAATGTCTACATATATGTACATCTCTCTGTATCTATGTCTATATCCATACTCACACATGTATACACACGTTATCTATGTATGTATACATACACATACCATAGATAAACACACAAATATTTGGATAAAATAAAAAACAGATACAAACATATAAAATGTAAAAATGGGATCATCTATAGGATTCTGATTGTTTTAGAGATATATATAACATCATCAATTTATTTCCATGTCAGACCATACAGACCTAATTCATTCTTTCATTCCCTTTAATGACTACAATTTTTAACTGGTAGAACCATTTCATATTATTGGAAGGAGTAATGGAGATCTCTACCTCAGAGCCCTATCAAGGCACATGTGACCTCATCCATATGCCATTGCAAGCATATACTTTAATGTGGAATTTAATATGTGGCAAAGGAGCAAAATCAGGAAGCTGAGGGTTGGTTTGTTAACTAAAGAGTCTTAAAAACAAACAATAGGGTGATAAGTTTTTCTTTCTGATTTCTGATTCATTTGGCACTTGACTTTTATTAAAGGGTGACATTGAAGGTTGCCTTCAGGACAATATTTGTCTTGTCCCTAAGGCTAGTAGAATAGGCTATGAACTCTGATTACAATTCAAAGTATAACCCTTAGAAAATGATCCAACCTTTTTACTCCCCCTCATGTCATCTTCTCCAAATTTTTAAATTACACAGAAGTTTGATCCTAAAGAGTACAATTAAATACATTATTTCAGGGCTTATGATGTTCTGAGAAATAAACAGTTCTTTTGTTTTTGTATGTTTAACTAGATTAGATGAGTGCAACCTGCCAACCCCTTTAGTGTTTGAATTTTAAGATGAGGAAGCAATTCTGGGGGAAGGAAGTTTTCAGAAGCAGGTGTAGAGACATGGAAGTAGGCTGGAACTGACTGAAAGAAGACAGATTTATTGGCAGGTTGGTAAGAGTCTGGAACACTTGGAAGGGGTTACCAATATTCTTGAGATAGAAGAAGGACTCCAATTAGTAGCATAGATATACTTTGAATTCATTCCAAAAGGTTGCTATACTGATTCAGAAGCATCAACAGCTTTGCTTTGTATGTATATATGCAAGCGTTATTTATTTCAGTTAATTATGTTATCAATTCCTTTAAGATTTTGGTTCTTATATATACCCTATCTCTGTAGCATTTTTTTTTCTCTTATCTATTACATTCCAGAGAAAAGCTATTATTTTAGGTCAGTACATAGACTTTGGGCTGCCAAGTATTGAATTCAGATCTTCCATAGGTACAAGGTTTGCCTTCAACTTGGCCTTTGATGCATATTTGCAGGTGAATGGGAGGGAGGCATGTATGGGAGGTTTAGCAGAGGCTATTAACTATGAATGGGATATGGTTGGATTTATCATAGAATAAAGGCACCCTAATAAGAAGCAAAAGTAAGAAGAAGTCAGAGTGTATAAGCAGATAATAATTGATACCGTGCAGAGTAAAGGAGAGCTACTGAAAAAATGTGTACATCATTGCATGTCTGGATGTCTTTTACCCCTTGTACGTGCTTGTGTATTTGTGTCTTCCTACCTATGTATTATTATGTGTCTATAGTGTTTTTACATATTTATGTGAAGAACAAATGGGTTCATCCAAGTGAATTCTGAGGCCTCTTCAAGGTCTGGAGTTCTATGACTCTGTGATTCTGTGTTTGTATATATGTCAGTGTATGTCTGATATAAATGTATTCTGTGTGTTTATTTGTTGCACTGCATATGCATGGTTGCACTGCAAGTTAGGGGGAAGGAGTCTCTTCCTCATCCTGTGACCTCTTTGGAGTCGTGCAGATGAATGTCTGACTTGCTTTCTTGCTACTGGCCATACTTGGAACTGTTAAAACTTGGGAATTGTCATGGAGTGAATCAAAGTTGATAGCAACTGTGATGGGGGTTAATTTTATGTGTTAATTTTATTATCTGGGCCACAAGGTGTCCAGATATTTGGTCAAACATTATTCTGGGTATATCTGAGGGGCTTTGAGGATTAGATTAACATTTGAGTCAGTAGACCCAGTAAAGCAGATTGTCCTCCCGAGGTGGGTGACCTTCACTTAATTAGTTGAAGGCCTGAATAGAATGACAACAACAACAACAACAAAACAAAACAAAAAAACAAAACACTGACCATCCCATGACTAAGAACTTTGGCTGCCTGATTTTTTGAGCTAGGACATCCACATTGGTCTTGACCTGTTTTCAGGCTCAAACTGAAACATCAGCTGCTCTTGGATCTTGAAGACCACCAGGTAGAATTGGAACTACATCACTGGCTCTCTTGGGTCTCCAACTTGCTGACTGCAGATCTTGGTACTTTTCAGCCTCCTTAATCACATGAGCCAATTCCTTGATTTTATATTTATATATGTATATATATATATATTGCATTTAATAGGTGTACAAAATATACTTTATAATTTATATATTATACATTAAATATATAAATATAAAATATATGTTAGTGTATTTATAACATAAATAATAAATATAACAGATATATATGTTATATATATAAATATATATATTTCCTATTGGTTCTATTTCTTTGGAAAATTCTGACTAATAAAGCACCCCAAAAACCTGTCAAGATGTGGTATGCTTCTGGAAACTTGCTTAGCAGTGGGGCTTTAGGAGTGACTTTGGAGAAGCCTAGACAGAGGAAGGGAGGAGGGTCTGAGTGATTCACAACTCCCTCCCACCTCTTCCACCTGGCATTAGTTCAAGAAGGGAGGCAATTCAAATCAAGATTATAGTAGTTTAGACTTGTCTAAAATATGTGCAAGGTAACTTTCAAACACATGTGAGGAGCGGCCCCTAAATTTCTTACACCTAAAAATGGCCCATTAGGGAGTGAATTATTATTTCCCCTGGATAGTTCCTTCTTTTTCTATTTATCCCGCACCTTCACCCTGAAATATAACTATGTATTTAAGCCTTTTATGGTTTTGACATTCCTAAATAATTCAAATGTTAGAAATGGGGATAAATTGAGGTATTTTTAAAGAAGGTCTTATAGAAAGTATTTCTTTGTCAATTTCTAATTTGTTTTGACTTAGATAACATGCTCCAAGGCAGATTTTTCAATCTCATGAAACAGTATTGGAAAAAATGAAATGAGATGTTTCAGTCCTTCTACCTTCTTTCTTACCACGTTTTCCTATATTTTAACTGCAGAGAAGAATGCCAAACTAAAAGCTACAACCCATTCTTGAAGGAACATTGATCCTTTACCGGGACTCTGGTACATCATGACATGTTTCTGGACTCTTTTAGCCAGAGATTTGTTGGGATTGTGATAACCCACATATCACTTGCAGGAAAGAAACTGGAATCTGATTATTAGAAGGTGGTTAAATTTAATTCAACACTCAACACCAACACCTCTGAGCTGGAGACAGAATTCCTTGGTGGCTCTTCCTTTAGCCACATGGCCCAGATCTAGACCAGCAGCAGTTCTCTCAATGATTTCTTTCTCACTTAGGAATGATCCCTTGCTCTCAAGACAGGAGACAGCATCTTCTGATGCTTGAATATTTTATGTTTTTATTTGTTAGTTAGTTTATTTATTTATATCTATTGTGAGTGAAGCAATAGAAGTTTATTAAGTGAAGATTCAGAAAAGCTCTCAAGAGTGAGAGGGGCTCCGACAGGGTCGCCAGTGAGGGCCTTTAGGTTGGTCTTTTATAGAAAGCTAACCAGGGAACTTAAATCCTTTTAACATCTCTATCGATAACACCTTCAATGGCTTACCTCCTTTTTAGGGTCTGGTTATTATTTGTTGGCCACAGGTGATTATCATAAAGATATCCACCCCGCATGACCCACCCCGCGGGCCTGGGGCAGGGTGGTCCTCCACCCCAGTTTTAATTTTTCATGCTTTTAAAATGATCTTCCTTATATTTTTTCTTCTCATTATTTTTCATTTTAGCCCCAGTATAGTTAGCATACAGTGTTATAATAACTTCAGACGTACAATATAGTGATTCAACAATTCTATACATTACTAAGTGCTCATCATAATAACTGTTCTCTTAGTCCCCCTTTTTATTTCACTCACCCACCCGCCCATCTCCTCTCTGGTAGCCATCAGTTTGTTCTCTATAGTTAGAGTCTGTTTTTGGTTTGTCTTCTTTTCTCCTTTATTCATTTTTTTTTTCTTAAATTCCACATATGAGTAAAATCAGATGGTAGTTTTCTTTCTCTGACTTATTTTGCTTAGCATTATATTCTCTAGCTCAACCCATGTTGTTGTAAATGGCGAGATTTCATTCTTTTTTATGGCTGGGTAATATTTCATTGTATATATTCCACATCTTCTTTATGCATTCATCTATCCATGGACACCTGGGCTGCTTCCATAACTTGGCTGTTGTAAATAATGCTGCAATAAACATATGAGTGCATATATCATTTCAAATTAGTGTTTTTGTGTTCTTGGGGTAAATACCCAGTAGTGGAATTACTAGATCATATGGTAATTCTATTTTTAATTTTTTGAGGAACTCCCAACTGTTTTCCATAGTGGCTGCAGCAATTTGCATTCTGACCAACAGTGCAGAAGCATTCCATTTTCTTCACATCCTCACCAACACTGGTTCCTTGTGTTTTTGACTTTAGCCATCTGACAGGTGTGAGGTGATATCTTATTGTGATTTTGATTTGCATTTCCCTGATGATGAGTGATGGTGAGCATATTTTCATGTGTCTGTTGGCCATCTGTATGTCTTCTTTGGAGAAATACCTGTTCATATCTTCTGCCCATTACTTAATTTTAATTGGATCATTTGGGGGGTTTTTTGGTGTTGAGTTGTGTAAGTTCTTTACATATTTTGGATACTTATCTTTATCAGATATAGCATTTACAAATATCTTTTCACATTCAGTAGCTTGCGTTTTGGTTTTGCTGATTGTTCCCATTGCTGTGCAGAAGCTTTTATTTTGATGTAATCCCAGTTAGTTTATATTTGCTTTTGTGTCCCTTGCCTCAGGAGACATAGCTAGAAAAAAAATGTTGCTATGGCCAATGTCAGAGAAATTACTGCTCTCTTGTAGGATTTTTATGGTTTCATGTCTCACAGTTAGGTCTTTAATCCATTTTGAGTTTATTTTTGTGTATGGAGTAAGAAAGTGGTCTAGTTTCAGTCTTTTGCATGTTGCTGTCCAGTTTTTCCCACACCATTTGTTGAAGAGACTGTCTTTTCCCCATTGCATATTCTTGCCTCCTTTGTCAAAGATTAATTGGCTTTATAATTGTGGTTTTATTTCTGGGTTCTCTGTTCTGTTGCATTGCTCTATGTGTCTGTTTTTGTGCCAGTACCACATTGTTTTGATTAATACAGCTTTGTAGTATTATCTGGAGATCTGGGATATTATGGTACTTCCAGTTTTGTTCTACTTTTTCAAGATTGCGTTGGCTATTTAGGGCCTTTTGTGGTTCCATACAAATTTTAGGATTGTTTGTTATGGTTCTGTGCAAAATTCTATGGCTTTTTTGATAGGTATTGCATTAAATCTGTAGATTGCTTTGGGTAATATAGATTCTTCCCATCCATGAGCATGAAAAATCTTTCCATTTGTGTCATTTTCAATTTCCTCCATCAGTGTTTTATAGTTTTCAGAGTATAGGTCTTTCACCTCCTTAGTTTATTCCTAAATATTTTATTATTTTTGGTACAATTATAAGTGGCATTATTTTCTTCATTTCTCTTTCTGCTACTTTATTATTAGTGTATAGAAATGCAATGGATTTCTGTATTTTGATTTTGCATCCTGTGACCTTACTGAATTCATTTATCAATTTTAATAGTTTTTGGTGGAGTCTTTAGGGTCTTCTGTATATAGTATCATGTAATCTGCAAATAGTGAAAGTTTAATTTCTTCCTTACCAGATTGTATGCTTTTTATTTCTCATCTGCTTACTGCAGCTAAGACCTCCAGTACTCTGTTGAATAAAATAGATGAGAGTGTACATTCTTGTCTTGTTCCTGATCTTAGGGGAAAATCTCTGTTTTTCAGCACTGAGTATGTTAGCTGTGGGTTTGTCATATATGGCCTTTATTAGGTTGAGGTATGTTCCTTCTAAACCTACTTTGTTGAGAGCTTTTATCAAGAATGGTTGTTGTACTATGTCCAATATTTTTTCTGCATCTATCAAATGATCATTTGGTTTTTATTTTTTCTCTTATCAATGTGATTTGCCACATTGATTTTGTGAATATTGAACCACCCTTGCATCCCAGGAATAAATCCTCTTGATCATGATGGATGATTTTGTAATGTATTGTTGGATTCCGTTTGTTGTTGTTGTGTTGTTTTGTTTTGAGAGAGAGAGAGCGAGCGTACCTGTGATCGGTGGAGGGGGTGGTGGAGGTTTGTGGTGGTGGAGAGGGAGAGAGTATCTTAAGCAGGCTTCATGCTCAGGACAGAGCCCAATGCAGGGCTCAGTCTCACAATCCTGAGATCATGGCCTGAGTTGAAACCAAAAGTTGGTCGCTCAACTGACTGAGCCACCCAGGCATCCCTAGATTCATTTTTTATATTTTCTTGGGAATTTTTGCATCTATGTTCATCAGAAACACTGGTCTATTGTTCTCTGTTTTTGTAATGTCTTTATCTGGTCTTGGAATCAAGGTAATGCAGCCTCACAGAATGAATCTGGAAGCTTTACTTCCTCTTTTATTCTTTGGAATAGTTTGAGAAGAATAGGTATTAACTCTTCTTTAAATGTTTGGTAGAATTTACCCATGAAGCTCTCTGGTCCTGGACTTCTGTTCATTGAGAGTTTTTTGATTGGAGATTCAATTTCATTGTTGGTAATCAGTCTGTTCAAATTTTCTATTTCTTCCTGATTCAGTTTTGGGAGGTTATGTTTCTAGAAATTGATCGATTTCTTCAAGATTTTCCCATTTGTTGGTATATAATTTTTCATATTCTCTTAAAATTGTTTGTATTTCTGTGGTGGTGTTATTTCCCCTCTTTCATTTCTAAATTTAAGTTCTCTCTCTTTTTTTTTTTTTTAATGAGACTGGCTAAAGGTTTATCAATTTTGTTCATCTTTTCAAAGAACCAGCTTCTGGTTTCATTGATTTGTTCTAACGTTTAGTTTCTTTTTCATTTATTTCTGCTCTAATCTTTAGTGTTTCCTCCCTTTTACTGGCTTTGGGCTTTGTTTGTTCTTCTTTTTCTAGCTTCTTTAGGTGCAAGGTTAGGTTGTTTGAGGGTTTTTTTTGTTTTTGTTTTTGCATCTTAAGGTAGGTCCATATTGCTATAAACTTCCCTCTTAGAATTGTTTTTGCTGCATCCCAAAGATTTTATATTTTTTATTTTCATTTGTATTTGTCTCCATGTATTTTTTCATTTCCTCCTTGATTTATGGTTGACCTATTCATTATTAAGTAGCATGTTATTTAACCTCCCTGAATTTGTGCTCTTTTCAGATTTTGCTTGTGGTTGATTTCTAGTTGCATTGCAATGTGGTCAGAAAAAGTGCATGATATGACTTTGATCTTTTTTATTTTTTTTTATTTTTATTTTTTTTTTTTAAAGATTTTATTTATTTATTTGACAGAATAGAGACAGCCAGCGAGAGAGGGAACACAAGCAGGGGGAGTGGGAGAGGAAGAAGCAGGCTCATAGCAGAGGAGCCTGATGTGGGGCTCGATCCCACAACGCCGGGATCACGCCCTGAGCCGAAGGCAGACGCTTAACCGCTGTGCCACCCAGGCGCCCCGACTTTAATCTTTTTTAATTTGTTGAGACTTGTTTTGTGCCCTGGTATGTGATCTCTTCTGAAGAATGTTCCATGTGCCCTTGAAAAAATGTATATTTTTCTATTGTAGGATTGAACTAAATATTTCTGGCAGGTCCATCTGGTCCAAGGTGTTATTCAAAGCCACTTTGTTGTTGTTGTTGATTTTCTGTTTGGATGATATGTCCATTGTAAGTGGGGTGTTAAAGTCCCCTATTATTATTGTATTACTATCTGTTATTTCCTTTATGTTTGTTATTAACTGCTTTATGTATTTGGGTGCTCCCATTTGGATGCATAAATATTTACAATTATATCTTCTCATTGGATTGTTCCATTTATGATTATATAGTGTCCTTCTTTATCTCTTGTTACAGTCTTTGTTTTAAAGTCTATTTTGTCCAATATAACTGTAGCTACCCTGGCTTTCTTTTCACTGCTCTTTGCATGATAGATGTTTTCCCATCCGTTCACTTTCAATCTGCATGTGTCTTTAGGTCTGAAATGGTCTCTTATAGGCAACATATAGATGGGTCTTGCTTTTTAATCTGTTCCATCACACTATCTTTTGATGAGAGCGTTTAGTCCATTTACATTCAAAGTAATTATTGATAGGTATATACTTATTGCCATTTTATTATTTATTTTATTGTTATTTTTATAGTTCTTCTCTGTTCCTTTCTTTTGCTCTCTTCTGCTTTGTAGACTTTCTTTTGTGATATACTTTATGTTTTGCATATCTATTACTGGTTTTTTATTTGTGGTTATCTTAGGTTTGTATATAATGCCTTATATACAGCAGTCTATATTAAGTTGATGATTGCTTAAGTTTAAACCCATTCTTAACTCCTCTACCCTCCCCCACACATTTTAGATATATGGTGTCATACTTTACATTGTTTTATTTTGTGAATTCCTTGACTGATTTATATAGATATACTTAATTTTACTACTTCTGTGTTTCTTACCTTTCTTACTCCTCCTTATGGTCTTTCCCTTCCATTCAGAGAGTCCCCTTTAATACGGGGCCATCTTGGGTTTGATCTGGGTCAGACCAGGCATTTGCCAGAGGTGTGTTGCACTGAACTGCAGGATGCACTCCCTGTGGTGTCCCCTGGGAGGATTTCATTAATGGATGGGGCCTGCAGTCAGAACAATGTCTGCCCCCATTGCACTGCTGGGGCACAAACTGGTGTGTGTGGCTATATTCCCCTCTCTCCAGGGTAGGAATCATTTTTGAACTGAGTGGCCCCTGTCGGGCTGCTTACACACTGTCAGGCTTATGGGACCACTTTGGATGTTCTCTGGCCAGCTTTGTATTGGAGAGGGCAAGTGCACAGGAGAATGCAGGAGCAGGATGCTTGGTACCAGCAAGATCCACACTGTTCTACTGGGGGAGGGGAGCTTCAGCCACCCAGGGAAAACTGCTATTGGCCAGGTTGGATGGGGTGTATCCACAGAAGTGTACAGGGCAGGGAGGCATGCTGTCAGTGAGCTAGGTGGAGTGTTGGTGTTACACTGCTTCTTGAATGTGTCTGTGTATCTAGGCAGGAGGTAGGGGAGCAAAATGGCAACTGTCAGACCTTTTGTTCTTGGAGAAGTCTCCCAAAGTTACCTGCCCCTTCCAGTACATGCTATAAAATTATTAAATAAGTCTCCTTCTTATATTACCCAGGTGTTTTTCAAACTGCTGCTTCCAAGCTGTATCTCAGTGGGGCTCTTTGTTGTGCTATCTCTTTAAGGGCAGGGACTCAGTTTCCTATTGCTCTCTCAGTTTTTCCAGAACTGAGCCTGCTGATTTTTAAAGTCCCAGGTATTAAGTCCACTGATGGTAAAAATTTGTGAAGCCCAGTCCCTCTGGCCTTCAGAGATAAATGTTAATAGGGTTTGTTCTCCCAGTGTGTGCACCTGCCATGGCTGGCATATGCAATGTGGGATCCTCTCCTTTTCCCTCTCTGCTCCCACAGCCTCCCTACCAGCAGAAGACAGTCCCACGGGTGCCTTTGGCTCCTGACCACATCTGTGTCCTTTCCTACCCTCTTCAATACAGATCTTTTCTACATTTAGCTGTGGAGAGTCTGTTCTGCCAGTCTTTGGATCATTTTCTGGGTTATTTACACTGATGTGGGTGTGATCTTGTATCTGTAGGATGAGGGAAGCTTAGTGTCCCCCTATTCTGCCATATTTCTCAGAAGTCCTCATGTCTTATTTCAAAAAAGGCAGTGACAGTGCCTCACTAGCCCCTCAGTTCCTTGGAGACCTAGCTCCAAGCTTCTAGGTTTCTCTAACTCTGTACCACTCTCTGGACTTTATCCACCAGATGTGCGTTTTTGAGCACTGATAGCTCCCTACGTATGATACTGGACGTAGAGTCTATGAACTCAAGTGTCTAACGGGATCACTGTAGATTCCGTACATGGGTGTGTATGTCCTAGTGGCGGTGAAGTAGATGAGCTGTAGAACCCATGCTCTGTCCGAAGAGAGCGGGGGGATGAGTTCATGTGAAACAATCTAATTTAGAAATAAAGTTTCCTAATCAAACATCTTTTAAAAGACAAGGACCACATTTTAGAAATTGAATTGGGCTCATAGTCCTTTATTTTGTGACCTCTATTTAGAAATGATCTTTTCTTTAAATGTTCGATGAAGAGGGATAAAATGTGATGGTAATGTATTAGAAATTTCTTTTGAAGAAACGTTATAACCATTCTCAAAACAACTTTGCTTTCTTCCGCCTTTTCTTCTTACGTTTTGCTTTCTTATAATAATAATGTAAAGAATTTTATCTTGCTGGTGAATCATAATATGGTTATGTGTTCCATTATATATTACATGAATATTAAATGCATACACATGTGTATATAATGTCATAATATATTTGCATATATTGTATAAGAACTAACATATAATCATATATTTTTGGTGGTTTGAAATATGCAATTATTCCCCCCACTATCTCCTTCATTTGGAAATCAGGTATTTGGCAATACAAGAATTTAGAATATAATTATGAACTTGGGAGAAAAGTTAAAAAACCTCTGCACTTTTTTTGGAAAGAAAAATAATTGTCATCTTCTAGACAATCATGTATAAAGTAAGGTAGCCCACTGGAAGGAGCACGGTGGAAAGACTGGGAGCCAGGATGACTCCTTAGGAGGTTGCATGTCTAACTTTTCAAAAGGAGGTGGGCAGGCATTAAAGCAGAGATCTTCAACTGTCAGTTTACAGGCCCAATTACGATGTTCTTAAGTGATTTGCATTTAATGCCTTTCCAGTTTTATTGTCCCAATGGTTGTAATATCAGCCAGAGTTTTCCTTATTTAAATTACATGCCAAGACTTTGAAGGCATTTGAATTTGCATCCCTTGTTTTAGATAGCATTATGGGATTCAGAAAAAAAAGAAGACCTCTGTACAGATGAGTCCAAGAAGTATTTCATAAAAGGAATAAATGCCAACTTATTTTTTTCATTTGCAAAGATCTTTGGGACCTGTTATTATCACCCACCTTTCTGTGTTGGACAAGATCATGCCTCACCATACCTTTCTTTCCATGGACATCTTTCTTTTCTAAAACAGTAGCCACTGTTTTTTTGAGGTTACTTTCATTCATTCCAAGTCTGGTTGAGGAGAGTCTTCCCATTTTGTCTGGTTTTGCTGTCCTTCAGAGTGAAGAACATTCTCAATTTGTGGATATGGTGTGTGTGTGTGTATGTATTCATTTCCAACCTCTAATACAGGCAATAATGACAAAAGGAGTCAAAATAAAGTCACAAAACTTGAAGACATTGAAATTTTATTGAAATTCTAACCAGCTTTTTCAGAATCCCCTTCTTACATAGTACTGAAAACTTTTAATAACATAGAAAAGATTTTATTTTAGATCTTGTTACGCTAAGCTATGTAGACTTCAGCCCAAAGTAGAATCAGATTAGAACTGCTGCTGGCTCAGTGGAAGACTCTACCTCTTTTTTTTTTTTAATGTTTTTTTATTATATTATGTTAGTCACCATACAGTACATCTACCTCTGATAAACCCTGCTTATTTATCTTGCTCCTATGCTGGAAACCCTTTTGTTGCCCCCTCGAGGTTCCTGAAGAGGAAATGACTTTTCACCCTTGTACTGAGGACTCTCCCCTCAGGGGTCCTATGTATTCTATAATCACTTCCCTTGGAGATCCCTCAAGGTGGGAAAGGCCCTTTTCTATGTGGTCTAAATATCCCTCTCCTGATCCTCAGACTGTCCTACAAGTTACCTTTCTAGAAACCCCAACAGAAATCTCCCTTGGCCCAGGTCTTTCTGTCAGGTGTAATTTCACTAGTGGGTTTTTGAAGCTGCTTTTGTCTTTCCATATTGCTCAGGTTTTCTCACTTATTTAAAATCCACATCTAATCTTAGCCTCCTTAGAAGACATGGAGTTCCCAGAAGGCTGGCCATGACACATCTCGCAATGACTAGAATGTCTCATCAGATTCATCAGTTACTGGTTTTAGAGCCCTGTTCTCTGATGGACCATGACTGATTCTTCTATTTCTACTTCAGAGGAGCAGAGGCTTACTTTACCAGACCACACAAATAATTGTAGCTAGAAATCAGCAAGTGATTTAACCCGACAATTTTTCAAATCGTGTTTCCTAAAACCCAACTAATATCCCACAATCAAATAAATTTATGATACATTGCATACTATAGCCCTTTAGGGAAAGTCACCATTTATGTAACTCATTAGAGGCCCTGTGAAGTCCCTCAGTAAAGATATTTGATTATTTCTTGTACCACCTAAGTGTCCATGGAATAACTTTTTTTTTCCCCAATAGAAATACGCTTTAACATCTTTCATTATTCTGTAGACCATAGATGAGGAAACATAGATTTATTGCTTTTTGGCGGCATCTTGCAGTACTACTACTTTTAACAAACGGCGCCCTTTCTCACCCTCCTAGTGACTGTTTCCCTCCATTGTCTCTTTCCTCAAACCTGCAGTAGCCATTCCACTCTTACTCTGTACTAATGACTTGATTCTGACTTCACTGAGAAAACAGAAGCAATCAGAAGAAAACTTCTATATCCTCCATCACCAAATTTAGCACATGACTTGCACCTGTGCCTTATATGCTGTCTTCTTGTTATTGAATCAGTTGCCCACCCTCTGGTATCAGGCCAATGCCGCAACTAGCACCGTGAAGCCCATCCCTTTCTGGCTACTTGAGACCTTTGTTCTTGTAATGATGCGTTCTTTCTTATGTCATTAATTTTTCACTGTCTACTAGATAATTTCCCAGCATACAAACATATTATCTCTTATATTAAAAAAAAGAACAAAACAAAAGTCCCTTTCTTGATTCCCATATTCTTTTCCAGCCAAAACTCCTTTCTCTACTCTGGTGTACAACAAAACTTCTTGAAGGGATTTTCTGTACTTACTTTCTCTACTTTATCTCATTTCATTCTCTCTATAACCTTCTCCAATCAGTATTTTGCCCCTAGAAAGTATTATTTCGCAGCATGATCCCCAGATTGCCAAATCAAATAGTCAATCCTCAGTACTCATTTGCTCATACTCAGCCTTTGACCCAGTTGATCATTTCCTCCTTCTTGGAATACTTTTCTTTTTCTCACAATGAACCCGAAAGGATCTAGACATTTTGTTATTCCTGGCACAGCAGGCAGTATGAGCCTTTTGTTTGCATCAGTTTCTCTTGTCCTCCAAGTTCTTTGGGTTTGTTGCAAAGGCAAGCCTGAGTGGGTGGTGTACATACAATGGTCTGTGTCCCGTCTCTGGAACTTTGAGCTCAGAAAACCGCCATCTTTAGAAGTGGCTACTAGCAAACCTGCCCAGCCTTTGCCCTGTAGGGAGAGATCATATTTATTGTCCTAGACTGTAAAGAAATCTGCCCTTTGCCCCAGAAGGAGACACTATCTCTAGCTTCCAAGGCTCTTTGCTCTATAAATATCCTTGAAAGTCCTTTCCAACAAAGTTGTCACAAGTTATGTAGAAACTTCATGGAGAATTGTTTCCCTATGAATATTCCCTCTGTCTGAAGTTCTCCTCTCCCAAATATATACATGGCTTTCTCCTTTATTTCAATCAGATCATTGCTCAAATGTTACCTAATTAGAGATGCCTTCTCTGACCACCATATCTCTCTTCCTCTTTATTTTTCTTTGTAACATTTAGCTCTGTTGTTGTATTGCATATGAATTTAATGTTGTATTAGCTATCTGCCTTATTGAAATGCAAGCTTCCTGGTGTCCAGAACTTTGTATATTTTGTTCACTGTTGAATCCCCAGCCCTTGGAATAGTATCTGACAGAGTAAGTGATCACTAAGTAGTTGTTAAATTAATGTATGAATAATGCTGCTCCGTAACCCCAACCACCGCCTCAGTTTTTTGGAATGAATGGCTCCAATGCTATTCCCATTCAAGGAAGTAATATTTTTTATTATAGTCTTTAAAAATGAAAAATAAGTAGCTTAACCACAAATAGAACAAAACTGTACATAATTTGCACAAAAGAAAGAATGACGAATCTATCCCTTTGTGAATGATGAGTGTTCTCTGGATCTTGGGTGACAATACAGGGAAGTGTATAATACATTTTAGAATAAATTCCAACAAAAGTAGTTAAATATTTTTAAAAAGCTTTAAATTTTTAAGAAAAGCTTCAATTATCAGTAAAATTTACTAACATGAAATATAATTTTATGTAATTAACTTAATGAATAAGTATTTCTCTATTGAATTATCTGGTTCAGTCCCTGACAGGACATGCTAAAAATAAACAGTATGCCTTTGCTCTAACCTAGCCTTGCAACTAGGGTAAAAAAAAAAAATGTACCCAAAATTGATTCACATAATTCACATAATTTCCGGTTGTTATGCATACAGCTATGTATCCTAACCATAGAATCCTTAGGAAGTATCTTTTTTTATTTTTAAAAGTCTCTGTCCTCTGTCTGATTTATTTAAGACCCAGGTTCTGATTCCATTCAGATACTTGGCCAGTTGACCTCTGTTGCTCTCTCACCTGCGAGGCAGCATTTAGTCCTGAGCACAAATCTAGGGGGTCTTTTTTTAGCTCTCAAACTTAAGAATTTTTTTCTTTTTCCCAGTAGAGTTAGCTAGGTGTGAAGCTGATGAACTGCTACCCACTATACACTAGTTCTTCGGTGGATTAGAAGTTCAGGAATAGGAAGACAAGATTTCACCAAGAGCAAACTAGGAAACAGAGCTCTAGGGACTATGGCTGCATTACTGATTGAATCATCCGTGTGCCTGGACAGCAGGCAGGCTGATTTCAGGCCACCATATGGGTGTGAGGCCTGGCTGTGTTCTTCTCCCGGACTTTCCTCTGGGTGCTAATTGCTTTAGTGAGAGAGACTGTGCAAAGCAATTAAACAGCCCCTTTCTCCCACAGTCCTAGTTCTCAGAAGCTAAGGGCTGGGAGAGGGCTCCTGCTCTCCCAGTGGGTTGCAAATTGCTCAGAGTGAATAAATACATTTGTTCACTTTTCAAACTGTGACCAGCCACCTGGTCTCTTGTGTTGCTCTCAGAGCAGAGAAGGCAGATGACAGGCTCCTAGTCGCTGAACTCCAGCCTATAAAAATGCTTCACCGAGCTCTGAGCTATTTTTGCAAGGACATCTGTTGCCAAAAAAGAATTTTAATTAAGCAAAAACACATCTCTGTTTTGTCCATGGCAAGGAGGCTTGTGAAAGCTTTCTTGTCTCAGATGCATGCTAAATCTGGAGAAATGAAAGCTTTAAGGTATTTTGTGAGGGTATTTTGCTGCTCAATTTGAGGGACACAACAGATTTTCCATGGAAAGGAAATTATTGGAAGTGCATGTTTGTGCTTTTCAAACTAAGCCCAGCCTGCATTAATAATTAATTATATGTAATATAATCTGACATGTTACCCCATGGTTTGATAAAGTCGAAAGCTATTTCCACAAGGCAACTTGCCAGTTCTTTTGCTCTCGTCCAATCTTCTTCCCAGGTGATATTCATCATTTTAACATCAAGCTTCCAGAATACCACATTAACACATAAATTAGAGGACCCAATGCTGTGCTGGCTGTTATAACTAGTCTAGATAAAATGATCCAACCAGAAAGGGAAAAAAAGTGATACTGCACAAATTGCTTAAGATCAGGTTAGAAAGGGAGGAGGCAGCCTTTCTCTAGTTTTCATAAAAGCAATTATATTGGGTATTTCTCCCCCCCCCCTTTTCAAACACTGACATAATGGTAGAGAGAAATCCTTCAAATATGAAACTGATTCTGTAACCATATAGCCTTCAAGTCCCTTAAGTGCCATTTAGGGGCACCCTCTTTGGCAGCACAAGCATATCAGACAGGCTGATTATAAGCGGGGCACTTTCAAGTAGCAGGTACCAAGGGAGATTGCTGGACAGCATGAGGGAATGATTCCCTGGTAATATTAAGACTGTTTCTAGCCCCTTCTATTATTGGTTGGGCACTCTTTGCCCTCTTGGAGGGTGGACAGAGATCATCTAGGTTAATGCAGCAATGAGTATACATTTTTGAATGATAGGATCTTTGTAGACCAGAATCTAGCCTTTACACTAAGGATTAGAATACAGAATCCCATGTTACACATCAAATTTAGAATGTTTCTCTCTACTCTGGAAACTCTCTTACAATTTACTATCATTTTTGGAGATTTACACATCATAAGGGAAAAAAAGAATCCTCTACCCTCAGCACATACCCATTTTACACGAAGCTTTCCTATTGGACTGCAGTGTTTATGTGTTCTATTCCAGCATAGTATTTCATATTGACCCACTATGTTTTCTTTTCTTTTCCTTTTTTTAAAATTTTCCTTTCAAAGAATGTGGTTTTTTTGTCTGTGACTGCTAAGAACCATCCCCCTCCCCAGCTCTTAACAAGATTTAACTTTGTTCTACCTAATCCATAATGTAAAAAAATAGAGCATGGATTTCCCAAGTCCCAGTTCCTCTGCCTAAAGAAATATTTATAGAATTAAAACACATATCAAATATATATATATAATATATATAATATATATGTAATATATATGTGTAATATGTGTAATATATATGTAATATATATATGTATGTACATGTGTGTGTCTATATATATATATGTATGTATGTATGTATACCTCACTAATTTTCCAAATTTACCAATTTTGTGATGATTCTTCTGAGGGCAGTGAGTGATAGCTGCTTATGCACATTTAATTTAAAATTGGCTTTTAAACTAGTTTTCTTTAGGCTTTGGGCTTGCCATTTCCTGGTCTTATTAGTGAGGATGTCTTGGTTATGAGAAGAATCCATCGAAAAGCAAGTTAAGAAGAAAAGGGAAATTTATGAGCTAACAGAACTGTCAACTCCCAGGTTAAAGACTTCAGAAACTGCTAGAGCCAAGGTCTCCATCAATATCATTGGAACTCGGTCTATTCTTTCATTTGCTTTCCTCTATGATGACTTTCTTCAGGTGTTTCTACATAGTGGTGTCAAGCAGCTCCTGCTTTGATGTACCTTTGCGGTACTTCCTTTCCTGTGATTCTAGCAAAGGGCTAGACTCTCAGTACCATGGTCAGAACACAGCCATGTGGACTGCTGAGGTTTCTATTCAATTCTACCATCTACAAGCTATTTGACATCTGGCAGGAAACTGACCCTCTGTGCTTCAGTTTCCTCATCTGCAAATTCAAGACAATAATAGTTTCTATTTTTTGAGCTTATTGGGAGTTTAAACTGTTTGTGCCAAGTACATAATAAGTTTTAATAATCATTATTGTTAAACACCATCCATGAGCTTTATTACCGTGGTCAGGGGATAGAAAACATTGATTGGACATACCTGGGTCATGTGTCTTCTTTAAAGACTTAGGTAAGATCTTCTCCCAGTTAAACCACTAGGACCAATAATCAAAAGGGAGTAATTTGGGTGTCTCTTATAAGACAAAGTAAAGGATGTCAATAATCTTAGTAATTTATACAATTAGCTAAGGTACTCTGCAATATTGTATCACTTGGATCTAATCAAGGAAAATGGTGGAGGTGAAAATGTTTTTGAAATGACAAAGCAAAATGAAAATTTAATGTGATTCAATGACTCGTTCTAGGGACTCAATAAAAGCACAACACTGAATTGAATCCTTAAAGTGGATACAGAGCAGATCTGGCCCCTTTTGTCATGTATTTCACCATATTATTGAAAACACAGACATTTAGATACAGATCTGACATAGATTCAATAAGAAACAAGGGCAAAAGAGTCATATAAATGAACACTGTTGAGGTTGACAATTATTAAGAAATCAGAGTGGCTTATTGTAATCAGAAAAGACTTATTCAAGAAGATCATTTTCTAATGGAAATTTGAAACCTCCAAGTAAAGCAATATTGAATTATTAACCCTTAAAATAATTTTTCAACCCCTCCATAATATTCAACTCAAAAGATCTGCATTGAATCTAAATTAAAGGAACAACTCAACCACTTAACCAATCATCAAAGCATTTAACCTGGCTTAGGCACTGTGAACACTTTCCTCAGGCAAGTTATGAAATTTAGTCATGCTGGTTTCTTAGGAGTGATCACAGGGCCTTACTAATTTCTTGCAGAACATCAGAATCTTGGGAAAGGTGGGATAAAAGATGAGAAGCCTTTGTGTCCATCTTCAGTATCCCCTTATCTTGCTCAATGTGTTTTCATGTATTACAAGTGATCTGTTCTTTCATTTTCTGAATACATGATAATACATGAAAGAAAAAGTTAGTGTTTTACTGATTGACCATGTTTATTCATGTACTTTTGAAGGCAGTCTGTTCAGCTGTTGATACAGTAATGTCAATTGAGATTATCTTTAGGAAATCATGTGCTAACAGTGCCCATTTACTTGTAAAGATAACTCAGCACAAAAGTGATGGGTCCTTGGATGGCTGCTCTATCTCAGAAACAGTCCATATAAAGAATACAGTAGAGTCTTCAGTTAGGCCATGCCCTTTGCAACAGTGAATATTTAGTCTTAGTTGTTACATTTATGGGAGCTGCTAAAGCCATTACATGATTACAGTCTCCAGCTACACCATATTTTGTGTAGCTTTACTATTATGAAATAGTCCCTGCTCTCTCTTTCATCCTATGGTAATAATGTGAGGTAAATAGAGGCAGTAGCTATGCCAAGGGGTGGTTCCTGGAACATCATCAATTGCACTCATATAAAGGCCTTCAATAAAAAGACATGCTAAGTAAAATATATTTTCAATATAAGTACAGCTTCTAGTCAAAGCCTCTCCTAAGTCACCCCAAATAAACATTCAATATAAATAAAAAACAGTGTCTTAGCTATATAGAATTGGTTTCAAGACAGATTCCCTGGTGCTCCAGTTCCAACCTGATAACCGCTAACTGCCAATCTAAAAAGAAACTGTGGAGCTACTATTGGATAGAAGCAAATGGTATAACAGTCCACTTTAACACTGGAGAATGTAGGACAGACTTGTAAAAACTCAAATGGGGACTTTCCTGTTGTTGTTTTGTTTTGTTTTGTTTTGTTTTTTACTAAATGTGACAGTACTTAGGAAAGAATACTGTAGCTTTTAGTATGAAAAACAATATTCAAGGTAATACCTAGCCACTTGTGTTATTAAACATGGGTGGGATTTTGCACCAAGTTACTGAAGGCTGTGATCTTAACAAAATTCAAGTGAAGATGATTAGACTTCCAGAATGGTGGAGTAAAGACCTACAAAAATTCACTCCATAAAAGCAACACAAACATTGCAATTACCAAAATCAAATTTTTCAGAACTCTGGAAATTAACCAAAGTCTTGAAACAATCTGCAGAGAGTTTATCCAAGAAACCCAGTGAATCTTGGTAAACACACTGAGCTTTCTGGAACTTTAACATACCCTATTTTAATAACTCTTTCCCTAGTTCCACAGTAATCTTAAAAGGCAACAGCCTTGCAATTACTATAGCCATGAAAGCAGCAGTCTAACATCCACAGGAAAGGGCAGAACTAACTCGGATCTCCCCACATTTCAAAGAACTAAAGAAAGCCATGTCTATGTAAATAAAAGTAGAAGTGTATGAGAATGACATCGTGCCGGTAAAGAATATCAAAAAGATAGAAATTATTATTTTTTTAAATTCAACAGTTGAAAGGTGTACAATATGTGAAAAGAAAAATTCACTGGAGGTGCTTACCGGTGATTTGAACTGAAAACTTTCCAAAATTGGATGAAAAACATTAATCTGCACAACCATGAAGCTCAATGAACTCTAGGTAGGATACACTTAATGAGATCTACATGGAGACACATTATAATCAAACTGATAAAAGCACTATTTAACATGAAGGAAGGAATAATGAAGAAATAAAAAATACATAAGACATAGAAAATAGAAAAATGTCATCTGTAAATCCTTCCTTATAAGTAATTATATGAAATGTAAATAAACACTAAAATCACAAGTCAGTGATTGGAAGAATGAATAAAAACACATTACTTAACTACATGCTAACTATAAGAAACACACCTTAGAATCAAAGAGACAAATGAGTTTAAAAGGAAAAAAGATATACCATGCAAAAAGAGCTGGAGTGGCTATATTAAGATTGGACAAAATAGAATTTAAGCAAAAAATTACTTGAGCCCCCCCCCCCAAAAAAAACATTTTATAATGAAGGAAGTGTCGATCCATTTGGAAAAAATCACAAATATAAAAATATATGCACCTAACAACAGAGCCTCAAAAGACTTGAAACAAAAGCTGATAGAAGTGAAGGAAAAAATATATCATTAAGAAATAATTTCTGAAGACTTCAGTATTTCACTTTCAGTACTGAATAGACTAGATTGAAGATCAACTGTAATGATGCTCAATATGATTAGTTATTAGGCAAATACAAATCAAAGCGGCATTGAAGGAGGATTCTGGGAAGATTGCTGAGTAGGAGGCCCCAGAAATCAGTCTCCCCACCCAGAGAATAATTGTACTGGCAGAATCTGACTGATGTGACTATGCTGGAACTCTGTAATCTACTGAAGTCTTGCACTTTCTAGGAGAAACCTTGGACAGTAACTCGTCATTCATTTTGGTCATTTTCAGCTCTTAACATGATAGTAACCACCTGTCTCCCATTCCCAGCTGTGTGGTAGGCAACTTATGCATATGTTTGTCCTTTAAATAAGCCTTTAAGTGTTCTTTAAATGGAGCAGGTTGTCCATAGCTTATGGGAGCCAGGGTGGACAATAAGGACTCTGTCGTCCAATATTGAGGATCTGTGCTCTTATCACTAATTTTTGCTTCTGATTATGGAGGCGCAGATAGAGTGTTGGGCAGCCATTGTTGCAGGCCCTCCACGTCCAGCTATAATGAAATTCCAGGGGATATAAAGGATTGCTGTGCCTTTTTCTCCCTTTACTTTTCTCTTTTTCTCCTTTTTGTGTTCCAGCTATTAAAGGACAAAGACATTCAAAAGTAGCCACATATATGAGGGAATGTAGAAAGTCACCATGCTTGCCTAAGGAAAGATATTGTCTCAAAGAAGACCTGAAAAGATCTTAAGTCTATACATCAGTCTGATGTATACGTACAGCCTGATGTATGTGTGTAGAGTGGGACATAGCCGCTCTACAACAATAAGGAAACAAACAAAAACAAACAAACAAAAACAAAATGGGAAACCCTTGGAAAGGGGAGAACTGGATCTCTAGTTACCACATTACAAATTCTAAATGTCCACTTTTCTTTCTTTCTTTCTTTTTTTTTAAGATTTTATTTATTTATTTGACAGAGATAGAGACAGCCAGCGAGAGAGGGAACACAAGCAGGGGGAGTGGGAGAGGAAGAAGCAGGCTCCCAGCAGAGGAGCCCGATGTGGGGCTCAATCCCAGAACGCCAGGATCACACCCTGAGCTGAAGGCAGACATTTAACGACTGAGCCACCCAGGCGCCCCACCAAATGTCCACTTTTCAACAGCAACAGCAAAAAATAACAAGACATACAAAGAAATAAGAAAGCATGGCTCATTTTAAAGGAAAAAATAAATAAATCAACAGAAACTGCCCCTGAGAAAAAACCAGATGGTAGACTTAGGATTCAAGGAATTTAAGACAATTGCTTTAAAGATGAAAAGAAAACATGGAGAAAGTCAATAAAATTTTGTATGAACAAATCAGAAAATCAATAAGAAAGAAAATATTTAAAAAAATAAATTCTGGAGCTGAAAAGTACAATAACTGAAATGAAGAATCACTAGAGGGAATCAAAAACATATTTGAGTATGCAGAAGAAATAAACTGAGGGCTCTGTGGAGTACCATCAACTAGACTAACATGTATTTTGAGAGTCCCAAAAGGAGGAGAGAAGGGCAAAACAATTATTTGAAGAAATAATGGTTGAAAACTCCTCAAATTTGATGAAACATTGATTCAGACATACAAGAGGCTCGACAAACTCCAAGCATGATAAACTCAGAGACCCTTACCAAGGCACATTGTAATTAAACTGTTGAAAGCCAAAGACAGAATTTTGAAAGCAGCAAGAGAGAAGCTACTTGCCACATAAAGTGATTCCCAATAAGAATGTCAGAAACCTTGGAGGGAAGAAGGAAATTGATCGACATATTCAAAGTGCTGAAGGGAAAATATTATCAGCCAAGAATTCTATATAAAGTAAAACTGTCCTTCAAAAATGAGAGAGAAATTAAGACATTCCCAGATAAGCAAAAGTTGAGGGAGTTTGTTACCACTAGAGCTGCCCTATAAGAAATGCTAAAAGGAGTCCTTCAGGTTGAAATGAAAGGATATTAGACAATAACTTAGAGCTCTAGGAAGAAATAAAGTTTTCTGGTAGAGGTAAATACATGAACAACTATGTTATGGTTTGAATGTTTGTGCCCATCTCTCCAGTTCATATGTTGAAATCGTAATGCCCAACATGATGTTATTAGGTGATCAGGCCTATGGGAGATATTAGGTCATCAGGGCAAAGCCCTCATGAATGAGATTATAAAAGAGACAGGAGAGAGATCTCTTGCCCTTTCTACCATGTGAGAACACAGTGAGAAGACACTAGCTAGATCCCAGGAACAGAGCCTTTATCAGAACCATCCTGGAAACTTGATCTTAGATTTCCAGCCTCCGAAACTATGAGAAAGTAATTTCTTTTATTTGTAAGCAGCCCAATCTGTGGTATTTTGTTACAGCAGCCAGAATGGACTAAGACAGTCTATAAAAGTTGGTTTTATTGTGTAATTTTTTGGTTTGTAAGTCCACTTTTTGTTTTCTACATAATTTAAGAGACTAATGTATTAAAAAAAACAATTACTAGTCTTGTTTTAGTCATACAATGTATAAAGATGTAATTCTGTGACATCAGTAGCTGAATGGATTGGGGAGATAGCTATACAGGAGCAGAGTTTTTTCATATTGACGTTAAGATGGTATAAATTGTTATTAAAGTCTTATAACTTTAGGATGTTAAATGTAATCCCCATAGTAACCACACATACACACCCCAGCTATAGAACTCAAACTTACAAAGACAAAAAATTTAATGTGGTTGCCAGAGACTGAGGGGATTGGTGAGTTATTGTTTAATGAGTGCAGAGTTTTAGTTTTGCAAAGTGAATAATTGTCTGGGGATGGATGGTGGTGATGGTTATACCACAATATGAGTATATAATGGACTACACACTTAAAATGGTGAATTTTATGTATATTTTATCACGGTTTTCAAAAAGTAATTTTAAAAGTGCACTGAGCTACTACTTCATGCTTGCTATCATGGCTAAAACTTAAAGATAATAACAGTTATTGATGAAAATGCACAGAAATTCAACCCTTGTACATTCCTGATGGGGTCATAAAATGGTTCAGCCACTTTGGAAAAGATAAACTCTTAGCAGTTCCTCAAAACGTTAAACATAGAGTTACCATATGACACAGAAATACCACAATTTTTTAGTTATATAATCAAGAGAATTAAAAACATAGGCCCACACAAAAACCTATACATGATTGTTCATATCAGCATTATTCATAGTAGTCGCATAATTAGGAAACAACCCAAATGTACATCAACTGATGAAATAGATAAACCACATGTAGTTTATTCATAAAATGGAATATTATTCAGCTATAAATATAATGAAATAGTGAAAAACATGCTATAATAGGTATGAACCTTGAAAGCACTGTTACATGAAATAAGCCAGGCACAAAGACTGACTATATTATTCTATTTATCTGAAATGTCTAGAATAATAAAATCTAAAAAAAGAAAGTAGATTATTGGTTGTGAGGGGCTCGAGGGGAGAAGAAATAGTCATTCTACTAGGTATGGGGTTTCTTTTTACAGTCACGAAAATATTCTGAAGTTAGATAGAGGTGATTGTTGCACTACTTTATGAATATACTAAAAAACGCTTAATTTTACACTCTGACAGTGTGAATTTTATGGTATGTGAATTATATCTCTGTAAAGTGTTATTAAAAAAAGATTCACATGAGACTGAGAATTTCACTGTTAGCTCTTGTTCTGGAAACCTTGGCTGATGAAACAAACAAGTGATGTTAGTAACAGTAAGTAGTGGTATTTATTTTTCATTAGGAAAATGATTATAATTTCAATAGAGTAATTACATAAGGTATTAAAATAGTTTCTCCTTTTCACCCTCAGATGTGTTTCACTGATGGTTCTTATTGCATAAGTGAGTATAGATTTGCGTAAATTACACAATGTAAACCCTTTAAACCATATCTGGAACGAGGCTTGTCGAGGGCAGAAATGAAGGTGCAGGCTTATCTTGGTGAATCACAAGACTGAGCCAGGTACACCCCTTGTTTGGTATCTGTTTTCTCATACACCCATTTCTCAATAGGTATTTTCAAAGAGTTGAGAGAGAATTCTAGGAGAACCAGGCCAAGTTCTTGCTGCCCAGAGAAAGTATCTTAAATTCTCTTTTCTTTTCCTGGCATCTTAATATGATTCTTATCTTGGAGTTAAAACTGTGTGTGCCAATTCCAAACAACTTTTATGGTATTGAGGGGAAAAAAAGTCTTGGCAAGAAAATTTGCAAGTATGGTGATGGACCCTCAGAGAATCCGGGGTGGGGTTCAGTGAAAGGGGGATAATCTAAGAGCTAAATGTAGTCCTCTTTGCCACCAGCCTAGAAGTGAACCACACACTTCCCTGGCTTTCTGCCTTACTGATACTATGCTTCCCAAGCAAAGTCAGCATGTATGTTAGCAGCATGAAAATACAAGTTTGGTTGAAAGTTGGTTTGAACATTATTTTGATGTTGTGGTTTTGTTAAAAGTGTATGTTTGTTTTTAACTTTCTAAATTTTTTCTTAAATCATTTCTCAATCCACTCTTTAGTTAAAAAAGTGAATTTATATAAAAACTTTTCTAAAAACATTTTGTTCTAGTTTTTTGTTATTGGTTCATTGGTTTGAAAATAATGAAATTAGTATGTAATATTTATACGAACTATATACAGACGATAAGTATATATAGTATCAAATTATCAGGCTGCATGTCCATATGTGTGCATGGGTATATATGTGTGTGTGTATGTATATGTATATACACACATAGTATATGGGTACATGTGTGTGTATTAAAAGAGAAAAGATGGGTATCAATTTGAAAAGTATTTTTATGCCCAGTAACATAATAGGATAATTAGTGTTTTCTGCATCTCTAAAATATAAAATTGATATTTAAGTTTAGAGGGCTGGGTAGAGTCCAATTACTGTGGAGGTCGTATGTATTGGTTCAGCACTGTGATCAAAATTTTGCCTTTCCTATTGATTTTCCTGTGAGATGGTTAACAACTCCTTCTATGGGGACAATGATGTAAGGTGCTAGAACCTAGGGGGAATAATTATAGCCATCATTAAGGAGGTTAAACCTTAGATTTCCACTTCTAGAGTTACTACTACTGGAGGTTTTGAAGGGGATACCATATAAATATAAGTTCTTGAAGGCTGGTATCACAGGCCAAGAGCAGTAGGTAAAGAAACAGCCAGAACAGAAACACAGGTGAATGATTGTTGGCCAGGGAGGTGTCCAAGATGAAGAACTGAAGCTAAGTTAAAAATGATCTTGGGTAGGGGCGCCTGGGTGGCACAGCGGTTAAGCGTCTGCCTTCAGCTCAGGGCGTGATCCCAGCGTTCTGGGATCGAGCCCCACATCAGGCTCCTCTGCTGGGAGCCTGCTTCTTCCTCTTCCACTCCTCCTGCTTGTGTTCCCTCTCTCACTGGCTGTCTCTATCTCTGTCAAATAAATAAATAAAATCTTTAAAAAAAAATGATCTTGGGTAAGTCAGAGATCAATGAAAAGAGAGAGCTCAGGATAGAAGCCTGAATTGACTAACAGAAATCCAGAATGAGCCCTATGCAATGCTAGTGGAGAATAGACTCAGGGCTGAGAAATGGAGGTGAGGACACAAAGTATAATAATCAGGAGTTAACTGCATGTAAGTTCGGATCAAACTCTAAGTGTGATTGTTAAAGGTCAGCAAAGCCTGGAAGCAGATTCTGAGAAGGAAGGTAGAACACATAAGGTAGAGGAGCCATTGGCTACACTCACTGAGATCTATCCCTGCTTTTCTGGGGATCTTGGAGAACTATGAGATTACATCTAAGAATTGGGGCTGTGATCACCAGCACCATCATCATCATAGTTTGCACCATGTATTTGTACCTAATTTACATTCCAGAAAGTAAAAACCAAAACATGTGTGTGTGTATACATACACATATGCATATATACATATATAATACACACAGAGACACACACAGACACACATACATAATATATATAGATTACTGGTCCTATTCTTTTAATTTTATCTCACTTTCAAATAAACAAACTAAATCTCGGCATAGTTAGATAACTTGGTCAAAGGTACATAAGTAGTAAATAATGAAGCTGTTACTCAAAGCCTACTGTACAGTCTGTGTCCTTAATAACCAGACGCTGTCTCTGTTGCATCTCTTCCCCATTAGTATGAGAGACAATAAAATGCAGTGGGAGTTGCATAAAACCTAAAAGGAGTTTACCTTACCCTTGTCTCAAATAGTCATGATTATGGTTTATAGATAAAAGGGTAGGAGGATATGCGGAGGGGATTGACATATGGTAGTCCCCCACCCCTTATCTGTGGTTTCAGTTATTTTCAGGCAACCACGGTCCAGAAGCAGATAACCCCCCTTTGTACATAACACCAGAAGGTCAATAGTAGCCTAACACTATGTCACAGTGCTTACATCACTCACCTTACTTTATCTCATCACATAGGTATTTTTTCATCTCACATCATTATCATAAGAAGAAGGGTGAGTACAGTCTGATATGACATTTTGGAGAGAGACCACCTTTACATAACTTTTATTATAACGTATTGTTGTGATCATTCTATTTTATTTTTATTGTTGTTAAACTCTTACTGTGCCTAATTTAAAAGTTCACCTTTGTCGTAAATGTATGTATGGGGGAAAAAACCCATGGTATATATAGGGTTCGGTACTATCTGGTTTCAGGCATTCACTGAGGGTCTTAGAATGTATCCACCATGCATCAGGAGGGACTACTGTACTGTATTGGGTGAGCAGAGCTTGTCTTGTTCATTAGATATTGTACCTAACTTAAGATGCTACCCATACACCTGTATTCTGATTTTGTGTATGTAGAGATGGGGAAGCATATATAATCTACATCACTGTCTCCTGAGCTCAGACAGTCCAAGCTGGAAGGGTCCTTAGAGACCCCCTAGCCCTGCTCTCTTGTTCTGATAAATGACTTCCAAACTCTATTCCATGCTGAATAGAAACTTCTGCCAGTCTTTCCCAACTTCAGGCTCCCAGGCAGAGGACTTTCTCTTTTTTTGGAGTTCACAGTTCTCCCTATGGCTGTGCGCCCTGGTTGTATTTGGTTATGCATTATAGTTTATGGCTCTCTCACCTTTCCTGTCATTGCTGCAGTTACAAGCTATCTAAGGGCAGAAAGTCTGGCTTAAAACCTTTTTTCTCAATACTAGTAACTAACACAGAGGAATGCGTAGTTCTCAAAATTTATTGAATTGAATTTCATATAAGACTAAGTTCTAAAATATTAAGCAATTTGCCTAAGTCACGTATAGATTCATAGCAAGGACCAAGAAAGATTTCTCCTACTCATAATTTATAACAGTATTACCCTCATCTGGGATATTTCTCTCTGTCCCTTTGAATGAGGTATGTGAGGGGGTTGGCCCTTCTAACTACGCTCCTCTGAGCATGCTGTTATCATGCTCAGGTTATTCTTCAGCGTTGTTTTTCTGCTGTGTTGGCACCCCAACACAAGGATGTGTTTTTAAAATTTACTTAGCACAGCATCAAGCACAGGACTACTTTATTGCCTTCTGTCTTTGATGAAAAGATCAGAATGCTAATTCAGGAGAAGCTGAATTGATTTTTATACAATATTTTAAAAATTCATTATTGAAGCATAGTCGACATACGATGTTATAATAGTTTCAGGTATACAATATAGCAGTTCAATGATTCCATACATTACTCAATGTTCGTCACAGTAGTGTAGTCATCATCTGTCACCCTACAACATTATTACAATATTATTGACAATATTCCTTATGTTATACTTTGAAGCATCTCTGTGACTTATTTATCGTATAACTGGAAGTTTGTACCTCCTAATCCCCTTCCCCTATTTCACCCATCCCTCTACCCATCTCCCCTCTGGCAACCAACTATTTGCTCTCTGTGTTTAAGATTCTGAGTTTTTTTGTTATAGAGAACCAGTGACAGAATTGGAATTAGAATTTAGTTTAGTTTCGTTTTTTTTTTTTTAAGATTTTATCAATTTTAGAGATGGGAGGGCCGGGAAGTGGGAAGCAGAGGGAGAGGGACAAGCAGACTCCACCCTGAGCACAGAGCCTGACCCAGGGCTCGATCCCCCGACCCGGAGATCATGACCTAAGCTGAAACCAAGAGTCAGAGGATCAACTGACAGAGCCACCCAGGCAACCCTAGAGGTTTTTTTTAAGCTCGAACCATGTTGAACCATACCCTGAATAGTCTCAAAAAGAGCTTAAAACAAATATGTTATGAATATAAATGCTATGAACATAAGTGCTTTAAAAAGTAATGTCTACAACCAAAAAGACTTTGTGTGTGTGAGTGTGTGTGTGTGTGTGTGTGTGTGTGTATTTTACAAGTATGGAGAAAGAAAGATGTAGATGACATATTGTCGGCTTTGGAGAAAGAATGGTGGGCCTGGAAGAAATTTCAATTGGAAATTATTAACTTTTTTATTATATTTGTATTTGTGTGGTTTCCCACAAAAATTAATTTTAAAAATTTAAGAATTTTCATTGACTGAATTTGACCTTTGAACACATTATTTTCATCCAGGCTCATATATTCTGTTCCTTTATCCTAAGGAACAGAAATGACTCAGACTAGCACATGTAAATGAGATTTGCTATATTAATAAGTCAGCCATGAATGCATAGGACCCAGGGACAGGAGCACAAGTACAGCCTGGCTTTCTAGGAACTTAACCCAGAGGGTTAGCTCTGGATTCAAGAAGACTTTCAGAACTTCAGGAAAACCTGCATGAGCCTCACTCTTGTGCTCACTTTTAGCACTAGAGCCATATTCCCTAACTGTCCCACTACCAAGTGACAAATTCTTTCCAATTTTCTCAATTAAAATTCCTGAGAGGGAGAGAGAATTGGATTCACAAAGATAGTCTCTTGATGTGACACCTTATAAAACATTATTCCTTTTAGCATATGTGGACTACAAAGATATCTATCAGATGCCCACTCCTCTGATACAACCTGCTGCCTAGGAGATAGACTTCTGTGTTACAAACGTCATATGAATGTAGGAGGGATGGAGAAGCATTTGGCTAGCTCTTGCTTTTGGTAAACCATTCAGTATTTATTTTTCTTGTCTGTTTTGGCCCCTGCAGAAGAAATATTTTTACACATGTGCCTGACTTGTTATTTCTAGTTCTGTAGTTATTTCTTGGCTCTACTTCTTGCTTAACTATCATTACATTCTACTGAGATTGCTTCAGTAAAGAGCGTAACCATCATTAGACTGCAAGGTCTCTAAGGAATGGGATTATGATTGCTTAATGTGATATCCTAGGCATCTATCTAGCCAGCTCATAGAAGATCTTTAGCAAATATTATTTAAATGAAGAGATGGCCTCCAGGATAACCAGAGAATTCTTTGAATTTGTTAAGACAATTTCCAGGAGCCTGATTTTCTCCCCCTGTTAATCCATAACAGATACTTGTATTAGCGATTCTGCTGTACAACCTGGAGCCTAGCTGGACTTAAGGGTGTTGACATGATTTTGAGTATCTTGGAAATGGTTATGAATAGATGGCAGTGACTAGCAAGGTGGGGCCGGGGAAGCATGAATGAGGTGGGTGTGTGGGTAACTTGTTGGAATTGGTTGTGTAACATGAAAGGGAACCTCCTCATCTGGAAATGCAATGCAAAAGAAGGCTATGTAGATCCTATCTGTTCTGTCTCTGATCTGAAAGGCTCAGAAACAGCTGTCAAACCCTGCTTGGGACCGATTCATATCCTGCTTGTGATATGAATCCTAAGGGGGTGATACCCACACAATCACGGCATTGTTCCAAGCAACACAATAAGCTTGCCATAGCCTTGGGCTCTCACGCACTTTGTGACAGCTATGTACAGAGACACTGGAGCTGTCTGAGGAGCCATTTTCTTTCTGCATAGTTTTCAGGATACTTTTAAATGTCACCTATCAGAATTTAGTTTCTTCCCACGGTACCTTGCCTGTGAAAGAATTCTTCAGTGTGTATTTGGGTGGGAGGCATGACGTCAGTGTAAAGTCACAGACTGCCTAGAGGTCAAGACTCTCCTTTGTCCCTAAGCCCTGGTCATGCTAGGCCGTCAGTCTTCCTGTTCTCTAGCCTGTTAGGAAACATGTCAATAGTATGAAAGAACACAGAGCCTACATCTCTTTTAGCAAGAGTCATATAAAGGCAGTTCCCAGTAGCTTAAGTCAATGACATTTCATGAAGTATTTCAATTCTACAAATCCTTTTCAGGTCCATCTAACCTACACAGCTTATATATTAGAGATAAGAAAGTAAAAGGACTGGGGTAGAGGTAAAAAGATGTGATTATTTTTAAAGATTGTACACAATTATTGCTAAGTGGTAGTGAATTTAATTTTCCATTTGAGAGAGCAGCCAGCACGAGTGGGGGGAGGGCAGAGGGAGAAGCAGACTCCCCACTGAGCAGGGAGCCTGACACAGGGCTCAATCCCCAGGATCCCAAGATTATGACCTGAGCTGAAGGCCGACACTTAACTGCCTGAGCCACCCAGGTGCCCCAATATGGGTATTTTAAAGGAAATTTGACCCCTCTGCCTCAACATTCTGAAGAAATAATTACACTTAATATCAACAATTATTTATTTCCCAATAGCTTTGTGGTAAAGAGCATAACTTTTTGTGTCATAAAAAACTGGGTTTGAATGCATACTTGAATACTTACTAGCTGTGAGATCTTGGCTTAGGGGTAAGCGCCCCAGTTTCCTCACATGGATAATCAAATATACCTTGCATGTTTCCTGTGAGGATTAAATACATTGAAGCAAAGTATCGAGGACAGTCCCTAGTATGGTGATTGCTCAATAAATAGTAGTTCATAATAAAATTCCATGTGGAGAGTATTGTCTTACCTAGGCCCACCTGTCTGCCACCTTAGTCTTATCCAGGCTTTTATAGAGCTTTTGATTGATGCGAGCCTGCAGAGAAACATTGAACCAGGGCTTGCTTCCCACCAAATACTAGACACCAACACTGGCAATGATCTAGGGAGACAAGGCCTTACTGAAGCATTGACTTTGACCCCATCATGGCTGGTGCCAGTGTCTCACAGTAAAATGTGGTGTTACCCACTCTCTGCCTCGATTTGGTTTGAATGACTTAACAGATACACCCACAGATGTCTGTCAGGCTTGGAAATACGTGTTACCACATGCCCTGTGTACCACTATAAAGAACCTTCTTTCTTGCCATTTGAATTTGTCTTAAGTTGTTCTAAGTGTTTACTGACATTGGTGTTATGATTTTATTCATCAGCTTTGTGAAGTTCTAGCTACTGTGTCTTAGTTTCCCAACTGTGAAACTCGTTAGATATTAAGCACTAACTCCAGTCATTTCCAACCCTGAATTAACTAACTGGCTTCCATTCTCTAAATGTCTTAGTATATAAACCAAGGACTTTAATTGTGAGGTGATGTATTTTACTAACTACCTTATTCTTATGAGGCTATATATGGCACAGTTTAGTGGTTAAAAGCATAAGCAGATTTTTCAGGTTCTAATCCCAGAACTCTCACTTACTATGAATGTGACCTAAGACAAGTTACTGAACCCCTCTGAACCTCAAGTTACTCATCTTCATAGACTGTTTATATGGATTAAATGAGTTCATATGTGTATTAAAAACAGTTTCTGAAACATACTGCTACAGGAGTGTTACCTGTTACAATTACTGTTGCGTGTGTAAAATAGGCTGCCTCCTTCTTTTCTAGGAAAGAGCACTGATCAAATTGTACTTACAGTTCTGTTGTATTCAGTTCCAAAATCTCAAAGGTGCTTGTCTTGATCTCCCTGATTACAAGTGGGACTGGAGGTTAGGCTGGCACCTGCAGAGCTAAGAATGGTGGAATCTTCTTGTACTCAGAGCTGTGGGTTTGCTGGGTACAAGGCAGCATGACGTGTTGAGTGTAATTGGAATGTTAGAGAATAGGATTCACACAAGTCACAAAAACAAGTTTGGCATGTGAACTGGTGTGAGAAAAGTGATGGAGGAGAGAAAACAGTCATGTGCATTGTAACAGGGAATTTTTATGGAATGGTATCAGGGGCTAGTCCCAGGGAATTTTTAATGTGGCATGGGGGTGGGTTAACTACATTGAAAGAAGAAGGGGCAGAGCACCCATGCTGAACTACCAATTCTTTTCCCTATTTGTTTAATTTGACATTTCCCTTAGTTCACCTACTGGGAAGTTTTGACACATTCTAATATATTCCTGAGATAGGAAACACTTTCCCTTGGCTATTCCTCTGGTCCACTAAATCAGGTTCTACGTTTGTCGTGATATTCATGGAGATTCAGGACTTCTTCAAACAGTAGTTAAGCATTTGTAGATGAGGAGAATTTTGAATCATATTTTGCAATAATAGGAAAATAATAATTCATGGATTAACAGATTTCAAAAATTACTAAAAATTAATCTGTTGTTTGTGCTGCTATAATTTAACATATACTGTGCTGAATGTTACAGTTCTTTGTATCTATCATCTTGATCCTTAGGTCAACCAAATAAAAGGTAAATATTTTATTAGATTTTTTTTCATATGATCGATGTACTCCTCAGAGAGATTATATTATTTGCTACAAGATACTCTGTGTACTGACTGGATTAAAAAGGGTCATGCTGAAATAAGTAGGGGACAAGAATGAAGCCAGCGGGCCTGGTTAGGAGGCTACAGCAGCTCTAGATAAGACGTAATTATAGCTTAGACTAAAGTGGAAACAGTGAAGATGATGAGAAATTGTGAGATCCTGGATACATTTGAAGGTAGAACTAATAGGAATTCCTGAAAGAATGGGTGGGGGTTAGGCAAGAAGGTAAGGAATCAAGAGGGAATCTAAGTATATTGGCTTGAAGAAGTAGACAATTGAAATTGCCACAACTGAGATGGGAAAAGCTGCAGGGGATGTGGGTGTAGAGAGAAAGAACAGGAGTTCTGCTTGGGACCTGTTAAGTTTGAGATGGATATTCAACATCCAAATGGAGATGTCAGGTAAACCATCTGAAAGTCAGAAGCGAAGTCTTGGGTGGAGACAGAAATTTAGGACTCTGGCACAAAGATATTTTTAAAGACACAAGCCTTCAAATCACCGTAGGGAGTGAGTATAGATAGAAAAGAGAAGAGGATCAAAGACGGAGCCATGGGCCACACGTCTTAGAAACTGGGGGAAGAGGAGGAATCTACAAAGTGGAATGAGAAAGAATGGCCAGTGGATAGGAGGGAGAAAAAAGACTGTGGTGGCCTGGAAGCGAAGTGCACAAAGTGTGTCAAGGAGAAGGGGGGTGTTTAACTGCGTCAAAATGCTGCTGTAGATCAAGATGAAGAGTGGCAGTTAATCGTTTTGACTTAATAACATAGAGTTCATTAGTGACCTTGAAAGGAATTGGTGGATATGTGGGACTCTGGGAAACAAAGGCCTGACTGGAATAGACTTAAGAGAAAGTGGAAGGGAAATATTTGGAGTCACTAAGGGAAGGGGGAAGAGATATACTACTGGAATTACAAGGTTGTTTATTTCTACAGAGATGGGGGGGGTTGTATGTGAGAGTGGGAGTTTGACCTTGATCTCGTGATCAGTTCATTATGACACATCATCCTGACACTTGTACAGATTGGACCAGCATGTTCATTTTTTCTTCCCTCTTTTAACCACCACTGAAGAAGTCACCGTATAGTTGTACACTATGTCACTATTCCATCCTAAATGGAGATATTGTGTTCTGAATTTATCATATTATGGTGGACTGTAGAAAGCTCTCTGACAGAAAGGAAACAACCAATCTGTCCACTGTCAGTGTTCCTCTGATTGGGGAAGTGAAAATAATTTTTCCAGAAAATGGAGCCTAACCGGTCATCTAAGTAAGATTGAGGACTGCTCTGTAGCCTCTGAGACTACTATCACGAGCTGGAGTTTGCTGTCAGGGGATTGAAGGATCAGGAGAAGGATAGTCTGGAATAGTGTTGAGTCTATTAGTGGAAGATGAGGGGAAAAATAAGCATCTAAGACTATTGCTTATGACCGTGTTCCCTAAAATAAAGAATAAAGATCTAGAGAGTAGAAAACAGCTATACATATATGCTAACAGATGAGCAGACACTGTTCAGGAAGGCAGTTGTTATTTGAGGATTTGATTATGTCATTGTGGCAGGTGACCTTTATGGGCCATTGACTGGCCACTTTACTAATGTCGGGATTAAAGCTCTTCTTTTTTCTCATTAAATGGATTTAAATTTTGAGAAGTGTTGCCCTATATGTTTAAAGGGTGTTCATCAGATTACAAACCCTTTGGGAGAAAGATCAGTTATTGTTGTTTTTCTTTCGTGAAATGCCAATTTACCTAATCAGGGGTTCTTAAGTTATTGTACTTTCTATCAAAATTTCTGATTGGTCCTCTCAACATGTGATGAACAGTAAGAGATGGCAACTGGGCTGGTAATCTGATAATTGGGAAGAAATCTTCAGTTGTCTTGGCAGTTATTAGGGAGTGTCATGGGTGATTTTTAAGATTTTTTGTTTGTCATGTTTTCTACCTGAAGAGATTTTATTTCTCACCAAGACTTAAAAAAAGACCCAAAACCTTCATACCTTATGCCCTTTATTTTGTGGTCAAGGTCATAATTTTGGGTTCCATGTTCCTTGCATATCAGGACAAATTAGCATTTATGAATCAGCCTGGGCTCATGATACCTATTTATTCTAAAGACTGTAACTATTATATAAAGTGATAAATTAATGAACTGCTAATTTTATTTAAGCTATTATTTTCTACTTCCATCTCTCAGCATTTCATTGATTCAGTCAACAAATATTAAAATACTAAAAGAAAACCCCCAAGTCCTTAATGGTTATCTACATTTTACATAGTATAAATGTACCATTCCTTACTTTTTAAACTTATTTTCTATTGATAAATACTTGGATTGTTTCCAATTTTTACTACTAAAAACAATGCTGTAATGAATAACATTGCAAATGTATCTGTTTTATTTTTTTTATTTTTAGGAATTGTATATGTTTTACATTTATTAATCCTTTATTACATGCCTTTTAAATAGTTTCTTTCCAGATTTTCACCCCGCCCCTTGACTGCTTATCTTTATTAGGTCTAATTGGTAGCATAGACTAATCTCTGATACAAACAACATCAAAACTATCCAAACTGTGATTACCACTAAAATTTCCATAACAGCCAGCTAAATAATACACATTCAGAACAAACGTTCTACTAATGCACAGCTCTAACTCTGTCTCTATACCAGTTGATGTGCCTAGTGTTCTATATTGTGCTAGTGGCGTAATTTGGGGGTCTTCTTTCATTTGTTTAAAAGAATTTTAGGAAAAGCCCAGAATCTATTAATCCTGAGAGGGCATGTCTCTCGGAGATGTTGTGAAAAATGATTTATAATGTAAAGTTTGAAGCTCTTAGAGAATAATGTGTTTTTAGAATTAAAAAAAATGGTGTTATGAATTCAAACATTAATATGGTTATTATTTTAATATGTTAATAATATAATATTTTAATGGTCAGTTCACCATTTCTCATGTTGCTATCCTAATTAAGCCTTCCATTTATATTTTTAATCTTATATACTCAAGTTTCTGGGCTGACACCTGTAAGAGATGGTCATGACTAAGTTACACTGTCCTCTTCCCCTCATTGTGCAACACTTTCATTGTTAATGAAGAAGTATATGAACTTTAACATGATCAAATATTCATCAGATTCTATCAGAGCTATTATGTGTGTAATTTGGTCTGCCTTTTCATACAGTGAATCCAAGGGTTGGTGGAGTGATGGGTTAGTAGAAGCAAAATCTTCATAGAAAGTATACCCAATATGCTATCTTCCCGTTTTACTTACTCCAAAGGTCATTAAAGCTAGGAGTAGTGTTTGGATTATTTGTCATTGAATGCTTTCCAGGGTGAAGGTAACCGGAGGCTGAGAAAGAGATCAGGGACAATGGGATGATGACTTTTTCTTCCCCTTTGCTCTCATAAGCATGTGATACCCAAGCACTATAAGTTTGGTTCAGGGACCAAGCAAATGTCATGCCTGTAAACCTTCTTAAATGCAAGTCTCCAGGGCATAAATTATATAAATTCTTTCTGAATAGTAATATAAGCCAAGGTGTAAGGGAGCTGTGGCAAAGCACAAAAAAAGTCTTACCAGACTCTGCACAGACAGTTACATTGTTACCATGTCCCTTCTGTGAGATTGAGTGGGGCCAACCCAAGAATGCTGCACTGATACACTTTATCTGTTATTGGTTTCCTTACTTGCACTAAATTTTAGAATATTTCCTAAATATTAAATCAAGAATCTATGTGAGCAGTCCTTTTTTTTTTTCTTACCCAAGATCAAACTCACCTGAAATGCTGAATTGATATTTGAGGAAGTTGCATTGTTTCACCTAGGATCAATTTTAAACCTGATTTTAAGTTTTTGAATCGGGTACTATAGTAGTGATTTTCCATCTCCTTTTCCTCTTTAGTAACAAATCTATATAATTTGGAATGCCATTAGGGCCCTTTAGACTACAGTTCCCAGTCTTACAGGAAGTAGTAGCCATATTACTAAGTCTGACCATTGAGAAGAAAAATGAAATTATTAAATGCGGCTTCCAGGAAGGTTAAGAAAAAACAAAAGCAAGCTTTTGCACACATAGTCTCTGTGATTCATTCCTATGGCCTGGAATGTAGATGCAATGGATGGAGCTCCAGGGGCGCCTGGGTGGCGCAGTCATTAAGCATCTGCCTTCGGCTCAGGGCGTGATCCCAGTGTTCTGGGATCAAGCCCCACATCAGGCTCTTCTGCTGGGAGCCTGCTTCTTCCTCTCCCACTCCCTCTGCTTGTGTTCCCTCTCTCCCTGGCTGTCTCTGTCAAATAAATAAATAAAATCTAAAAAAAAAAAAAATGGATGGAGCTCCAGCAGCTATTCTAATCAATGAGATTAAAAACCACATACTGAAGATGGTTTGAATAAAACCCAAACCTATGTCTTGGAGGACCACAGAGCTGATAATCGTCTCTGGACTGCCTAGCTCCAGAGTTCTTTTACGTGAGGAAGAAATAAAACTACACCTTGTGTAAGCCGTTTTTAAGTTTTCTTTTATATGGAACTTTCTTGTTTTTTTTATTGCAAACCAGAAACAAGGTAGCCAAAAGACAGAAACGTATTTAGTTCAGGAGACGCTGTAATTTTTCCTTTACCATTCATCTATTAAATATACCCTCCTGAATACATATGCCATTGCCTAACTAAGAAAATGGATTCAATGTCTTAGCACCAAATATGGGAGAAAGGCTGCTTCTGCAGTTGCGTTTTTAACTTGTGGCTCTACTTTCTGAGTTCCTGGGCCTATTTTAATTACTTTTGAAATACCTAGCACAACCAACAATAACATCTACTTTCTACATTAATCTTCTCTCATTTTTCTTATCTAATTTCCATGTGCAGTGATGTCTAAGAATACATCTGCAGCCAATAATTGATTCGTTATTCACTTTTGACACTGGCTAGGTAACCAGCCACTGATGAACCCAGTAATTCCCCACCTCCTAGAAAGTATAAAAACTGAGCCACACAAAAACTCTGGGGTTGTACATGTGTATTGCTGGGGCCAGTGGCACATAACTTGCTTAATCATCAGAGGCCCAGCGTCTTCTTTATCCTGTGGCTATGCTACAGATGGAACCATATACCAGGTCCTGAGGGAACTGCCTGTCACCAGTGGGAGTGCACCGGGGACTGGATGGATCACTGTTGGATGCACAAGGAACATCTGGAAAAACTGCTGGGGAAATGCCTTACCAGTTCGTTATCTCTACTACTGTGTTATTTTCAATGACTTTGACAAATTCTGTTTCCTTTTGTATTTTCTTTCATATTGACAACCTGAAGTTAAAATTAAGAAGTTCCACAGTTTAGCATGGAGAATAGAAGTTAAACAATAGCTAAGGGTTTCCAGGGAAGATGGCAGGGTAGGAGGATCCTAAGCCCACCTTGTCCCACAGATAAAACTAGATAACACCCGCATCAGTAAATAACCCGGAAAGCAACCTGCAGACTGGCAGAACAGACTCTCCACAGCTATAACTGTAGAGAAGCGGCCACGTCAAAGAGGATAGGGAGGGCAGAGACATGGTCAGGAGCTAAATGTAACCACAGGAGGGAGGGACACCATGAGCATTGAGAGGGGAAAGAAACAGATACATCACACACCCCAGGCAGAGGGAACCTACCCAGGGAAAGACAAATCCCCAAAATATTTGGCTTTGAAAATCAGAAGAGCATAATTTTTGCAAGTTTGTATAATCAGTGGGTCTTAACATTTGGAATTTTAAAAATCAGCAGGCTTGGCTCCGATAGAGCCCGGAAGGCAAGAGAAAACTGAGTCCCCACCCTTAAAGAGATAGCACAACGAATACCTTTACTGAGATACAGCATAAAGAGGTAGTTCAGAAAATCACTTGCAGTATATAGGGGGGATATTTATTTATGAAACTCAGCATGTGCTGGGAGAGCAGAGATCATTGGGAGACTTCTGCAGAAACAGAGGAGCTGACAGGTACCTATTTCCTGCACCCCCTCCCCCCAGTCTAGACACACATCTATGGGAACCAGTATGGCACCAACATTCTCCAACTAACTTCCTACCAGCACACCCTGCCCCCATGCTCTTCTATGGATCAGTGCCCTCCAACCCACCAGCCTAGCAGGAGTTTTAGGTGCCTGCAGATCCCCTATGGCAGCTACCAGTGCAAATCTTGCTGGCATCATTATTCTGCAAACCTGCCCCCTGCAATATACCCTTGGCCTGGAGCCCATCCAAAGTGGTGTCACAAGCCTGTCAGTGTGCAAGCAGCCCTGACAGGGGCCAGTACTACTCCAAAGTGACTCCTGCCCTGGGGAGAGAGGAAGATAACCATTCACACTGGTCCAACTGTCACCCTAGCAGCAGGTTGGGAACCAATAGCTGGCCTGAGTGAAGGCTCTGCACACCAATGAAAGCTTCTCAGGAACCAATACAAGGAAAGTGCCCTAAACTTCAGTGCTATTGAATCTCTGGTAAATACCTGGTCTATTTCAAATCAAGCCCAAGAAAGCCCCAGACTGGCCCACTAACAACAAAGACCAAACTGTGTCCACAATAGGCAAAGAGAGCCATTGAAGACAGCTGGACTGAAGGCGAATGTGGTTCAGCCACAATAGAAGGGTGCATGCAACACACATAGGAGATACCACTGAAGGGCCAGGTTCTGGTGAATAGGGGATGCTGTACTGTAGGGCATTACAGGACCTCTTCTTCATAAAGCTACTTCTTTTAAGGGCAGCATGCAGCTAACTTTCCTAACATATAAGAACAGACACAAAAATGAAGAGACAGAGGAAAATGTCCCAAGCGAAATAACAGGACAAAATTGAAGCAAGAGACCTAAATGAAACAGAGATAAGCAATACGTCTGATAGAAAATTTAAAGTAACAATCAAAGATACTCCCTGAACTTTAGAAAAGAGTAGAGGATCTCAGTGGGGCCCTCAACAAAGAGACAGAAAACATACAAAAGAACCAGTCAGAGATGAAGAACTCAATAACTGAAATTTATTTTTTTTAAGATTTATTTATTTTAGAGAGAGAGAGAGTGCACATGAGTGGGGGTAGGGGCACAAGGAGAGAATCTTCAAGCCTTCTTCCCCACTGAGTGCAGAGCCTAATGCAGGGCTCCATCCCATGACCCACGAGATTATGACCTAAGCCAAAATCAAGTGTCAGATGCTCAATGGACTGAGCCACACAGGTGCCCCAATACCTGAAGTTTAAAATATACTAGAGTGAATAAACGGTAGCCTAGAGGAAGCAGAAGAATGGATCAGATACCTGGAAGATAGGGTAATGAAAAGCAATTAAGTAACAAAAGAAAGAAAAAGTAATAAAAAAATTAGAATAGACTTAGAGAACTCACTGATACCATCAAGTGTAATAATATTTGCATTATAGAATCCCAGGAGGAAAAGAGCAAAAACACTGAACAGAAAATTTCAAGAAATAATAGCCGAAAGCTTCCCTAATCTACGGAAGGAAACAGAAATCCAGATCCAGGAGGCACAGACAGCCCCCAACATCAACCCAAGGAGATCCACACCAAGAAACATAGTAATTAAAATGGCAAAAAGAAGTGATAAAAAAAATTAAATCAGCAAGAGAAATGAAAACACATGCAAGAGAAAATCCATAGGGCTCATTTTTCAGGAGAAACATTGCAGGTCACAAGATAGTAGCATAATGTATTCAAAGTGCTGAAAGGGAAAAAAAAAAAAAAACTGCAGCCAAGAATACTCTATCCAGCAAGGCTATCATTCAGAAAAGAAGTAAAGAGTTTCCCAGAGAGACAAAAGTTGAAGGAATTCATGACCACTAAACCAGCCTTACAAGGAATATTAAAGGGACTTTTTGAGTGGAAAAGAAAGACCATGAAGAGAAGTAAGAAGTGTAGGAAGCACAAAAGCAGTAAAATTAAGTATATTTATAAAAATCAGAGGATTCACAAAATAAAAGGGTATAAGGTATGACAGCATATACCTAAAATATGGGGTGGGGAGAGAAAAGAATGGATTAAACTTAAGGAACCAAAACTTAATATAGACAACTATATGTATAAGATGTTATATATAAACCTACTGGTAGCCACATACCAAAAACCAATAATAGATATGCAAAAAACAAAGAGAAAGGAATCCAAGTATATCACTAAAGAAATCCAACAAACCATGAGAGAAGAGAGCAAAAGAATGAAGAACTACAAAACAACCATAAAACAAGTAAAAAAAAAAAAAGATGTATAGACCTATCAATAGTTATTTTGAATGTCAGTGGACTAAATGCTCCAATCAAAAGAAATTGGATGAGAGCATGGACAAAAAGCAAGACCCATCGATAATCTGCCTACAAGAAACTCATTTCATACCTAAAGACATGCCGATTAAAAGTAAGGGGATGGAAAGCTATTTATTATGCAAATGGGAGTGAAAAGAAAGATGGGACAGCAATATTTCTATTGGGCAAAATAGATGGTAGAACAAAGACCATAACACGAGACAAAGAAGGTCACTTTTGTATATAACCTTATATATAATATTATATTTACATATTTATATATTACATATATTATTATATATTATATTATATATGATTATATATATAATATATAATATATATGGTAATATAATATGTAATATAAGTTTATATATATATATATATATATATATATATATATATATATATATATAAAGGGGACAACCTAACAAGATATAACAATTATAAATATTTATGCACCCAACATGGGAACACCCAGATGCATAAAGCAGCTAATAATAAACATAAAGGAACTAATTGATAGTAATACAATAACAGGGGACTTTAACACCCCATTTACATCAATGGACAGATCATCTAAACATAAAGTGAAAAAAAAATAGTGACTTTGAATAATACACTGGACCAGATGGATTTACCAGATATATTCAGAACATTCCATCCTAAAACAGCAGAATGCACATTCTTTTCAAGTGCACATGGAACATTCTCCAGAAGAGATCATATTTTAGGCCACAAAGCAAGTCTCAACAAATTAGAGACCACAATGATCTTTTTTGACCACAGTGATATGCAATTAGAAATCAACCACAAGGAAAAATCTGGAAAGATCACTAATACATAGAAATTAAAAAACTTGCTACTGGACAATGAATGTGTAGAACAAGAAACCAAAGAGACAATTTAAAAAATACATGGAGGCAAATGAAAATGAAAACAGAATGGTCCAAAATCTTTGGAATGTAGCAAAAGTTGTTCTAAAAGGAAGTTTATAGCAATACAGGCCTACTTCCAGAAGCAAGAAAAATCTCAACCTAACTTTACACCTAAAGGACTAGAAAAAGAAGAATAAACAAGACCCCAAACCAGTAAAGGGAGGAAATAAAAAAAGATTAGAGCAAAAATAAATGAAATTTAAAAACTAAAAAACAATAAAACATCAATGAAACAAGAAGCTGGTTCTTTGAAAACATCAAAAAACCTGATAAACCTTTAGCCAGACCCATTACAAAAACAGCGTACTTAAATCCTAAATGAAAGAGAAGAAATAACAACCAATACCACAGAAATATGAAGGATTGTAGGAGAATATTATGAAAAATTACATGCCAACAAATTGGAAGACCTAGAAGAAATGGATAAATTCCAAGAAACCTATAACCTCTCAAAATTCAATGAAGAAATAAAAATTTAAACAGACTGATCACCAGAAATGAAATTGAATCGGTAATCAAAAAATTCCAAACAAAAGTACGGGACCAGACAGCTTCACAGGAGATTTATACCAAACATTTAAAGAAGAGTTAATACCTATTCTTCTCAGACTATTCCAAAAAACAGAAGAGGAGAAGCAGAAAAGCTTCCAAATTCATTTTATGGGGCCATTGCCCCTATACCAAAACCAGATAAAGACCCTAGAGAAGAAAAATATAGACCAATGTCTCTGATGAACATAGATTTAAAAATCCTCCTCTACAAAATATGAGCAAACAGAATCCAACAATACATTCAAAAATCGTTCACCTCAATCAAGTAGGATTTACTCCTCGAATGTAAGGGTAGTTCAATATTTGCAAATCAATCAACACAATACATCACATCAACAAGAGAAAGGATAAAAACCACATGATCACTTCAATAGATGCAGAAAATGCATTTATATAATATCCATTCACACACAGAGTGGGTTTACAGGGAACATACCTCAATATAATAGAGACCACATATGACAAACCCACAGCTAACATCATATTCAATCTGAAAAACTGACAGCTTTTCCTGTAAGGTCAAGAAAAACACATGAATGTGTCCTCTCTCATCACTTTTATTCAACATAGTACTAGAAGTCCTAGCAATAGCAAACAGACAAAAAAAGAAAAAGAAAGAAAAAGAGAAAGAATTCAAAACAGGAAGGAAGAAGTTTGCAGATGACATGATACTATGTATAGAAAAACCTTAAGACTCCACCAAGAAACCACAAGAACTGATAAATGAATTCAGTAAAGTCACAGGATACAAAATCAATATACGCAAATCTGCAGCATTTGTATTCACTAATAATGAAGTAGCAGAAAGAGAAATTAGGAAAACAATCCCATTTACAATTGCACCAAAAAATAATAAAATCCCTAAGAATAAATTAACCCAAGGAAATGAAAGATGTATACACTTAAAACTGTAAAACATTGATGAAAGAAATTGAAGACAACCCAAACAAATGGAAAGACATTTCACGTTCATGGATTGAAGAATCAATATTGTTAAAACGTCCATACTACATAAGCAATCTACAGATTTAGTGCAATCTCTATCAAAATACCAACAGCATTTTTCACAGAACAAGAACAAACAATTCTAAAATTTCCGTGGAACTGCAAAAGAACCTGAATAGTGAAAGCAATCTGAAAAAGAAAAACAAAATTGGAGGCATCACAATTCCAGATTTCAAAATACACTACAGAGCTGTAATTATCAAAACAGTATGGTACTTGCACAAAAATAGACACATAAGTCATGGAAAAAATAAAAGTCCAACAATAAATCCACAATTATGTGATCAGTTATATTCTACAAAAGAGGTAAGGATAGGCATTGGAAAAAGTCTCCTCAACAAATGGTGTTGGAAAAATGATATCTACATACAAAAGGTTGAAACTGGACCACTTTTTTCAACACACACAAAATAAACTCAGAATGGACCAAAGATTTTAATGTGAAACCATTACTGTTGTAGAAGAGAGAAAGGCAGTAAGTCTCTTGACATTGACCATAGCAACAGTTTTCTAGATATGTTTCCTGAGGAAACAAGTGTTGGTGAGGATGTGGAGAAAAAGGAACACCTGTGCACAGTTGGTGGGAATGTAAATTGGTGCAGCCACTGTGGAAACAGTCTGGAGGTTCCTCTAAGAGTAAAAAATAGAACTACCATATGATCCAGCAATTATTTCACTACTGGGTATTTACCCAAGGAATACAAAAACACTAATTTGAAAATGTATGTGCACCTCTAGGTTTATTGCAGCATTATTTACAATAGTCAAATTATGGAAGCAGCCCAAGTGTCCATTGATAGATGAATGGATAAGGAAGAAGATATTACACACACACACACACACACACACACACACACACACACACACACAAATGGAATATTAGCCATTAAAAAAATGAGCTCTGCCATTTGCAATAACATGAATGGATCTAGAGAGTAAAATGCTAAGTGATATAAGTCAGTCAGAGAAAGACAAAGACCATATGTTTTCACTTTTATGTAGAATTTAAGAAATAAACCAAGAAAAAGGAGACAAAAAAGAGACTCTTAACTATGGACAACAAATCATTGGTCACCAGAAGGGAGGTGGGTGGGGTGATGAGTAAAATAGTTGAAGCGGAGTAAGAGTACCCTTATCATGAAGAGCACTGTTGTTGAGTCACTATATTGTACAAACACCTGAAACTAATATAACTGTATATTTGCTGGAATTGAAATTTTTTTTAATCATTAAAAAAAAAAAAAACAGCTAGTACTAAACTTTCTAGCACCCATGACTAGAGAAAGTATGAAAAGACCTTCTTGGCCTGGAAATACCTGATGGGCGGCTAAATTACTCCATGTGGTTGGTTGCACACCATGTGCATCCATGTGTGTATTTGTGTTTGCATGTGTGTGTCTTTTGTCTTTGTCTTTCCATTTGTATCTGAAGATGTCTTTTCAATTTTTTCCTCTGTATACGCCTTTCCTTTTTTCTATTTTTCTCTAGCTATCTGTTCCCCTGTGAAGTTCAGGGTATATTTATATTTATGAATTATTATTCTAAACCCTTTTCTCTAAATTTCTCTCCTGTGTGAACAATAGCTCTCTAATTTTGTACTCTCTTTGCCCATCTCCTTCATATCTTTTTATTCTGTCTACTGACCACAAGGTCATAGAACTAAAGTACAATATGACTTTTCTTTTTCCAAAAACAAACAAACAAATGAAGATTTTCAGTTCAAAATAGTTGTCTTAACACATGTTACCTTTTGTTCCTCTCCAAGTTTTAATAACATTCAGTAATATAAAAATAATACTTCATTGGCATCACTGAAGAGCTAGATGGGGTGTTATTTTCAGACCAAACAATTGAGTGATGTCTGTAAGATAATCAGTTCCAAAATGTGTTTTTAAATTTTTTAAATAGAACTCTAAAGTTATCCGGGGTCAAGAAAGTGCAGGCTGAGAAAAAGAGATGGCGATCAAGATTTGGCTATATAATGGCTTTATCAGTACCTCTTGTTAGATGAGCTGGTTCCATTATTTTTCAAGTATAAACTGGAATACACCTCACTTGCCAAATACATTTGTAGTCCTAATGCAAGAGATTCCAAGAATGAGTACTCAGGGCTATCAAAATAGGCCAGGTCTCCATCCCACTCAGAGCTGCTAAGAGGAAAAAGAAGCTGATAACCAGAAGAGTAATTGCCAACACTTGTTAAAGAAACCCCAGTAAATTTATGTGCTCCCTTTCACCTCTTGCACAAGCACATCATGGCTCAGGTTCTTGTAATCAGAATCTTCATTCTCTTCTATTGGAAGAGCTATTTTCACTTGGAGTTAGGACATATACATGATTTCCTAACACACAAGTTAGGAAAGCTAAGAGCATGAAGGAGGCCACACCACATGCAGTAAAAAAAAAAAAAAAAAAAAAAAAAAAAATTAAAATATTAAGGGAAACTGTTGGTGATGGGAACAAATGGTTAAATTAATATAAATGTAATTATTACAAATATTTGAAGACATGACAAAGTGCATTAAATCTACTGAAAAACAATAACATTGCTGTAAAAAAAGGGAAGTTCTCTAAATTCATGAAACTTAGACTCACACATTGATTTAAAAGAAGCTGTAATAGGTAAGCTTAATACCAGAATATACACAGCCAATGTATGAATTGGTGAAATAAAAACAAAACCACTAAATTATTCTAGAATTTTTTAAAAGGTAAAAGAAAAAATGCAAAAGAAACATTAGGAGACAGAAAATACAGTAGCTTCATTGTGAGTCAAAGAAAAGTTTTAGAAAAGACAGAGGGGAAGTAATAGTTGAAAATATTATAGAAGAAACCATTCCTGAACTGAAGATAGATTTGCCTTAAGATTTAAAGAATTTTTTGGGTATCAATTAAAAAAGGGAGGGGGGAATACCTAGAATTTCCCTGGTGAAATTTCAGAATACCATCATAGAAAATCCTATCCTTAAAAAAAAAAAAAAAAAAAAAAAAAAAAAAAAAAAAAAAAGTGTACTGTAAAGGATAATCCTCAGTTGGACATCAGACTTCATCTACAGTACAGGTGGTAAGGGACAAGGAATTAATGATTAAGTTAAACTAACATTTGAGAGAAGAGGTCAAAGAAAACATGCTTAATCATAAAAGGATTAAAGAGAATTTATTCTTAATTTCTTTCTATTTCATTATTAGTGTATAGAAATTTTTTAAATGTCTGCACATTGATTTTGTATCCTGCAACTTTACTGAATTCATTTTTGTTCTAGTAGTTTCTTGGTGGAATCTTAAGGGTTTTCTATATATAGTATCATATCATCTGCAAATAGTATCATATCTTTCTTCCCAATTTGGATGCTTTTTATTTCTTTTTTGTTGTCTGTTGGCTATGGCTTGGACTCCTAGTACTAAGTTGAATAAAACTGGTAAGAGTGAATATCCATGTGTTGTTCTTGACCTTAGGGGAAAAGCTGTCAGTTTTTCAGCATTGAGTATGATGTTAGCTGTGTATTTGTCATATATGATCTTTATTATGTTGAGGTATGCTATCCTTTCTCTTTTTCTCTAGGGTCTTTAGCTGGTTTTGGTATCAGGGTAATGCTGGACTCATAGAATGAATTTGGAAGCTTTCCTTCTCTTCCTCTCCTATTTTTTGGAATAGTTTGAGAATAGGTATTAACTCTTCTTTAAATGTTTGGTATAAATCTCCTGTGAAGCTGTCTGGTCCTGTACTTTTTTTGTTTGGAATTTTTTGATTACTGATTCAGTTTCCTTGCTGATTATCTGTTCAAATTTTCTACTTTTTCATGCTTCCGTCTGGGTAGGATATATTTCCTAGAAATGTATCCATTTCTTCTAGGTCTTCCAATTTGAGGGCATATATTTTTTCGTAATATTCTCCTATAATACTTTGTATTCCTTTGGTGTTGGTGGTTATTTCTCCTCTTTCATTTGTGGTTTATTTGAGTCCCCGCTCTCTCTCTCTCTCTCTCTTTTTTTTTAGTGAGTCTGGCTAGAGGTTTATCAATTTTGTCGATCTTTTCAATAAAGCAGCTTCTCGTTTCTTTGATCTGTTCTATTGTTTTTTTCATTTCTGTATCATTTATTTTTGCTCTAATTGTTATCATTTCCTTCCTTTTACTAGTGTGCTAGTTTTGTGTTTTTCTTTTTCCAGCTCCTTTAGGTAAGGTTTGGCTGCGTGTTTGAGATTTTCTTGCTTCTGGATGTAGGCCTGTATTGCTATAAACTTCCCTCTTAAGAACAGTTTTTCCTGAATCCCAGATTTGGGATTGTTGTGTTTTCATTTTTATTTATTTCCATGTAATTTTTTAAATATTTTTTTATTATGTTAGTCACCATACAGTACATCCCTGGTTTTTGATGTAAAGTTCGATGATTCATTAGTTGCGTATAACACCCAGTGCACCATGTAATTTTTTTATTTCTTTGATTTCTTGGTGAAACTATTCATTGTTTAGTAGCATGTTATTTAACTCCCACGTATTTGTGCTCTTGCCAGATTTTTTCTTATGGTTGAGTTCTAATTGCATAGCATTGTCAGAAAAGATGCATAGTATGAATTTCATCTTTTGTAATTTATTGAGACTTGTTTTGTGGCCTAAAATGTGATCTCTTCTGGAAAATGTTCCATGTGCACTTGAAAAGAATGTGCATTCTCCTATTTTAGGATGGAATGTTTCGGACATATCTGGTAATCCATCTGGTCCAATGTGTCATTCCAAGCCACTATTTTCTTGTTGGTTTTCTGTTTGATGATCTGTCCATTGATGTAAATAGGGTGTTAAAGTCCCCAACTATTTTTGTATTACTATTGATTAGTTCCTTTATGTTTGCTATTAGCTGCTTTATGTATCTGGGTGCTCCCATGTTGGGAGCATAAATATTTACTATTGTTATATCTTCTTGTTGGGTTGTTCCCTTTAATTATTATATAGTGTCCCTCTTTTTTGCTTGTTAAATCTTTGTTTTAAAGTCCATTTTGTTTGATATAAGTATTGCTTCCTCAGCTTTCTTTTGACATCAATTTGTATGGTAAGTTTTTCTTCATCCTCTCATTTTCCATCTGCAGGTGCACTTAGGTCTGAAATGAGTCTCTTGTAGGTAGCATATAGATGTGTCTTGTTTTTTTTAACCTACTTTTTCACCCTATGTCTTTTGATGGGAGTGTTTAGTCCGTGTACATTCAAGGTAATTATTGGTAAATATGTATGCACTGCCATTTTGTTACTGGTTTTGTGGGGGTTTTTTGTAGTTTTTCTCTAATCCTTCCTTGCTCTCTTTCATGGTTTGTTATCTTTCCTTATTAATATACTTGGATTCTTTTGTCTTTATTCTTTGCATATCTATTACTACATTTAGATTTATGATTAACATTCAGTTTATATATAACTTTTTTTCAGTTTATACGTAACATCTTCTGCATATAGTAATCTATATTAAGTTGATGGTTGCTTAGGTTTGAAACCATTCTTTAATCCTTTCCCCTGACATGTTTTAGGTATATGGTGTCATATTTTACATCCTTTTATTTTGTGAATCCCTTGACTGATTTTTATGGATATACTTAACTTTACTGCTTCTGCATTCCAACTTTTCAAACTCTCACATAAGCTCTTTCCTTTCCACTCAAAGAGTTCCCTTTAATATTTCTTTTAGGGTTGGTTTAGTGGTCATGAACTTCTTTAGTTTTATTTGTCTGAGAAACTTTATCTCTCCTTCTATTCTGAATGATAGCCTTGCTTGATACTGTATTTTGCCTGCAGATTTTTTTCCCAGCACTTTGAATATATCATGCCACTCTCTTCTGGCCTGCAAAGTTTCTGCTGAAAAATCTGTGTGAGAAAGGTCAGCTATCTCTTGCTCTTGATGGTAATGGCTTTATGAATAAGAGCTCCTGTAGTGCCCTGCAGTACAGTGTCCTCATTCCCTAGCACCTGGAGTTACAGAGTGTCTCCTATGTGTATGGTATGTGCTCTGCTATTGATTCCTGAACATTTTTTCTTTCAGTCCAGTTGTCTGCAGAACATCTCTGTTCTGGGTAGTGTTTGGTCCCTGGGTGAGTGAGCCTCATTTTAACAAGGTGTGCACTGGTCTGCTTGTGAAATGAGACCTCCTGCTGCTGCCAGAACTGAGGTCCCACCAAAGGCACTGGTTGTGAGATGATGAGTAAATAACTCTCCCTCCCCTATGGCCTCAGCATTTTTCAAACTGCTGCTTCTGTGTTGTATCTCTGCTGGCTGGTTGTCATGCTGTCCCTTTAAGCGTGAGGACTCTACTTCCTAATGCCCTTGGGATTTTCTCAGAGTCAAGCCTGCTGATTTTTATAATTTCAAGCTTTATGTCCTGCTGGTTGTAAGAACTCACAAATTTGGCCCCTCTTTCAAAGCCAAATGTTACGGGATTCCTCTTCTCTTTGTGGGCTCCAGGGTGTAACGGTTTGTTTCTTACCCTTCTCTGCACCCCCAGCTCCCTCCCAACTGTGGACAGCCACAGTCTGTTTCACCCTCAAACCATGTCTTCACCCTTCCTACATTCTTTGATGTGGCCCTCCCTACCTTTAGTTATGGAGTTTGTTCTGCCTGTCTTTGGGTTGTTTTCTGGGTTATTTATACTGATGTGAGTGTTATCTAGTTGTATCTGTGCAACAAGGCAAGCTTAGGGTCCTCCTACTCTGTCATCTTCCTACTGTGAAAAATTATGTGCCAAAAAACTGGACAACCTAGAAGAAATGGATAAATTCCTAGAAACATACAATATTCCAAAACTGAATCAAGAAGAAACAGAAAATCTAAATAGACTGATTACTAGTAACAAAATTGAATTGGTAATTAAAAAAAAAAAAACCTCCCAACAAACACAAGTCCAGGACCAGACAGCTTCACACACAAATTCTATCAAACATTTAAAGAAGAGTTAGTACCTATTGTCCTAAAATCATTCCAGAAAAACAGAAGAGGAAGGAAAGTTTCCAAATACATTCTCTGAAGCCGGCATTACCCTGATACCAAAACCAGATATAGACATTACAAAAAAAGAAAACTATAGGCCAATATCTCTGATCAACACAGATCAGAAATCCCCAACAAAATATTAGCAAAGCAAGTTCAATAATACATTAAAAGAATTATTCACCACAATAAAGTGGGATTTATTCCAAGGATACAAGAATGGGTCAATATCTGCAATATATCACAATCAATGTAGAACACCACGTTAACAAAATGAGAGATAAAAATCATGATATTTTCAATAGATAAAGAAAAAGCATTTGACAGAATTGAGCCTCTGTTCATGATGAAAATTCTCAACAAAGTGGGTTTAGAGGGAATATACCTCAACCTAATAAGGGTGAAATATAAAACTCACAGCTAACATCATACTCAATGATGAAAAACAGAAAGCTTTTCCTCTAAGATCAGGAATAAGATAAAGATGTCCACTCTCACCACTTTTATTCAACATAGTACTGGCTACAGCAATCAGACAAGAAAAAGAAAAGGCTTCCAGATTGGTAAGGAAGAACTAAAATTTTCACTGTTTGCAGAGGACATGATACTATACATAGAAAACCCTAAAGACTCCACCAAAAAACTACTAGAAGTAAAAGTTATATATTAAAGTCATTGTTTATGCCTGATAAAAAGACAAAACAGAAAACACTGAGTAAATGAAAAGAAACATGGTATCTGGAGGTAGGATTCCCTATTATAAAAATATCAATTCTCAAATCTGTGATTTCAAATTAGCTTCAATTAACATCCCATGGACAATGAGGTTTTTTTTTTTTTTATAAACTTTATGTTGAGATAATTTTAAACTTGTAGAAGAGTTTACAAATATAATCCAGAATTCTCATATACTTTTCACTCAGTTGCTCCTTCATATTGTACTTAAAGTTAGAATCTTTATCAAAAGTAAGAAATTAGGGGCACCTGGGTGGCTCAGTCAGTTAAGAGTCCACTGCTTCATTTAAACTCAGGTCCTGATCTCAGGATTGTGAGATCAAGCCCTGTGTTGGGCTCCATGCTGGGTGTGGAGCCTGCTTGAATCCTCTTTCTCCCTTTCCCTCTGCCCCTCCACATCCCAAAAAGTAAGAAATTAACCTTAGTATATACTAATAAGTAGAGAACTTCTTAGATTAGATTTTGCTGATTTTTTTTCATGAATAATTTTTCCTCTTCCAGAGTTTAATACAGGATACTACATTTAGTTATTACTCCTTAGTCTCCTCTAGTCTGTGAAAGACCCTCATTTTTCCCTTGTCTTTCATGACCTTGACACTCTGAAGAGTCAATTATGTTGTAGACTGTCCTTCAGTCTGGGTCTGTCTGAATTTTTTTCTTCATTAGATTATGGTTCTGCATTATTGGGAAGGAGACCACAGAGGTGATATGCCTTTTTCAGTGCATCATTTCAGGGGTACATGAGGTTACTATATATCACTGTTTATATTAACCTCAATCATTTGATTCAGTGGTATCTGCCAGGATTCTGAACTCCATTTACCCCTTTATAAATACAAAACTATATAGTGTTTGAATATTGTTTAAGCTTTATAGTATCTACTAAAAAACATTGTTTAGCCACATTACTTAATCAGATCTTTAGAGTTATTTAATTATGATCGTGTGATTCATTTTTTCTCCCTCAGGATACTTAGTTTGTCTCTGCTTAAACTTGCATCCATTAATTGGGAATCTTTTGGTGGATCTTGCATATAGTAATTACTGTGGTATTCTAACAGTGATTTTCAGTTGCCTCCATTTCTTCTGCATTTGTCAATTGGTTTTTGCCATAAGGAAGAGTTGTCATTTTATTTATTCATTTTTTTCATTTTCATTTATATCTGTATAATATGGATTAATGAATATTTTATTATTTAGGGTATAATACAATATTATAATTTAATTATTTACTTTGTTGCTCAAGATGTTTGACCATTGACGATTGGACTCTTTCAGGTGGAATCTGTGAACTTTTCCTATATTACTTGGTTTTTTTTTCTTTTTTAGCATTTTCTTGCTTCCTGGCACCACAAGATGATTTGGGTTCAGCTTATATTTTACCTGCCTTGGCTTTGGACTAAACCAGTTCTCCAAAGCTGTCTCTCACTAGAGAATAGTTTTTAGAAACCAAGATCTGAGCACCAAGTAAACTCATTGCTACTGCGGTGTTACTACTTCTAGTCCTGTCAGTAGATAGATCTAAGACACACACACACACACACACACACACACACACACACACACACACACAATTCTATCTATCTTACGTGTATGTTTTAAACCATACATCTGTATTGATACTTTTGCCCCTAACCTAGCACACAGGGTTTATTCTACTATCTTCCTTTCCTTAACTGTAGTTACTTACTCTGGCCCTTGATATCTACAGTACATTTGTTTGTTTGTCCACGTATAAAAATGAAGTAGAATTAGAATTTCTCATTCATATCTCTGTGAAAAACAATGTACCAACTACAGTACAGTATTTGAGTACAGTTTTTTTTTTTAATCTTTAACGTTATGGTATCCAAAGTACTATTTTCTAAATTAATTATCTTGTTTCTTCCCATTCCTTTTAATATGATCATGTGATTTATTTGTAATACAGTTAGATTTGTTAACTTTTTATTTTATTTTTTTTTATTACATTATCTTAGTCACCATACAGTACATCCCTGGTTTCTGATGTAAAGTTCAACGATTCATTAGTTGCGTATAACACCCAGTAAACCATGCAATAAGTGCCCTCCTTACTACCCATCACCAGTCTATCCCATTCCCCTACCCCCCTCCCCTCTGAAGCCCTCAGTTTGTTTCTCAGAGTCCATAGTGTCTCATGCTTCATTCCCCCTTCTGATTACCCCCCATTTCTTCATCCCTTTCTTCCCCTACTGATCTTCCTAGTTCTTATGTTCCATAGATGAGAGAAACCATATGATAATTGTCTTTCTCTGCTTGACTTATTTCACTTAGCATTATCTCCTCCAGTGCCGTCCATGTTGCAACAAATGTTGAGAAATCGTTCTGATAGCTGAGTAATATTCCATTGTATATATGGACCACAACTTCTTAATCCAGTCACCTGTTGAAGGGCATCTCAGTTCCTTCCACAATTTAGCTATTGTGGACAATGCTGCTATGAACATTGGGGTGCATATGGCCCTTCTCTTCACTACGTCTGTATCTTTGGGGTAAATACCCAGTAGTGCAATGGCTGGGGCATAGGGTAGCTCAATTTTTAACTTTTTAAGGGCCCTCCACACTGTTTTCCAGAGTGGCCGTACCAACTTGCATTCCCACCCACAATATAGGAGGGATCCCCTTTCTCCACATCCTCTCCAACAATTGTTGTTTCTTGCCTTGTCAATTTTTGCCATTCTAACTGGCGTAAGGTGGTATCTTAGTGTGGTTTTGATTTGAATTTCCCTGATGGCTAATGATTTTGAACATTTTTTCGTGTGTCTGTTAGCCATTTGTATGTCATCATTGGAAAAGTGTCTGTTCATATCTTCTGCCCATTTTTTGATTTGTTCATTTGTTTCTCACGTATTGAGTTTGAGAAGTTCTTTGTAGATCTTGGATACCAGTCTTGTACCTGTAGCATCATTTGCAAATATATTCTCCCATTCCGTGGGCTGCCTCTTAGTTTTTTTTTTTTTTTTTTTTTTGTTTTTTTTTTGACTGTTTCCTTGGCTGTGCAGAAGCTTTTTATCTTGATCAAGTCCCACGAGTTCCTTTTATCTTTAGTTTCTCTTGCCTTGGAGATGTGTCATGAAAAAGGTTGCTTTGGCCGATGTTGTAGAGGTTGCTGCCTATGTTCTCCTCTAGGATTTTGATGGATTCCTGTCTCACATCTAGGTTTTCATCCATTTGGAGTTTATTTTTGTGTATGGTGTGAGAGAGTGGTCAAGTTTCATTCTTCTGCATGTAGCTGTCCAATTTTCCCAGCACCATTTATTGAAGAGACTTTTTTCCATTGGATGTTTTTTCCTGCTTTATCAAATATTAGTTGCCCAAAGAGCCAAGGGTCCATTTCTGGGTTCTCTATTCTGTTCCATTGGTATATGTATCTGTTTTTGTGCCAGTACCATGCTGTCTTTGTGATCACAGCTTTATAGTACAGCTCAAAATCTGGCATTGTGATGCCCCCAGCTTTGTTTTTCCTTTTCAAAAGTTCCTTGGCGATTCGGGGCCTTTTCTGGTTCCATACAAATTTAAGGACTATTTGTTCCAGTTCTTTGAAAAATGTCCTCGGTATTTTGATCGGGATAACATTGAAAGTGTAGATTGCTCTGGGTAGCATGGACATTTTAACTATGTTAATTCTTCCAATCCATGAGCATGGAATATTTTTCCATCTTTTTGTGTCTTCCTCCATGTCTTTCAAGAGTGATTTATAGTTTCTAGAATATAGGTCCTTTACGTCTCTGGTTAAGTTAATTCCAAGGTAACGTATGGTTTTTGGTGCTATTGTAAATGGCATGTATTCCCTAATTTCTCTTTCTTCAGTCTCATTATTCGTGTATAGAAATGCAACTGATTTCTGAGCATTGATTTTGTATCCCGCCACATTACTGAGTTGCTCTATAACTTCTAATAGTTTGGGAGTGGATTCTTTTGGGTTTTCCATATAGAGTATCATGTCGTCTGCAAAGAGAGACATTTTGACTTCTTCTTTGTCGATTTGGATACATTTTATCCCTTTTTGTTGTCTGATTGCTGTTGCAAGGACTTCTAGTACTATGTTGAATAATAGTGGCGAGAGTGGGCATCCTTGTGTTCCTGATCTTAAGGGAAAGGCTTCCAGCTTTTCCCCATTGAGAATGATATTTGCTGTAGGCTTTTCATGGATGGTTTTTATGAGATTGAGGAATGTACCCTCTATCCCTACACTCTGAAGGATTTTAATCAGGAAAGGATGCTGTATTTTGTCAAATGCTTTTTCTGCATCTATTGAGAGAATCATATGATTTTTGAATTTTTCTTTCTGGATAAAATCTAAGACACTGATAGATTTGTGAATGTTGAACCACCCTTGCATCCCAGGGATGAATCCCACTTGGTCATGATGGATAATCCTTTTAATGTACTGTTGGATTCTATTAGCCAGGATCTTGTTGAGGATTTTGGTGTCCATATTCATTAGGGAAATCGGTCTGTAATTCTCCTTTTGATGGTGTCTTTGCCTGGTTTGGGGATCAAGGTAATATTGGCCTCATAGAATGAGTTTAGTAGCTTTCCTTCTGTTTCTATTTTTTGAAATAGCTTTAGGAGAATAGGTATTATTTCTTCTTTGAATGTTTGGTAGAATTCCCCAGGAAAACCATCCGGGCCTGGAGTTTTGTTTTTTGAAAGGTTGTTTATCACTGACTCAATCTCTTCATAATTAATTGGCCTGTTTAAAAAATCAATTTCTTCCTGTTTCAGTCTTGGTAGTTTATAGGTTTCCAGGAAGGCCTCCATCTCTTCCAGATTGCTTAATTTATTGGCATAAAGCTGTTGATAAAAGTTTCTAATAATCCTTCCAATTTCATTGGTGTTGGTTGTGACCTTTCCTTTTTCATTCATAATTTTATTAATTTGGGTCCTTTCTCTATTCTTTTGGTTAAGTCTTGCCAGTGGTCTGTCAATTTTATTAATTCTCTCAAAGAACCAGCTTCTAGTTCTGTTGATCTGTTCTACTGTACTCCTGGTTACTAATTCATTGATTTCTGCTCTGATCTTGGTCCACTGCTTCCTCGTGCGTGGATTAGGCCTGTCCCTCTGTTTCTGTTCCAGCTTCTTGAGGTGAGAATATAAAACCTGCATTTTAGATTATTCTATTCTTTTGAGTGAGGCTTGGATGGCTATGTATTTCCCCCTTAGGACTGCCTTTGCAGTATGCCATAGGTTTTAGAGTGTTGTGTTTTCATTCTCATTGGTCTCCATAAATTGTTTAAATTGATTTTTGATTTCCTGATTTATCGAATCATTCCTGAGCAGGATCGTTCTTAGTCTCCAAGTGTTTGAGTTTCTTCCAAATTTTTCCTTGTGGTTGAGTTCCAATTTCAAAGCGTTGTGGTCTGAGAATATTTAGGGAATAATTTCAGTCTTTTGGTATCAGTTGAAACCTGTTTTGTGACCCAGAACATGGTCTATTCTTCAGAATGTTCCATGGGTATTAGAATAGAATGAGTATTCTTTGGTTCTGGGGTGTAGTGTTCTATATATATCTATGAGGTCCAACTCGTCGAGTATGGCATTCAAAGCCCTTGCTTCTTTGTCGATTTTTTGCATGGGTGTTCTATTTCTGATAGTGGAGTGTTGAGGTCCCCTACTATTAACGTATTTTTTTTTGTCTTTAATGCAAAATAGTACTTAATATTTATTTATTTTTAAAATTTTTTTTTATTATATTATGTTAGTCACCATACAGTACATCCCTGGTTTCTGATGTAAAGTTCAATGATTCATTAGTTGCGTATAACACCCAGTGCACCATGCAATACGTGCCCTCCTTACTACTGTATTTTTATCTATATGTCTCTTTATTGTGGTTAAGAGTTGGCTTGTGTATCTTGCTGCTCCCCTGTTGGGTGCATATATATTTATAATTGTTATATCCACTTGTTGAATACTTCCTTTAAGAATAATATAGTGTCCTTCTGCATCTCTAACTTTAGTCTCTAGTTTAAAATCCAATCTGTCTGATACGAGAATTGCTACCCCAGCTTTCTTTTGAGGTCCATTGGCGTGAAAGATGGTATTCCATCCCTTTACTTTCAGTCTGAATGTATCTTTAGGTTCAAAATGGGTCTCTTGTAGACAGCAAATGGATGGGTCATGTCTTTTTATCCAATCTGCAACCCTGTGGCGTTTATGGGAGCATTTAGGCCATTTACATTGAGACTGAATATTGAGAGATATGATTTTAATGATACCATGTTGCCAGTAAAGTCTTTGTTTCTATCGATTGTGACTTTCTGTTTAGTATCACTCTTGGGGCCTTTTTACCTTTATAGAACCCCCCTTAATATCTCCTGTAAGGCTGGTTTCGTGGTTACGAAATTGGTCAATGACTGGCGATTCTGGAATGTCTTTATTTCTCCATCAATTCTGAATGACAGCCTTGCTGGATAAAGGATCCTGGCTGCATGTTTTTCTCTGAAAGAGCTTTAAAAATGCCCCCCCCCCCCAACCCTTTCTCTCATTCCAGGTCTGTGTAGACAGGTCTGTCATAATTCTGATACCTTTGCCTTGGGACGTGAGAAATTTCTTTGTCCTGGCCGCTTTCAATACTGTATCCTTGGATCTAATATTTGTGAAATGCACTATGACGTGACGTGGTGTAGGTCTGTCATGGTTGAGCTTGGGAGGGGTCCTCTCTGCCTCTTGGACACGAATTTTTTTTCCCTTGCTAGATTAGGGAAGTTTTCAGCTACAATTTGTTCAAATATCTCTTCTAGACCCTTGGGGATGCTGATGATTCTGACATTGGAACATTTCATTGAGTCAGTAATCTCCCATAACCTACATTCCTGAGCGTGGATTTTTTTGAGTCCAGATTCTATTTTAGCTTTCTCTTCTACTAACCCATCCTCCAATTCACTGATACGTTCTTCTGCCTCATTCACCCTGGCCATCAGAGCCTCTAGTTTTGACTGCATTTGGCTCATAGAATTTTTAATTTCTGCCAGATTTGCTCTCATTTCCGCCCTTAGAGATTCTATATTCTCATTAACATTTTCGTTAATACTTTTTTCAAGTCTACACATCATCTTGACCATTGTTACTCTGAATTCCATTTCTGATAATTTGGTTACATCCATATCCATTAGTTCTGTGGCAGAGGCCACAGACTCATTGTCTTTTCTTTGCTGGGGGCGGATTTCTCCTTCTTGTCATTCTGATGAGGAGAGGTTGCGGGGTTGTCCAGAGCCCAAATTATTGACCAGGACCCAGGCCGTGCGCCCTTGTTTTATAGGGATCTTAGGGATGTGGGCTTCTTGATTTTTCAGCCTGCCTTCTGGGGGAGGGGACTGCCGCACTGATACTCAGGCAACCCTGTTTGGGTAGCGTCTCTGTGTCCCCTGCGAGGGGGGTTGGGGGTGGGCACGCTGTGAGCCGGTGTTTCCAGGCTTTTGTTCTCTGGCGGCTTTCCCTGGCGGTTTGCTGTGCCTCTTCTGAGAGAGCAGCAGTGGCCGAATCTCAGCCTTTGTCTCAGAACAGAGGGATCGCAGACCATTCTCCACTGATGTTCTGGCCACTTTAACTCTGTTTCTGTTGGCACTGCTCAACCCTGCAGCGTCCTGGGATGTGTGCCCCATACCCGGCGTCCCAGCCCTCACTTCCAGGGCCAGCGTGTCTCTGTCCTTTGTGTTTCTAACACCGCCAGCCGCCAGCTGCCCCCACGCGCACCGGAGCTCCCGGTCTCAGTCTGGTTCCAGTGAGCGCACCGGAGTTCCATTTCAGTCTTGTCTCGAGTGTTCCCGGCTCACGGTCTCAGTCTGCTCTCTTGCGGGTGCCGGTCAGTGAGTCCGCCGGCTCCCCCGTGCAGGTGGCTACTGCTTCCCGGCTCCCGAATGCAGCGGCTCCCTCCCCCTTCCGTTTATCTTCTGATATCTGTGCGCAGTTTCACGGCTCCCCGCTTCGTACCTCAATACTCAGCACTGGAGATGTTCATTCGTAGAGATCCAGAAGTTCTTCATGCATCTCAGGCTGATTCCATGGATGCTCAGGCTGGTCTGGTACCTATCCAGCTCGACTCAGGGGACTAGCTGAAAAAGGGGTCCCCTACTCCTCCGCCATCTTAACCTGGTTTTTTCCAGATTTGTTAACTTTTATTCCATCTTCTCCCCCTCCCCCCAGTCCCACATACATCCTGGTTGACTTTTTTTAAAGTTTTTTTTTTTAAAGTTTAAACTTTTTTTGAAAGTTCATGTGCAGTGAGTCTTACACTTTGTGGTTTGTATTGCTCTGAAAAATATATACAGTCATGTAATCACCATAGTTCCCTCAAAATTTTTTTGTGTAGACAACCCCTCTCCCTAACCCCCAACCCAACAACTATGTTTGCCTTCTCCAGAGTATCACATAAATGGAATGATGTACTATGTAGCTTTTTGGGTTTGACTTCTTTAATTTAGCAAGATGCATTTTATGATTCATAGGGATGTCATGTGAATTCATAGTTTGCTATTTTTATTACTAATATTCTACTGTATGGATATTCTACACATGGTTTATTCACGAGTAGAAAGAGATATGGGTTTTTTCCCCAGTTTTTGGAGCTTATGAGTGAAGTTCCTGTAAGTATTTTTATACAGCTTTTTGTGTGAACATGGTTTTTATTTCTTCATGGTAGATAACTAGGAGCAGGGTAGTTGCATATTAAGTTCATAAGAAATTGACATAATATTACCAAGTTGACTCTAGCATTTTGAATTCCCACTAACAACTTAAATGAGAGTTCCAGTTGCTCCACATTCTTCTCAGCACATGGTATGACAAGTTTTTTGTTTTGGTTTGGTTTTCTTTTTTTAGACATTGTAATAAGTGTGTAGTATTATCAATTGTAGTATTGATTTGCATTTCCCTACTTAGCAATGTTGAACATCTTCTCAGTTAATGAAGGATGTATTTAAGTCTTTCACTCATTTTTTAGTAGATTGTCCATTTTTTTCATTCTTAAGTTTTGAAGGATTTTATATATTCTGCGCTCAAGTCCTTTTCAGAATTGTGATATATGCTCCCAGTCTATGGCTTGTCATTTCATTTTCTTAACAGGATCTTTCATGTAGAAAAAGTTAATTTTAAAGAAGTTCATTTTATTGTTTCTTTTGTGGAATTTTGAAGTTATATATAAAACTTCTTTGCCTAACCCAATGTCATGCAGATTTTCTCTAGTGATTGTTGGTTATTCTTGTTTCTTAATGTATATAAAGAAGATGCTCAGAAATTCTTGCCTTCTCACACAGCTGCTTTTTCCTATACACACTTCTTAGGGCTTAATTCAGTCTTTTCTGTGAGTACACCCCATAAGGCTCATGGAGACACACTGTGGTTTCACACGGTTCTGCAAGCCAACACTCACCTTTACCAAGTTTTCAAATATGCTAGCTTAACTTTTATTACTGTATCTCATTCCTATCTACCTAAGATTAGTGAATGCTTGCTCTCTTGTCTTCCTGCAGGCACCATCTCTCCTTAGATAATTTGAGACTATTCATTGGACCTCAGCTCTCTGATGGGCTCAAAAAAAGTAATAAATTTGAAGCTAATCTGGCTCTTTTTTGTAGCAAGTGTGGGTGTGATCTCCTTTCACTTCTGTGTCTCAGGTGGAAGCTGGAATTACCCTACTAAGATTTTTAAGAAACTGGAATACCTGATTTTCTATAAATGAGAGACTAGCCAAGAAAGATTTTAAAAAGAACAATAAGGTAAGAGTTTCCTTCAAACATTATATTAAAAGTTACCTTATTATGTTTTAAATAATATTTTATTATGATATATAGCTATCTTAAATGAAACAGTGTGATTTGGGTAGAGAAATAAACACAACAGATCAATGGAACAGAACTGATTTTTCAGAAACAGACTATAAATATGATAATATATGATAAAGAAGATAATTCAAATCACCAGAGACACACATTGTTTACTAAAAGATTTAGGGACAATTAGCTATCCATTAGAACAATAAATTACATTTTCTGTATCACAACATTCAAGATCTATAGATACTTAAGATCTAACTAAATATAAGGGAAACTAACAGTAAAAGTATTACATGTATAAAATTATAGGAGAATGTTTTTGTAATCTTGGCTTAATAACAGGGTTTCTAAGAAAGACAGAAAACCTAGACACTAAAGAAAAAGACTAAAAATTCTAACCAACTAATAATATTTTAGAAATGTCTGTATAATATGAAACACTATAAATGGAGTTTTAAAAACAGGTGCAGGACAGGAGAAAACATTTTTTCTATTAGCTTTTTCTAAAGGACTCCACAAATTAATAAGAAAATTACCAGTTAGCCAAATAAAATAATTGGCAAAAGATATAAATTGATAATTCACAGAACTGAAATGGCCAATAAACAAAGGATAAGATATTCAACTTCCTGACAATCGGGGGGAAAAAGAAAATAACAGTTTTCAGTCAAAAGAATGGCAGCTTTTTAAAAATTTTTTAAGATTTTATTTTTATTTTATTTGAGAGAGAATGAGAGAGAGCATGAGGGGGGGAAGGGTCAGAGGGAGAAGCAGACTCCCTGCCAAGGAGGGAACCTGATGCAGGACTCGATTCCCGGACTCCAGGATCATGACCCGAGCTGAAGTCCGTCACTTAGCCAACCAAGCCACTCAGATGCCCCAAAAAGAATGGCAATTTTTAAAGAAGCCTATGAACAATTCTTGTTGATGACAGTGAAAGGACCTGGAACTTTTATGTTCTGTTGATGAGAAAGTATGTTTAAAATGCCTTTTAGGGGGCACCTGGGTGGCTCAGTGGGTTAAGCATCTGCCTTCAGCTCAGGTCATGATTGAGGGTCCTGGGATCAAGCCCTGCATCAGGCTCCCTGCTCCACAAGGAGCCCGCTTCTCCCTCTCACTCTGCCTGCTTGTTCTCTCCCTCTTTTGCTTTCTGTCAAATAAATAAAATCTTGTAAAAAAAAAATAAAATGCCTTTTAGGAGGTTAACTGAGCAGTATCTTTCAGACTTTCACACATATATTTTTTAAAGCCTAATTCCTTTTGTCACCAAAAACAAGCCCTGTTTAAACTTGCTTATGTAATTCAGACAAATTACTGACTATTTCAACTGAGAATTTCAGTTGAAAGAAATTCAGCAAAGGAACATTAGCTTTAAGTGAAGCTCGATCAGGAAGCACCCATTTCCTACTGATTCTCAGCTTTCCCTTCTATCCTAGGGTTGCCTCCCACTGTGATCCTGAGATGGTGTTATAAGCTGAATTACATCCTCAAAATTTATATGTGGAAGTCCTAAGCCTAAGTATCTCAGAATGTAACTGTATTTGGAGATAGGGTGTCTGGAGAACTAGTTAACATGAGGTCTTCAGAGTGGACCCTAATCCAGTATGACTGGTATCCTAAAAAGACATGAAAATTTGGATACAACACACACAGAAGGAAGAAATGTGAAGACCCAGGTAGAGTATAGCTTTCTGTAAACAAAGGAGGAAGGCCTGGGACAGATTCTTCCTTCACAGTCTTCTCAAGGAACCAATTTTGCTGACACCTTGCTCTTGACTTCTAGACTTTTGACTGGTGAGAAAATAAATTTCAAGCCACCCAGTTTACAAAACTAATACAAAACTAATACAGATGGCATCAGCATCTCCCAGGTCTACATAATTCCTGTATATGTACAGTAAGAAAGAATAAGTATCTTAGAATTCCTATCAAAATCCTTGAGTTCCATTTTGATTAGAACAGTCCTAAGACATGTCCCATTATCTATGTTCATCACTGTTGTGATCCAAGGTATTAAATGGGCTCACTGCCTTAGCCTAAGTCCTAAGCTCCACTTCTTTTGCAGTCTGATGCCCGAGAACCAAAATTCTTGAATGGAATATGAAGGTTATTGCAAATGGAGGAGCAAGGAATGGATGCCAGGTAAATGTCTTTTCCGTTTTTCATCCTGCAGCTCCTTTTCTCACTAACAAGAGGAAATAGTGACATATATGTCTAAAAGGCCTGCGTGAGCTTTTTATTAGGTCATTCTTTCTTACAGTGAAAAAGTGGGATCAACCTCAATGCCAGCCAGAGGAATGACTGGTTGAAACCACGGAATGGATTAGCATGCCTTCTCTGCAAATGTTTAAAAAAATGAATTGTATTTACATGGTTTGAAATGGAAAGATCTCCATGACCAAAATGGAAAATGTAAGTTGTGCACAGTATTTATAGAATGATGATAGTTCCAAAAAAAGAAAACCAATTATATTTCTGCATATACATACAGGTACGTGTGTACATTTTAAAAATGTCTAGGACGCCTACCTAACTGCCAACAGTGGTTATGTCAGAGGAAGGGTCTGGCATTAGGAGGATTAACTATGGGGACTTTTGCCTTGTGGGTTTTGTGTGTTTTTTTTTTTGTTTTTTTTTTTTGCCATTTATGAGAATATATTCAAGTAATTAGTACTTGTAAAACTAAAAAATAATAAAGTGCTTGGTATCACATCTGGACTATAGAGAGCACCTATTAAATATTAGCAGTTATTATCATTAAGGATAAAGGAGAACTTCCCAAATCAGATTCCTGCTAACAGGTATAAATCAGACCAGGGAAAACTGCTTGGCAAGAGGGCCAGGCAACCAGATGACCTATTTATAATGTGTATGTGTGTGGGTATAAATGCACAGTACAAGCATAGAAGGCCCTTCACCAAGCTGGTAACTGTGAGTACCACTGGCGGATAATGAAGTAGGGAGGAGATGAGGGCAGATTTCATTTTTATCCTTTTATATTTTTTAACTTTTCGTGAACATGCATCATTTTAGCATTATTTGATGTAATCAAAATTATACTTATATAATCCTTTGTAGCTTCCTTATAATCTGTATCTTCATTGACTTAAAAAATAATCCTAGCAAGGAAGAGCAATTTGCAAAAGCATTTATTTGAGTCCTGTTTGTGTTCCTATATTCTGGGCAATTGAATTAGAATGAGGATTGTTTGTCAAACCGGGACCAGCTGGGATTCTCTGGCTGACTCCCAGGCGCAACTGTGAAGAAACGGATATTGGGTGCTCTCCCACCTCGTCAGGAGCAGCGTTTCTCCTGTCTGCTCTTGGCACCCCCTAGCATCCTGTGCCCTGCTAAGGTGCTAACTGACAACTGACAGATTTTACTAAGAGCCTACTCTTCTCAGTAGTATTTGCATTTTAAAAGTTGACTTAAAGACTAAAAAAATCCAAACAAACAAACAAAAAACAAAAAAAAAAAAGCCACCCAAACTTCTGAGATTTGAGGCATAAAGTTCCTTCACAATAGCCAGTTCATACTACAACTCTCTCATCTTTAAAGCAAATAAACACATGCTCTCTTGACACCTGAGTTCCCATTAGCTACCAACCAGTGGTGATCAATTCTTATGCAAAATTTACAATAGAAGAGTTGTCTCCTACCTATCCTCCCAGTCAGTACAACTCCAAAGTAACCTGGTTTTCATCTTGTCTCCTGAAACTACTCTCTTTAAGGTTGCCATCATTAAGCTCTAATTGCCATTGTGAGGGATTTTTTTTTTCTATTTAATTCAGTACTAAGACAGTGGTGTTAGCATTTGTCATAGCTTTAATTTATCCATTTATCTGTCTCCCCACCTTAATGGTGAGCTTCTTTATGTCTGAATCTCTGACCCATTCATCTTTTTTTTAATGTTTTTTTTATTATGTTAGTCACCATACAGTACATCCCTGGTTTCTGATGTAAAGTTTGATGATTCATTAGTTGCGTATAACACCCAGTGCACCATGCAATACGTGCCCTCCTTACTACCCATCACCAGCCTATCCCATCCCCCCACCCCCCTCCCCTCTGAAGCCCTCAGTTTATTTCTCAGAGTCCATAGTGTCTCATGCTTCATTCCCCCTTCTGATTACCCGCCCTTTCTTTATCCCTTTCTTCCCCTACCGATCTTCCTAGTTCTTATGTTCCATAGATGAGAGAAATCATATAATTGTCCTTCTCTGCTTGACTTATTTCACTTAGCATTATCTCCTCCAGTAACATCCATGTTGCAGCAAATGTTGAGAACTTGTTCTTTTTGATAGCTGAGTAATATTCCATTGTATATATGACCCATTCATCTTTGTATCAGTGTTGTCATTACAATACTTAGCCCATGGTAATGCTGAAAATAGATGTACTATCTGACACCTGCTGGAAGATGGGTTGATTTGGGAGGCCTAGTGCTGATCACATAGGAGGAATGGATTAAATAAGTGCAAAAGCTTGACATGAGGTGGGAATGTTAGACTGGGGAGATAATTTGAGCAGGTATATTCTCCTAGCAGCTCTTCCACAATGCTACCTACCCACTCTTCAGGTGATCTCTGATTAAACAAATTAGGAAATGCAAAGGTATAGCTTCGTGCAAGAAGCAAAACTCATTGAGGTTTGGTTGAAAGAGAGGAGTCATGTGTCCATCCTAACATTGGGTAAAGTATAGGAATGAGAGAGAAGAGAGTTATTCCAAGATTACAGCAAGAATGTAACTTTAGTATCCAAGTTGTTATCCATACATTATTCTTATCCCTATCCCCCAACCACACAGGCCAGGTCTCTTCCATACTGTAAATACACTTAAATATTATAACAATGGAACTGAAGCTGGCTTTAAGTAACTTTTAATGACCTCCCCAAGCAAGTCCTGAGATCTACAAAAGAGATAGGTACAGGGTTTTAGTTTTGAATGTGAGTTTTCAAAATGTTGTAAATAAAAAACACCACTTCTGAACATTATCCCACCCCTCCTATACCACCTGTAGTTATTGACTCATGTTCCTATTGTTTTAGTCGATAGTGAAGATCATGTTTTGGGCAGTGCTAGGAAAGAGTGATGAGTGGTGGAGTGGAGGGAGGCGTTCACTAGGTCTGCATACAGGTGGTAACTATGTAACTAACTTCCTCTGAACACTTCTGAATTTAGAATAATTGTAAGTTTAGCCTGCTCTGTAACAGAAATAAAGCCATTGTAGTAGAAATGTGTCATAAGATCAATGTCTTCTACTTCTAAAACAAACATCTTTGCTGTGCCACAGTGTTTGTTTTGGTTTGGAAGCTGAGTCCTTTATCAAACCGTAGGAGACTATTATCTGGTGATAATGTATTTTGATTCTATTGTTGTTATCTTAAAACTGGTTTTCTCTGGGCCCATCTTTCTGGTATGTTTGTTTAATGACATGTTTAAAAATCTTTGTAAGAGCTGTATTAAAATGACAGATATTTTATATTGCCAACATAAACCACAATCTTCAAGGCTGATGATAAACTCCATCCTGGTCTCAGCTACTGTATGCGTTAAAGCTCTTAGCTGCTTTTCAAATGCTGGCATAGTTGTCAATCATTCTGTATCATGCTTAGAGTTTGTGTGAGGAAGCCATTTGTTAAATTGCAGCCTTCTAGACTCAAAGAACATTTACCAAATGCTTTCAGATAAAATGCCACCTTATTCTGTAACATACTGGGAAACTTGCAAGGAGAAGAAATACCTGAGGGAAACAGAAATTATAGGAGAGCGAAGTAACAACACATTCCTCTGTTCTCTATTAAACTTTCGATAGGAACTAAGAATAGTACTTAATTCTGTCTTCAATCTGTTTTTGTTATTCTAGATAGACAGATAAACAGTTACCACATTGGTGAACTCTCTTTGGATTTTCCTCATAATCTACCATCTTTTCCCCTCCTTTTGGAAGACCCTACTTCCCCTCTATAACCAGAGGGTCCGAAATGGCAGAGATGGTGAAAGGTAAGTGAATTTTCCTTTTTTTCCCCCTAACACTACTACCAGTCCCCTACTCTACATTGCTGGTAGCTGGCCCCATCAGTCTCATAATATTTTCATAAATCCTCTTTGTACTTACCCTTCTCATCCTATTATTTTAGTCAAATATGCAGAAGACTCAGACTCAGCTTCCTTCCAAAGTGCCAACTAAAATGTTTATCATCTTCACCTGTCTTTAACCTATAGAATCCAAGTCCATGGTTGCCAACCAGGGGATAGCACATATGCACTAAGCAGTGTGTGAAAACTGAGTAACTAATACATCTCACAATACATATTATGTATGTTTATATATATGATATAAAATTACCATTTTCGAGTACATGATTGCAGTAGGTAAAACAATATGTGACAAGTTAATAGCTTCTATGTTCAGAGGTGGGATTTGCAAGTCATCTCAGAGAAGAGTTCTCTCATTATGGGAGGATTTACTTCAGTGATTCTTCTTAGTTAAGCAGTTGTAAGGTAAGAAAGTTCTATTGTTCTGGGGGACTCTCTTAACAAAAGCTTTTTTGGCATCTGACTCTTGGTTATCAGAGTTAAGTCTTTGGGAGAAAGACGACCAGAAGCCGGGATATGGTCTGGTAAGGATGAATCTAAGATCCTAACTCTTATCCTTTAGATTAGAAATTAAGGAAACCTATCTGGGTGGACAAAGGTGACCCAGTCTGTCTGTGTTTGGACTGCTATAACAGATACTATAGATTGGGTGGTTTATAAACAATAGAAATTTAGTTCTCACAGTTATGAAGATTGGGAAATCTAAGATCAAGTCTGTACAGATTAGGTGTTGGGAAGAGCGTGCTTACTGATTCATAGACTGCTCTCTTTTCATTGTATCCTTACAAGACATAAGGGGTTAAAGGAACTCTCTGGCTCTCTCATAAGAAAAATAATCTTTTGTTTTTAAATAATTTTTAAAAATATAGTTGACACACAATGTTATATTAGTTTCAGGTATACAAAATAGTGATTGAACAACTCCATAGGTTATGCTGTGTTCACAAGAATAGCTACCTTCTGTCACCATACAACACTATTATAATACTTGAGTATATTCCCATGCTATACCTTTCATCCCCATGACTTATTCATTCCTTAACTGGAAGCCTCTACCCACTACTCTCCTTCACTGCTTTTGCCCATTCCCCCCAACCTTCTCCCCATAGGAGCCACCAGTTCTCTGTATTTGAGTTTGTTTCTGCTCAAGGGAAATCATGGTATTTGTCTTTTTCCAACCTATATTTTGAGTACAGTTGATACATAATGTTACATCAGTTTACATTCCCATTAGTAGTGTACAAGGCTTCCTTTGTTCTCCACATCCTTGTCAGCACTTATTTCTTTCCTTTTTGATACGAACAATTCTGACAGATGTGAGGTGCATCTCATTGGAGTTCTGATTTCCCTGGTTATTAGTAATGTTCAACATTTTCCCCTATGTTTGTTGGTCACCTGTATGTCATGGGGAAAATGTCTATTCAGTCCTCTGCCCATTTTGGAACAGAGTTTTTTGTTTGTTTGGTTTGGGTTTGGGTTTTTTTGTTGTTGTCTCTTTTTTTTTTTTTTTTTTTTTGGTGTTGACTTGTATAAGTTCTTTATATGTTTTGGATATTAACCCCTTATCAGATATATTATTTGTAAATATCTTTTCCCATTCAATAGGTTGTCTTTTTGATTTGTTGACTGTTTCCTTTGCTGTGCAGAAGCTTTTTAGTTTAATCTCCAGATTTTAATTTTGTTTCTGATTGTCTCGTCTGAGGAGACGTGTCTAGAAAAATGTTTCTACAGCCAATGTCGAAGAAATTACTGCCTATGTTTTCTTCTAAGGGTTTTATGATTTCAGGTCTTTAATCAATTTTGAGTTTATTTTTGTGTGTGAAGAAAATAGTCCAGTTTCATGCTTTTGCGTGTGACCGTCCAGTTTTCCCAACATCTTTTGTTGAAAATACTGTCTTTTCCCCATTGTATATTATTCTCTCCTTTCTCATAGACTAGTTGACCATGTAAGTGCGGGTTTATTTCTGGGCTCTCTCTTCTGTTCTGTTGATATATGTGCCTATGTTTGTGCCACTATGATACAGTCTTGATTACTATAGCTTTGTAGTGTACTTGAATTCTGGGATTGTGACACCTTAGCTTTGTTCCTCTTCTTCAAGATTGCTTTTGCTATTCATGGTCTTTTGCAGTTCCATACAAATTTTAGGATTGTTCTAGTTCTGTGAAAAATATTACTGGCATTTAGTTAGGGACTGCATTGAATTCCTAGATTGTTTTGGGTAAAACAAACATTTAACAATATTCTTCCAATTCATGAGCATGATATGTTTTTATTTGTGTCATCTTCAATTTTTTTCATCAGTGTCTTAACAGTATTCAGAATACAGGTCTTTCACCTCCTTGGTTATATTTATTCCTAGGTAAAAGCAATTGTTTTCCTAATATCTCTGCTATTTTGTTATTGTAGAGAAATTCAACAGATTTCTGTATATTAACTTATTATCCTGTAACTTTACTGAATTCACTTATTACTTCTAATAGTTTTTTGGTAGAGTCTTTAGGGTTTCTGTGTATAGTAGTATGTCATCTGCAAATAGTGAAAATTCTACTTTTCTCCTCCCAGTTTGAAGGCCTTTTATTTCTTTTCCCTGCCTGATTGCTGTGGCTAGGACTTCTAGTACTGTGTTGAATAAAAGTGGCAAGAGTGTACATCCTTGTCTTCTTTATGATCTTATGATAAAAGCTTTCAGTTTCTTACCTTTGAGTATGATGTTAGTTGTCGGTTTGTCATCCATGGCCTTTATTATGTTGAGGTATGTTTCCTTTAAACCCACATTGTTGGGAGTTTTCCTCATGAGCAGATGTTGAATTTCATCAAATACTTTTTCTGCATCTATCAAAATATGATATTTATCCTTTTGTTAATGTGTGTCATGTTGATTGACTTATGAATATTGAGCCATCCTTGTATACCCAAAATAAACCCCACTTGATCATGCTAAATGGTCCTTACAATGTATTGTTACATTCAGTTTGCTAATATTTTGTTGAGGATTTTTGCATCTTTGTTGGATGAGGATACTGGCTTATAGGTTTGTTTGTTGTTGTTGTTTTTTTGTGGTGGTGTCTATGTCTGGTTTTGGTATCAGGGTAATTCTGGCTTCATTGAATGTGTTTTGAAGCTTTCTTTCATCATCTATTGTTTTGGAATATTTTTAATAGAATAGGTATTAAGTCTTCTAAAGTGTTTGGTAAAATTCATCTCTGAACCTATTTGGTTGTGGACTTTTGTTGAGTTTTTTTATTATCAATTTCATTTCATTTGCACTTATTAATCTTTTCAGATTTCTTTTCCTCCAAATTCCATTTTGGAAGATTTTATGTTTCCAGAAATTTATCTATTTCATCTAAAATTTCCAATTTTGGCATATAATTTTTGATAGTAGTCTCTTATGTATTTCAGTGGTGTCAGTTGTTGCTTCTCATTTCATTTTCTGATTTTTTTTTATTTGGGTCTTCTCTCTTTTTTCTTGATGTGTCACACTAAAGCTTTATCAATATCATTTATCTTTTCAAAGAACCAGGCTCTTGGTTTCATTGTTCTTTTCAATTTTTTTTTGTTTGGTTTTTAGTCTCAATTTATTTCTGGTCTGATCTTTATTATTTCCTTACTCTTACTAACTTCGGGTTTTTGTTTTTTGTTTTTTTTTTTCCTTTTTTTGGTTCTTTTAGTTATAAGGTTACATTGTTTGAGATTTTTTGTTTCTTAAAGTAGGTCTGTTTGCCATATATTTCCCACTAAGGATGGTTTTAGCTTCATCCAAGAGACTTTGGATCATTGTGTTTTAATTTTCACATGTTCCCATGTATTTTTTTTTTAACTTCATTGACCTATTGATTATTTGCACGTTGTTTAACCTCCACATGTTTGTGTTTTTTCCAGTTTTTTCTTGCGATCAATTCCTAGTTTCACACCCTTGTGGTTGGAAAAAATGCTTGATTTGATTTCAGTTCTCCTAAATTTGAGATTGGTTTTGTGGCTTAGCAAGTCATCTGTTCTGGAAAATGTTTCATGTGCTCTTAAAAAGAGTGCGTATTCTACAATTTTTACATGGAATGTTCTGTATTATCGATTAAGTCCATCTGGTCTAATGTGTCATTCAAAGCCACTGTTTTCTTATTGATTTTCTGCCTAGATGATCTTTCCATTGATGTCAGTAAGGCATTAAAGTCCCTTATTATTGTATTACTGCTGATTTCTTCCTTTATGTCTGTTAATAGTTGCTTTATATATTTAGGTGCTCTGGTGTTGGGTATATAGGTATTTTCAATTGTAATACTTATTGATTTGATTGCTTTATCATTATTAATACCTTACTTTGTCTCTTGTCATAGTTTTTGTTTTAAAGTCTTCTGTCTAAATATTGCTACCCTGTTTTTGTTTCCATTTGCATGGAATATCTTTTTCCATCCCTTCAGTTTGTATGTAGCTTTAGGTCTGAACTGAGTCTCTTTAAGCAGCACATTCATGGGTCTTGGATCTTTTATCCATCCTGTCACCCTCTGTCTTTTCATTGGAGCATTTGGTCCATTTGCATTTAAAGTAATTATTGATATGTATATACTTATTGTCATTTTGTTAATTGTTCTCTGGTTGTTTTTTTGGATCTCTCCTTTGTTTTTTTCTCTCACTCTCTTTCCTTGTGATTGATAACTTTCTTCAGTGTTACACTTGGCTTTTTATTTTTTGTGTATCAATATAGTTTTGGTTTACAGTGACCATCAGGTGCATATATAACATTCTAGGTATACAGCATTCTATATTAAGTTGATGGTTGTTTAAATTTGAACACATGCTAAAGGTACTTCATTTTTACTACCTCTTCCACATTTTATGTATGTGTTGTCATATTTTACATATCTTCTAAGCCCAATTAAATAATATTTTAGGTATAATTGCTTTTACTACCTTTGTCTTTTAGCCTTCGTTGTAGTTTTGTAAGTGATCTAGTACCTTTATGTTGGTGATGAACTCTACCTTTGTTAGTCTGGGGAAATCTCTCTCTCCTTTAATTCTGGGTGATAACCTTGCCTGGTAGAGTAATCATGGCTGTAGATTTTTTGTTTGTTTCAGCACCTTAAATATATCATGCCACTTTCTTCTAGCCTGCAAAGTTTCTGCTTAAAATCAGCTGATAACCTTAAAGGGTTTCCCTTGTTTCTCTCCTGCTGCTTTTAAGATTCTCTCTTTTAATTATTACGTATCTTGGTGTAGAGCTCCTTGGGTTCATCTTGTTTGGAATTCCTTGTGCTACCTGAACCTGGATGTTCATTTCTTTCCCCAGGTTAGGAAAGTTTTAGACTATTATTTCTTAAAATATATTTTCTGCCTCCTTTTCTCCATTCTTCTGGGAATGCTATAATGTGAATATTTGTTCACTTGATGTTGTTCAAAAGATCCCTTAAGATATCCTCATTTTTTAAATTCTTTTTTCTTTTTGTTGTTCAACTTGGGTGTTTTCCATTACTTTTTTCCAGATTGCTGATCCATTCTTCTCCATACTCAGATGCATCATTTATTCCATTTTTTTATTTCAGTTATTGTAATCCTCAACTCCAACTGGTTCTTTTTTATATTTTCTGTCTTGTTATTGAAATTCTGAGTTTATCCACTCTACCTTCTGGTGACGATCTTTTTTGACCATTACTTTGAACTTTTTTTCAGATAGATTATTTCCATTTCATTCTATTTTTCTGAGGTTTGTCTTCATTTGGAGCAATTTGTCTCTCATTTTGTTTGTTTCTATGAATTGTGTGAAATAGCTACTTCTCTTTTTTTTTTTTTTAAGATTTTATTTATTTATTTGACAGAGATAGAGATAGCCAGTGAGAGAGGGAACACAAGCAGGGGGAGTGGGAGAGGAAGAAGCAGGCTCATAGCGGAGGAGCCTGATGTGGGGCTCGATCCCAGAACGCCGGGATCACGCCCTGAGCCGAAGGCAATCGCTTAACCGCTGTGCCACCCAGGCGCCCCAATAGCTACTTCTCTTAAACGTGAAGTAATGATCTTGTGCATGGTCATCCCTCATGTAGACTGTGTATGCCTGGTGACTTTGGCTGACTAGACCTCTACCTGTCATGGGCTGGAGGTCCCAGGGCATTACAACTGGCACCAGAGCTGAATGAAGTCCCAGGGCCCTAGACAGGTGACTTGGCTTAACTACTGAAGTTTGAGTGTGCATGGGCTGAGGTAGTCTTGTGGCTCTCTATATAGAGAGAGCCCTGGCAGGATAGCTGAAACTAAAGTAGGTACAAGTTTTGGGGAATCCAGGGATTCTCCACCTGGAGGGCACCCTGGCGGGCTGCTGATGCTTATGTGGATATAAGCTGGGTGGTCCTGGAATGCTCCATGCAGGGAGTGCCTTGGTACCGTGAGTTGGAGGTTCCTAGGGCACTTTGTTTAGGGGATGCCCTGGGGAGTGGCTGGAGCCACACTGGGTGCAGGACAGGGTTTCTCAGGGTACATGGGGGTACCCTGGTTAATAGTCTGGAGCTCAAATGGGTGTGGGCAAAAAGCTCCTGGGATACTCTACCCCAAGGGTTCCCTGGCCAGTTGTCTGGAACCAAAGTGGCATGGGCTTGGAGCATTCTGGAGTGCTTTGGATCTATGTCATCTTGACAAGACAGCTGGAGTGAGCACTGACCAGGGGTGTCCAGGTGTATGCCACACTGCAGCAGCCTTGGAGGGGTGGCTGAGGCTACTGGGGACTAGTAATTTCACTGAGGGTATAGGCCAGCTCTAGAGTAGGCCAGACTCTGCTCCTGTCCATGCTATCAAAGTGGAAGGGGGAGTATAAACTGTAGGGCCTCCAACCCAGAGAAAGTTTCAGCAGCCCCCTAGCCATTTGGTAGAATTCTAGGGCTGGGATTTATGTTCTAGTTGCTGTTTTAAACTATGTTTTTCTCTAGGCCATCCAAGATTGGTGTGGCCTGGAGGCCTGGGGCTCACCCACAGGTTAGCTGTAGTACCAGAACCCTGATTCTATCTGCACTATCCAGGTGGTGGGGAAACATAAACAGTGAGGCTCACCATGCCCTCTGACCCAGAGAGAGTTCCAACAGTGCCATAGCCATTTGGATTCTAGGGTTAGTTCTTTTATAGTCTAGTCCTGTAAAACCATGTAAAACCTTTTTTCCAGTGCCCCAGGGCAGACAAATATGCTCACAATCCCTCAGTACTCTCCCTTCCAACTGCAGTTAGCAGTGTTGGGTGTAGGGATTCCCTTTGTTACCATGTCTCCTTCTTCCTTGCTGTTCTCTGGGTGGTCTTCTGTTGTGCAGAAGCTATTCAGCCTCGGTTTTAATTCCAGAGGAATTGCTCTATAAATAGGTCGACTTGGTATATCCATGGAGGTGGTGAGTTCAGCATCTTCCTGTGTGACTGTCTTGGACCCCTACTCGTTTTTGATGAGAGCCCTCATGAATTAATGACCTCCCAAGGTCCCATCTACAAATACTATCACTTTGGGGAACACTAATATTCAGTCTCTAGCAGACTCCAAAGCTAGTTTATGATAAAGGATACCAAAAGCCCTAGAGGGGTTCTCACTCAGAGAAATGGCTGGCAACCTGATCTTAATATAGATCCAGTGTTTTTATGAGATTAGAGCTAGCAGAACATGTTTCTGAACGAGAATGTACCTGCAAGTACTGAACCCTTTGAGACAAGAAACAGGCCATCACTGTATAGTTCTCTAGTGTTACTTGTATCAGAGTGCCATTGTTCAATAGCAATATGGCAGTAACCCTGAACTGATAGGATTTTACAGTTCTCTACCTGGTGTTTAGAAGAGTTAATTGGTATCTTTTTTCCAAGTGAGCCCCAGCATTATTTAGTAGGATTCAGGAGAGTTTCCAAATAGAAGCCTAAAGTAATTTGATGGTTAATTGAAAAAACAAGAGTTGACTGTACATTAAATGGGTAATCCTACTTGTATATGGATACCCAATATTCAAATGCATCACTGAATACATAGTCTTTCTTTTGACATTTTTGTTTTATTAATTGGCAGATGCCATGTGCGAGTTTGGGAAATTAATATAAAAAAGTAATTCCTATTCTTCTGAAAAGCTACTGAACTAAGAGGAAGAAAATTATCTTAGACATTCTATGAGCTTACCCCTTGTTTCTACTCCTCAGAAATCTTCATTGAAAAAATGGCTTTGTTTCATCCATGTACAGTCATTAGGAAAAGGTCTAAATGTATTTCATGTTCAGGGAATGGAGAAATCATATTTGAAACAAAGCCCTGGAGGAACGGAAAGAGGTGACAGGTAGCCAGGTATATTTGCTAGAGCTGCCATAACAAAATACCACAGACAGGGTTGCTTAATTTTCTGCCAGTTCTGAAGGTGACAAGACTTAAACCAAAGTGTTCACAGGTTTTGTTTAAGACCTCTCTCCCTGGCTTGGAGATGGCCCTTCCTTAGTTTGTTTATATCCTCATCTTCTCTTTTTGTAAGGCCATTAGTCATATTGGAATAGACCTATGCATATGCACTTGGTGGTGGGCCACAATTCTGCACACAACACTATGGCTTCGGGAAGATCCAGAGGTTCCTAACTTTTCCTCCTCTGGATTTGGTGCTATGTTCTTAGTACATAATAGCCTTCAAATCTCTGAAATGAGACAGGGTGGTTCAGTTCCTGTTGAATGGTTGAGGAAGAGGTATATGGGAGTCACTAATGTGTGGAGCCATCCTGAGATCATTGGGAAATCAGTTTCAGCATAGAAACAATTTGCTATGTCAGTATTCGTTTCATTTATATTATCAGTTTTCTAATTCAGATATGGAATTGGTTAAAATGGGTTTTGTGGGGAGCCTGAGTGTTTCCCTTAATAATGTGGCATATTTGCTAACAACAACAAAAAGACAAGTAAATGTTAATTATAAACTATTCACACAGGGAGTCTGCTTGTACACACTTTTTGTTTTCCTTCAGGGCCTATCATAGTGCTTCTTAAATATGTTTTGATTGATTACTTTTTGGTTCACCTAGTTTTACAAAATACCTCAGGCTTCCTCAGGCTGTGTGTAAATGTTGCTTGTGGATGGTCAAGTTTTACAAACCGCAGGACTGACTCCATTCATTTTATTGTGTTTTTAAATTCTGATGGCCATGATGATCAATTAGATTGAACAGACTTATCAGATTCATGAATTTATGCAAAAAAAATTTCTTAACAGAAACAGCTGGTGTCAATGATGCGGATGGCTGAAGTTTTATTTGGAAAACAGCAGTTGGTATAAAAACTCTTCTGCTGCTTACATTTCAAATACCCCATACAGACACATACCATGGAGAGGATGGCAAGACTGAAGTTTTCCGATATGGTACTTAAACTCTAGCTTGGCCTGGAACTCTGCAGGAGGCAGGGACACTGCAAGAGCCATTCGTCTTGGATTGTACCTGGCAAGTCTGGATTTTTTCTCAGTTAAATGTACCCATGGTTTATCCATTTATATGTGTAAATTCTGATTTTAAATGAATAAGATTGTGTTTCATTTTTAATGAAGAATAGAAGAAAATGGGGGAAAATCTGAAATGAAGGTTGGGTTACTCTTTATGAAGAGCATTTTTAAAGATAATTTTAGGAAGAAAGTTTTTTTAGCTACAATTAAGTTTTGTGGAAAATTTCATGCTTAGACTGAGAAATGCCCTGGCTGGAATAAGAACCTAAGGCATATTGCTCCCTGGATCCCTTATGGATCTCTTCAAGGAAGAGGCGAATAATGGTAACGCAGTAACTGCAATTGTATACTTTCAATTTGCTAGGTATTTTACAAACTTTATTTAGAAAAACAAAGATCAGAGAGGTTAAGTAACTTCCCTATGATCACAAATGTAAGGAGTTAAATCAAGAATTTGAACCCAGTCTCTGGCTCCAAAGTTGCTGTCTTTAAGCATGCCCTTAACCTGTTGCACTATGCCACAGGTTGCCTTCAAAATGTCCCTTAAGTTAAACTCTTCTCAGCCTTGACTACTTAAGAAATAAAAAATGAGGTGCCATTATCCTCCTTTGCCTACTTTTTCCCATTGCTGTTTGGCTCCATATTCTATATAACCTACCAATTCTTTCTTCAGACCTTGCTAAATTTGAGGAAGAAACTCAGCAAAAATGAACCATGAGTTAGGAGACTGATATGGGAGAAGGAAGATGGTGGAATATCAGGATCCTGAGTTCTGCTCATCCCACAGACCCACTGAAGGAATGGCTACCTGTACTGCAACTGACTGAAAAACACCTAAAGGCTGGTACATTAGATCTTCTACAGCTAGTCACGAAGAGACCACATTAAAAAGGGAAAAGGAATAGAAACACAGCTGGGAAACAAATCCTTAATATGAATAACCACAAGCAGGAGAGATATCATAAGCACAGCAGAGAAAGGGGATCATACCTCACCCTTAGCACCCCCCCAGCCCTGGGGATGCATAAGGGAAAAGGAGCTCCCACGATGTCTGACTTCAAAAGTCAGTAAAGCTTAACTCAGGGAGAGCTATAGGAAATGGAGAGTGCACCCTTAAAGAACCAGCATACTAACTCAGCCTGAGACATAGCATAGAAGCAACACTTTGAAATGTGCCTGGGGTATACATGAAGTAGATTAATTACTAATTTTATATGTGTGCTAGAGGGGCAGGGACCTTCGGGAGATTTCTCTAGAAATAAAAGTGCTGGTGGGTGCCATTTCTCTTCCAGCTAAATAGGTGGATGCTTGTACAGCCAGTGCTAACCCTCTCCAACTGCCCCACCCCAAAGTTTTCCTGCAGACATACTTTACAAACTCCTGTAGGTGCCCCTCCAAAGTGGCTCCTACCATGGAAATTGGGAAAACTAACTCCACACATCAGCACACCTGCAGTTCCTATGCAGGGACTGTCAGCTGGCTGCACAGAGAACAAATCCTGCCCTTTGGTGTACCCACAGCTATCTTCATACTGCTCATTGTAGCCAGCAGAGCTAAGGGCCAGCCCTACCCACCACAGCAATCATGGCTTAACCACAAAAGGAGGATACATGTAGCCCACACAGGAGCTACCCCCTGGAGCACCTGGTTCTGGTGAGGAGGGGGAAATGCACTAAAGGACAATGTCTATAAGACCACTGCTTTCAAGATAAGTAGATGTAGCTGACCTACCTAATACATAGAATACATATAAAGAAACGGTAATAAAGATTCTCACCAGACTTGAGAGAAGACTGGGTGAACTCAAGAACTTCAGAAAATATTAAAAATATAAAAAAGGAATCAGAGCTGAAGAATAACTGAAATGAAAAATACACTACAGCCAATTAGACATGCAAAAGCATGGATCAGTGATCTGGAATCTGTGGAATGGAAAGTGACAAAGCTGAACAGCAAAAAGAAAAAAATAACATAACAAAATAAGTTCAGGGACCTCTACAGTGTTATCAAGCATAATAACATTCATTATAAGGGTGCCAGAAGGAAAAGACACAGAATGGGGCAGAAAATTTAGTTGAAGATCTAACAGCTAGAAACCTCTCTAATTGGGGAAGCAAATAGACATATATGTCCAGGATCCACTGACAGCCCCAAACAAGATGAACCCAAGGAGATCCACACAAAGACACATAAAAATTAAAATGACAAAGTATTGATAAAGAGGATTTTTAAAGCACCAAGAGAAAAGAAAACTGTTACATACAAGGAAAACCCCATAGTATCTCAGCTGATATTCCAGCAGAAATATTACAGGCCAAAAGAAGGTGGCATGATATAATTACTTTAAAAACCTACAACCAAGATTACCAAGCAAGATTATCATTCAGAATAGATGGAGAAACACTTTCCCAGACACACAAAAATTAGAGGAGTCATCACCATTAAACCAGCCTCACAGGAAATGTTAAGGTGATTTAAGTGGAAAGTAAAGCCAATAGCTAGAAGAAAATTATGAAAGGAAAAAAATTATACATAAAAACAAACATATAGTCAAAGTAGTAAGTACAATATAAAGCCAGTATGGATGTTTAAACACAAGAGCAGTAAAATCAATTATATCTGTAATAGTCAAGAGATACATAAAAATATAAAGATGTAAAATGTGACATATACCTAAAACGTGGCAGGGAGAGTAAAACTTTAGTGCTTTTAGAATGTGTTCAAACTTAAGTGACTATCAGCTAAATATAGACCGCTATACACACAGCGTGTTATGCATGAACCCAGTAGTAACCACAAATCAAAAAACTTTGATACACATACAAAAAAGAGAAAGGAATCCAATAATACTAATAAAGAAAGCCATCAAACTTCAAGAAGAAAAAGAAGAAAGGACAAAAGAACTACAAAAAGAACCAGAAAATGAAGTGGAAAGTATGTACCTATCAATAATTACTTTAAATATAAATTGACTAAATGCGCCAATGAAAAGACATAGGCTAACTAAAGGGATTTTTAAAATACCTCTCTCTACGCTGCTATAAGTGACTCACTTCAGATCTGAAGAGTAGGGGAAGAAAAAATATACCATACAAATATAGAAGAATTGCTACTGCGTTTTTCTTTTATCAGACAAAATAGACTTCAAAACAAAAACTATAGCAAAAGACAAAGGAAGGCATAACAATGCCCTTCAAGGATCAATCCAACTAGAGGATATAACAATTGTAAATATCTATGCACCCAAGAAAGGAAGACTTAGGTATAAAGCAAATATTAACAGAAAAATGTCCCCTACTATTATTGTATTACTGTCGGTTTCTCACTTTAACACCCCACTTACTTCAATGGATAGATCAGGCAGAAAATCAGTAAGAAAACTGGGTTTGAATGACTCATTGGACCAAATAGACCTAATAGATATGACCAGAACATTCCGTCCAAAAACAATACTTATTTTCATGTGGACAAGGATATTCTCCAGGATAGACTGGATGTTAAGACACAAAACAATTATCACTAAATATAAGATTAAAATCCTATCAAGCAACTTTTCTGAAAGTAACATTATGAAACTAGAAATCAGAAGAAAAAATCTGGAAAACAACAAAAATACATTACTAAACATATTAACATATTACTAAACAACAAATGGGTCAACCAAGAAATAAAGAAAAACTTAAAACAAACATGGAGACAAAATCAAATCACAATGGTCCAAAATGTCTGGGATGCAGAAAAAGCAATTCTAAGAAGGATGTTTATAACATTACAGGCCTACCTAAAAATTAAGAAAAAAACTCAACACCCAAAAGAGATTTTTAAAAAAGTAAGCAAAACTCAAAACAAGTAGAAGGAAGGAAATAATAAAGACCAGAGCAGAAATAAATGAAATTGATACAAAAAAAAAACCTAATATAAAATATCAATAAAAACAAGAACTGGTTCTGTTAAAAAGATAAAATTGAAAGACCTTTAGTCAGACTCACCAAGAAAGAGGACATAAATAAATAAAATTAGAAGTGAAGAAGAAAAAACAACCAATACCACAGAAATTACTATGAAAATTTATATGCCAACAAGTTGAACAACCTAGAAGAAATGGTTAAATTCCTAGAAATATACAATCTTCCAAAACTGAATCAGGAAGAAATAGAAAATTTGAATAGACTGACTACTGGTAATGAATTTGAATCAGTAACCAAAAATTAACAAAAGTCCAGGGCAGATAGGTTCAAAGGTGAATTTTATGAAACATTTAAAGAAGAGTTAATACCTATTCTTCTCAAACTATTCCAAAAAGCAGAAGAGGAAGGAAAACTTCATTTTATGAGGTCTTTAGTACCCTGATACCAAAACCAGACAAAAATACTACAGAGAAAACTAACAGGCCAATATTTCTGATTAACACACATGCAAAAGTCCTCAACAAAATATGAGCGAACTAATTTCAACAATACATTAAAGCAGATCTTCACCACTATCAAATGGGATTTATTCCAGAGATGCAAAGATGATTCAATATTCACAAAATCAATGTGCTATATCACATTAACAAGAGAAAGGATAAAACCTATGTGATCTCAACAGATGAAGAAAAAGCATTTGACAAACTAAAACACCCATTCATGATAAAAACTAAGTGGGTTTAGAGGAAATGTACCTCGCATAATAAAGGCCATGTATGACAAACTCACAGCTAACACATCATACTAAATGGTGAAAAACAGATCTTTTACCTTAGATTAAGAACAAGAGAATAATGTCCACTGTGACTTCTTTTATTCAACATACTGCTGGAATTCCTAACTGCAATAATCCTGCAAGCAAAAGAAATAAAAGGCATCCAGATTGGTAAGGAAGAAGTAAAATGTCATAATTTCCAGATGGCACAATATTATTTGATTACATAGAAAACCTAAGGACTCCACAAAAAAAAAAGCTTAGAATAAATTCAGTATAGTTTCAGAATGCAAAATTAATATACAGAAATACGTTGTATTTCTATATAATAAAAAATGAATTTGAAGAAAATTAGGAACATGCCATTTATATTTGTACCAAAAAGAGTAAAATACCTTGGAATAAATTTAATCAAGGGGGTAAAAAATCTACATTCTGAAAATTAATGAAAGAAATAGATGACACAAAAAAATGGAAAAGTATACCATGCTCATGGATTGGAAGGTTTGATGTCATTAAAATGTTCATAATATCCAAAGTAATCTGCAGATTCAGTGCAATCCCTGTGAAAATACCATAACACTTTTTCCCTAGAAAGAAAATACTAAAATTTGTATGGAACTAAAAAAGACCTTGAATAGCCAAAGCGATCTTGAGAAAGAAGAGCAAATCTTGAATTAATACAATCCCGGATTGTAGGATATACTACAAAGCTAGAGTAATAAAAAAACAGTAAGGTACTAGCATAGACAAAAAGATCAGTAAAACATGATAAAAAGCTGAGAGATAAACTCACAACTACATGGTCAACTGATCTACAACAAAGCAGATAAGAATATACAATAGGATAAAAGTCTATTCAATAGCTGATATTGGAGAAGATGACATTCTTTTGCATGCAAAAGAATGAAACTGGACTACTTTCTTACACCATGCACAAAAATAAACACAAAATGGATTAAAGATGTAAATGTTAGACCTGAAACTATAACATTCCCAAGAGAAAACATAGCAGTAATCTCTTGGACATCACCCTTAGCAACATATTTATGGATATGTCTCCTCAATCAAGAGAAACAAAAGCAAAAATAAAGTATTAGAACTATACCAAAATAAAAATCTCTTGCAAAGGACAGGAAACCAACAAAACAAAAGGCAGCCTAGGGAATGGGAGAAGGTATGTGCAAATGATACATCTGGTAAGAGGTTAATATCCTAAATATACAATTAAGTTATACAACAAAAAAACTATACATAAAAAAAAAAACTAACTTAAGAATGTGCAATGAACCTGCATGGATATTTTCCCAAAGAAGACAGATAGCCTACAGACATATGAAAAGATGCTCAAAGTTACTAATCATCAGGAAAATGGAAACCAAAACCACAATGAGGTATCATTTCTTACCAGTCAGAATGGCTGATATCAAAAAGAAAATACAAGTGGTGTGTAAATGTGAAGAAAATGGAACCCTCATGCACTGTTAGTGGGAATATAAATTGGTTAAACCACTGTGGAAAAACAGTATAGATGTTTCCCCCAAAAAATAATTTAGAAATACCATACAATCCAGTAATTCTACTGGAACCTACCGAATGAAAATGAAAACACTAACTCAAAAAGATAATGTGCACCTGTGTGTTTGTTGCACCATTGCTTACAATAGCCAAAATATGGAAGCAACCCAAATGTCCATTGATAGATGAGTGGACAAAGATGTGGTGTGTGTATATATATATACACAACAGAATATTACTCAGCCGTAAAATTACATTTTCCCATTTGGTTGTAAGGTATATTATGCTAAGTAGAATAATAAGAAAGAGAAAGACAAATGCCACATGGTGTCACATATATGTGGAATCTTTAAAAAATAAGATACCTAGGAATAAACCTAACCAAAGAGGTAAAGGATCTGTACTCTAGAAACAACAGAACACTTATGAAAGAAATGGAGAAAGACACAAAGAGATAGAAAACATTCCATGCTCATGGATTGGAAGAATAAAAATGTTAAAATGTCTATGCTGCCCAGAGCAATCTACACATTCAACGCAATCCCTATAAAAATACCATCAGCTTTTTTCACAGAGCTGGAGCAAACAATCCTAAAATTTGTATGGAACCAGAAAAGATCCTGAATAGCCAAAGGAATGTTGAAAAAGAAAAACAAAGCTGGGGACATCAAAATGCAGGACTTCAAGCTATATTATAAAGCTGTGATCATCAAGACAACAAGGAATTGGCACAAAAACAGACACATAGATCAATGGAAAAAATAGAGAGTCCAGAAATGGACCCTAAATGCTATGGTCAACTAATCTTTGATAAAGCAGGAAAGAATATCCAGTGGAAAAGAGAGAGTCTCTTCAATAAATGGTGTTAGGAAAATTGGACAGCCACATGCAGAAGAATGAAACTGGACCATTCTCTTACACCATACACAAACATAAACTCAAAATGGATGAAAGATCTAAATGTGAGACAGGAATCCATTAAATTCCTAGAGGAGAACACAGGCAGCAACCTCTTGACTTTGGACAAAGCAAATTCTGGCTAGATACATCTCCAAAGGCAATGGAAACAAAAGCAAAAATGAACAATTGGGACTTCACCAAGATAAAAAGCTTCTGCACAGCAAAGGAAACAGTTGACAAAACCAAAGACAACTGACAGAATGGGAGAAGATATTTGCAAATGACATTATAGATAAAGGGCTGGTATCCAAGATCTGTAAAGAACCTATCCAACACCCAAAAAACAAATAATCCAATCAAGAAATAGGCAGAAGACACAGACACTTCTCCAAAGAAGATATACAAATGGCCAATAGACACATGAAAAAATGCTCCACATCACTTGTCATCAGGGAAATACAAATCAAAACCACAATGAGATACTACCTTACACCAGTCAGAATGGCTAAAATTTACAAGATAGGGAATAACAAATGTTGGCAAGGATGTGAGTAAAGGGGAACCCTTTTCACTGTTAGTGGGAATGCAAGTTGTTACAGCCATTCTAAGGGGGGAAAAATAACAGATTCTTAGATACAGCAAACAAACTGGTGGCTGCCAGAGAAGAACTAGATGGGGTGACTGGTGAAATAAAGGGGATTAAGAGGTACCAGCTTCCAATTATAAAATAAGACACAGAGATGAAAAGTACAATGTAAGTAATACAGGCAATATTGTAAAAACTTGGTGAGCACTGAGTAATATAGAATTGTTGAATCAATATGTTGTACACCTGAAATATAAATCTATCTGTTCATTATGTTTCAATTTAAAGAAATACAAAGTGCTAAAAGGAGAAAATCCACAACCAAGGATCATCTACCTGCCAAAGTTATCATGCAGAATTGAAAAAGATACAGGAGTTCATCACTACTAAGCAAGCCTTACCAAAAAAATAAAAATGTTAAAAGGAATGCTTTAAGTAGAAAGAATAGGGCATAACTAGAAAGAAGAAAATTATGAAGGAAAAATTTCACTGTTAGAAACAAACATAGAAAAGGTAGTAGCTTAATCTCTATAAAGCCAGTGTGGAAATTAAAACACAGAAGTAGTAAACTCAAATACATCTACAGTAATTAGTCAAGGGTACATAAAATAAAAAGATGTGAAATGGGACGTTTTATGTTTATACATAAAATATGGAGGAGAGAGTATTTTTTGGTGCTTTTAGAATGTGTTCATACTTAAGTGACTATTAACTAAATATAGACTGCTATACACATAGGATGTTATACATGAACACAATGGTTATGTTTTTGATTTGTGGTTGATACAAAAAAAATAAAGAGAAAGTTATCCAAGTGTAACACTAAAGAAAGCATCAAACCACAAAGGAAGAGAGCAAAAGAAAGGAACTATAAAACAAAAAAAACAAACAAAACAAAACAAAACCAGAACATAGAAAACAATATACAAAATGCCAATAAATACATACTTGTTAATAATTACTTTAAATGTAAATGGACAAAACGTTCTAATCAAAAAACACAGGATGACTGCACGGATTAAAAAAACAAACAACCCACCCAATAACATGAACATCTATATGTTGCCTACAAGAGACTCACTTCAGACCTAAAGACATATACAGACTGAAAGTGAAGAGATAAAAAAAGATATTCCATGAAAATGAAAGTTTAAAAAAGAAAGCTGGGGAAGTAATACTTTTATTAGACAAAATAGACTTGAAAACAAACTGTAACAAGAGACATTGAGATCATTACATAATGATAAAGAGATCAATCCAACAAAAGGATATAAAATTTTAAATATCTGTGTACCCAATGTATAAGCACCTAAATACAAAATGCAAATGTCAACAGACAAATGGAGAAATGGTCAGTAAAACAAAAATAGTGGGGAACTTTATACCTCACTTATATCAACAGATAGATCATCCAAACAAAATGTCAATAAGGAAACATTGGCTTTGAACAACACATTAGAACAGACATACTTAACAGGTAAGCACAGAACACTCCATCCAGAAACCGAATACGCATTCTTTTCAGGTGCACATGGATATTCCCCAGGATACTTCACATTTTAGTACAACAAATAATTCTGAAGTTTAAGAAGATTGTAGTCATATCAAGCAACTTTTCTGACCACAATGGCATGAAAATAGAAATTAATTATAAGAACAATTTTGGACAAAACACAAACACATGGAGGCTAAAGAACATGTTACTAACCAACCAATGGGTCAACCAAGAAATCAAAGAGGAAATCCAAAGATACAAAAACAAATGAAAATGGAAATTCAACAGTTCAAAATTGTTGGAATGCAGCAAAAGCAGTTTTGTGAAGGACATTTATAGTAAAACAGTCCTACATGAAAAGATGAGAAATCTCTAATAATCTAACCTTATAGGAAAGAAAAAGGAGAAACAAAGCCTAAAGTTAGTAGAAGGAAGGAAATAATAAGATCAGAGTGGAAATAAATGAAATAGAGACTAACTGGAAAAATAAAATTGATAAACTTTTTGTTAATCTCACCAAGAAAAAAGAGGATTCAAATAAATAAAATTAGAAATAAAGGAAAAAATAAGGACATAGAGAAAGAGCGCCAAAGACGGTGACATAGGAAGACCCCAAACATACCTCCTCCGTGGACATACCAAATCTCCAAGAACAATTACTCCTGAAAAAGAACTGAGGGTTGACTAAACAACTTGTACAAAATGAAGATAGAGGCACCACATAGGCAGTAGGAGAGATGGAAACACAGTAATGACGGTGAATCCCCACCCCAACATTTTGAACTACAGTGAGGAGGGATAGTACTGTGTGACTTGAGTCATAGGAAAAAAAGCTGTGACTTGAAAGGCCAACTAGAATATAAAATAACTAGCCCTCTGCCAAACAGTGGGGGGCCTGCTGGAACCCTTCCTGGGGTCAAAGGGGCTGGCAAGCATCACAGTTTATGTTCCTGTCCACTTTGATAGCACACGTGAAAGCAGTGACTAAGTGCCCTAGCCTGCCTCTTCAGCAACCCTGGGCCCTTAACCCATGCCAGTGCCAGGTGCCCTGGGCCATAGAAAAAAAAGGAAAATGGCATTTTAAAAGATCAACTAAAATGTAAAGGAACCAGCCTTGGAACTCCACCAAATAGTGGAGGAACCACAGAACATTCTTCAGAGTTGGAAGTGCTGGCCAGAGCCACTGTTTACATTCTCCATCTACCTTGCAGATGGAGCAAGGTCCAGGTGCCCTAGCTGGAATTCTGCCTCAGCAAGCTCCAGTCATCCAACCAAGGCAGCTGTAGTGGAACATACACTGGGACACACCTGGACAACATCCCCTATAGCTATAGCCATCTGGCCAAGGTAATACAGGCATAAAGCATCCTGGAATGCTATAGGCCTGCACAGCTTCACCATTGGATGACTTGCCAGCGCACCCCAGGATCTTCCAGCCACACTTGCTTTATCTCCAGTTGTCTCCCAGGGCTTCCCCCTGTGAGGGCACCCTTAGACCTCCCAGCCAGTACTCCCTTTATCTCCAGTCATCCCCTCAGAACAACCACTGCTTGGAACAGCCCAGGATACCTCTAACTCATGCCCACTTCATCTCCAGCCCTCCTGTCAAGTCACCTCAGAAAGCTCCAAGGAGCCCAGGTTTATAACCACTTTAGCTGTCATGCTAAATAACTGTCATACTAAAGAATCTATTGAAAGGATCATATGGGTCTTAGCCTTCTTTTATTAATGTAGTGTATCACATTGATTGATTTGCAAATATTGAACCTCCCTACAGCCCAGGAAAAAAAATCTCACTTGATGTGGTGAATAATTCTTTTAATGTACTGTTGGATTTGATTTGCTAGTATTTTATTGAGCATTTTTGCATCCATATTCCTCAGAGATATTGGCCTGCAGTTCTCTTTCTTAGTGCAGTCTTTGGTTTGGTATCAGGGTAATTCTGGCCTCACAGAATGAATCTGGAAGTTTTTCTGCCATTTCTATTGGCAGAAGAATAGGTATTAATTCCACTTTAAATGTTCAATAGAATTCCCCCTGTGAAGCCATCTGGCCCTGGACTTTTGTTTGTTGGTAGATTTTTGATTACTGATTCAATCTCTTTGCTGGTTATCAACTTGTTCAAGTTTTCTATTTCTTCCTGTTTGGGTTTTGGTAGTTTAAATAAAAACTTGGAAAAATAAAGAGAAAGGAAGCCAAGCATAACACTAAAAAAAAAAAAAAGAAGAAGAAAGAAAGAAAAAAGGAACAGAGGAGAACTACAAAAACAACCAGAAAATATTAATGATATGGTTATAAGAACCTATGAATCAATAATTAAATGTACATGGTGTAAATGATCCAGTCAAAAGACCTAGCAATGCTGAATGGATATAAAAACAGTACCCGTCCATTATATACTGCCTACAAGAGACTCACTTCAGACTAGGAACATCTCTATACTGAAAATGAAGGGATGGAAAAAGATATTCCATTCAAATGGAAGTTTAAAAAAAAAATCAGTGTATCAATACTTACATCAGACAAGATAGACTTGAAAACAAAAGTTGTAACAAGATGCAATGAGGGCATTATGTAAAAATATTGATCAATCGAACATGAGGGTATAAGAATTCTAATTATCTGTGAACCCAAAGAGAAATGTAGTTAAAGAAGTTCTATGAGAGAATTTTAAAGCATTACAGGCCTACCTCAGGAAACAAGAAAAAAACCTCAATCTGATTTTACACCTAAAGAGACTACAAGAAGAACAAGGAAAGACAAATCTGGTAGAAAGAAGGAAATAATAAATATCACAGCAGAAAGAAACAAAATTGATAAACCTTTAACCAGACTCACAAGAAGAAGAAAAAAAAGAGGCCCAAATAAATAAAATTAGAAGTGAAAGAAGTAACAACCCATACCACAGAAATAAAAAGGATTATAAAATATGAAAAATTATAGGACAATAAATTGGACAAGCTAGAAGAAATGTAAAATTCCTAAAATCATACAATGTTTCAAAATAGAATAAGAAGAAAATCTGAACAGATTACTGGCAACAAATCTGAATCAGTAACCAAAACACTCTCAACAAAGTCCAGGACCAGATAGATTCACAGGTGAATGTTATCAAGTATTTCTTTTAAAAAGATTTAATATCTACCCTCCTAAAACTATCCCAAAAAACAGAAGAGAAAGGAAAGCTTTCAAACTTATTTTTCAAGTGCACATTATCCTAATACCAAACCAGAAAAGACACAACATGTTAAGAAAACTGCAGACCAATAACCTTAATGAACAAAGGTTCAAAAACCCTTAAAAATCAGCAAACTGATTTTTAACAATACATTAAAAGAATCGTTCAGCGTGATCAAGTGGGATTTATTATAGGGATGCAAAGATGTTTCAATATAAGGAAACCAATCAACATGACATACCATGTTAACAAGAGAAAGGGAAAAAAAACATTTCAATAATTACAGAAAAGGCATTTGATAAAATTCAACATCTGTTCATGATAAAAATTCTCAACAAAGTGGTTTTAGGGAGAATATACTTCAACATAATAAAGATCATATATGAAAATTCCACACATAACATCCCACTCGATGGGGGAAAATGGAGAGCTCTTCCTATTAGATTATGAACAAATATGTCCACTCATCAGTATTATTTGAAGTAATACTGAAGTCCTAGCCACAAAATTAGAAAGTAAAAAGAACTAAAATGCATCTAAATTGGTAAAGAAGTAGAACTGCCACTATTTGCAGATGACAGGATAGTACAGGAGACTCTAAATACTCCACCAAAGAAACTATTAGAATAAATGAATTCAGTAAAATTGCAGGATAGAAAATTAATACAGAGAAATCTGTTGCATTACTATACACTAATAACAAAGTAGTAAAAAGAGAAATTATGGAAACAATTCCATTTATAATTATACTAATAAGAATAAAATACCTAGGAATAAATTTAACCGGGAAAGTAAAAGACCTCTGCTCTAAAAACTAAAAGGCATTGATGAAAGAAATTGAGGACACAAAAGAATGGGAAAATATACCATGCTCATAGATTGGAAAAAGTAACAGTTAAAATGTCTATACTACCTAGAGCAATTTACAAATTCAGTCTAAACCCTATCAAAATACCAACTGCATTTTTTTTGAATCCAGACTAATCCTAAAATTTGTACGTAACAACAAAAGACCCCAAATAGCCAAAACAACCTTGAGAAAGAACAACAAAGCTCAGGTATCATAATCCCAGATTACAATATATATTACAAAGCTATACTAATCAAAACAGTATGGTACAGGCACAAAAATAAACATACAGATCAATAGAACAGGATAGAGCCCAAAGATAGACCCATACTTATATGCTCAATTAATCTACAACAAATGAAACAAAAATATACAACAGGGAAAAGACAATGTCTTCAACAAATGGTGTTGGGGAAATTGGACCACTTTCTCAATATACGCAAAAACAAAATGGAAAAGAAAATCTCAAAATGAAATAAAGACTAAAATTGGAGACTGAAAACTATTAAATTTCTTAAAGAAAACATGGACATGAGTTTTTAGAGAATTTACAGATATATTTCCGTAGGTAAGACAGCGGTGAGGGGGGCAAAATAAACTACCAGGACCGCACATTCATGCGCACATATGCACGTGCGCATGCACGCGCACACACACACACAGGCTTTTAAACAGCAAAAGAAAAGGCAGCCTACTGAATGGGAGAAGATATTTGCAAATGTTATATCCAATAAGGGGTTGATATCCAAAATATATAAAGAACTTATATAACTCAACATCAATAAAACAATCCAGTGTAAAAATGGATAGATGACCTAAGGACCTGAGTAGACATTTTTCCTAAAACATACAATGGCCAACAGACATATGAAAAAATACTTAGCATCACTAATCATCCTGGAAACTCAATTAAAACCACAATGAAACACCACTTCTCACTAGTCAGAATGGCTAGTATCAAAAGACCAGAAATAACAAGTGTTGGCAAGAATGTGCAGTAAAGGAAACCCTCATGCATTACTGGTGGGAATGTAAGTTGGTACAACTAGTGTGGAAATGAGTATGGGCATTCCTCAAAAAATTTAAAATAGAAATACCATATGATCCAGTAATACCACTACTGAATTTTAACCAAAGAAATTGAAAACATTAACTCAAGAAGATATATGCACCCCTATGTTTATGACAGCATCATTTATAATAGTCAAGAAATAGAAGCAACCTAAGTGTCCACCAATAAATGAATGGATAAAGAAGCAGTGGTATGTATACATAGTGTAATATTACTCATCCACAAAAAAAGGAGATCTTGCCATTTGCAACAACATGGACAAACCTAGAAGGTATTATGCTAAGTGAAATATGATTTCATTTACAAGTGGAATCTAAGAAACAGAAACAGACTCAAATACAGAGAACAAACTGGGGCAAGAGGAGAACAGAGTGGGGGGCATGGACAACATTGGCTGTCCAAGGGGATGAAGAGGTAGAAACTTATTAAGTATGCAAGTCAGGGAGATGAAAGGTGAAGCATAGGCAATATAGTCAATCATATTGTAATAATGTTGTGTGATGACAGATGGTACCTATAGTTATCCTGGTAAGCATTGTCTAATGCATAGAATTGTCAAATCATGATGCTGTATCCCTGAACAAATACAAAACTGTGTGTCAACTATACTTCAATAGAAAAAAAAGATTGTAGCAGGAACTATATACTTTCCACTTTTGGTCCTTCATGACTTAATTCTGTCAGCACTTATAGAATATTTTCTTTTGATGTGTTGTGGAAAAGAGGTAATACCCTTAAATTAACTAATTAGGAGTGTTTAGTGAACTATTAATTACTAGGACATGTAATGGGTCATAGGAAATTTAGGACTTCTACTCAAAACATTTGTGATACTCCTAGCTAGTTGGAAGGAATCCTTATAATGTTGTTGGAGAAACTCTCAGATCTTTTGCTTATACTTGCTATGTGACTTTCAAAAGCAATGTATCTCTCTAAACCTCAATTTCTCATTTGTAAAATGCCATTAATGATGGCTATCACAGAAGTGCAACACAGGACAATTCATGCTTGCATCTAAGTATTCTTATCATAAGATAGTGTGCCCACCCAGAGACAAGTCAGTCAATACACAACAGTGCAGGGTTTGGTGTATGAGGCTTAGTAAGCTGATTGTTTTTTACATAGGGAGAGTGAATCCATCTCTCTGAGCAACAGTTAACCAAAACCAATGTATTTTGTAAATAAGGAATACTGATGTATTGTTTCCTAATAAGAAAAACTGTTACAAGAGCAAGAATACCTGCCGTCCATTTTCTCCCTGAAGTTCAAGACTTAAAAAGAAAATTGGCTAAGGAGCTTAAGATTAAAATAAGGAGAACTGAATGATATCAAAATTTAATGGCATAACTATAAGATGACCTGATATATCCATCTCAAAATAGTGATTGCTTTATCATTAGGACAGGAATGTTGCAGATACACTGGTCACAATCTAAGGATGGCTTCATCAGTAGGACAGACCAATGGCTAAGGTTTTAGGTTATCCTCTCTCAGGAATAATTAAGTCTGCTATGCCATGTGAATCTTCAGTTTCCAAATTTAATGGCTTTGCATCCTCTTTACACTTGATTGTTTAGCTGTGATAAATCATTCATTCAAGTTTTAGTTGTATCTTCAATCCATTTCTTCTTTTTTATGTGGTTCTGCCTGTTTTTACTCTAGTTTTATTTTTTAAACATTTTTATTTTAATTAACATATAATGTATTATTGGTTTCTAGGTACAGGCCTGTGATTCATCAGTCTTATGTAATATCCAGTGCTCATTACATCACATGCCCTCCTTAATGTCTATCACCCAGTTATTCATCCCTCCACTCCCCTCTCCTCCCCTCAAGCAACCCTCAGTTTGTTTCCTAAGATAAAGAGTCTCTTATGGTTTGTCCCCCTCTCTGGTTTTGTCTTGTTTTACTTTTTTCCTCTCTTCCCCTTTGATCCTCTGTTTTGTTTCCAAAATTCCACGTATCAGTGAGATCATATGATAATTGTCTTTCTCTGATTGACTTATTTTGCTTAGCATAATACCTTCTACTTCCATCCATGTCATTGAAAATGGCAAGATTTCATTCTTTTTTGATGCCTGCAAATATTCCCTTGCATATATATACCATATCTTCTTTATCCATTCACCTATCGATGGAGATCTGGGCTTTTTCCATAATTTGGCTACTGTGGACATTGCTGCTATAAACATTAGGGTGCAGGTGCTCCTTCAGAATACTACATTTGTATCTTTGCAGTGCAATTGCTGGGTTGTAGGGTAGCTCTATTTTCATCTTTTTGAGGAACCTCCATACTCTTTTCCAGAGTGGCTGCACCAGCTTGCATTCCCACCAACAGTAGGAGCACTCCCCTTTCTTCTCATCCTTGCCAACATTTGTTGTTTCCTGACTTGTTAATTTTAGCAATCCTGACTGGTATGAGGTGGTATCTCATTGTGGCTTTGATTTGTATTTCCCTAATGCCAAGTGATGTGGGGCATTTTTTTTTTCATGTGTCTGTTGGCCATTTGTATGTCTTCTCTGGAGAAGTGTCTGTTCATGTCTTCTGCCCATTTCTTGATTGGATTATTTGTTTTGGGGGTGTTGAGTTTGATAAGTTCTTTATAGGTTTGGATACTATCCCTTTATCTGAGCAACTATATGCCAACAAATTAGGCAATCTGGAAGAAACTGATGCATTCCTAGAGAAGTATAAACTACCAGAACTGAATCAGGAAGAAATAGAAAACCTGAACAGACCCATAATCAAGAAGGAAATTGAAGCAGTAATCAAAAATCTCCCAACAAACAAGAGCCCAGGGCCGGATGGCTTCCAAGGGGGAATTCTACCAAACATTTAAAAAAGAATTAATACCTGTTCTTCTGAAGCTCTTTCAAAAAATCTAAATGGAAAGAAAACTTCCAAACTTTTTCTATGAGTCCAGCATTAAACTGATCCAAAACCAAAGACCCCACCACAAAGGAGAATAACAGACCAATATCCCTGATGAACATGGATGCAAAAATTCTCAACCAAATACTAGCCAATAGGATCCACCAGTACATTAAAAGGATTATTCAACACAACCAAGTGGGATTTATTCCTGGGCTGGAAGATTGGTTCAGCATTCACTAATCAATGTGATACAGTGCATAAATACAGGACAAGAAGCATATGATCCTTTCAATAGATTCAGAAAAAGGATTTGACAAAATACAGCATCCTTTCTTGATTTAAACTCTTCACAGGGTAGGGATAGAGAGTACATACCTCAGTATCATAAAGGCCATCTATGAAAAGCCTACAGCAAATATCATCCTCAAAGGGGAAAAACTGAGAGTCTTTCCCCTAAGGCCAGGAACACAGCAAGGATGCCCACTCTCACCACTGCTGTCAACATAGTTCTAGAAGTCCTAGCCTCGGCAATCAGACAACAAAAAGAAAAGGCATCTGAATCAGCAAAAAAGAAGGCAAACTCTCACTCTTTCCAAATGACATGATACTTTATGCAGAAAATCCAAAAGACTCCACCCCAAAATTGCTAGAACTCATACCGGAACTCAGCAAAGTGGCAGGATATAAAATCAATGCACAGAAATCAGTTGTATTTCTATACACCAATGAGACAGAAGAAAGAGAAATTAAGGAGTTGATCCCATTTATAATTGCACCCAAAATGATAAGATTCCTAGGAATAAACCTAACCAAAGAAGTAAAGGATCTGTACTCAGAAAACTATAGAACATTCATGAAAGAAATTGAGGAAAACACAAAGAAATGGAAAAGCATTCCATGCTCATAGGATTGGAAGAACAAATATTGTTAAAATGTCTATGCTACCTAGAGCAATCTATACATTCAATGCAATCCCTATCAAAACACCATCAACTTTTTTCACAGTGCTGAAGCAAACAATCCTAAAATTTGTATGGAACCAGAAAAGACAGCGAATCACCAGGGGAATATTGAAAAAGAAAACCAAAGCTGGGGGCATCACAATGCCGGACTTCAAGCTACATTACAAAGTTGTAATCATCAAGACAGCATGGTACTGGCACAAAAACAGACACATAGATCAATGGAACAGCATAGAGAGCCCAGAAATGGACCCTCAACTCTATGGACAAGTAATCATCGACAAAGCAGGAAAGAATATCCAATGGAGAAAAGACAGTCTCTTCAATAAGTGGTGCTGGGAAAATTAGCCACATGCAGAAGAATGAAACTGGACCATTCTCTTACACCATACACAAACATAAACTCAAAATGGATGAAAGATCTAAATGTGAGACAGGAATCCATTAAAATCCTAGAGGAGAACACAGGCAGCAACCTCTTGACTTTGGACAAAGCAACTTCTGGCTAGACACATCTCCAAAGGCAAGGGAAACAAAAGCAAAAGGAACTATTGGGGCCTCACCAAGATAAAAAGCTTCTGCAGAGCAAAGGAAACAGTTGACAAAACCAAAGACAACTGACAGAATGGGAGAAAGTATTTGCAAATGACTATCAGATAAAGGGCTAGTATCCAAAATCTATAAAGTAGTTTTAAAATTTAGTCCTCAAAAGTTATTGGATTTCTCTTTTTTCCAAATTCTTGGTCTTATTTCTGATAATACCTGCCTCATACTGTTATGAAAGCTAATTTATATACTGCAACAGAAAGTAAGTAGTACAGCTCCTAGCACCTTTTAGACATTCAATAAATGATGTTTGTACCTTCAATATGAATATCTTTCCTAATATACTTCATCATATTATCTGGTGATAGGAAATATAGCATACCAAATTTTCTAGATCACTTCATCTGAATTTCACACAATTGTTGCCATTTTCAAATAGTCATTCCCATTTTCTGCCAGGCTAACAGACCATCATAAAAATTCCATTCTTTGAGCATCTAAACTTCAATTTCCAGATGCTCTTGCATCTCTGTTACAAAAAACATTTTTTGGACTGTAGTATCTGATTTTAGTTAGAGAAAATAAACTATTTTCTGTATTATTGTAGCTTATTTATATAAACTAAATAAAGTACAAAACAACACTTATAAAATTGGAAGAGATACTCATCATAACGTCACTTTATAACTTGTATTACGATAACATACAGTTACTTAAGTATGTCAGGTGACACTACTTTTCAACTTCGTATCGTAGTTTGTTGTCAATGTACATATTTTGCTTTTCATATTCTCTAGCTTCTGTGGAGGAAAGGCGTAAAGTTTTACTCATCTTTGTATTACATACGTATTTAGTAAATTTTTATTGAAAAATGGAGAACTAGCCAAAGAACTAGCTAAATTTCAACACTGAGGAAGATGGACTTGATTTCAAAATGCTTATATTTTTCATTATAGTGTTTAAAACTGTCACATCAATTTATTAGCATAAAAGATGCACTACTATTCCAGAATGTGTTTAATAGTGTCATCTTTCTTCTAAAGATGTTTCTGATAGAGATTTATACCACAGGGTTGGTAAATCAAGTTAAGTTAAATCATTGATGCTTTTGGCTTTGTTTACCTCTTTCCTCCAACTTTTAGAGTTTCTGGACTGTGGATAGAAGTACTTTTTGTGTCATTTTTAACTACAAAATTAAAGTCCTATATGGGCATTGAGGTGGGTAGTAGGAATTCTTAGGCTCTCTTGAATCCTCGTCAGACATATTTTGAAGACAGTCCGTGTAGAATAAAGTTAAAATATTTTGTGATAAACATACATAATTTTGACCAGGGGACGGATGAAGAGGATGACGTAGGAAGACCCTGGACTGACCTCCTCTGCTGACACACTGAATCTATAACTACACATAGAGCAGTTCCTCCTGAAAAAGAACTGAGGGCTGATTGAACAGTTGCTACACAACACAGAATATGGGGACCAATAAGAGAATGGCAGGATAGATGGAGGCACAGTAATGACAGAAAACCCACCCCCACAGCTGTTAACTACAGTGTGGAGAGATAGTACAGAGGGACCAGAAGCAGATTTGTCTGACAAAGAGCACAGAAAAAAAGCCACAGTTTAAAGTATTGATTAGAATATAAAGGAGCTAACTCTCTGCCGAGTGGTGGGGAGCCTTCTGCAATGCTCTCTGGGGTTGAGGGACTGGCATATGCTATGGTTCATGTTTCCCCTCCACCCTGATAACGCAGATGGAAGCAGGGTCTGGGTGCTCTAGCTAGCCTGTTACATTACAAGTCACAGGACCCTAGCCTACACTAGCCCCAGGACCCTAGCCTACACTAGCCCCAGATAACCTGGAGCAGAGAAAAAAAATGATAAAGGAGAAACTAGAATATAAATGAAACAGCCCTTGAATTTTGCTTAACAATTGAGGAGCTGCTGGAACAGTCTCTGGGGTTGGAAGGGCTCATGGGTATTACTGTTTACTATTTCCCTTCAACTTTGATAGCACAGACAGAAGCAGGGTTTAGATGCCCTAGCCAGCTTGCCATCCCAACAAGCCTCTGGCTCACACCAGCCCCAGATATCCCCCCAAAGTGGCAGAAATATGACACACAATGGGTCACCCCTGAATAGTGCTTACTATCAGCCCAGCCATCTCACTAAGGCAACAGATGCAAAGCACCCTGGGACATGCCAGACTTCAATTACACATGACTCACCAGGGAATCCCCTTTGTAGAGCTCCCCAGGATCACTTAGCCCACACCCACTTTGGATCCTGTTGTCCCAATAGGATACCCCTTGCATGGAATACCCCAGAGCCCACCCAGCCCATGCCTGCTTTAGCTCCTGCTCTCTTGCCCACATCCTTCCTGCATGGGGCACCACAGAAAAACCTCTACTTGTGTCAGCTTTGACTCTAATGGTCTCACCAGAGTACTCCCATATACAGAGTGCCCAGGAACCCTTGGACTGCATTTACCAGGTCCAGCCATCCCATCACCAAATGTCCTAGGATACCCACCTTACACCCACCTCAGCTTCTGATGTTCCACTAAGGTGGCCTGTATCCAAAGAGCTCCAGGACTCCCTGGCACCTGCCTGCATCAGCTCCAGTCATTCCATCAGAGTAATGCCAGCTCAGGGTGCCTCAGGACCCACAAACCAGCCCATGCCTGCTACAGCTCCAGCCAGCCAATACCACCAGGCACACACAGTCTACACAAGATATGTTACTACACAAGGGCATTCCTTCAAGTCTAGGAGAATTAGCTGTTCTGCCTAATTCATTGAGATGAGCGTAGAAAATCAGACAAAATGAGGAAATAAAACCAAAGCAGAAAGGCAAAACCTGAATTTAAGTGTAACAGAGAGGAACAATCTACCTATAAAGAGCTCAAAGTAATGTTCCAAAAAATGTTCACCTGACTGAGAAAAGAGCAGATAAACTCAGTGAGAACTTCAACAAAAAGAGAAAATAAAAAAGAACCATTGAGAGTTGAAGGATACAATAAATGAAATTTTTAAAAACCACAGTAGTGGGAGTCAACAACGTATTAAAGAATACAAAGGATGGATCAGCAGTCTGGAAAATAGTAATGGAGAGCAACCAAACTGAACAGCAAAAAGAAAAAAGAATTTTAAAAATGAGAATAGAATAAGGGATCTCTAGGACATCAAGCATACTAACATTCACATTATAGGGGTCCCAGAAGGAAAAGAGAGAGAAAGGGGAGAAATTTTATTTGAAGAAATAACAGCTAAAAACGTTCCTAACTTGGGGAAGGAAACAGACATCCATGTCCAGGAAGCACAGAAAGCCCCAAATAAGATAAACCCAAGAAGGTCCATATCATGGCACATGATAATAAAATAATAAAGATTAGAGATAAAGAGAATCCTAAAAGCAGCAGGAGAGAAACAGCTAGTTATAAACAAGGAAAATGTCATTAGGCTATCAGCTGATTTTCAGCAAAAATGTTGCAGGCCGAAAGGGAGTGACAGGATATATTCAAAGTGCTAAAAGGAAAACACCTACAACCAAGAATACTCTACCCAGTAATCATTCAGAATTGAAGAAAAGCTAGACTTTCCCAAAGTTGAAGGAGTTCATCATCACTTAAGAGGCTTTACAATAAATATTAAAGGGATTTATTTAGGTGGAAAAGGAAAGGTCACAACTAAAAAATTAAAAAATTTTATGAGTAAAAGCAAATATACAGCAAGGATAGATCAATTATATAGCTAAAATGAGAGTTAAAGGACAAATAATACAATCCATTATATGTTAAAAAATTAGGAGACTCACAAAATTTTAAAAAAGCAAGTTGGTACAGCCACTCTGGAAAACAGTGTGGAGGGCCCTTAAAAAGTTAAAAATTGAGCTACCCTATGACCCAGCCATTGCACTACTGGGTATGTACCCCAAAGATGCAGATGTAGTGAAGAGAAGGGCCATATGCACCCCAACATTCATAGCAGCATTGTCCACAATAGCTAAATCGTGGAAGGAACCGAGATGCCCTTCAACAGATGACTGGATTAAGAAGTTGTGGTCCATATATAAAATGGAATATTACTCAGCTATCAAAAAGAACGAGTTCTCAACATTTGCTGGAACATGGACGGCACTGGAGGAGATAACGCTAAGTGAAATAAGTCAAGCAGAGAAGGACAATTATCATATGATTTCTCTCATCTATGGAACATAAGAACTAGGAAGATCGGTAGGGGAAGAAAGGGATAAAGAAAGGGGGGGTAATCAGAAGGGGGAATGAAGCATGAGAGACTGTGGACTCTGAGAAACAAACTGAGGGCTTCAGAGGGGAGGGTGGTGGGGGAATGGGATAGACTGGTGATGGGTCTAAGGAGGGCACGTATTGCATGGTGCACTGGGTGTTATACGCAACTAATGAATCAACGAACTTTACATCAGAAACCAGGGATGTACTGTATGGTGACTAACATGATATAATAAAAAAACATTAAAATAAAAAAGCAAACTATGACACCAAATAAAATATAAAGTAGCAAAGTAAAAATTTAGTGTTTTTAGAATACGTTTAAACTTAAGCAACCATTAATTAAATATTGACTACCAAATACTTAGGATGTTATTTAGGAACCTCCTGGTAACCACAAACCAAAATATAGACTGGATCAACAAAAAATTAAGAGAAAGGAATCCAAGCATAAAACTAAAGAAAGTCATCAATCACAATGCAAGAGTGGATGAAAAGAAAGGAGCAGAAAACTATATATAAAAAAAAAAACAATTAACAAAATGGCAATAAGTACATACCTATCCATAATTACTTTAAATGTCAATGGACTAAATGCTCCAATCAAAATGCATAGGGTTGTTGAATGGATAAATTTATAAGACCTATCTATATGCTGCCTACAGGAGACTCACTTCAGACATGAAGACTCAAAGAGACTTAAAGTTAAGGGATGGAAAAAAAAATATTCCATGCAAATGAAAGCAAAACAAAACAAAAACAAAGCCAGAGTAGTAATACCTGCATCAGACAAAATAGATCTTAAAACAAAGATGCAAGAAAGGTATTATGTAGTGATAAAAGGATCAATCCACCAAGAGAATATAACAATTGCAAATATCTATGCACCCAACATAGGAACACCTAAACACAAAAGCAGGTATTGGCAGACATATAGGGAAAGACTGATAGACGGTAATAATAGGGGACTTTAACACCCACTTTCATCAACGGATAGATCATCTAGGCAGAAAATCATTTAAGAAATTATGACTTTTGGTGACACATTAAAGCAGATGGATTTGTAACATTCCATCTAAAAACAGAACGCACATTCTTCTCAAATAAACATGGATATCCATAGGATAGATCATTTGTGAGGCTATAAACAAATCTCGGTAAATTTAAGAAGAGTGAAATCATATCAAGCATCTTTTCTGACCACATGATATGAAAGTAGAAATCAATTATAACAACAACAAATGGAAAAACACAAATACATGGAAGCTAAACAACATGATCTTAAGCAACCATTGGGTCAGTCAAGAAATAATTTAAAAAAAACAAAAACCATGGAAACAAATGAAAATGAACAGTCCTAAATCTTTGGGATACAATGAAAGGGTTCTAAATTGAAAGCTTCCAGCGTTACAGTCCTACCTCAGGCAACAAGAAAAATCTCAATTTAACCTTACACCCAAAGGAAGGTCAGAAAAAGAACAAAGCCCAAAGTTAGTAGAAGGAAGGAAATAAAGATCACAGTGGAAATAAATAAAATCAAAACTAAAAAAAAAAAAAAAAGTAAAGATCAGTGCAGCCAAGAGCTGGTTCTTTGAAAACATGATGTGGTCCATATATACAATGGAATATTACTCAGTCATCAAAAAGAACTATTTCACAACATTTGCTGTAACATGGATGGGACTGGAGGAGATAATGCTAAACAAAATAAGTCAAGCAGAGAAAGACTATTATCATATGGTTTCACTCATTTATGGAACATAAGAAGTAGGAAGATTGGTAGGAGAAGGGAAGAAGGAGGGAGGTAAAAAGAAGGGGGAATGAACCATGAGAGACTATGGACTCCGGGAAACAAACTGAGGGCTTTAGTGGGGAGGGGAGTGGGGGATCAGGATAGGCTGGTGATGGGTATTAAGGAGGGCACGTATTTCATGGTGCACTGAGTGTTATATGCAAGTAATGAATCATGGAACTTTACACCAAAAACTTGGGATGTACTGTATGGTGACTAACATAATAAAATATTTTTATATATAAAAAAAGAAGAAGATAAAGCCAAAAAAAAAAAAAAAAAGTAAAGATCAATGAAGCCAAGAGCTGGTTCTTTGAAAACATAACAAAATTGAAAAAAAAAAAAAAACCTTTAGCCAAACTCATCAAGAAAAACGAGAATGGAATCAAGTAAAATTAAAAATGAAGGAGAAATAACAATCACAACCACAGAAATATAAAGGACTACACAAAACTATTATGAAAATTTATACACCAAAAAATTGGACAACCTAGAAACCTACAATATTCCAAAACTGAATCAGAAAGAAGTAGAAAATCTGAACAGACTCATTACTAGTAATAAAGTTGAATCAGTAATCAAAAAACTCCCAAAAAAGTCCAGCATCGATGGTTTCACAGGTGAATTCTACCAACCATTTAAAGATTCATTAATGTTTATTCTTTTCAAATGGTTCCACCAAATAGAAGATGAAAGAAAGCTTCCAAATATATTCTTCAAGACCAGCATGACCCTAATACCAAAACCATAGGCACTACAAAAGAAGAATACTACAGGTCAATATCCATGGTGAACACAGATGCAAAAATCTTCAACAAAATATAGCAAATTGAATTCAACAATATACAAAAAGTATTATTCACCACAGTCCAGTGGGATTTATTACAGAGATGTAAGAATGGGTCAATATCCACATATCAATCAACATATCACATTAACAAGGAGGAGGATAAAAACCATATGATCATCTCAATGTAGCAGAAAGACATTTGAAAAATTACAACATCCATTCATGATAAAAACTCTCAAGTAAGTGGGTTTAGAGGAAATATGCCTCAACATAATAAAGGCCATATATGACAAACCCACAGCTAACATCATACTAAATGGTGTAAAACTGAATTTTTTTCTGCTAAGATCAGGAACAATACAAGGATGTCCATTTTTGCCCTTTTATTCAACAGCTGGAAGTTCTAGCTGCAGCAATCAGAAAGGAAAAAGAACTAAAATGCATCCAAATTGGTAAAAAGTAAAAATGTCACTATTTGCAGATTACATGATACTATATATAGAAAACCCTAAAGACTTTACCCGAAAAGCTATTAGAACTAATGAATTAAGTTGAAGGATACAAAATTATTATACAGAAATCTGTTGCAGTCTATACACTAATAACAAAATAGCAAAAAGAGAAATTAAGAAAAATACCATTTACAGTTATGTTAAAAAAGGAGAAAATACCTAGGAATAAATTCAACCAAGGAGCTGGAAGACCTTTACTCTGAATATTATAAGACATTAATGAAAGAAATTGAAGATGACACAAACTAATGGAAAAATATACCTTGGTCATGGATTGGAAGGATTAATATTGTTAAAATGTCCACAGTACCCAAAACATCTACAGATTCAATACAATCCCTGTCAAAATACAATATTTTTCACAGAACTAGAAAAAATAATCCTAAAATTGTAGGAATAAGAAAAGACCCTGAAGAGCCAAAGAAATCTTCAGAAACAACAAAGCTTCAGGTATTATAATTCCAGATTTCAAGATGTACTACAAAGCTATAGTAATCAAAATAATATGGTTCTGTCATAAAAACAGACACATAGAGCAATGGAAAAGATACAGAGACCAGAATGAGGCCATACTTATATGTTCAATTAAACTACAAAAAGGATGCAAAAATATACACTGGGGAAAGACAAACTCTTCACAAATGGTTTTGGGAAAACTGGACAGCTACATGTGAAAGAATGAAACTGGACCACTTTCTTAGACCACACACAAAAATAAACTCAAAACGGATTAAACCTAAATGTGAGACTTGAAACTATATAACTCCCAAAGGAAACATAGGCAATAATCTCTTGAACATTGGCCTTAGCAACATATTTATAGATATATTTTCAGTCAAGGGGAACAAAAACAAAAATAATCTATTGGGGCTACGCTAGAACAAAAAGCTTTTGCACGGCAAATGAAACCATCAACAAAATGAAAATGCAACCTACTGAATGGGAGAAGATATTTACAGATCATATTCAATTTAAATAAAAGCTATAACTGAACACCAAAGAAACTCCCAAATAATCCAATTAACAAATGGACAGAGGACATAAATAGACATTTTTCCAGAAAAGACATATTGATGGCCAACAGACACATGAAAAAATGCTCAACATTACTAATCAGGGAAATGCAAATCAAAACCACTATGAGGTATCACTTCATACCTGTCAGAATGACTAGTATTAAAAAGACAATAACAAGTGTTAGTGTGGATGTGGAGAAAAGGGAACCCTTTTGTACTGTCAGTGGGAATATAAATTGTTGCAACCACTGTGGAAAACAATATGGAGTTTCCTTAAGTAAAAATAGAAATCCATATGATCCAATTATTCCACTATTCATATTTACCCAAAGAAAATAAGAACACTAATTGGAAAGATATATGCACCCTATGTTTATTGAAGCATTGTTTATAATACCAAATTATAGAAGCTGCCCAAGTGTCCATCAATAGATGACTGTATAAAGAAGATGCGGTACATATATATACAATGGAATATAACACAATCATAAAAAAAGATGAGATCTTGCCATTTGTGACAACCTAGATGGGCCTAGAAGGGATTATGCTAAGTGAAATAACTGAGACTGAGAATGGCAAATACCATGTGATTTCACTCATATGTGCAAACTAAAAAAAAAAGAAGAGGAGGAGGAGGAGGAGGAGGAGGAGAAGGAGGAGGAGGAGGAGGAGGAGGAGGAGGAGGAGGAGGAGGAGGAGGAGGAGGAAGAAGAAGAAGAAGAAGAAGAAGAAGAAGAAGAAGAAGAAGAAGAAGAAAAAGCTGAACCAGACCTATAAATACAGTAAACTGATGATTGCCAGAGGGAAGGAGAATGAAGGATAGGCAAAATGCAAAATGGGGGAAGAGTAGTGGGAGATACAGGCTTCCAATTATGGAAGAGGTTACAGAAATAAAAGTTACAGCATAGGACATATAGTCAATGGTATTGTAATAGTATTGTATGGTGAGCATAGTATAATGTATAGAGATGTTGAATCACCATCCTGTACACCTAAAAGTAATATAACATTGTCTGTCAAAAAATTGTATACTCGAAAAGATTTTTAAGAAAAAAAAAGATGGTACATGCACACACATAATGCAATATTACTCAGCTATAAAAAAAGAATGAGATTTTGCCATTTTCAACAACATGGATGGATATAGAGGGTTTTATGCTAAGTGAAAGATATCATAGAAAGATACATACCATATAATTTCACTTATATGTGAAATCTAAAAAACAAAAAGCAAATAAAAAAACAACAAAATAGAAACAAAATCATAAGTACAGAGAACAAAATTGTGGTTTCCAGAAGGGAGGGGGTTTAGGGGAAGGGCAAAATAGGTGAAGGCGATTAAGAGGTACAAACTTGCTGTTATAAAATAGTAAGTTACAGGGATGAAAAGTACAGCATAAAGAATATAGTCGATACTATTGTAATAACTTTGTATGGTGACAGAGGCTAACTATATTTATCATGGTACACATAGAATAATGTATAGAATTTACACTATATTGTAAACCTGAAACTAATAGAACATTATATGTCAATATACTTCAATAAAAGTCAATGTTAAAACATATGAATCCCTTAACTTTTCCCTTTGTCTTTATATAACCTTATTATTATGGAATCTCTGAATTACAAATAAAATTTCCCTAATGAATGAATCTCTCCTGATAGCTTTCTCTAAATTCAGAACACTTTAAATGATGGAAAAGCCATTTTAACATAAATCAGCTTTTTGGAGCCCAAACTGGTCTCTCTGTAATCCCCACACCTTGGCTTCCTCTCTGAAGTCATGCAAATGTAGCATACATTTTCTTATTTCCTTCTAAACATGTCATAAGAATAATATGTAACTTATTACAGTAAGCATGGCAGAGAACCAAGTGATAACCCTCTTCTTGGTTTCTGAAATTTCATAAAATATTATCACCCTGTTTGGATCTTTTTTATATATGGTGATATGAAATGACATTTTCTTGCGTTTTCACATTTTTAGGTCAGTGACATCCTATCTCCTAATTAGTGTTCTGTTGCAGTTGTGTAAATGTAGACACATTCCCTTGGTATTTTAATAATGCTTTACTGAGAAGATTATTCTAAAATATTTAAGAGAAAACATTCCAGTTTTCCTCCTTATCCTTTTTTCAATTTTATTAAATTAATAAAAAATTTAAATGTAGCACTGAGAGTATGATACAGCTACACATCCATCAAAAAGAAGAGGACTGTGGAGGTTTTAAAGCACTTCCACAAAGTCTTGGATACCATTCTCATGAAGATGTGGAGTCTAATTTCCTTTTCTTTGAATGGAGGTACAATGAGGTGGAAGTGATACCCCATGAATTCTGAGACCAGGTCCTAAAAGGCAGCGCTACTTCAACCTTGCTCTCTTGGGACATTAGCTCTTATACCCCTGAGACCATACACTGAGGTGTCATATGGATGTTCTGAGATAGCTTCTAATTTAGGTCCTAGGCAGAACCATCATTAAACACAAGACACAAGAGAAGCCTGTAGATGGCTCCAGCCACAGGCACCATTTGACTGCAACCTTTTGAGAAACCCCTGAGTGAAAATGAACTAGCTGAGACCAGTCAAGCCCCAGAACTCAGAGATAATATTAATAAATGATTGCTTTTCTATGATGCTAAGTCTGAGGTGGTTTGTTTTGACACCGTAGATAACCAGAAAATATTTTAATGCCACATAGAGAATTAGAAAATATTTGATGCCATAGCCAAACTTAAAGTGTAGGATCTTCACTTTGGAACTAAGATGTGAGCAGTAGCTGGAGGAGGCTAGTTTGTTAGGAAGAAAAAGGAAGAAGAAAAAGGAAGAAGAAAAAGGAGGAGGAAGAGGAGGAGGAGGAGGAGGAAGAGGAAGAGGAGGAGGAGGAGGAGGAGGAGGAGGAGGAGGAGGAGGAGGAGGAGGAAGAAGAAGAAGAAGAAGAAGAAGAAGAAGAAGAAGAAGAAGAAGAAGAAGAAGTAGCAGCAGCAAAAGGAAGGAGGAGGAGGGGAGGAGGGGGAGGGGGAGAAAGAGAACAAAAAGGAAGAAAGAATGAGGAGGAGGAGGAAGGAAGGGAGGGAGGGAGGGAAGAAGGAGGAGGGAGGAGGAGGAAGGAGGAGAAGGAGGAAGAGAAGGAGGAGTAAGAAGTTGTTTGTGGTCATGATGCGTTTGTTAGTGAGAACCTAAATAAGAGTAAACAGTTGTCAGAAGTTGGAGGAAAGGAAACCCTTGTTATGTAGGTGTGTGAAGTTTAGCAACACCATCAGCCATTGAAATTTGGAAAATAAATATACCTAATGAACTGGATGATCCACCTAAGGAAATTTCCAGGCATAGTTTTGAACATTCCACCTGATTTCTTTAGCTGCTTGCAATAATATGAGAGAAGAACTGAAGAAATAAGAGCTCTTAAAAAGTAATTAAATGTAAAGAATCCAGGACTTGGGTTCAAAAATAAAATGGTTTCTCATTTCCAATTCTTCTAGATGGTAATCTATTCTCAAATTAGGAAATAGCTTTCAGGCAAAGATCAGATCCAGGGCACTGCCAGGAAAACATGGTCTAAAAATTACTTTAAAGCAGTTTGTAACACTTCAAAAGGATTTAAGGTGGTGCCTCATACACCTTTTTCAAGCAGATAGAAAGCCATCTACGAATCTTAAGAGCATACTTCACATGTCATCTCAATTAAAAATTAGGGCTTTTAATAATGTTTTAGGGCATTATCCCACAGAAACTTTAATGGGAGCTGAACGTAAAGACTTTGCCTCAAAATTCTTTATGTGAGTGGCTTTTATTTAATAGAGTGAAACTGAAAAAGATTTCTTGAAAAATCCATAAAAACTTTAAGATATTCATACTAACAGAAACTGCCAGATTGGACTAAAAGGGATAGTCATTGTGTGAAATGAAAAGTATCCTTGGTATACCCAAACTTCTACGGGAAGAAAGCAAGCAGAGAAGAGTATTCAGCTATAGTCATGTGTTACATTTTAGGCAAAGGAAATAAAATTCAAAAGAACCAAGGACAATTGTCAAAGAGCAGAAGTGTGCCCTTGTCAAAGAAATAGTAACATATGCTTGTCTGGATTTCAGATTTATAACAGACTAGTTACTTCCTATATCTCCTATTTATCTTTTCCTTTCTTTCCTTTTTTCTCCTCCCTAAATGAGAATATCTAACTTATGTTTCTCCCATCACTGTATTTTGGGTGACAGGTAGATCATCACTTCTTTAAGTCACATGTATTCAGATCTAGAGTACACTCAAGATGCTATTCCTCTAAAACATATCCAAGGTCAACTGGATTCCATTTGGATGATAGCATCTTAGATATTCAACCTGAGACTGAAGGGCTACTAAATAACATTTTAGGAGGTATACAGAATGAGTAAATATCTGTCACATGTGAAAAGAAAGTAAATAATTTGGACCCAAAGAATGGACCTACGATCCTTCTATCAAGAGGTGTAATCTAATTCTCCTGTCCTTAAATATGTGTAGCTTTGATGACTAACCTTTAGCAAATAGAATCTGGAAGGGGTGAGCTGCATGATTTCCAAGGATAAATCACTTCCCTATCCCAAGTCTCTCTTAAGATACTTGCTTTTGGAATCCAGCTCCCATGCTGTGTGGTGATCCAAGGCCAATAGAAGTAGTCAGTTGTAGATGTTTAAGCTGACCATCACAGCTGAGATCTCAGCCAACAATCAGTATCAACCGCTAGACATGTGAGGAGGAAGCTTTCAAGCTGACTCATGGTTACTATCTGACAGCAACATAAGAGGTCCCAAGAGCTAATCTCAGTCAACTTCCAGAACTCAAAGGGTTAAAAGTAATAAAATTATTGTTTAATGCCATTAAGTGTGGTGTAACTTTCTTATGTCTTAAAGTAACTGGACAGGGACACACACACACACACTGATCTGGAACAGTCTCCAATGCATATTAAAAATAAAATGGAGCAGAGGTGCAGACTATGTAACTATTATTGTGTATTATTTCCTAAGTATATTGCTTGAGACTTTTCTTTTGTCTCAGAATTGGTGACTAGGATGTAAAGCTGAGGAACAAAGAGGGGATTTTATTATTTCACATTCAGAATAGAGCTGAAAACAACTGGGGTCATACCCTTCTTAGGGCTTATCTAGTAACAGCTGAATGGCTCTGCTCTGCTAGCCACCTCTTCCTTATATGTCAGTTATTGCGAGGGTTTGGGCAGGTATTCAAAAAGTGATCTGAGTCTTAGATCATAAGTCAGAAATGGAATATTGGACCTTTTCCCCCCTGCCAGAGGGGAAATGAGAGGGTCTCTTCTGAAATCCCTTTCCCAATCCAAGTGAGAAAGGGCTCAAAGAGATTTACTTGTAAATGTTGAGTGGCCAGCAAGAAGGGATGATTGGCATGTTTTCTCAAACTGGGAGATCTGCTTTTGTAATGGAACTTCCAATCTTCTTCTATACCTATTTCAACAAGAATGTAAACATTTTAGAAAGGAGCAGAGGACAGGGGAAAAGGAATGGCAGTACATGAGTCTTTATTCTGGCAAGGATGTGTAAATATTCCATGGGTTATATGGACATGAGGAATGTTTAACCACCTTGCTGGTGTCCTATCACTGAAGGCAGGAACTCCAGCACTAAACAAATGAAATATAATAAGATATATTGTGACATGGAAAGTAAAGGAAATCTGGAAAAATTCATATTGAGGCCATATCCACATTGTGAAAGCAAAGATGAAATATTGCCACTTCTACTTGTAGAACATGCAACCTGTGACCCCCGACACACACACACACACACACACACACACACACACACACACACACCTCAAAAGCACCATTGGCAAATGCATTTGCCATACAGAGGACTTAGCCACTGAAACCAAAGAAACAGTAATAGCCCCAAATATTTATTATTGGTCCTTAACAGAAAAAGGTTGTTGAGACTTGGTCTAAAAAATTGATATACCCCCGCTAACAATAACAAAAAGAAAACTGGAATGGCTATATTGATATCAGACAAGTATGTTTCAGAACAAAGAATACTGCCAGAGATAAGAAGGATCATTTAACAATGGTAAGTGGGTCAATTTATCAAGAGTACATAAAAATCCTAATAGGCTATGTATATAACAGAGTTTCAAAATACATAAAGCAAATCTGGTAGAACTACCAAGTAAAACAGGCAAATCTGCAATTACAGTTAGAGATATAAAAATATTCCTCTCAACATTTGATAGAATATATAGACAGAAAATTAGTAAAGATATTGCAAATATGAACAGCACTATCAATCAACCTGATCTAATTGACATTTACAGAACACTCCACCCAGCAGCAGAATACACACTTTTTTCAAATGCAATTTTTTTTAAATAGATATACCATGTTCTGGGCCATAAAACAAACACTTTAAAATAGCTTTAAAGTAAAGGTTAACGTTTTAAAAAATGCTTAAAATAGTCCACAGTGTGCTCTCTGATAACAGTAGAATTATAAATCTGTAAGAGAATAACATCTAGAAAACTTTCTAAGTGTTTGGAAACTAAACAACAGAAGTCTAAATAATCCCAAAAAATAGAGAAAAAAAGGAAAATCAGAAATGATTTTAAACTAAAAGTGAAAATATGACATACCAAAATGTGTAGGTTGTATGTAAAACAGTACTTAGAGGAAATTTTTATAGCGTTTTATGCCTACATTAAAAAAGAAGAAAAGTGTTAACTCAAAACCTAAGCTTGTACTGAAAGAAACTAGAAAAAAAAATCCAACCCTAAATAAAAATAAAGGGAATTTTTACAAGAGATGAAATCAGTAAAATGGAAAACAAAATAAAACAATATCACAGGTTAATTTTCTGAAAGAAACTAAAAATTAATAAACACCCTACCCAGACTAACAGGAGGTGAAAAAGAATTGCCAAGATGAGCAATCAGTGATAGTGATAGTCTTTACACATCTTACAGAAATTTAAAAAATAAATAACAGACAACTTTATGCTCATAAGTTCAGTAACTTAAGATGAATAGACACATTATTTGAAGGGCACATATCACCAAAGCTCACTCAAAATGAAATAAGAAATCTGAATAGCCCTATAGCTATTAAGATAATTAAATTTTTAGGTAAAAATATTTCTGCATATAATATTCCAAGCCTAGATGAATTCACTAGTGAATACTGAACACTTAATAAAGAAATAATACCAATTCTATACAAACACTTTTAGAAAACTAAAGAGGAAGGAATTCTTATTAGCTATGAGTCTAGCATTATCTTGATTTTTAAAAAACACAAAAAGAAGACATAAGAACAGAATGATATCCCTTATGAGCCCAGATAAATGAATTATTTTTAGAAAAGTATTTTATTTTGAAAGAGAGCGTGTGTGAGTGTGAATGGGGAGAGGGGCAAACAGAGAGGGAGAGAATTGCAAGAAGACTCCCTGATAAGCATGGAGCCCAATCTGGGGTTCCATCTCACCACACTGAGATCATGACCTGAGCTGAAATCAAGAGTTGGACACTTAACCAACAGAGCCACCCAGGCACTCCCAATGAATATATTCTAACAAAATTTTAGCAAATCAAATCCAACAATATATAAAAATGATAATACATCATGATCAAATGGGATTTATTCCATGAAAGCAAGTTTGGTTTAACATTTGAACAAATCAGTGTAATTCATATTAACAGACTAAAGAAGAAAAATCATATAGTCATCTAAATGTTGCAAAAAAGCATTTCAGAAAATGCAGCATCCACTCATGGGAAAAAAAAATGTCAGAAGAGAACAGTAAGGAACTCCTTCAATTTGACAAAGATTGTTTATGAAAACTCCATAGCTAACATCATTGTGTTGAAACATAAATGTTGTTTCTCTAAGATCAAGAACAAGGTGAGGATACCCACCCTCAACACTTCTATTCAATACTGTGATGGAGGGTTTATTTAATGTAATAAGGCGAGAAAAAGAAATCCAGATTGAGAAGGAATAAGTAAAGCCATCTTTATTCTCAGATTACATAATAGTCTATAAAGAAAATCTCATGTAATGTACCAAAAATGCTAATAGAATAAGGTTAGAATTATGGAATACTAGGTGATTATAGAAAAATCAATTATTGGGGCGCCTGGGTGGCACAGCGGTTGGGCGTCTGCCTTCGGCTCAGGGCGTGATCCCGGCGTTATGGGATCGAGCCCCACATCAGGCTCCTCTGCTGGGAGCCTGCTTCTTCCTCTCCCACTCCCCCTGCTTGTGTTCCCTCTCTCGCTGGCTGTCTCTATCTCTGTTGAATAAATAAATAAAATCTTAAAAAAAAAAAAAAAGAAAAATCAATTATTTTTCTGTATACTAGTGACAAGCAATCATAAATTGACATTAAAAATACCATTGATAGTAGTACTGAGAATAGGAAATACTTAGCTATAAATTTGGCAAAAGATATGAAAAATTTCTACACTAAGAACTATAAAATGTTTCTGAGCAATTAAAGATGATCTACATTAGTGAGATATACCTTGTTCATTGATGAGGAGACTCAATATTGCTAATATGGCAATTTTACTCAAATTGATCCACAGATTCAATACAAACCCAGTGAAAATCAAATAAGGCTCTTTTTTGTAGGAATCAGAAAACTGATTATAAAATATGTATAGAAATACAGAAGACTCAGAATAGAAAAAAAAACTTTGAAGAACAAAGATAATTTATACTATCTAATTTCAAGACTTACAAGCTATACCAACTATGGAACTGTGTAGGATGTCCAAAATAAACAGTCTTTTTTTTTTTTTAACAAAGATGCCAAAGCAATTTAATTGAGGAAATTATTATTTTCAACAAACTGGAATGATTTGGTAAGAATAACATAAATACTCACATAAATAAAACTTTGACCTTTACTTACATCACATGATACCATATCATGATTACCTTGAAAGGGATCATATACATAAATCTAGGAGCTAAGTTCATAAAACTTCTAGTAGAAAACATTGGACAATATCTTAGAAACTTTGGATTTGGCAAGGGTTTCTTAAGTAAGACTTAAAAAGCATGAACTGTTAAAGAATAGGATCAAGGAATTGCTCTTCAGCAGAAGAAAACTTACACTCTTCTAATGCTGCTATTGCGGGGAACTAACTGGCTGGAAAGATGGCAGGGTAAGAGGACTCTAAGCCCATATTGTCCCACTGATATAACTAGATAACACTTGCATCAGCATAAATAACCCAGAAAGTGGCCCAAAAACTGACAGAACAAACTCCACATTGAAGGAGGTAGGAAGGATGAAGATGCTATTTGGGAGCAAAACAGACCTTGGTCATCTATAGTGAGGCAGGTTCTGATGGTGCTAGGGGAAAGGGCAAAAAACAGACTATCACACAGGGAGCCTGCACAGGGAAGATGAATCCCCACAACATTGGGCTTTGCAAGTAAAAGGAGCCGAAGCTCATGAGTTCTTACAACCAGTGGGAGTTAAAGCTTGGAATTTTGAAAATTGGTAGGCTCAGCTCTGGGCGAAGTCAGAGACCATTAAGAAGCAGAATCCTCACCCTTAAGGAGATAGCATGACAAATAGGCAGCAGAGATACGACATGGAAGTATCAGTTTGAAAAACACCAGGGGCAGATGGGAGAGAGAGCGTTTTATTCATCTCAGAGAATGATCCAGAGAGGTAGGGATCACAGTGAGACCCCTTCAGGAATAAAGCAGCTGACAGGCACCATTTGTCTCACCTGGGCCTCAGCATAAACCCACAGCACCTGTAGGAACCAGCACAGTGTCAACACTGGCTATCTAACTTGCTTACACTGAGCCCTGAACCCCTGTGCTTTGTTGCTCAACCTTCCCAGTCATGCTTGCCTCAGGTCCAGTGCTGTGGCTCCCACCCCAGAAGACCAGCAGAAACTTTACCAACCCTTTATCTATATCGGCAAATTTTGTGGGGCCCTGGTTCCAGTGGCAGTGGTGGCAGGTGATGTTTTGCAAGCAGACCAACACACACCTTGTTAGAAAGTGCCCCACATAGTAGGCGATCAAACACTGCCCACAACAGGCAAAGAGAATCTCTGCAGACAACTGGGCTGGAAGAAAAAGCAGTCAGGACTCAATAGCAGGGTACATGCAACACACATAGAAGACACTCCCTGAAGCACCAGCTCCTGGGAAACAGGAGATACTGCACTGCAGGGCACTATAGAATGTCTTCTTCATAAAGCTATTACCTTCAAGAGCAGGAGACATAGCTGACTTTCCTAACACAGAGAAACAGACAAAATGAAGAGACAGAGGAATATGTGCAAATGAAAGAAGAGGACAAAACCACAGCAAGAGACCCAAGTGAAATGAATGCAAGTAATATGCCAGATGGAGAATTTAAAGTAATGATCATAAAGATACTCACTGGACTCAAGAAAAGAATGGAGGACATTAATGAGACCCTTAAAGAATTTTTTTTTAAAGCCAGAGATGAACACAATAAATGAAATTTAAGATACACTTGATAGAATAAACAGCAGACCAGAGGAAGCAGAGGAATGAATTAATGGCCTAAAAGATGGAGTAATGGAAAGTAATTATGCTGACCGAAGGAGAGAAAAAATAATTATGTAAAATGAGAATAGACTTAGGGAACTCAGTGACTTCAACAAGTGTAATAACATTTGCATCATATGGATTGCAAAAGAAGAAAAGAGAGAAAGGGGCAGAAAATTTATTTGAAGAAATAATAGCTGAATACTTCCATGACTTGGGGGAAAAAGAGAAAAAATGAAAGCAGCAAGAGAAAAGAAGACAGTTACATACAAAGGAAAGCCCATTAGTCTATGAACAGATTATTCAGCAGAAACTTTGCGGGGAGTTGCAGGACATATTCAAAATGCTGAAAGGGAACAATCTGCAACCAAGAATACCCATCAGGGCTACCATTCAGGGAAGGAGAGATAGAGAGTTTCTCAAACAGACAAAAACTAAAGCTTATGGCCAGTAAGCCAGTCCTGTAGGAAATATTAAAGGGGACTCCTTGAGTGCAAAGGAATGACCATAAGTGAGAGTATAAAAGTTTGGAAGCACAGGGGCATCTGGGTGGCTCTGTCGTTAAGCATTTGCCTTCAGCTCAGGGTGTGATCCCAGAGTCTGGGATCCAGCCCCACATCGGGCTCCTCCTCTGGGAGCCTGCTTCTTCCTCTCCCACTCCCCCTGCTTGTGTTCCCTCTCTTGCTGGCTGTCTCTCTCTGTCAAATGAATACATAAAATCTTTTTAAAAAAATTTGGAAGCTCAAAAGCAGTAAAAATAAGTTTATCTGTAAAAATCAGTCAAGGGATTCACAAAATAAAAGGATGTAATATATGACACCATACACCTAAAATATGGGGGGGGGGAGCAAAAGCAAAGAACTTAAGTGACCATCAACTTAATATAGACTGCTGTATGCAGAAGATGTTAAATACAAACCAAATAGTAACCACAAATCAAAACCCAGTAACAGATATGCAAGGAATAAAGAGAAAGGAATCCAAGTGTATCACAAAAGAAAACCAACAAACCATGAAAGAGAGCAAGAGAAGGATCAGAGAAAAACTACAAAAACAAACCACAAGTAACAAAATGGCAATGAATACATATATCATATGTATCTATCAATACTTTGTTTAAAGATTTTATTTATGTATTTGTCAGAGAGAGAGAGAGCACAAGCAGGGGGAGCAGCAGGAAAAGCAGGCAGAGGAGGCAGAGCAGGCCAAGGGACAAGCAGGCTCCTCGCTGAGCAAGGAGCCCAGTGGAGGACTCGATCCTAGGACCCTGAGATCATGACCTGAGCTAAAGGGAGATGTTTAACTGACTGAGCCACCCAGGTGTCCCTCAATAATTATTTCGAATGTGGACAGACTAAATGCTCCATCAAAAGACATAAGGTGATAGAGTAGACCAAAAAACCCAAGAGCCATCTATATATTGTCTATGAGAGATTCATTTCAGACCTAAAAACACCTGTAGATTTTAAGTAAGGGGATGAAGAAATATTTATCATGCAAATGGATGTCAAAACAAAGCCGAGGTGGCAGTACTTCTATCGGACAAAATAGACTTTAAAACAAAGATTGTAGGGGCGCCTGGGTGGTACAGCGGTTAAGTGTCTGCCTTCGGCTCAGGGCGTGATCCCAGAGTCCTGGGATCAAGCCCCACGTCAGGCTCTTCCGCTATGAGCCTGCTTCTTCCTCTCCCACTCCCCCTGCTTGTGTTCCCTCTCTCGCTGGCTGTCTCTATCTCTGTCGAATAAATAAATAAAATCTTTAAAAAAAAAATAAAAAAGAAATAAAACAAAGATTGTAACAAGACACAAAGGAGGACACTATATAATAATAAAGGGGACAACCCAATGAGAAGATATAACAATTGTAAATATTTATACACCCATCATGGGAGCACCCAAATAAAACAGTTAATAGTAAATATAAAGGAACTAATCAATAGTAATACAATAATAGTAGGGGACTTTAACACCCCACTTACATCAATGGACAGATTGTCCAAACAGAAAATCAACAAGAAAACAGAGGCTTGGAATGATACACTGGGCCAGATGGACTTAACAGATATATTCAGAACATTCCATCTTAGGACAGAAGAATACACATTCTTTTCAAGTGCACATGAAACATTCTCCAGAATAGACCACATATTGGGACACAAAACTAGTCTCAACAAATTCAAAAACGTTGAAGTCATACCATGCATTCTTTCTGACCACAGCACTATGAAACTAAAAATCAACCACAAGTAAATATCTGGAAAGATCATGAATCCATGGAGGTTAAATAACATGCTACTAAACAATGAAGGGATCAACCAAGAAATCAAAGAAGAGACAAAATTACATGGAGACAAATGAAAATGAAACACAATGACCCAAAATCTTTAGGATATAGCAAGAGGTGTTCAATGAGGGAAATTTACAGCAATAGAAACCTATCTCGAGATGCAAGAAAATTTTCAAATAATCAACCTAAGGATCTAGAACAAATAAAGAACAAATGAACCCAAAACCAACAGAACAAAGGCAACAATAAAGCTTAGAGCAGAAATAAATGAGATAGAAACTAAAAAAAAAAAAAAAAAAAAAAATCAATAAAACCAAGAACTGTTTCTTTGAAAAGATCAACAAAATTCATAAACCTCTAGCCAGACTCACAAAAAGAAAAAATTTAAAAAAAAGGAGGGTTCAAAATCACAAATGAAATACAAACAATTGTATGAGAATTATGAAAAATTATAGGCCAAAAAATTGGGCAACATAAAAGAAATGGGTAAATTCCTAGAAATATATAACTTACCAAAACTGAAGCAGAAAGACATAGAAATTTTGAACAGACTGATTACCAGCCATGAAATTGAATCAGTAATCAAACAACTCCCAACAACAACAACTACAAAACAAGTCCAGGACCAGACGGCTCCACAGACAGATTCTACCAAACATTTAAAGAAGAGTTAACACCTATTCTCAAACTATTCCAAAAATTAGAAGAGGAAGAAAAATTTCCAAATTTATTCTGTAAGGCCAGTTTTACTGATACCAAAACCAGATAAAGACATCACAAAAAAAAAAAAAGAGAGAGAGAGAGAGAGAGGGAGAGAGAGAGAGAACTACAAGTCAATATCTCTGATGAACATAGATACAAAAATGTTCAACAAAAACCTAGAGGAGAACACAGGCAGTAACCTCTTCAACCTCGGGCACAGCAACTTCTTGCAAGACACATCTCTAAAGGTAAGAGAAACAAAAGAAAAATGAACTATTGGGACTTCATCAAGATAAAAAGCTTCTGCATGGCAAGAGAAACAGTCAACAAAACTAAAAGTCAACATATGGAATGGGAGAGGATATCTGCAAATGATATAACAGATAAAGGGCTAGTAGCCAAGATCTATAAAGAACTTATCAAATTCAACACCCAAAAAACAAATAATCCACATCAAGAAATGGGCAGAACACATGAACAGACGTTTCTCCAAAGACGACATACAAATGGCTAACAGACACATGAAAAAATGCTCTACATCACTTGTCATCAGGGAAATACGAATCAAAACCACAATGAGATACCACATTACACTGCTTAGAATGGCTAAAATTAACAAGACAAGGAAAAACAAATGTTGGCAAGGATGTGGAGAAAGGGGAACCCTTTTCATTGTTGGTGGGAATGCAGGCTGGTACAGCCACTCAAGAAAACAGTATGGAGGTTCCTCAGGAAGTTAAAAATAGAACTACCCTATCACCCAGGAATTGCACTATTGGGTATTTACCCCAAATATACAGCTGTAGGGAAAAGAAGGGGCACGTGCACCCCAATGTTCATAGCAGCAATGTCCACAATAGCCAAACTGTGGAAGGAGCTGAGATGTCCTTCAACAGATGAATGGATAAAGATGTGGTTCATATATACAATGGAATATTACTCCGCCATTGGAAAGGATGAATACCCACAATTTACATCAAGATGGTTGGAAATGGAGGGTATTATGCTAAATGAAATAAGACAATCAGAGAAAGACAATTATCATACGGTTTCACTCATATGTGGAATATAAGAAATAGTGCAGAGGATCATAGGGGAAGGGAGGGAAAACTGAATGGGAAGAAATCAGAGAGGGAGCCAAACTATGAGAGACTCTTGACTCCAGGACACAAACTGAGGGTTGTGGAAAGGGAGGTGGGTGGGGGGATTGGGTAACTGGGTAATGGGCATTAAGAAGAGCACGTGATGTGATGAGCACTGAGTGTTACATGGAACTAATGAATCACTGAACACTACACCAAAAACTAACAGTGTACTATATGTTGGCTAATTTAATTTAAATTTTACAAAAAAGAAAGAAAAACAAACCAAATCCAACAATACATTTTAAAAAAATCATTCACCATCATCAAGTGGGATTTATTTCTGGGATGCAAGGGTGGTTCAATATCTTAATCAACATCCTACATCACATCAATAAGAGAAAGGGTAAAAACCAAATGATCATCTCAACAGAGGCAGAAAATATCATTTGACAAAATACAAAATCCATTCATGATAAAAACCCTCAGCAAAGTGGTATTAGAGGGAACATACCTCAACATAATAAAGGTCTTTTATGAAAAACCCACAGAAAACATCATACTCAATGAGGAAAAACTGAGAGCTTTTCCCCTAAGATCAGGAACAAGATGAAGATGTCCAGTCTCCTCACTTTTATTCAACATAGAACTGGAAGTCCTAGCCACAGCAGTCAGACAATAAAAAGAAATAAAAGAGATCCACATTGGTAAGGAAAAAGTAAAACTGTTACTATTTGAAGATGACATGATACTATACATAAGAAACCTTAAAGACTCCACCAAAAACTACCAGAACTGATAAGTGAATTCAGTAAAATCACAGGATATAAAAATCAATGTACAGAAATCCGAGGGAGGGAGAGAGAGAGAAAGAGAAACCAAGAATACAGACTCTTAACTCTAGCGAACAAACTGATGGTTACCAGAGGGGAACGGGGATGGGTGAAGTAGGTGATGGGGATTAAGAGTACACTTATCATGATGAGCACAGAGTAATATATATAATTATTGCATCACTATATTGTATACCTGAAAGTAAGGTAACACTGGATGCTAATTATACTGGAATTAGACAATAAAAATAAATTAAAAAAAAAACAGAAAATAAAGCTACTGTTGTGAAAGTGAAACAGTAGGCAATGAACTAGGATAAAATACTTGCAAATCATATCTCTGACAAAGGGCTTATATGTAGAATTTGCAAAGAATACTTAAAAGAATTCTTAAAATTCTTTTAAGACAAGACCACACATAGCCCAACTAAGAATGGACAGAAAATTTGAAAACATTTCATTAAAAGAAAATAACACGTGGCAAATAGGCACATGAAATAAATTTAACACCAATTGATTCAGGGAATGCAAATTAAGTCCTACTAAGATATCCCTGGATACTCATTAGAATGGCTAGAATTTTAAAAGGACTGATCATATTAGGTGCTAGCACCAGTGTGAAGCAACAAGAACTGTTGTATACTACATATTGGAATATAAAATGTCACAACTACTTTGGAAAACAGATTGGCAGTTAAAATAAATTAAACATATACCTACCATACAACCCAGCCAGTTTACTCCTATTTACCCATGATAAATACGAGCTTCATTCTACACAAAAGTTTGTTTATAATTATTCATAACACCTTTATAATAGTCAACACTGGAAACAAAATGTCCAACAGATGAATGGTTAAACAAATTAGGGAATACTGTGGAATACTACTCAAATAAAAAGGAAAGAACTAGTGTTACATGTAATAATATGGCCTAATCTTAAAGTAACTGCATTAGGTCAAAGAAGCCAAACATAAAATACAGACTCCACAAATTCCTTTTATATAAAAAATTCTGGAAGACGCAAACTAATACATAGTGAGAGAAAGCACATCAATTGTGGCCTGTAGATGTGGGTAAAGGGAGGGAAGAATTGATTTTAATGAGTATAAAGGAAATTTTGGGGGTGATGAATGTGTTGTCGTCTACAGTGTAGTGATAGCTTCATGATTGTTAACATATCTTAAAGCTTATCAGTTGTACATTTTAGATGTACAGATTATTGTACTTCAATAAGTATTTAAAAAGAAATTACAAAAACTTGTTTATCAAAGAACAACATTAAGAGTTAAAGGAAAACTACAGACGAATATATTTTCCACATATATACTTTACCATGGACTTATAAGTAGAATATATAATGTATTCATAAAAATAAAGAAAAAAATAATGACAATCCATTTTTTAATGGGCAAATATTTAAATAGGCATTTCATAAAAGAAGATACCCAGATTTTCAATAAACATTTAAAAAGATGCTTAGCATTATTAGTAATTAGGGAAATGCAAATTAAAACTATACAAGACCCATCAATACAGGTAAAATTGAAGGAACAGACACTACCAACACTTCGCAAGAAGGTAGGATAATTGGAACACTTATGCAGTGCTGGTTTGATGTTCATTATTACAATTCCTTTGGTAAACTAACAGTATATACTAAAGGTAAACATAAATATACCCTATGGCCCAGTGATTTCAATCTTGAATATTAAGCAATAGAAATGAGTGTTAATGTCTAAGAAGAGACATGTAAAATATCGTTCATAATTTTATTCATCCTAGCCCTAGTTTGGAAACAACCAAATGTCAATTAATTTTAGGAAAGGCATGGGATATTAGAAAAGAAAAATGAATGAACTCCTTAATATATGGTATGAACTTGGGGTGGTTATGATTGATACAATTGATGAATCTACAGTGACGTAACAAGTATCAATGTGGCTCCCTCATAATGGGGAAGGCCAGAAAGAGCTGGGGGCAGGAGGTATATGTAAAATCTCTGTACGTTCCTTTCAGTTTTGTTGTGAACCTAAAACTACTCTAACCAAAAAAAAAAAAATCTTTAGAAAAAAATGAACTACTGTTTACACAACAGCATGGATAAATTCATGGGTATAATGTTGAATGAAGGAATACGGATACAAAAAAGCATATGTTATACTATTCTATAATATGAACTTTTTATAACTACTGATTAGGAGGCTACAAAGGGAATACTTCTGAAGTTCTGAAAATAATCTATTTACTTGGCTCTATGTTATATAAAAGATCGTGAAATTGTACAAATTTTTTGCCCTTTAAGTTATATTTTGTTTAAAAAAGAAAAAAAGGTGTAAATCCCTACAAATGTAAACTCAAAAAACTGAATTCAGATTTATACTTACATAAAAGCATACACAGACTCATAGCTACTAAATACAAAGATGGATACACGCAGGTATACTAATGGAATATTTCCGAAAAGATACGTAAGCAACTAATTACAGTAAGGAATGGGAGCTGTATTTGCTTTTCATATTATATTCTTTTGCATCTCTTGGAATTTGTACCCTCTACATGTATTTCCTATTCTAAAAAATAAATAAAGAGAGTATAAGAAGAAAACATTAACAAAATATTACGCCTCTGCTCTGGAGTCTGTTTAACTTGGATTAATCTTTTGGTTCCACAACCTAAGGAAACAATGTTGAAAACAGTTTGAAATGACCTAAATTTACATGTGGAAAATTGTACAGAATTTGGTTTAGAATTAGAATCCTAAAATCTGGGTTTTAATCCTTAATATTCATGAATTTAAGAACATAATCAAAATTTTCTAATAGAACTGTTTCTCAGTGTATTAATTACACGATTGAGAGTCCCTTCTTTCTTACCCTAAAATGTCAAGAACATTGTGGGGGAATAAGGAGACTTCAGACTGTAGGTTCTATGGTTCTATTGTTATAAGACTCAGAATTTGCAGTACAAATTGGAATAACTTTTGCTATTCTATCAATTCTTTGTGCTTTCCTCATTTCTTATAGAGGTATAATTTGGGACATCATTTCGCCAAAAAGTTAAGCGGCAGTAAGAATCCCAAGACATAAGAGGGCCTAAACAACTTCGTAAAAGGCAAATTTGGAGAATTGAAATCATTGATGGATGTTAAGAAATTGAAGTACATTGACCCTAAATTTATTCCCCAGAGAAGTTTTGATCAAGCTGAAGAAAACCATGTGAGTTTCCTTACGCTGGCTCCAATTTAGACTCATGTCGATGTGGCCTTTCCAGGGATGTTAGGCGCCAATGTTGAAACTGTACTTTAAAGAGCACCAAAGTTAAAATTCACAAGCTAAGGAACAACTTGTTTTCACAGCAATGAGAGCTGGCATGGCAAACACTTCTCAGTGGTGACTTACATACTTATTCAGTGATTTAGACTGCTTCTCTGGCACGGGTCAAATGGCATATTAACATGGGATATAATCCTTTCTCACTCTGTAGGCAATGGCTCAGTGTGATATTGGCACCATATTAAGCTTCATTAACCCTACAACACGTTGCCTTCTTACTCTTGGCACTCTCCTGCAGGCTGCAGGCAGTAACCCATGAGTAATCTGATTACCTACAACCGACTGTAGCCGCATGGAATGGAGGCTGACTACAGAGTGGAACACAATTACAGTCTTTTGAGATTCAATTAGAAAGCTGTTGGTAGAGCTTCGTTTCTGTAACTGGCTCCAATAACCCCTCGTGAACTGCACGTTTCTTTAAGAACTCAGAGTAAATAATGAACTTAAAAAGCTTCACCTGTTCTTCATATGCCTTTTAGAATTTGTCCTGAAGTGCATAACAAACCGGTTTTCAGTTAGAAACAATAACTATTTCCATAGACTCTACATGGGATTATTATCTTGTTTTTGCCTTCTCCAAAGGGGAAATGTTATTCATCTCTTCCACAGAATTATTCGGATTTCAGTCTTCCTTGTGAATGGGCTTTAAAAATGCTGCTTAGCATGGAGCTGAACATTATCAAAGGCTAACCGTCCTTTAAATAAAACCCGAGGTTAAGAAAAATTGAGGTGTGCATTTGAAAACCCGAAATTAAAGCAAAGATGTTCTAGACTGGATGACGTCATTCTGTGACATCTTGAACATCAATTACTCTAGATATACATATCCATAAGATGTCATTCTTTGCTCATTGGTGGTCCGAATTTCCAATTGCACATTTAAAATGAAATGGTTTTAAAATGCGTACTTGGAAGAAACATATTAATTAGAAGATATTTCATGTATATTAGAATATATTTGGTAATGGAGTATGTGTGTACTGAATTATTTTGCCCCCGAAGCACCTCATCTTGCTTATTAATGGTGGGGTTTGCTTTTTCTGAGAATTCTAGAATTAATATGAATTTTAGAGACGGACTTGAGCTTGAATCCTGGCTTTGCTACAATCTATGAGATCTTTAGATTTAATATTTTTGAACTTCAGTTTTCGTTATTTTGAAAAAGGGAATAAAAATACCTTATGACAGTGTTGTTGCAATGATTAACAGCACACGATGAAGGGAATGGCACAGGGCATGGTAGATAGTAAACACTCAACACATGTGCTTTTCTTTTTTACTAAATTTCTAGATCTTACAGGAACTGTTACTGGCTTATTGTGAATTCATATCTTTGTTTTTACCACTATGTATAACAATTATCTTGTTTAATGACATAAGCGTCTATTTTTATGCCATGAAACTAGAGAATCATCATTAATTATTGAAATGCATTACTTATAGGCATTTATTTGAATCTCTGAGTTTCAGTAAGTGTTATCTGAGTTTGAGTGAATAGATATTTTCCTTTTATTCCCATTGTCCTTTTTTCAAAGAAAATGTGAATGCACAATCAGTTCATTAAGTTCAACCAAGTTCCAAAAAACTCAAGCTAACACTCCAGACTAATGCCAGTTCCTTGACCTCTGTGAGGTGAATGCATGGAGTCTGAAAATGAAAGCATTTTCAAATCTGAAAGCTGGGTGGTTATAAATGCTCAGAGTACATGAACATCTCTCCACTCGACTCTGCAAGTAAACAGCTAGTAAACTGCTGAATGCTAAACACTTTCTTCATAATAGTGAAAAGGCATGACTGAGGAAATCACTCTCCTCCCTTGACTCTGTAGATTACCATGTGTCCGGTGACTACCCACTGCAACTGCAGATGCAGTATGTATCTGATAGCCGCTGGTGTGGGGAGCCATGTCCCCCATTAGCATCCATGAGTCAGACAGCTTAGTTAAGTCTAGTCACCACTTACAATAATTTAATCAGACTAGCATTTATCCATTTTGTGGTCTAACATGACATACCTCACTTTATCATTACCCATAATGAGTCACTCCATGTCAAGGAAACTGGTCAAGTTTAGCATTTGTTATTAATCACCAAGATTTTAGCGGCAATTTTTCAAAGTTTCACTAACACATGTTGTTAGATTTCTATTATTATAATTAACTATAGCTGGCTCATTAATGCAGGAAAGCCAAAGGAACCCTGAGATTCCAAAGTGTCTTGTCTCAATCTGAACTACTTTTCAAAGAATAACCTAAAGGCAGCACTGGCTACATCACCAGACGTGGATACATCTGGAAAAATAGAAAGCTGGCGTACATTGGTTTATTTTTTGTTCTTGCTTTTCATTTAACCCTTAGGCATGTCCATATCACCAGTGGGAAATCTGGATCAATAATAGTTCAGATTAAAGAAACCGAAGGTCTTATGGTGTTGGTTTCAACTTTTCAAGTATCAGATAAAATAAGCTCTTTTTAAAAAGTACAGAAACTCAATTTGTAGATTGTTTGGTCAATACTGTTCATAACTTGCATGAAAGCATTGCAAGTCTTTTTCCTTTTTGGAGCTAAGCCTGGAGTAAAATAATCAACAAAACAAAGCTTGGCAGCAAATTGTTATTTTCATTTGTTCTCACATGCCCCTCCCCCCACGCTTTTTTTTTTTTAATCTATTCCCTCATCCACAGCTAAGATTCTATTACCCCTGCCTAGACTAACAGACTAACAGATTTCATACTTTTCTGCCTCCAGAATTTGTACTTCCTACCCATCCTGATTTCTCCTGTCCACGTATTTCTCTTTTTATATTGATTTTCTTTGAAAATGCCACCAGCAGCCTTCACTTGTTTTTGTTCTTAGGCCAACCTTAGTTGATTTTTATATTTCTTTCACTCTGTATATTGACTCTAAGAATATTAAGTCAGATTTTACTGAAACTTTTCATAAAGAGAGAGAGTGTAAAGTTACAGGGTATACATAGTCAAATGGCCCCCAAATGCCCTCTAAACATGTCTCTCTTCTTCCAAAATTCCTCTTCTCCCAGGCATTACCTCATCCTTTCCTTTTTTAGAAAACTTTATCTCTTCTCCCATTGCATCCTCACTTCTTAATCTGGCTCAGCCAAACAAAGCATCTGCCTCAGCATCTGTGCTGGGTGGGGATGAGGGTAAGAGTGGTGATATAAACAATTTATTTCCCTGTGAGTCACACACACATTATTTCATCTAATCTTCACAACACTCCAAATGAGGAAATGGAACATCAGAAAGGTTCAGTACCCAACGCCAAAATTAAGGGGCAGAGAGCTCAGAGATGGACTAGGTCAGGCTAGCTCTGAAGCCTTGGTCATTGCTACCAAACTACTATGAGGTAATTTTAGGTGATAGTTAAGCTTTTAAATATTTTGGTAATTATGTATTTATTGTGATATACATTTAAAAGTATGATACAACAAACATGATTTTACAGATACTATTGCTTAATTTAACAAAAAACGAGCAGGTTGATTCAAATTCGTTTTCATATAAATTATTAATTGGTAGTATAGGTGGCCTACAGATGTGGAAGAGAATTAAATAAAGTTGTGGAAATACTATATGACTCTATATTTTCTAGTTCTGCCAACCGCTCTCTGTGAATCTCCGTATAGTTTTTAATTTGGTCTCTGCTTCTGCGCTACCTTCTCTATCTAATATGTCCACCTTGCCCCTCTAGGTTCCCTTTGTAAGTGTTTCTTCTCACAAGCCTCTTCATGTTAGAGTATTTCCTATTTCTGTTCTAGTTTTTAAAATTGAATTACAGGCTTGATCCCATTTATCCCAGTTTCTTTAATAATTATCTCTATGCTGGTGACTCCCCAATTAGCTCTTCAGTCCTAAGCACTCTCACATGAGCTACAAGACTGAATTTACACAACTGCTTAATCAAAATCTCTACTTATAGGTCTAATATTCACCTCAAATTTAACATGTCTAAGACTGAAATCCTGTTCTTTCTCATAAAACTTGATCTATAAATAGCCTTTCTCAATTCAGTTGATCGCAACTCATCCTTTCATTTGCCCAGCCCAAAAACCTTGGAAGTCATTCTAAAATCTTTTCTTTCATAAAAACACATCCAATTCAATGTGAAATCCTGTTGGCTCTACCTTCAAGATATATACAGACCACTTCTCACCTACCTTCATTGCTACCATCCAGGTCCAAGCTGTCATGTTTCATCTGGATATTGTATTTGCCTTCCACTGGTTTGCAGCCTTTTATCCTTCTTTTACCTTGAAATTATTGGTAATCCTCAAGTCATTCCTCTGCTCAAAACACTGCTGTCCTATTTCTCTCAGAATAAAAACAAAGGCTTAGAGTAGCCTGGAAGGCCTTATGTGATTTGGCCTCCAGTCACCTTTCTGAGCACTCTTCTACTGATCTTCCCTTGACCAGTCTGCTCCAGAGCAGGCCTGCTTTACATTCCTGGAACTTGACCAGCTCTGTCCTGCTTTAGAATCTTACTCGTGCTGTTTTTTCTGCCTTCCATTTTCTTACTCCAACTATTTGACTCAGTGTCTCACCTCCTCCAGCTCTTTGCTCAAATACTACTTTCTCAACAAGGCCCTAACCACCTATTAAACCCACTGCAGTCTAGGCAGAATTCTCTCCCCATCTTATTCCCCGACACTTCCTATATTGGTTCTCTATTGCTGAGTAACAAATTGCCAACAAATATAGTGGCTTAAAACAGTGTGAATTTATTAGCTCACAGTTCTCTATAGGTCAGAGGTCTGGCATAATTTAGCTGAGTTCTCTGCCTAGGGTCTCACAAGGCTGACATAAAGGTGCTAGCCAGACTAGGCTCTTATCTGGAGGCCCTAGGGAAGAATCCACTTCCAAGTTCATTTACCTTGTTGGCAGAATTCACTTCTTTGCTGTTGTAGAGCTGAGGTCTCCCTTCTTCACTGGCTGTTAGCCAGAATCCTTGTTTTCAGTTCCTAAACACCCAAAACACATCCTGCAATCTTTTTCACATATGGCCCTCAATCTTTTAACCCACAATGGCACATCACATCCTTACTATACTTCAAGTCCCTCTGACTTCCCCTCTGCCCTAGCTTCTGTTTTTAAGAGCTCATGTGATTACATTGAGCCCAGTGGAACAATCTAAAATAATCTGTTTAAGGTCAATTGACTAGTAATCTTAAATGCATCTGCACAGCCCCTTTTGCCATGTGATGTAACATATTCACAAGAGCAATAACAGGAAGTGAAGGTGATGGAGGACAAAATTCTGCCTACTACAATTCTCAAGCACCAAGAACTATGCCTTCCTGGCACATAGTACAGATGAATGATTATGTGGCAGCAGACACCTGAATTAGAGATTTTATTTGCAGAAAGTTGGGTTTTGCCTATTGCATTTCAAAGAAAAGCTTCTGAATCCTTCCAAACTGGATGTATTGGAATGTGAAAAAATCACTTGTGTTTGTTTTGATCTTTGAAGAAGGAAAAATCAGGAAATGAGAGAGGAAAAAGGAGAGAGGGAAAATGGTAAATTGGAAGGATCAAGGTTGGGAGAGAGCAAGAGAATGCTCAAGGCCATGTGCACGGGAGCCTTTGATTTTCTGTTTCACACAAACAGAAAGTAGGGATTTTTCACCTTTGTTAGTATTGTCAATCCCAAGGCTCTCACTCGTGTGTGCCAGATGTGTTTTTCCAGGCTCTTAGAACTGTAATTGTTTAACAAACCAGATACCCTTAGAGGTTTGCTTGTACCTACAGACCCATATTCTGCCTGTAATATGAATTCTAGTAGGTGCAGCAAGTCCACGAGGGTGGCCAGACTGGGAGGCTTGGGATGGAATTCATGGCTTTTTCTCCTTGGCAGTAACATATTACCATTTTATCTTTATTATATTAAAACATAAGACATTTGAACTTAAATATGAGAAATTACTTCATTTCCTACATGAATGCTTAAATTCCATAGGGAAATTGATTTGGTAATTATGATAATGTTTGAATATCAGAAAAGTTTAGATTAATTAAAAATGATAAATTAGTCATTTTTCAGCCTTGTGTCTGGCTTCATTCAACCATGAATATGCTGCCAATTTAGAATTTTTCTTTTTTCTTCAGAGTGAGCTCCCAGAGTTCACATACAAAGTACAGGGGTCCAGCTGGCCAATCTTTTCCTTTACTATCCACACTTAGCTCTTTCAATTGGTGGGCTAGTGGAATCCTTTTCCTGACTGAGATGACAGTTTGGGTGCCCTTTAGAAGTATCATGGCCCTCTTACTTTCCAAAGAAATTATGCTAGCAAAAAGAAATTATGCTAGAAAAAATTGCTTAACTTATAGAATAAAAAATTTTCCTTCTGATTTTGTCATTTCTTCTACTAGCTCTTCTTCATTCAGTCATAAAACAAACCTATGTGGAATATTCTCTTATATGACAGACATGGACTATGTGTCAGAAAGACAGGATTTGGGAATGGGTTCAAATAGGTTCAATTCATTGACTGAATTCTGGTCAAGAATTAATGGATTACGAGAGGAAGAAAGAATGGTTTTGGGAGATAGTGGGGAAACTGTGTGACCTCCAGTGGGAGAGGGAAAACTATAGTCTGTATACAGACTGCAAGTTGGGAATGGTTTTGCACTGAGAATCTGGGAAGACTGTAAAGTAGGAGGATCCTGAGTTCACCTTGTCCTGTGGACACACTGAGGCAACAACTACGTGTATTGCACTCACTCTGAAAATGACCTAAAGACTGACTGGTACAAGAGATCTTCCATAGCTGGTCATAGAGAGAAGGCCATATCCAAAAGGGTAGGAAGGATGAAGACATGGTTGGTAACAAAACCCTCAGCATGACTCAGCACAAATGAAAGAGACATCACATTTAGGGAAGAGCAAAGGGATCAGACTCCACACTGGGCACCCCCAACCCTGAGTACCCACACTGGGAAGACAAGTACCCATAACATCTGGCTTTGAAAATCAGCAGGGTTTAATGCTATGAAAGCCAGAGGGCTATAGGAAATCGAATCTCTGTCTTTAAAGAGACAGCATGCTAAATAACTTGACAAAGATAGCACAGAAACAGAAGCAGCAGTTTGAAAAATGCCTGGGGTATACATGAAGGAAATTTATTGACTAATTTTAGAACATGTGCCAGAGAGGCAGGAATGTGCAGGAGATTTTTCCAGGAATGAAAGTGGTGGGTGTCATTTTTCTTGCCCTTCCCCAGCCACAATAGCCAGATGCTCATGAAAGCCAACATTTTCTAACTACCTTTCTAGAACCACATGTCCCACCCTAGTATTCCCCTGTGGACCTACCCACCAAACACACCTGCTTTCGGCTGCCCTCCAAAGTAACTCATGCCCTGAAGAGGTGGGGTGGCAGATAACCTCACACACCAAAGAACCTACAGTTTCTACACGTGGCCTTCTTTGCTAGCTGTGCAGAAAGCATGCCCTGCCCTTTGACGTGCCCAGAGCTATCCCAACAGCTAAATACAGACAGCCAGGTTGAGGGCTGGCCCCGTACCTCCCAATGTGTTCAGAGCAATTGTGCCTTAGCCACAACAGGAAGATGCATACAGCCCACACAGGAGACACACCTGGAGCGCCATATTCTGGTGACCAGGGTGGATTGTACTAGAGGACACCACAGGACCTCTTCTGCACAAGGCCACTGTTTTCAATACCAGGAGATGTAGCTGACCTACCTAATACACGAAAACAAACAGACTTAGACAAATGAGACAAAGAAATATGTCCCAGATGAAAGAAGACAAAAATCATACAAAAAAAGAGCTATATGCAATGAAGATAAGCAATATATCTGATAAAGATTTCAAAGTAATGGTCATAAAGATACTAATCTTGATAGAAGAATGGATTAATTCAGTGAGAACGTCAATAAAAAGAAAATATAAAAATTATATAAAATATAAAAATACATATAAAAATAAAATATAAAAAATTAAAATAATATAAAAACCCAATAAAAAAAGAATACAATAACTCAAATGAAAAATAAATTAAAGGGAATCGATGGCAGATTAGAGGATGCAAAAGAACAGATTAGTGATCAATAAGAAAGGATAATGGAAAGTAACTAAGCTAAACAGCTAAAAGAAAAAATTTTTAAAATAAAATGAGAATACATTAAAAGACCTCTATGACATCATCAAGCATAATAACATTCACATTGTAAGGATCCTAGAAGGAGAAGAGAGAGAAGGGGGCAGAAAAATTATTAAAAAACAAAACAAAAACAAAAACCTAGCTGAAAATTTCCCTAATCTGGGGAAGGAAAGAGATTTCTATGCCCAGGAATCACAAAGAGCCCCGAACAAGATGAACCCAAGGAAGTCCACGCTAAGACACATAAATTAATATAATAAAGATTAAAGATAAGAGAGAACCTTAAGAGGAGCCAGAGAAAAGCAAGCAGTTGTATACAAGGGAAATCCCATAAGGCTATCAGCTGCTTTTCCAGTAGAAATTTTACAGACCAGAAGAAAGTAGCAGGATATATTCAAAGGGCTGAAAGGAACCAAAAATCTACAACCAAAAATCTACAAGAATATTTTTAAAAAGATTATAATTCAGAATTGAAGGAGAGATAAAGAGCTTTCTAGACAAACAAAAGTTAAAGGAGTTCATCACCACTAAAGCAGCCTTACAAGAAAAGTTAAAGGGAACTCTACATATGGTGAAAAGATCATAACTAGAAGAAAATTATGAAAGAAAAAGATTTCAGTGGTAAAAGTAAACATAGTAAAGGTACCAGATTAATCATTTATAAGCCAGGATGGAGGTTAAAACACAAAAGTAGCAAAATGAGTTATATGTCCAAAAACTAGCCAAGAGATACACAAAATAAAAAGAGAAAATAGGATATCATATACATAAAATATGGGAGGGGAGTAAAAATTTAGTGCTTTTAGAATGTGTTCAAACTTTGGTGACCATCAACTTAATATAGACTGCTATACACCTAGGATGTTATATACGAACTCCATGGTAACCACAAATCAAAAACCTGTAATACATTATACACAAACAAGACAAAGTAAAGCTAATACTAAAAAAGGCCATCAAACCACAAGGAAAGAGAGCAGAGAAGAAGAAAGGAACAGAGAACAAAACAAAAACAACCAGAAAACAATTACCAAAATGGCAACAAGTCCATACCTGTCAATAATCACTTTAAAAGTAAATGGCCTAAATGCTCCAATCAAAAGACATAGGGTGGCAGAATGGGTTAAAAAAAATATGCTGCCTACAAGAGACTCATCTCAGACTTAAAGGCACATACAGACAGAGAGTAAAAGTGATTGAAAAAATTCATGCAAATGAAACAAACAAAAGCCAGGGTAGCCACACTTCTATCAGAAAAAGTAGACTTTAAAACAAAGACTCTAGCAAGATACAAGGAAGGGCATTATGTAATGATAAAGTGATCAATCCAACAAGAAGATATAACAGTTGTAAATATCTATGTATCCAACATAGGAACAACAAAATACATAAAGAAAACACAAGTAGACATAAAGGGAGAAATTGTAATACAGTGTTAGTAGGGGACTTTAACACCCTACTTACATCAATGCATAGATCACTCAAGCAAAAAGTAAAAAACTAAAAATAAAAAAAAAATAAAAAAACAGTGGACTGAACAATATATTAGGCCAGATGGACTTAAATATATAGAACAGTCCATCCAAACACAGAATACACATTCTTTTCAATTACACATGGAACATTCTCCAGAATAAATCACATGTTAAACCACAAAGCAAGTCTCAAAATTTGAGAAAATAGAAATCTTATCAAGCATATTTTCCAACCACTATGGTATGAAACTAGAAATAAGTTATAGGAAAAAATATGGGGAAAACCACAAACGCATGCTATTAAACAACCAATGGGTCAATGAAGAAATCAAAGAGGAAATTTAAAAATACATGATGACCAATGAAAATGAGAACAGTCCAAACTCTCTGGAAAACATCAAAAGCAGTTCTAGCAGGAGAGTATATATGAATACCTCAAGAAACTAGAAAAATCTCCACCCAACCTTATACCTAAAGGAAACAGAAAAAGAACAAAATCCAAAGTGAGTAGAAGGAAGGAAACGTAAGATTAAAGTAGAAATAAAGACAAAAAAAGTAGATTTATGAAACCAAGAACTAGTTCTTTGAAAAGGTAAAATTGATAAACCTTTAGCCAGACTCATCAAGAGAACAAGGAAAGGATCAAATAAAATCAGAAATGGGGGAGAAATAACAATTGACACCACAGAAATATAATGATTTACAAGAGAATACTACAAAAAATTATATGCTAACAAACTGAAGAATCTAGAAGAAATGGATAAATTCCTAGAAACATACAATCAAACTGAGTCAAGAAGGACAAAAAATATGAACCCATTACTAATAACGAAAGTCAGCAATCAAAAAAACTCTCAGTCAACAAAAGTCCAGGACCAGATGGCTTCCCAGTTGAATTTTATCAAACATTTAAAGAAAAAGTAATACCTATTCTTCTCAAACCATTTCAAAAACTCGAAAAGGAAAAATTCAAAGTTTATTCTGGGGCCAGCACTATTCTGATGCCAAAATCAGTCACTGGAAAAAAAAATTAAAGAAAGAAAACTGTAGGCAAATCTCCCTTATAAACATATGAAAAATCCTCAACAAAATATTAGCAAACTGAATGCAACAACACATTAAATGTTCATTCAATAAGATTAAGTGTGACTTATTCCAGTGATGCAAGGATGGGTCAGTATTTGCAAATCAGTCAACATAGTACATCACATTAAGGAGAAGAAAACCATACAATCATCTCAATAGATGTGGAACAAGCATTTGACAAAAATTCAACATCCATTCAAGACAAAAACTCTCAACAAAGTATGTTTAGAGGGAATGTACCTCAATATAATAAAGGCCATATATGATAAACCCCATAAAACATACTAAGGGGTGAAAAACTGAGAGCTTCTCTTATAAAATCAGAAACAAAACAAGGATGTCACTCTCACCACTTTACTTCAACATAGTACTGGAAAGCCCAGCCACAGCATTCAGGCAAGAAAAGAAAATACAACCAAATTGGTGAGGAAAAAGTAAACTGCTGCTATCTGTAGGTGACATGATACTATATATAGGAAGCTTTAAAGACTCCCCCCCAAAACTTTTAGAATAAATGAATTCAGTGAAGTTCAAGAATACTAAATCCTTGAACACAGGAATCTGTTGTGTTTCTCCACACTAACAATGAAGTAACAGAGATTAAGAATGCAATTTTGTTTAAAATTGCACAAAAAGAATAAAATATTTAGGAATAAATTCAACCAAGGAAGTGAAAGACCTGTACTCTGAAAACTATAAAACACTGATGAAAGAAAGTGAAGAGGACAAAATCAAAGGGAAAGATATACCATGGTGATGGATTGAAAAACAATGTTAAAATGTCCACATTATCCAAAGAAATCTACAGATTCAATGCAATCCCTTTTAAATTCCAATAGTATTTTTCACAGAACTAGAACAAATCTTAAATTTATGTTACAAAGTTACAGTAATGAAAACAGTATGGTGCTGGCACAAAAATAGATGTAGATTAATAGAACAGGAGAGACAGGCCAGAAGTAACCCATGCTAATACAATCAATTAATCTATGACAAAGGAGGAAAGAATATACAACGGGGAAAAGAATCTCTTCAACAAATGGTGTTGGGAAAACTGGACAGCTATGTGCAAAAGAATGAAACTTCACCACTTGCTTACACCATACACAAAAATAAACTCAAAATGGATTAAAGACCTAAATGTGAGACTTTAAACCATAAAACTCCTCAAAGAAAGATAGACAGTAATCTCTTAGACATTGCCCTTAGCAACAAATTTATGGATACAGTTCTTGGGGGGGGGGGGGAAGCAAAAATAAACTATCGAGACTGCACCAAAAAAAAAGCTTTTGCAGGCAGCTGGGTGGCTCAGTCAGTTAAACATCTGCTTTTGGCTCAGATTATGATGCCAGTGTCCTGGGATTGAGCCCCACATCAGGCTCCCTGCTCAGCATGGAATCTGCTTCTCCCTCTGCCCCTCCCCTCTCCCCTGCTCATGCTCTCTCTCTCTCTCCCCCAAATAAATAAATCTTGGGGGGAAAAAAGCTTTTGCACAACAAAGGAAACCATCAACAAAACAAAAAAGCAAACTACCAAGTGGGAGAAGATATTTGGAAATAATATATCCAATAAGGGGTTAATATCCAAAATATATAAAACACTTATACAACTCAACACCAAAAAACAAATCATTGGATTTAAAAATGGACAGAGGACCTGAATAGACATTTTTTTCAAAGAAGACATACAGATGGCCGATGGATGAAGAGATCCCCAACATCACTAACCAGAGAAAAGCAAATCAAAGCCACAATGAAATATCACTTCACATGAGTCAAAACGGCTAGAATAAAAAAGAAATAACAAGCGTTGGTGAGAATGCGGAGAAATAAGAACCCGTACTCACTGACTGAGGGTGTGTAAATTGGTGCAGTCACTGTGGGAAAGAGTATGTTGTTCCTCAGAAAACTGAAAAAAGAAACACCATAGGATCCAGTAATTTCACTACTGAGTACCCAAACAAAAACATTAATTTGAGAAGGTACAGATTTATTAAAGCATTATTTACAGTAGCCAAGATATGGAAGCAACCTAAGTTGCTAAGTGTCCACAGATGAATGAATAAAGATGGGGTGTATATACACACAATGGAATATTACCTAGCCATAAAAAATGAGATCTTGCCATTTGCAATAACACAGATGAACCTAGAGAGTATTATACTAGCTGAAATAGTCAGAGAAAGACAAATTCCATATTATTTCACTTGTATGTGGAATCTAAAAACAAAACACACACACACACACACACACACACACACACACACACAGAAATTGCCTCATAAATACAAAGAACAAGCTGGTAGTTGCCAGAGGACAGGCAGGCAAAAGAATGGGCTAAATAGGTGAAAGGGATTACAAGTTACAAATTTTCAACTATAAATTTAAAAAGTCATGGAGATGAAAAATACAGCATAGGAATATAGTCAATAACATTGTAACAAGGTTATACGGTGACAGATGGTGACTACACTTATTGGGGCGAGCACTGAGTAATGTATAGAATTGTTGCATTACTATGTTGTACACCTAAAACTAATATAACACTGTATGTCAACTATACTTCAATAATAGAAAAATGAATGGTTTTGCATTTTAAATTGCTGGGGATAAAAAGGAATAAAATTTTCGTGACCCAAGAAAATTAAATTCAAATTTCAGAGTCCATTAATAAAGTTTTATTGGAAGACAGTAAATCTAATTTCAAATTATCTATGTCCACACTGCCAGAGTAGTTGTGACAGAGACAAGTGTGGCCCACAAAGCATCAAAATATTATCTCGCCCTTCATAGTGTAAATTTTCTGATTCTAGCCTCTAAAGAATGGTTAGGTTAGACAATGGAATTATCCATTCATTCTCTACGAACTGAAACAAAACCACCAGTACAGTTCACCAGACCGCGGTGGATGACTGGCAGCTAAGGCTCAAGAGTTGTAGATTGGATTTTAGGTGGTAAGAAGGGCGGGAAGGGAAATGGCACAATGGAAGTAGAGGAGATGAAACATTCCAAAGGGTCAGTCCTGGCAATTCATGGATGTCACTTGCTCGAGTGACAAACAACCCAGGTTCTATGCTAAAATTGTATTTGAAGTTATTAGAATTCTTGTGGTTACAAGTGACAGAAGTCCTATTGAATTTAAACCACGGGAAACTTACTGGCTTACATGTCAGGTTTTAGGGGCTCTAGCTCATTCTCTAAGCTCAGCCGATCTGTGTAACTTCACTTTACAAACATGCTATTCCCATTTCTGAAGTAAGATGGTGGCCAGCCCCAGAATCACAGCCTTCTAGTTAAAAGCAAGGGCTCTGACTTGTTTGGTATAGTTCACTTACTCATTCCTGAAGCGCTTCCTGAAGACGAGAGGAGATTAGAGAATTTTGATTAGCAAATCTGGGTCACCACAGGAATGAGTTTTGAGCTGGAAAAAGGGTTTCTCTTACCAGAATAGTAGAAAGGTTATGGACAAAGACGACAGATGTCTGTTTTGATGAAGCAGTGGTACAGAAGCAGCTTCAGCATAGGTTACAAGACCAGTGAATGTGGCGTCTCTGGGCAGCATCAACAGCACTGGAAACACATCATTGGCATCATTGCACGGTACCTCAGTAGCTAGGTGGGGCAAGAAGCTGACTATAAATAGACATTGTCTGCCTGGAATGGTCAGCTTCTGAGATCATGGACGCACACTAAAATTAGACAAGGGGCCTTAGACAAGGCCTGAAGTTTCCAGGGAACTCAAGTTACAAAGTTAGATTTTTGATCATTGGACCTTGCACATAGCCTCAGGCTAAAATGGCTCAGAGAGGTACCTGGTACATAGAGATGAATGTCACTTAGGCCCTTATAGTAAACCATCTGTATAACTTGATCCGAAGGGTAAAAAGCAGCTATAATGAAGTTTAAGTGTTATAATAGAATATTTTTGTGAGGCCTTGAATGTATACCAGAGAAGACAGTGTTCGAGCTGGGTCTTCTGGAAAAGTGAGCTAAAAGGCAATTAGGAAAAAATCCTTGGACAGGTAGAACCATATATCCATAGGGATGTAGACTTGAGAGAGCAAGTAGCGCAGTATGACTGGGGTGGAGAAGTCAGAATATTTATTAGCACACATACTCTGTGCGGGCATTAAGCTAGGTGATATCAGTTTTCTATCTGATGCATAACAGAACCCGTATCATGCTAGTTATGGTGAAGGCAGAAGACGAGGCTCCATAATCAAAGGAGTGTAGGATTAAGGATTCTTGTTCGGGCAAATGGATGGAGACTGATGTTTTCAACAAAGGCCGAGATTAATAGACTAGGTATCTGATTAGCAGGGAAGGTAATGAGTTCAGATTTGGAAAATTTGAGTTCACCATGCCTAAGTGATAATCAGGTGGCAGTGTTTAACTGGTAGCTGGAAATATGGATCTAGAGCTCAGAGAAATAGCTCAGGAATTTTCCACTTACATTTCTCCTGGCATCCATGGGAGCTTAATAAAAACCACTGTAGGGGCGCCTGGGTGGCACAGCAGTTAAGCGCCTGCCTTCGGCTCAGGGCGTGATCCCGGCGTTATGGGATCGAGCCCCACATCAGGCTCCTCCGCTATGAGCCTGCTTCTTCCTCTCCCACTCCCCCTGCTTGTGTTCCCTCTCTCGCTGGCTGTCTCTATCCTGTCAAATAAATAAATAAAATCTTTAAAAAAAAAAAAAAACACTGTAACTGCTCGTTATGAAGTTTGAGAATTTCACTAGATCAACTCCCTCTGACTACTGACATCCTTCATTTTTTATTCATTAGTTGTCTGGGCTACTCATGCACCTCTAATTTTGTATGGGAAGTATCTGGATGATAATCTTCCATCCTGAATCTGCACAGAAGCTTTTGCATTAGGATTTTGGTGTATTAGTTGTGATTCCTTGCTTATTTCTTGGACTTACGAACCTAGTCTTTTGATTGTAAGCCCCCCCAACCCCGCCCTGCTCCAATTGGACCTTATTTGGTCTTCTTAAATTTCTGTTCTTAGAATCTGCTCAGTGGCTCCAATTTCCACAAAGAGGAGAGCTATTCTGCTTACCCCCATCCCACATTTTTGCTAGACTTTTATCTGTAAGGAAACAAAAGCTAATATTCATATTGAGAAGAATAATCAAACTCCCATGATGTTTCCAGTTTGATACATGGGTTCTGTCCTGTCTCAGAACCAATAGGACAGCTTGTTAAAAATGCAGGCATCTGGACTGGAAGATCCAAAAAAAGCAGAATTTCTAAGGGGTGAAGTCCAGAATCAGGTTCTCCTTTTTTTTTTTTTTTTAATAAGCATCATGATGATTCTTATGCATGTTACGTTTGTGAACCACAGATTTAAAACAAGAAGAAAGGAAACACACTAAATAGAGACTTGAACATTTACAACATGGCAGGTTGAAAATTTAAGATCTTTATTTCCTTTATAAAATGTATTTTTGAAAACAAATATTAATTATTGAAAATTCTTGAAATAATTTAAAAATAAAAATTTCTAAGTATAAACCTTGAAAACAAGTTTACCTATAGTTCCACAAAAAGACAAAGTTAACATTTGGGTGAATGATCTTCCTTTTTTTTTTTTTTCTAGAGGTGTATTTTTTCTATTATATATGTATATAGGCTCAAACTTCATATATAGTGTGTAGTGCATCTTTCTTACTCAACATGTCACATGCATTTTTAAATTTAACTTCTTTAAAATATTATTTGAATATATATACACCATTTCCCATCTTATAGATATGTTACATTTCATGGATCTATACATATTCTTCTAGTATTAGCCAGTGCTTACATTTGTGTGTGGGTTACTTTGTTAATCTTACTAGTACAATCCCAGAAGTGGGCTCCCTGTCTTCTCCAGCTTTGTGTTTCTGAGGACCAAGCAGGCGGGAGATGCCACCTGATCTTAGAGCAACTTTAATAGCACTAAAGTGGGAACAGTCCAAGCTGAGGAGTAAATGGAAAATAATGAAGTAAAGACTGAGAATATAAACTGCTCCTTCAAAAAATACTCTTTCCAAAAAGAGAGAGAGAGAGAGAGAGAGAACATGACTGCTTAAAGGGAAACAAGTTGTTCTGGGGGTGAGACACACCTTAACATGTTTCCTGGCTGAGAATGAGTGAGTGAAGAAGGAAAGATTGAAACTACAGAAAAGGAATTATTGAAACCCAAGTTTTCAGATGATATGTGGGGCTTGAAATCGTGAGTACAGATGGAAATGCCAGCCTTGGAAAGGAAGAGACAAGACTTTCTCTGAAGTAGAAGAAACGAATATGCAGATGAATGGAATGGGGGCGAATAGGAGGCACCACGATGCAGCTCATGTCTAACACTGTATCACTGGGTGTAGGAAGCAAGAACTTCTGCCAAGACTGGTGAGGCAAGAGTGCAGAAGGGCACTGGTAGGGAGTGGTAATGAAGCCTGCATGTAGTAATGGGAAAGCCAGGGACCAAGTGAAAAGAAAAGGAGCCACTGAAGAGGAGAGTCACATAATCATAACAACTCCAAACAGGATGAGCTTGTAATTTTCTTCAGGGATACCAGGCAGGCAAAGAGCAATTCAAAAGCAAAAGGTTAGGTTGATCTAGGGTTAACCAGGCAGATGTGCTGAAAGACAAGGACACTATTCTCTATTCCTATCCATCTAGATTATTCTAGTGAGAGAATCTAATTTAGAGCCTTGTCCTTACAGTCAGTTTTGTTAATCAATTACCCTCCTGCCCGCCCACCCACCAATGGCAAGGCACTGATTCTCAGCATTGTCATGAAACGTGCAATTTGTTTACTCTACTTTTCCATGTCCTTACTTAATCCCTACCCCAACTTCCGAATGCTCGTGTGTTCACAACTGAGGATGCCTATATGGCCTATCATCTCAGCATGCCCCATGCTGTAGGAATTTCTCACTTTCCTCTCCTATCTTCTGACATTGCTACTGAAACCAACCCATTTATCAAGTATCATTGGGTTGAGGGGCCAGCTATTCTGAAAAGAAAGATGACATGAGGAAGAGTTTAGAGAGTAGGGTTGCCTAAGAAACAGGAAACTAGAAATGATGGAAGGACAAGGTCAGAAAGAAATTCTTCATGGAACAGTGATGTCTCACACTGAGTTATTTTTCTGCACTATAGCAATGATTCATATAGCAATCAGTAATAGTTGTTAGACACACAAAACAAAGAATGAAGGAAGGGAAGACGGATTAAGGCTTTTTCACTTACCCAATGAGTTGCTTTACTTGGGTAAATTACATTCTGTCTCAGTTTCCATCTTTGTAAAATCGATAGAATGATATCTACCTTGCAAGATAATTGTAGGCCCCTCAATAGATATTATTCTGTTTCTTGCCCTCAAGGCTTTGGTATGTGTTAGATTAACTATAACAGAAAAATGAAAGTGGTATGTAGATATTGGCCGGTGTACTTTTGGTAATAATTATTCATAGCAATTTTCCTGCTGGAAAATATTTTCAGTTTTATTAGGGGTCTTGAGTGCCTGAGTTTGGAAGAGTTCTCATTCATTTTGAGAGATTTTTGTTTGTATTTGTCTTGGAGTGTGTGTCTTATCTTGTGCTCTGGCAGGGCACAACTAGCTGGGAAGGAGGAAGTTAGCACTAGAGAGTCAAAGTCCTGGAACCAGACCTAGCTGATTGAGTGAAGCAGGTCATGAGGATAAACCCACTTTGAAGTATTGGGATATAGTCTAGAAGGTAGAACAATGCTTGAGATGCTTAGCAAAAGTCTGTCAGTAAGCAGCCCAGATCACAGAAGTCTAACATTGTTTTGACAGGTGGGTGGAACATAGTAATGATCAGTATCAGTAGCAGAAATCTTAGGTCAATATTTGGCATTTAATCAAATGACTCAGTGGCTATTTTCAAGGATGTTATCAGCAGAAAACAAGTTTTTTGGTCTGAATGGCTTAAGCACTAAAACCCCAAAATTCTTAGAGGCTATGAACTGCAAACTACAGGTAGACAGAATGAGAATCCGGGCATGAGAAATCAGATTAAAGGAGTCAGGACAGCATGGGAGGGAGGGGATAGGATTTTATCACAGACATAACTGGAACTGAAGGTAGAGCTGATTTAGTAACATGAACCACAAGATGCTGACCATTGAGCTGGAGCTCTTAAGGACCCATCTTTCCCCTCACCTCCTCTAATCTCCACATTTACATACAAACTAACGGTGATTATTGGCCTTAGAACACTTGCTATTAGCACATGGAAACCCTGCAAACAGAAGGCAGGCAATCCATTGGAGAGAGAAGGCTCCAGAACTTGTAGCCAGACTGGCCCTAAAAGGCTACTTATACCCTCACACATGTTGATGGAAAGGCAAAATTGGGAATGATTCATTAACAGTATCAAATCTGTAGCTGGCTAATCCATGCAATCAATAGACATCTGTGCTGTCACCTATCACTTTGTGTCCAAACTCCTTAGCAGGACATGAAATGTACTTCGCAGCTCAACCTTCCCAGCCTGATCTCCTTCCTCTTCCCTCCTTGCTGTCTGGGAAATACCTACACATCCTTCAAGACCCAGCTAAAATGTCACCCTCTCTGTGGAATGCACCTAACTCCCTTAGGCAACATGAATCACTCCTCCTCCATGTTCTCCAAGCAGAGTGCCTAGTGTCCTTTACCATCCATCACATTACATCATCTTCATCTTTTTACACCTCCATCTCTCCCACTAGAGGTGAACTCCTCCAGGGCAAAGGCTGTCTTATTCAGTCTACCTCCCCAGCACCTCGTCCTGTTCTTGCCACAATCTCATGTGGTTGCCCAATGAGGGCACAATGGCACAGAATGTTAAAATGTCTTTCCCAAAGATATCCAGCTAGTTAGGAGCAGAGCTGATTACCGCAGAACCAGGTCACCTGATTTTTAATTCAACACTTTTCCTGCCATACTGTTCTGCCTACCATCTAATGATTACAGTAATCTTTTAAATTCTGCAGCACCTTTAGTAACATCCAAACATGTATTTGCTTATTTCATGCTTATATCATTCATTTCAAGCAGGTCAAGGAGGCCTCATTGCCTCCTTTCAGAGATTTCTGAATTGAAGCAGTTAGTGCATTGTTCAAAGTCTCAAAGCCAGTCATTGAAAGATACTCTGACTTGTGTGTCTGCTTTGCTACCAGACCACCCTGTCATACAGCAGCACATATTGTTAGCTATTTGACATGGTTATCAAAACAAGAGGAAGAAACCAGTTTCAACTATGCTGGTCACTGCTTGAGCTATTATTTATTCCTCCTGCAGTTTTAGAAAAAAAGTTAGAACTCTCCCTAGAGGGATTCTACTAATGTGGGTGATTTATCACTGTCCTTTTTCCACATATATGTTTTAGGAGTTAAAAGTAGGGAAGCTGGAAGCAGGAGACCACCTGGGGCATTGTGAATTCTCTCTCTCAATCAGAGTCTTTGTCTAACTGGCATAGCTATTTGCTTGCCATACATAAAAAACCTTTTTACTATAGTATATCTTAAAGAAAGGTACTTTCTGTTAACACTCATTTCCCTGAAGGAACATTTTATTGGGAATCTGGGATAAAACACTATTCTGAAGGAACACACTCAATGTGGATAGATCACATTTCATTCTTGTTTATAAAAAGAAGGATCTGTGTAAGACCATATGGCATCATGTGGACATTTTAAAGGCAACACTTGTTTCGTAGGTTACTCTGTAGTTTACTAAATAAGAGCCACAATGATTTGGAATATTATGTTTTTCTCAATTACAATGTAAGTGGGATACTCTGTTCCTAGTCCCCAGTATAATGTTCTCTTGTCAGGGAACATGTTTGTTAGCAACAAATGATGTTTTCACAATATTATCCTGATTCCAAATATTCATATAGATTAGCAAATGTCAGGGATAAAATATTTCTAGTCTATTGTCCTGATATATGTTTTTTAAAAGCCAAAAAGCCAAATCTGATTAGTTGCATATGTAGGACTCAGTAATTTTAAGATTTTTGTTCATTTTTCCTAATGAGAATAGGGAATAGAATTTCTCAAAAGGGTTCAAGAAGGAGTAGGGGTCTTTGAGCCAGCAATTACATAGTAGCCTCAGAGTTTATGAGCAGATAGGACTATGTGGTGAGTTTCAGGGATCACTGAAAGCCGAGATGGGCTTAGGTATTTGACATTTGCTCAGGAAAAAAAATAACTACCTTCTAAGAGAGAACATTTTTCTCATTCCTACATGACAATATTGCTACATTAGCTTCAAAAACAAATAAGGCACAAATAGATGCATTTTTTTCTTATGCAAAAAAATCTTACTTGGTTGAACATCATGAGCTTTTGGAAGTTATATTTGAAGAACAGAGAAAATTGGGCTAGCATTGTCCATGAAACAAGACCTGCTGGCATATTTATTATGCTTTTTCTTTAGTTTCCACAAACTATTTGAATCAAATCTTTGATATGATAGAGAAAAATGTTTTTGAATTGCTTGGAATATCATGAGATTGGTGTGAGAGATGGTTGCAAAAATGGCCTCAATTGTTCCCCTCACCCCCATATCTTCACTTCTTTCAATGTGACTTTATAGCTCCTCTCATCAGAAGATGTAATCTCTTCCTCTACCCCTTGAACATGGGATGTCCTTGTAATTTGCTTGGGCTAATAGGATATGACACAAATAATGATGTGCCAGTTCTGTTCTTAGGCCTCAAAAAGCCTTGTTTGATTCTGTTCTTTCTCCTTGGACATTTGCATCCACCAGGAGAATCAGCCCAGGCCTGCCCGTTTTAGGACATGAGACCAAGTAGAACAAAGCTAAATCAACCGAGCTAAGGCCTTCATAGACTGGCCAGCTCCTAGCCAAACTGCAACCGATCACAAACACATGAGCAAGCTCAGCTCAGAGAAGCCAATTTAGAAGCACTCAGGTAACTCAAACATCTGAGCAAACTGAATACTGTTGGATGCCCCTGAATTTTGTGTTTGTTTATTATGCAATATTGTTGTGGCAATGATAAAGTCGATAAATATTTACTTATGTTGACATTTTCTATCATAATACCAAAACCCGTCCAATTATGAAACTTTCACTTAAAAAATGTACATGTTAAACAAAATGCTACATTCAAAAAGAAAAAAAGCATCAATTTTGCATTCCACCAAACTATGGTATGCTATGCCTGGTGGGTAGGTCTCTGAACCTACCAACACATGCACTTACAGAGAGCTTTTCACAACCTAATCTGTTTGTCAGTGGAGAACCTTCTGCAGAGAGGGTAGTCTAAAGTTAGCCAAGATTTCTTTTCATAGTCAAAATGTAACCCAAATTTATAATTTGCTAATGTTTTTCCTGCTAAGATGTTTACCTCTGTCCAGTTTTTATGACATTCATTCTCATTCTCTCTTTAAGGCATATTTTATCTGCCTACATCTGGAATATAATTTTGCTTTAAGGAGCTATCTTTTGGAAAGAGATATCTAATACATTGGATAAACCATACAGTTCTTGCTATTGCAAAGCCAGACAAACAAGTAAGCCATTTTTACATGAGAGTTTGGTTTCTAGAGGAAAGTGAATTCTTACTGAAGAGTCTGGAAGATAAGTGACGAAACTAACCAAACAGGGTTGGATCATGGTTAACTGGACAAAACAGAAAGAGAGTGCAGAGGAGTAACTCAAATCCCGTAGACGTTCAAAAGATATGAATTCATGATGAGTAAGTGCTTACGTTCTCTAATTCACTGCAGAGAACATTGGAAGCCATAACTTGATGATCTTTCTTATGAATAAAATATGCAAAATCCCAGGTACAACCTTATTAGAACTAGGATTTCTGTGACTCGGTTTCCTCACCTGTAAAATGGGGATAACACATAATACCGGCTTCATAGGGTTGGTAGGAGGATCCAGTGACTGAATATTCGTAAAAACAGTGCCTGACAGGGAGCAAATATTTGTTAAACGAAAACTTACAAACTAGAAGCTGAAGACTTCAGTTTCTAATCCGGCAAATTAGAAGCTAGGAGTCATCACTTGATCCTAACAAATAAAAAGCTGAATTAAAAAATCCACAGTACCTCCCCCCCAAAATTGACAACCCTTTTTAGATTCATCAGAGAAGTGAGATCATAGGGCAAACCACTGCCTGCCCCCCAATTTGGAGAGACAGACAAGCGAATACAGAAAAATCACAAGTTACCAGAGCAGAAACCCAGCAGCATACCACCCAGGGGAACCAGAGCCACAGCAGGAAAACCTAAAGTGTAATTAACGAATTGCTGGGGGCTCAGAATAGACAAGTCTGAGAGCTAAAAGCTCCAGGGGTCTCAATAACAGAGGGCTCTCACACTTTGGTGAATTTTACCTTTGGAAGTTTGATCAAGTTCTCATAGTATATGGCAAAGAAAAATCCCCTCATGCTTCCTGTAAGGTTGAGGTGAAAGGAGCCATTTTGAAATACTCCAGAGCATCTGTTGTTCTTAATAAAGTCTGCCTTCAGGAGAAACTAGTTAGTTAACTAGAGCCCGACATGCAACGTGCTGGAGTTTTATCAGAGCCTAATTGACTGCAGGGAAGGAAAATACCCAACTCACCTCACTCCAGCCACACTGCTCCACCTGGGGGAGGGGGACAGACTAAGAAGCACATTCCAGAGGTACAGAGTCACTAAAAGACTGAAGCTACTCATAGGACTGTAGAATACTTCCCCTCCTACCACATCACCACTGTGTTACTAAAGGCCTATTTATAGCAGTTCCCTTACCCAGTGCATCATGTCTAGCTATCAAGAAAAAATTATAAGACAAATCCAAAGGCAAAAAACACTGAAAAGACAGAGCAAGCATTAGAATCAGACGGAGATATGGCAAAGATGTTAGAATGATCAGACTGTGAATTTTTTAAAAAGATGAGAGACTCATGATCAAGCCAATTGCATTAATTGGCAAATCACTAGGAATATAAAGTGTGGTCTCTGTATCTGTGCATATTGTGATTCAATTGGGAAGAGGGAACCCACTGGCACAGGTGAGATGAAGAACTTGATCAAATAAGTCAGCAACACAGGTACGTAAATACTGAGAAAATCAAATCCATGAGACTGCAGACTAGAGGAGTTTTCAGTATGGGATGGTATCAGGAGATTGTTTCTAGAAAACTTAATTTCTGGTGTAGGTCCAGGGAAGGCCTAAGAAAATGAAAGCCAAAGATTGAAAAAGAGGTTGTCAATCTTTTTCACTGTGGAACTACCTCAAATCCCTAGAATTACCCGTGGTAAGCTAAAGAAACAATTTACTCTCAGTCTCTTAGCCTGTGGAAGGAGTTTATGCAGCTTTCAAAGGTAAATAATTTAGACCCAGAGGAAAACGTACACATTGAGAGGATCTGGTCTGATATTTGAGATGCTTCTGAGAACATCGGTTTCTGAAAGAGCAGAATACTAAGAAGTCAACTGTGAGAAAGTGAAAATTAACTTATAAGCAACACTGGAATTGTCAACTACTTTACTTCTTTTAAATTTTTTTTATCTTCCTGAAAAAGATGAATTTGGTACATGGTAATTAGCTGCTCTGCTTTGCTTCCTCTTTGCAACCTGATGGGCCCTACCTTATGAAACAATTGGCATTCTGCACTGTAGACACTTCTTAGCAAATGGTGAAAGTGTGTGCTCACCCAGATAGATGAAAACCGCACTTGAAATGACAGGAAGCTGTGTTAGAGGCAAGATTACTGTGGATGTGCGGTTCCTCCATCTAAGGTGTTGGGGACGTTCATTCTTTCTCAAATCTTTTGGGAAGGTGGATACAGCAGTTTAAGAAAAGAGATGCCACTATTCTGACAAGTTAATTAAGCTTTCACTTCTGAGTATTATATGTATAGCAGAGAAGAAAAACCTTAATTTTCTTTGTACTGTCTGACAAAAAAGAAACACAAGATAAATGCAGGCAGATTCTTTCAAAGTTGTTCTTATTACTGATTCCTAGTCTGCAGAACAGAGGTTTTAAAGCCTAAATCAGAACAAATGAAAAGTCTCAGCATCTTTTATCTTTCTGTAATTTACATATGTATGTACATATATCAATAGATATAAGGATGTTATTCACCAAAATGTGGAAGCTGAAGAATCCATACTTGGGTTCTTCCCTGTGGGTGCTTCCTGCACTTCCACTTCTTGTCACTGGTGTAGAAAATGAAACATCCATCGTGGGAAGCAGAATTTTGTACTCTCCCCCACCCAAATTTACTCCATGATGTTCCATCTTGTTATCTTACATGGCAAAAGGAAATTTGCAAATGCAGTTAAGTTTATTCTGAGGACAGTAGCCTAGATTATCCAGGTGGCCCCAATATAATCATGAGCCCTTAAGAGCAGAAAAAGAAAGCACAGAGATTCAACGCATAAGATGAATTCAACATACCTCTGTTAGTTTCAAGATGAAAGGGCCACTTGGCAAGCAAGTAGGAACCTCAATCCTACAACAGAAAGGAACTGAATTCTGTCAACAATGAATGAGCTTGAAAGAGCATCTTATGTTCCAGATGAAAATCACCACCTTAACTGACACCTTAATTTTATGATCATGAGATCCTAGATAATCCAACCAAGCTGTGCCAGAATTCTGACCTACAGAGGCTATGAGCTAATAAGTGGGTATTTTTCTAAGTTTGTAAGATTGTGATGATTTAAGGCAGCAATTTAAAAAAATGATACATCCAGATTTTAACCAATGTATTGTCTTACATTTAAAGTGATCACATTATAATTTGTTTTCCATTTTTTTAGATATTGTATATTACATTTTTGATAACCACATCTGAATATACCTGTTGTATATACACATATGCATATATAGGCAAATTAGTTTCTAAAGAGTTTTTCCCCCTCAAAAGTGTGTCTTCAGGCAAGTCTTCAAGTGAGCTCCAAGTCATTTCTGAATTAAGACAATTTACATGAATCAAGGAGCTAACTAAATGTAAAGTTTTGTTAAAAGGGGTTGTGGCTAGATATTCGAGGTCAAGGACAAAGGACCTAGGAAGGAAGTGCTATAATGGACATCCCTGATTTGCTGCCTGACCTACTCCTTCCTGGTATGGAGACTATGTTTCTCTGAGCAACACCCCCACACACACACACATGCACACACCTTGTCCTCACTATTAACCATCTTGCTTGGGTAGAATTAAACCCACTCCTACTTCCAGAGGTGGATCCTGATTGCATTAGGGTAATCTGAACACACCATCCTTATGACCATGGTAAATGGTTTAAGAATGGGTACATTACTCAGACATAATTCAATCAGCTCATTGCATTACACAGCCCTCATCCAAGGATATTGGTTTGGTGGTCTAAGTAGGTCCAATCAGAATGAACGTAGAGGATTTTGCTAAGAATGCCAGGACATAGACTCCTCCCTTCCTTGACAGACAAACAAGGAAGCATGAAGCCCCAGTTGTTCCTAGAAGCATTCTTAGATCTACAAAATGAGAACCTACTGGAGATTAAAACCAACATCCAGGAAGTGGAATGGAGACAACAAAATACAGATATAGCCTCATGAACTCTGTTAGCCCTAATGAATTCTATTTAGCCCCCGGACTCCAGTTAGATGAGCCAGTAAATTTTCTTTTTTAAATAGAACCAGTCTTGGTTGGGTTTTCTCTTGCAATTAAAACATCCCAAAGTTGTAGGTGAAGGGAAAGAAGAGTAGAAAAGACAAGCCTCACGCTTTACAATGTTGCCCAGCGCTAGTTAGGCCTACAGTTAGCTTTGACCAACTTGTTTCTCTCCGGTACGAATCTAGGTTATAATTTCCCCTGAGGGCAGCTTTCCCAGAGTAAACAATGCTGTGGAATAGTGAGCATCTCACAGGTTTCTTTTGCTCCTTCTTTTCAGTACCTGCCTTCACCTTTGTGATTTTTGTCTCTAAGTAACATACCTTTTTCTTTACGTGGGGCTTCTCATGTGATTATTCAGAAAGAGTCAATGAGAGATGAAAGTGAAGAATCATTACGGGGAATGAACTGTTGGGAGACTTCTTATTTGGGGGCTACACTTCTATTTGGGGAATTTTGTGTTCTAGGCCATTCAATTCATCCATTGTCCTTGCATTGCCTTGCATTCATCTTTCCATCGGGTATATTTCTTCCTGCCATATTCTGAGCAGATTTTGCAAAAATGGTGAATGAAAAATCTCAAGTATATTAGTGCTAGGGGAAAGTAAACACAAAAGTTAACCTTGGCCTCCTGTTGCACATTCACCTGACACTTTGCCCTGAAGTAATCCAGTGAGGCAAACTAAGAAATCTGTGTCACGCATACACATGTTTGAATATAACTGCCGAAGCTTGTCTAGGCAAGTTTTCTCACTAGGCGAAATCTATTTATGTCAAAACCTTTTTCATTTATTTTCAATAATTTTTTATGATAGTATATATATTTACACATATGAACTTCACACACCAAACACTGAAAATCCTTAATCATGGGATAAATCTATTTCTTTTAGATTATAAATTACAAGAAATATGATCTAGCTGAACTTCAGATTAAGAGAAAATTGTAAAATAAAAGCAGATAAGATTAGTAGCAAGCCCACATATGGTTTTTGGTTTTGGTTTTCATGTATTGGTCCAATTTTGGTATGTTTTTTAAAATTTTTTAAAGTTTTTTATTTTAATTCCAGTTAACATACAGTGTTATATTCATTTCAGGTATACAATATAGTAATTTAACATTTCCATATATCACCCTGTGCTCATCACAAGTGTACTCCTTAATCCCCATCACCAATTTCACCCATCCCCCACCCAGCTCCCCTCTGATAACTATCAGTTTGTTGTTTTTTATAGTTAAGAATCTGTTCTTTCTGGGGCACCCGGGTGGCTCAGTAGGTTAAGTGTCTGCCTTTGGCTCAGGTCATGATCCCGGGGTCCTGGGATGGAGCCCCACGTCAGGTTCTCTGCTCGGCAGGGAGCCTATTTCTCCCTCTTCCTCTGCCTGACACTCCCCCTGCTTGTTCTCTCTCCCTCTCTCTCTGTGTCAAATAAATAAATTTAAAAATCTTTAAAAAAAAAAAAAAGAATCTGTTTCTTGGTTTGCCTCTCTCTCTTTTTTTCCCCCTTGCTTGTTTGTTTTGTTTTTTAAATTCCACATATGCATGAAATCATATAGTATTTGTCTTTCTCTGACCGACTTATTTCATTCAGGTTAATAACTTGCTAGCTCTATCCACATTGTTACAAATGGCAAGATTTCATTCTTTTTTATGGCTGTGTGATATTCCAACGATAAATATGTTGTATCACTACATCTTCTTTATCTATTCATGAATAGATGGACACTTGGGTTGTTTCCATTATTTAGCTATTGCAGATAATGCTGCTATAAACATTGGGTTGCATATATCCCTTATTAGTGTTTTTGTATCCTTTGGGTAAATACCTAGTAGGGTGATTGCTGAATTGTAGAGTAGTTCTATTTTTAACTTTCTGAGGAATCTCCATACTGTTTTCCAGAGTAGCTGCCCCAGTTTGCCTTCCCACCAACAGTGCAAGAGGGTTCCCCTTTCTCCACATCCTTGCCAACACCTGTTATTTCTTGTGTTGTTGATTTTAGCCATTCTGACAGGTATGAGGTGGTATCTCATTGTAGTTTTAATTTGTATTTCCCTGATGATGAGTGATGTTGAGTATCTTTTTCATGTGTTTGTTGGCTATCTGTGTATCTTATTTGGAAAAATGTCTATCCATGTGTTCTGCCTATTTTTTTTTTTAAGATTTATTATTTATTTATTTGGGAGAGAGAAAGAGAGAGACAGCACACATGGGAGAGCACATAAGTAGGGGAAGGGGCAGGCGGGAGGGAGAGAGAGAATCTTCAGACTTCCTGCTGAGCACAGAGCCCGATGTGGTGCTCAATTTCATGACACAACAGATCATGACCTGAGCCAAAACCAAGAGTCATATGTTCAACTGGCTGAGCCACCCAGGCACCCCTTTTCTGCCTATTTTTTAATTGGATTATTTGTTTTTTGGGTGTTGAGTTTTGTTGTTTTTTTAAAGAGATAGAACTTTATCAAACACACTGCAGGGCAGCAGAGGGCAGGACGGCAAAGTAGAGACTGTCTGTGACGAGGCAGTGGTGAGGGGCCATAGTTACAGGGAGGAGTGAGGGAGTACGGAGACATACGGAATTCTCCCTTTTTTGTTAATCTTAGGAAGTGTGCCTGGTTGCAATTGGTCAGTTAGGGCCTATGGCTATTTCAAGGTGGGTTGCTTAGCGAGCCTGTTTGCATTCAGCTCAGTGGTTGCTGTGGTCCCTTTTGTCTGGGGTGTTGAGTTTTATAAATTCTTTGTATATTTTGGATACTAACCCTTTATCAGGTATGTCATTTGCAAATATCTTCTCCCATTCCGTAGGTTGCCTTTTAGTTTTGTTGATTGTTTCCTTCACTGTGCAGAAGCTTTTCATTTTGATGAAGTCCCAATAGTTTATTTTTGCCTTTGTTTCCCTTGCCTCGGGAGACAGTTATGGTGGATATCAAAGAGGTTATTGCCTGTGTTTTCTTCTAGGATTTTTATGGCTTTCAGGTCTCACATTTAGGTCTTTATTTTTGTGTTTAGTGTAAGAAAGTGGTCTAGTTTCTTTCTTTTGCATGTTGCTGTCCAGTTTTTCCCTCACCATTTGTTCAAGAGACTGTTTTTTACCCACTGGATATTCTTTCCTGCTTTGTCAAAGATTAACTGACCATACAGTTGTGGGTTCACTTATAGGTTTTCTATTCTGTTCTACTAATCTATATGTTTATTTTCGTGCCAGTATCATGCTGTTTTGATCAATACAGCTTTGTATTATAACTTGAGGTCTGGAATTGTGATGTCTCCTTACTTTTCTTTCTCAAGATTGCTTTGGCTATTTGGGGTCTTTTGTGGTTCCATACAAATTTTGGGATTGTTGATTCTAGTTCTGTGAAAAATGTTGTTGGTATTTTGATATAGATTGCATTAAATGTCTAGATTGTTTTGGATAAGTATAGACATTTTAACAATATTTCTTCTTCAAATCCACAAGCATGGAATGCCTTTCCATTTCTTTATGTCATCTTCAATTTCTTTCACCAGTGTTTTAGAGTTTTCAGAGTACAGGTCTTTCACCCCTTTCATTAGGTTTAGTCCTCGGTATCTTAGTGATATTCCTAGGTATTATCCTAGGTATCCTAGGTAAACTTACTGTTTTTGGCGCCATTGTAAACGGGATTGATTCCTTAATTTCTCTTTCTGCTGCTTTATTATTGGTGTATAGAAATGCAACAGATTTCTGTAAGTTTATTTTCTATCCTGCAACTTTACTGAATTCATGTATCAGTTCTAGCAGTTTTTTGGTGGAGTCTTTTGTGTTTTCTATATAGACTATCATGTCATCTGCAAATAGTGTAAGTTTTACTTCTAATGAAACCATGTATATTTTAATTTCCTGCTTCAAGACCCTTCTCTAAGTTTTAATGGCTGCCAAAAATTCCTTTAATATGGATAGAAAATTTTTTTTATTTTACAATAATAGGTGAAAGGCTTAATGTACAAGTATAAATTTTTTCACACTAAAGTTTAATGTTAGTTAAACCTTTCCTATGAAGAAGGTTTAATAGTGGATATGATAGTGGAGACCCACAGAAAGAAGTATAAAAGTATGGAAAGGGAGTTTAAGAAGTTGGAGACAAATTTCAGTTTTCATAATGAAATTACTTTTTGTACTTTAGCCTAGATAGCTAATTTACATGTGACTATTTTTTCCAACTAAAATCATTTTTCAAGGCCTGAGAAAATAACCAAAGCAGTTTCCCCTATTTTATTTTCATTGTTATATGCTCTTAGGTATTGCCTATTGGAAGATTAGAACTGATGGAAACAAAGTAGACTTTTCTTTAGAACCTGTTTACCTTTGGGGGGCTGAAAATCTTTCATTGTATTATTAACTTTAAACACTATCATTTTAACATCTTCTATATCCCTCCTCAAGCCAGTTTGCTAAAAACTCATGTTACATATTGATATTGGTCAATTAAGTTTGAAATATGCTCATAACCAGGGTTCTTTGGACCACCTTTTCTCAGGATCTTTACTATGTTAAAGTACATTGTGAATCTCCAAGAAGGATAGTGTATCCAGCGATTTTTGAACTCATGGTATCTTTTTATTTTCTTCCAGATCACCCATTTATACCTCATATGATACAGGTATTTCTCAGAAAACAAATATATATATATAGTAAAAAGGAAACTGTGCTGTTATCATTTGTTCAGGGTCAGTTTTTCAGTCCTTATCTGGACCAGTTAATTTTGCTTTTCCTCAATACTTGAGCTTTAGTCTAACTCCTTTTCACCTTTCTACCAGGTTCACAAGTGAGATTAAAGATGATGGTGCCAACACCATTAGTCCAAACTTATACTGGTATTGGATAAGACGGTCTACAGCATAAATCCATCTCAATATAGGTTAATAACAGTGCCTTTTACATCCAAAAAACTTTCACCACACAAGAGAAAGGTTAAACTTTCTCCCAAATTTCTCCTTCCACAATTCTTTTCTCTACTCAGAATCTACTAAAGAATTTAGAGTGGGAGATATAGCGCGATATCTGATTCTGTTGATCCAACCAAATTCCTTCTTTTCAGAATTGAATAAAGAATAACAAAACAACTAAAAGTGAAATTAGAGTGTTGATTCCAATTACCAAATAATCTTTAATTTCAAACTTTCCCATTCTTATTGTATTGGTATTCATGTCGTTTTGCTTCTTGCTCATTTCTTTAAAAGTCAGTATTTTTATTTTTTAAAATATTGTCTTATTGTATTAGATCGATATTAATATTATTGTCATATCATCAAGATTACATCTTTTATTATTTATAAGTGAACATGTTATTCAGATTTGAAAAAATGTATGTGTTCAAAAGTATGCAATTATAATGATCAAGCATTTATGAAATTAAAAGTTAGAAGATCAAAGAATTTTAGAAAGAGGAACCCAGAATATCCACACTATACAAGAGAAATGGATTCTTATGAAGCTTAGGATTTAAAGGTGTGTGTGTGTGTGTGTGTGTGTGTGTGTGTGTGTGTGAGTGTGTGCGTATGTGTGTGTATCTGAAGGATTCAATATGACCAAAGGAAAAAAAAAATGCTGATTGCTTCCTAAAGGGCTTAAAAGACACCATACTGTGTACCTGTTCTTATAGCTGTATATGTAACTATAAACAGAATCAATAAAAGGAAGATTTATGAGATGAATTGTAACTTAGTATAAGTAAGACTAAAGACTGAACCTAGATTCTCTGATGCCCCGTGGAGTGCTCAAGAAGAATGTCATAACGTTCTCCTAATCCTAGTTTTTATATCTTTAATGTTAAATTTTTAGTTCTTTCAAATTGGTCAGCTATGCTAATTGTGCTATTAACATCATCATAAAAAAATCCTAATGTCCGCAGGTTTATACCAATAAAGACCTCATGCAATTCATTCCTTCTATTTTTCCAGCTTTATGTGAGGCAACTCAGTTAAGCTTGCAATCCTCTTATTTCTAATTGTTCTGTATCCAAGACGTCCTCTGAAACAATGACTCATTGTTCACTGTACTATTTTTCCAAGGTGTGCAGATTTTACCTTGAGTCCTTAATTCACCTTAGAACCATTTCATTTATATTGAAATGGGACTACATATTATATAAATAATAACTTCCACACACTTCATCACTGACAAGCTACTTTAAGGAAGATGGAAAGGACCCAGAATGAAATGCACCCTTTCTGCTTTTATTTCCTTATAATCTCCTTTCGCTTTCTGTGTTCACTTCTCCACTGAGAGATGGTTGAAGCAGTCCAGTTTTCAGCACTATCACCATGGCTCTGTGTTAAGTTTGAGCAATGATTTTCCAAGAGGGCCTGACTTTGAAACATCAATGTGTAGTCTACTGAATGGAAGAGGATAATTGGAATGAGGCTCTCAAAGAAACAACTGGACTAATTACAGGGCATTAGACAACAAGGGCCACTCACCAATATTGTGTACTTTTACTACCAGCTCAACAGATTTTGGTTCAAGTGTGCTGAGGTATCTTATCTGATAGAAATTTTCTTCCTATGTATATAAAACACCGAGCTTGCATTTTGGCTAGTGCGTGAAGTCTTGTGGGACTTCTCTAAGTCTTTCAACACATGCAAAGTGAAGAATTAAAGATATGAAAGCCAGGCCAACAGACATCTTAGTGGTTCAGGCTCAAATTCTTTCTCCACATCCATATATGGACCAAAATCAAGTGCAGGGTTCAGTTGAATGTTTTAATTTCCAATGAAGTTAGCATGGCGTACTTTGCTTGGAATTAAAAGAAATGCCTAAAGCCTTCCAGGACCCCAAGAAACCCAGAAAGTCACAAATGAGGGTGTGTAATGATCAGAATGATTGGCATTTGGATTAATAAGAACTTAGATATGACTAAGTTCAAGTTTATCCAAAACATTGAAAACCGTTTCCTACCCTAAGTTATCAAAGGGAAAAAAATAGTGGGAGTGAGAAGACTCAAAGGACATTTGGACAAAAGTGACTATAAATGGAATGATACCAACCTCTGGTAATTATACACAGCTGCGAAGTTTTTAGAAATTTTGATTTGTATCTCATGGGCTTTTTAGCTTTGACACTTGCACCCTGTTGTGTAAAAGCATCCTTTTTCTCCTCCCCCATATATTTTGCAATACGTGGTATAACTATTTATCTTCCTCAAGTTTGGTAAGGAATAGGGCTATAAACCCAGGAACAATTCAATTGTTCAATTACAAAGGAAATGGTCTTTTACCTTACTAGTGTAGTTAGGGAAAAAAAGGTTCTTCAGTTACAAAATAACTCCTCCCTAGAAATACTTTAAATAAGATTCCTACTATATGCTACAAAGGTGTGGTGGAACTGAAATTGCTGGTGTTACCACACAGCTGATCATACACAGAGCTCTCCAATGCTCCTGTTTGTTTGGGACCTCAAAAATCTTCTGCGCCATCTAATGGAAACAATGCAAACTGCAGCTTGCTTTGGTGGTCAATAGTCTCAAATTCTTCAGCACAGATCAATACAGAGTAGATGAAAGCTATAGAAATGTAATAGATCAAATACCAGCCGCTAAATGTAATGGCTTGAGGGAATTGGCCCTCAGTTTTATAGTGTACACAATTCAAACATGCCCAGGGTAGTATGATTTCAACATGCAAATGAATTAAAATATAATGTATCCATTCATAACAGCAGACAATGGAGTTAACTCACAAGATTTGCCAAACCAAGATTCAGAATATTCCAGGTTTTATTTTTTTAACTAAAGTATTCATTTGCAAGTTAGTGCTGTATTTCTTTTTCACATCTATGCTACAAGCACAATGTCATTTAATTTTCAAGGTGTTTATCACTTTCAAAAACCGTGAATTTCATGAATGTCATGTCAGAGTCTACACCTAGAATTGTAAACTCAAATGCAAACAGAGATAAGGAAGTAATTTAAATTAAAAGTGAAGACAGTGACGAGGGTATGGTGCAGTTAAGTAGGGGGTCTTGGCAAAGTGAAATCACACTCCCTGTCTGAAGGGAATGAGTGCTACTCACCAACAGGTGATTGTTACCAGCGACAATGTCCAATAGAAGTCAGAAATCTGTGCCCTTATGTAGATTTCCTTAGTTTTTAAACACTTGTTCACACCAAATGCATCTGTGGTCCAGATATGCCCTAGACCTAAGACCCACCATTTGTGGTTGCTGGTTTACCATAATCCAAGGCAACATAATGAGAATATAGTTATAAGTCCCAGTTCCTGGAATCATTTGGGATACAAATCCTTTGAGAAATAAGTGCTCTTATACTTTAATTAATATGCATAGATTTATCTTAGCTCTACACAGTAATGAGGAGTATCAAATCACACATACTGTACAATCCTTCTATTATTCTTGGCCAAGTAGTTCTAAGTCTAAAATGCACTGCATCCATAGCCAGACTGTCGCCTGTACAGCCCTGGGATAAAAGGCAGCTGTCCAATTTTGTCAAACCACAGTTTCTATTACTCCCAGCCCTTGAGTTGGAGACAAGCACACACAAATGAATGAAAAGTGGATTTCAGCATTTGGAAGGTGTTTTAATGTAATTATCAATACACTTTTATATTCTTGGGCAAATAATGAAAAGAAAGTGACTATCAATTAACTAAAATTCAAACATGTAGAAAATATAAAGAATGATGAAAGATATGAGGTGTCGAATATGAATGAACCCAACCAAAGACATGTTTTCCCCCTAAAAATGTTTTAGATTTGAGGGGTTTTTTTCTCAATCCTTTCCCTCTTCTTTCCAGACTGTTGCTTACTACCTCACAATTTTGAATTATATCTGAAGACATAGACCCTTTAAATAGAATGTGTGTTTCTCTTCCTCATAGACTCATAGGGCCTGGAGGGGCTTCTTTCGCCAGCCTTGGGACTGGTGAATGCTCAATGCACACACTTTCTAAAGTCCCTTTGATAGTGCATTAGCAGCATATATATCAAAATGTCCAATCTTAATAGCCAGTATTGACCTGCCTCTTCATTGGCCGATTCTTCTGTCCCAGAACTGGATCCTGAGTTCAGAAAACACTCATAGTACAATGCACATTAAGTACTTAGCACAGCACTGAGCATATACGAATGTAGGTAATCATTATTCTCACTCAAGGACTGCCAGAAGAGCTACTCCTTTTTACTTTATAAGAAGCAGGTAAAGGATTCTATGGTGACAAAGAAGCAAGCAAGTGTTGAGTCTCCTTCCTGTGTGCTCCCTTTTGCACAGTGTGCTTGGTGTTTTGCCGGGTGGTGGGGAGGGAGTACTTCCTCAGCAGTGAAGAAGGAAGAAATGATGGTGATGAGGTAATTCCAGCTGAAGGGACCGGTCTGACGATTACTATTATCATTATTAAAATATTTCCCAAAAAATCACATTCATTTCTTGTCCATCACATTTCAAGTTTCTTAAAGGCAAGAACCATGTCTCTTTTCCTTTGCAATCGTCTACCTTAACATCCAGGTATACACATAATAGGTTTTCAAAAAATGAGTGACAGATGAAAACATGAGAAGGGTATCACTTATTTTTGTTTCGTTATAAATATTGTCCTTGAGATCTCAGACGGTTAACAACTTAATTGCAAACAGCAGTTTATATGTTGTACATTGATATTAATCTTCCTTTATGGAGGTTAGGGTTCACTGATAGCAATGCATTACAATCGTAATAAGGTATAGAAATAAATGAGTTAATATTTCCCAAATAAAATAATTTTTATGCTTGTCTTGTGCTGACCATTCTTTGAGATTTAGTATTGCTTACTTGGTAGCGTATTGAATTAGTGGCCAAGAAGCTAAGATAAAGTTAAATCATTAACTTTCTTCTTTAACACTTAAATGAGAAATTTGGGTAGATCTTAAAGCAAAATTAATTATATTCAGAAATGGGTATATTCAAGGTACAAGCAACTGAGGATTCTCTAAATGGTCCATGACTGGTACATTGTACACTCCAGTCCTTTAATCTTATCTGACTTTTCACTTTTGCTATCTCAAATGAGACCTAGCACACCAGATGTTTTTTAAACTATGACCCAGTAATGCTGATGAAATATTTATGGATATTGAAATATTCTATGAATTCTATGAAATATTTTTGCCGTTCTGGGCTCTTGGATCTACTCACCCTGAATTCAGGTTCTGCTTTTAGCTTTTCCCAGTGTTGTTATTAAGTTTCTCAACATTTGAATCTCAAATACTCATTTTCTCCATACAAGCCTATCCCATTATATCCTAAATGTCCCCAGTTCTTTTTTTTTTTTTTTTTTTTTTAATGTTCCCAGTTCTTTAAGGCACCATCTAATCTCATCCCAAGCACCTTCAGCCCTGTGAGAACCCAGCTACTATTCCTGGCCTAAGAAACAGTCACACAAAAGAGCTTTTCTGTTCCACCCTGTTAATAGAATGAAAAAAAAAACGAGGCTTGAAAAACTGTCATCTTGTTTTGTGCAAGGAACCCTAGGCTGTTCAATGTTGGGAATTCAGCAAATTTTAGATTTATAAAATCCATTCACTCTAATACATTTTAAATGCCAAAATATTATGGGAAGATTTTTCCCAAGAGTTAGTGATCTGGTTTGAAGGCATAAGTGGCAGAGGTTGCTGGGAAGAGAACTAGAAAAGGCCATTTATCTCAGCTGAATCATGAACACTAGGGATTGGCTGAGAACATTCGAGCAGAATGAAGCAATTCCTATGGAATGAGCCTTGGCCAGGAAAGCACAGTGGTGTTGGACAGAGGAAATGCAATATCTATGGCTTCAGCTTTGTTGGAGCAAAATCTTAATTAACCTGATTATCTCCCTTTGGCTTTCACTGTCATTTAGATTTGCAAGGAAAGGGGTTATAATATATGAGTACCTGAAAACCATTACTTTCCTCTTCAGGGTTTGACAGCATCTTCTTTTGCACAGAGGATTAAATAATAATTCACATTTATTCTCATATTAACACTGTAAAATTATTTTCTCAGTTTTAAAAATAATATATGCTCATTATAAAAATTGGGAAATTTCGAAAGTATAAAGGAGATAATTATAATTCACAAACTAGATAAAACAATTGTTAAATTTTTGTTGTTTTCTTTTCAGTACTTTCTCCATGCATCTTTTCACTATTTATGATCATGCCATCCTGCCTTTTGTTATTTAAAAATTCATTTAAATTTTTCTCTGATTCATTTAAAAATGCTTTTTGAGCATATTTTGAATATATTTATGTCTTTAGGATTTTGCTTATATAAATAGACTGTAATTTACTTCACCATCCTCCTTTATTACCCACTGTGGTTGTGTTTGTTTGCAGTTACTGCTTTATTTTCTCTTCCTTATATAAATGAAGCATAACTTTTAAGCTAAAGGTAGATTCTCCCATTCCATGAGGTCATTAACTTGGAATGAAAATGATGCAGGGGGAATTGGGACAACAAATTTTTGTCTGTCCATGATATAGTTCAAAGTTAGACAATGAACTGTTTAGCTATTAAATCAAATATCTGTTGTCAAGTCTAATGTCTGACAAATCACTTAGAAAATCATCTTTCTTTACATATTTTGCCAAGAGGAAGTTCGGGAATTGGAGAGGTTTATTATCCGAAGTTAACCCCGTATTTCATTTGCGAGGTCTATGTTAAATGTTGTGTAATGTCTTCATACAGAGTTTTGTTAGACCAGAACTCTGGTGCTCTTTATTTATGTGTATTTACATTTTTATTTTAAAATACTCTTAACAAATGATCCTTTTATATATACAATATAAATCCAATCCAATATTTATAAGGAAACAATAGGCATTTCTGTATTTTGTATTCAATATATTGTTCATATTGAATTCTCCATAGACAGTAATAAGCAAACAATATAAACCCATCAATATTAAATACAAAATCTTAATCACAAATGAGTTGTAATTGGATTCAATTGCAAATGGATTTTTTTCCCCCTCACAGCACAATTAAAATTTACTCACAGATTTTTTCATTAGAAAATAAAATCAGCTGCTTAGTTCTAAAAATGTACTGTGACAAGAGCAAGGACATTTTCTCTCTGCTGGTTTTGTTTCTTGGAGGCTACAATACTCTGGCTTTCAGTACTCAGTGTCCATAACCTATTCTGCAGGGACAAGGACTCTTTTAAGGTAAAACAGAGCGTAAGACAACGTGAAGCAATAGCACCATAAACTACTTAGACCTCAGTTGTGCAGAAGCCCAAGGCATCTTTACTACAAATATATCCAGGTTCATATATGTTCAGATTAAATCAAAAGCACATTTCTGTGGAAGTTCATGCTAGCCTCAGTCCACTCTCCCAATGTGGATTTTGCCTTTGCCATGGACAGAAAAGTAACAAACCAATGTATATCCCTTCATTTCTACTCTCACAAAAGACCAAAAACAAATATAGAAAAATAAGACTTCAGAATTAAACTAGGATCCACTTCTCAAACAATCTGGTTGAAGCCAGAATGGAGGCACATGAAAAAGACTGAAGTTTGGCAAAAGTGAGACCAAAATTTCTCCACTTCTGGTAAGAAGAGGCCTCCTTTCCCTCTCTCTAGAGGTTTTGTCTAGACACTGATAAATGTTGTCCTGGGTGATTAACTGGTTAGAAATATTTCTGGGAGACACTCTGCCAGATTTGGGGCAACCAAGAAATTTGGCTAAGCTAAGCCATCCAAAATGTGGCTATCATTTTTATTCAAAACACACAGTTACACATACATCTTTAAACTAGAAGTTTATTAATTCACCTTTTTTGCAGTTATGTCTTTCCATTTTGTCCTTTAGCTTCTGTCATTATGTCCTTCTCAATAGAATCCAGATACTGAGACGAGATGAACTCTTGAGCTCTGTAAATGTTACATAAACTTCCATAGATTATGAGTGTCAGAGACACCAAAGACAAAGTACCTGTGTGTGTGTGTGTGTGTGTGTGTGCATATGTACAGACTCATGTGTAGATCTCTGATCCCTTTTTAAGCAAGTATGAAAATGACAAAAGAACAACTATGTCACTGTTTTGACATTCTTTTTTCTTCCCTTTTAACTGTAAGTCTGCATGCATTCCACCAATTTTTTTAATGAAAAAGGCAAGATTCTAATAATAAATATGAAATGAGATGAAGATCAGCTCTGAAATACAAGTATTATAAAGGTGAGCTGTCAGGGCTCTAGGCCGATCTTTTGATCTGCTTTAAAAATATTATCCTCAAATAAAAAATAATTTTCTTAGGTTTTAAAATAGTATTATGATATTTAAGGAGAATATTGGGTTCTTTAGTGCTATGTTTGAGGCAAAGTTCTCAAAAGCTTTAGAAGAAACTAGTGGATATCTTACTGAACTCTGAAAAGAGGAAATAGTCTAAGCTTTAAAAGAGAAAAGATAAGTTTTCATCTTTTCCCAAAGATTATATTCCCTGTTGTAAATGAGAACAGATTTGATTTCTGAGTATAATACTCCTTTCCTCCCCATTCCCTTCTTTCCCCCTAGCCTTTCTTAGGTCTGCTTTCCAACTGAACCCATTAGTGAAGGAAAGGTCAAAGATTGGAGTAGCCTAGAAAAAAAAAATAGGTGGAACATCATTTGTTCTCAAGACTCAGCTGTAAGTCTTAAAACCCCTGTGCCTGGTTACCAGCAAAAATCCATTCCAGCTGCAGAGAAATCTGTCATGTCACGTCAGTAAGAGCTCAGTTTCTTTCAGGCCAGGTGAGAATGCATCTAATTAAGTAATTTATGGTAATTGTAGACTTCAGAATGCAAAGTGAAAGGTTGATGTTATGCTTAGTGGTCAAGCCATGTGGCTGCCTATAGCTGGAGAAATCTACTGTTGGGTCTTAAATACATCAACAACTCATTTGCACATAGAACTTTCATGGGTTTATCATCTCTAGAGAAAGCATTCAGGGATTTTATTTTTTCAAATGAAGGATGAATTTATACAGATTCAGTCCACTTTTGATTCGTTCCCCTTGACTGGTGACTATTGGTATGTCATTTATGATGACTGTTAAGAGACCCAGAAGCAGTTTGTTGCTATGGAATTCAAGGGTGTGACATGACTGGTTTATATGATGAATATATGATACTCTTGGTAAAGACATAATCTGCCATATAGACATAGAGGAGATCTAGTTAGGGCTAACAAAGTGGATAGACAAGAGGAGATTCTGGCTAGCTTCTGAACCATAGGTAAGAAGAAGGACTCTCACACTGCTTTGGTAGTGATTGCAGAGGCTGACCAGAACATTTGGGTGCTGATGTCAATGATATTTGATATAGATCTGTATGGGAATATGGAAAGTGACATGACTCAATTTCAAAGATGGGACATATCTAATAACTTTCTTTGTCTCTTGGTCCAACCAAAAAGATAAATGTTATAATAAAATCATTGCTGGGGAAAAAAACAAACCCAAAGGAGAACCAATAAAAAATAGTTTAATTTAATCCCAATCTAAATTGTGTTGACCTTCCTCTTTGCCATTGTTTCTTATGATCAGAAGATGCTACCTATTGAAAAGGACATTAGATAATGTGCTGGAATAACTCCTTGGTGAATACATCTATTAAAACTTATCCTCTAAACTCATCTGCCACATGGTATCTGTTGCTGCACTGGCAATAAATCCTCAGGGATAGAGGATGAAAAACTCAGGGGGATCTGGCAAAGTCTGGAAATAGAAATAGACCATCTGCCTCATGGAGAAATTGACAAGAGACTCAGAACAGATGCAGGCACCCCTTCACCATGAGGCAGATGGATAAAGAGAGCAAATAGAACCCAAAGCTGATTCTGGGAGACAAATAAGTAAAAGGCATGGGAGAAGGCTGGTTCTGAAGGATGAAGTACAAATTTATCAGTCTGAACTTGAAGCCTTTCATAGTATGGCTCCACTCTGGTTTTCTACACCTATCCTTTACTACTCTTCCTAAACACATCTTTCCAGCCAGAAATACTAATTTGGCATCATCCAGACATGACTTTTACATTCATGACACTCCTGCCTCCTTTTTGGCAATGCATATTTTACCCACACTTTAAGGCTCTTTTCTCTGCAAAATCTTCCCTAACACAATTCATAATGATCTCTTTCCTTCATAAATGTTCAGCATGTATTGTTTGTGCTTCCCATTTTATAATGACATGGTATTGTGCTTTGGGTAAAAATTCAAATTTTTTTTCACAGCTGAGCTACAAGATTTTATCTAACTGAACCCTATTTCTCTAATTTATCCTGTGTAAATCTCTGCATGGCCATGCACCAGCTACATTTGGCTTCTTAGAGGTTTTGAACACATTATGTTGCTTTCTATCTCAAAACTTTGGCACAGGACTCTACTCACTTGAGTATCAGAAAGAGAAAAGACCACTGGGGTATTAAGGTGAAGGAAGCAGAGAGAAGTTAGGGAGGGCTGCTTCTCAGGCTGAGAGCAAATGTGACTGAGGGATAAGCGAAATGTGGGAGGAACACCTTCGGGGACAAGTAAGCAAAGGACATGGTGGAGAGCCCAGAATTTCCAAAAGCTAAAGAGAGAGCAGTCAGTGGAGATTCTGCCAGTTGATAATTGAATTGCTTGATCTTAAAGGCCAGGCATAATGTTGGAAGAGAAACAGCTGGGAGCAACAGAGGAGAGAGGGAAAAGGAACCATATTGATAGTGATGAACCTGGCATATTTTGTTTCCTGATATCAGGGTCAGGCTGGGCAAGTTTTCTTCAGCCTTCATCTTCCAGACTTATTTTATTCTATAGCTGAGGAATGTACCAAATATGAATATGAAAACAATAATATCTAAGAAAAGTTTTTGAAAGGCAGAATTAAAACCAGGGGGTTTTATGTATTTTATTCAGAGACCCAACATCACTCAGTAGATGCTCAATTAGAAACAAGATTAGCATGCACAAATTTGTGAGACCCTTAGCTCCTCTCATTTTAAAATTCTTTTTCTATCATTAAACATTTTTATACAAGTATCTTCTACAATATATCGTGTGTGTGTGTGTGTGTGTGTGTGTGTGTGCACGCCATGGGCATATTTGGTTTTCAAATAATATTTACTGATTTTCTATTTGTCACTAGTTCTCACCAGCCTGTAGATGGGAGTGAAATTGCAAATGACATTTATACCACCCGGTATATCCGGAAATGCCATTTCGGTATCTTAACATGTTTCTATTGTTTCTGTAAGACCTTGGTTCCCTCCACCTTTCCCCCAACCCCTTATATTTTGGTGGTTCTGGCAGTGCTTCCCATGTTTCCATGTAAGGACACTCTGCTGGCCACAGCCACTCTCTTGTCCAGTGTGGGCTGTACCTCTCTGGCCCCTGTTGTCATGTTCTCCAAAGTTCTGTGGCTGTTCCTCATACAAATAACCAGAAAAAATGTACAGATAACCTGGAGAAAAAGAAAACTAAGGTGCCCACTACTCAGCTACATAATTTCAATTTCATCTCAGTTCATACCCTTGCAATATATGTGTACCAGTAGACTTCAAAGAAGTGGGAACATTGAATAGGGGATGACATTTCCTTGGAATATACAAGATTAAGAGTTGTTTGTAGAATGCCACAGAAGTATGTCCACCATGTTTGCAGCTCAATTTCAAGCATTTCTAGAAGGACAAAGCTCTCTTTCAGACTCCATTAATAGAGCATGTGTTCCAGGAAATTGTGTGTAAATCCCAAGGCAGCAGAATTATGGATCTATCCCATCTCTTTACTAGACAACCATTACTTTGCAAAAATTATACCACATGTTAATAGCTTCTTAAAGCATGAACAAAATAACTGTAGTAGGAATTTAAGCATAGTCTCTGACTCTATTATTTCTAATCAAGTGATCTAAAAGATTAAGAACATTTCTATCATCTCTGTCAATGAAAAGAGAAAGAGCTTGATTATGTGCCACACTCTTGCATCATCTTGATTCCCCAGAATGGACTAAATCAATTGAAAGATAAACTCACTGTAGTCAGGCATATGCTGACATGTTGGCCCCTTCACAAAAGCTCATGGACAGATTTCCTCTAGACCCAAACAAACTATGTAAAGAGTCTGTTTTGATTCTTGTTAGCTTTGCACTCTCTCAGCAAGCTGCTAAGAAAATTCAAATATGGCTACTCTTTTGGAAAGGAATGGCATTCCAGAATCTTTCAGGTTTTTTTTTTTTTTTAATATAAGACGAAGTTATTTTTACAGAACAGTGCTACTCTACAAAGCATTCTTAGGATGGCATACAGTTCTGACAGTTCAGTTAATTCAGAATTTAAGCTCAATGTGTGGTTTGAAAGGCTTAAACTAATGAGCATTTTATGTACAAATTGACCCTCTATGTCATGATAGCATTGACTCACTCTCTATATCTGAGGAGCTACGGCTTGTAACCAAAAATGTGGTCCATGTGGCTTAACTGCCACACTATTCTCAACACATAAAATTCTCCCTGGTGATTAAGATTTAGAATTACACAGTTAGTACATATTTGTTAAATGAAAGGATAAACAAAATGTGTGTATATGTGTGTGAGTGCGCGTGTGTGTGTTAGAAAATTAAAGGACTAATTTAATAATGCCAAGCCTCTCATTGCTCATATGAAAGCATGTTTATATGTTCCAGCTTTGGTAGAAGGAACTGCTGATAAAACTACGCATGACTACTTTGTGAAGGACTGTTTATTTTATCTCATTAATTCTTACAACTCTGAGGTAAGTGTTAGCTTCCCCATCAGTAAAATCAGGATAATAAGACTTATTTTAAATGAATTTTTAAGAATACCCGGTTGGTAAATAGCAGAACAAAGGCTCGAAATGAATTTTCTAATTTAAGGTTTTTTTTTCCCTGAAATTCCATAATGTTTTCTAGATAAGGACACTGAGTTTAAGAAAAGTGGAAAATTATGTACTTCTGGGTCCCAGTATAAGGGTTTAGCAGTATATTCTGCTCTGATTTAGGCAAAGCATTGGCTGTAAATACTCCCCATAATGAGCCCTTAAAACAGAACATCGCCTTTGAGAGAAGGCTTTGTGCTGGCACAATGATATAAGAAATCAAGGTCTGGATTATGTCTGGACACACTTCACATTATAAGTTGTGAAATAATTCAAGTATCGTTCTGAAGTGTACAGAAATATCATTCATTCTTACTGTGGGGACCTTTCACTTACCAAAGTTGTTTGAGTGATAATTTTCTACTCTAAAATAGCAGGAAAAAAGAAATCCTGCAGTCTTAGTGCTTACCTGTTTAGAAAGATCCCAGCTTTGGAACAAATTAATAAAGCTTACACATCTTCCTATTTTTCCCATGATAATCTCAACATAAAAAAAGAAGGCAATAGCTGAGAAACTCCAGTTGTGGAAGCTGCGTAATTCTGAGGACTATACATTCTTTTAATATTAAGAGCAAATAAATCAATGGAAAAGAGTAGTGTTTTCTCAAAACCATAAGATATAGAAAATTTCCTTGAGGTCAACCAGTAAAACAATTATAGATCATTTGAGTCCTGAGTACTGGAGGTTAACGTCTCCAGTAGGCAATGTGCCCTTGATGATCATTCTGGAAGATGTTATGGTTTAATATTTTGAATTCTTTTGGAATGAAAGAATCTATTTCTCCAAGAGACTTTTTAATCATACAGATGACTCTCATTATCATCTTCTAATTATACTCATTAGTGGAGGTAGGAGATTGAAAGAACAGAATAGATAACCCAAGGCTGTGTGTAATTTAGATATAACTTATCCTTGGCATCAGAATCTAAATTAATACTTACGATTTGAATCATGGAATTTATAATATTTCAAGCAAAATCGTAATGCTTTACAAGGAAGACAATCCATAAGAATTGGTAATTTTCACATTATGGCACACTACCCAAAACTGCTTGGAAATCAACTATCCAAAAAAAAAAATCTTTCTTCATCCCTTCTTACATCAGTTCAACAAAGTTGTTCTAGATGTATATGCTATCATCTGTCCCACATACTGAGCCAATTTTATGACCATAACAACCTTTAAATTTAAGATAGAAAATATTAGCCCATGATCAAAACACCTTGATTCGATCCAGCTCTGTTTTCCTCTTCACCGCCCTGTATAGTCTTGCTTCACAGGCTAGATTTGAGACTAAACATTTTTACCCAATATTACCTACCTGAAACTCTCCTTTCTAGAGAATAAGTCTGTCATCCTCACTCTCTTTACCTTCACTAGGCTAACTCCTAATCATCCTATAGATCTCAACATGGATATACCTCTCCCAGAAAGCCTTTCCGGATATTTCAATGCAGGGTTAGGGGCACCTCTTAAGGTTTCACATGATTGCCTCTTTACTGGATTTAACTCCTATTAGATTATCATGTCACTTAAGGACAGAGACCAAATCATGTTTATCCTTATGGCTGGAATAGCTACCATGGTGCCTAAAGATGCTTAACAAATATTTGTTAAAGAAAATATAAAGAAATAATGAATGCACATACTATTTCTAAGTCAAATAGAACAGTCAGCAATCGAAACCTCCAAGGGGAAAACGTTCCTCTGGAATCCTAACCCAGTCAAATAATTTCAACTAGGGAAAAGAGAACAGAGAAGACAAAAGATAATCTGGCTCCATTGTTAGAAGGACACTTTTACTTCTTCAATGATTGCTCTCTGCGATGTCAATCCCAACTGCCTGGGATGTGGAACATTTTCTGGTTTTATACTGGCCTTTGAGATACATATTATTATACTATTGATCTTTTCCTTAATATTCATGGGTTGTATCCCAGGAGTCTAGAAGATAACTTTGCAGTGTTCTAGAGTTTCAAAGCAAACTGTAGATGTGATTACTTGGGATGTTGGACTATGGACAATTTTCTAAATAATTTTTTTCATGAATAAAGTCAATCTTTTGTCTGCTAGACAATTAGAGAAAATTAAAGACTCAAGCAAAATCTCAATCTTCACCTGAGGGTTCATTAATCTAGGTTCCTTGAATTCTATCCCTCCCCCCTCAGAAGGGACATCATTTTTAATTTTGTTTTTAAAGCTTTATGTGCATGGAGATAGGACAAGGCAAACTGTATTGACATCTGAAAGTGGCACAGTATATCTCCACTCCCAAAAGGGAATTAAGGATTTGCCTGCTTGGATTCTTTCTCTCCTCTACTCTTTCAAGAGAGGTCTTTTTCACCCTTATACTTAATCTTAGGATGCAGAATCAGACAACTATAATAAGAAAGACAATGCTGAACAGGTTAAAGGAAAAGAAGAAGTATTCTTACTAGTTAAGTCAGCTGTTGGGCTTCTCATTGTTATGTTATCTAGGTGAAGGGTTACTTCAAGAGGAGTATAGAAAGCTACAGAAAGTCTGAGCAGTGTGAGAAGGATGGGGATCTGGTGAGAGGCAGAGAAAGCTGGGGAGGCTGGGTGCCAGGAAGATCTTTGGAGAATTCGAGTGAGAGACTGTAGGTATGAGAGAGATGTTGGAGAAGAGAAAGTGTTGGAGGGGATTACAAAGGGTTACCTATCCATGTGCCTTTCTCTAGGGAGAATATCCATATCTTTTATCACATTTTCAAAATGGTCTAATGATCCAAAAGTGTTAAGAACTATTGATATATAATCGGTTACATTAAACTGATCTCAAAGAACTTTTTGTAGGAGCACAGCCTTTCCATAGAAACACTGCAATGCAAATGGAAAATTTTCAGGATACTGTTTATTTGTAGTATATAGTTATTGAAAAAGAAAAACTGTCTTGGATAGTATATGATTTGTGTGACTCAGTTGTATCATTCAGTCTTTGACCTTCCTTATAGTAGGGCATTAGGGCTACCTTCTAGTAGAAAGTAAGAATGTTGAGTAGCTACTATGTTGTAGGTCTAAAAGTGCATGTGTATGCACCCCAATGTTTATAGCAGCAATGTCCACAATAGCCAAATTGTGGAAGGAGCCAAGATGCCCTTCAACAGATGAATGGATAAAGAAGTTGTGGTCCATATATACAATGGACTATTACTCAGCCATCAGAAAGGATGAATACCCACGATTTGCATTTACATGGATGTAACTGGAGGGGATTATGCTAAGTGAAATAAGTCAAGCAGAGAAAGACAACTATCATATGGTTTCACTTATATGTGGAACATAAGGAATAGTATGGAAGACATTAGGAGAAGGAAGGGAAAAATGAAGGGGGGAAATCAGAGGGGGAGATGAACCATGAGAGACTATGGACTATGCGAAACAAACACAGGGTTTCAGAGGGAATGGGTTAGCCTGGTGATGGGTATTAAGGAGGGCACGTATTGCATGGAGCACTGGGTGTTACACACAAACAATGGATCATGGAACATTACATCAAAAACTAATCATGTGTTGTATGGTGACTAATATAACATAATAAAATAAAATAATTTAAAAAAATTAAAAAATAAATAAAAGTGCGTGTGTAATGAGAACACATTTATATTTATGTCTAAATGATGATGATGGCTATCAGCCCTCCCCTGCGTTACTAATAAGATTTCCAGTTATTTTTGGTAGTTTTTCCCTGAGAATTTTTTAAAACCTTTAAGGCTTTCAACCTACGTCTACAAAATGGCTCTCTATTTTCTCACTTGTCTTTTTCCACTTGCTGGCAAGTGGAAGTGGAGCTGTAGTCCTGAAGACTGAGCGGTAACACTGTTGATCTTTCTGATAGCCATGTGGAGATGCCAGAAACTTGGGCGGTCAAAACCTGTTAACCTTGGTTGTATCATCAAAGTCTTCTGCTCCTGGTAGGAGCCAAGGCTGCCTCTTCCTGACAGGTCTATGGAGTGCTAGTTCACTTGAGGTTATTTCCTGACATTGTAATACAAATTTTATGAGATTTTCCAACAGTTTGCTGTTTTTGTAATGTTTATACAAAGTAAGGGACTATTTTTTATTTCTGCCTTTTTTTATTGAGGAGTATTCCACAGCAACCCCGCCTGGAGTACATATGCTACACAACTTTTTAGTGACTGCTCTTCAGTTTGCTCTCTCCTCTCTTTCATTCATTGTTATGAGTTCTTTTAAAGTCACATGGTGGGCTCAAAACCTGTACCCTTCCACCTCCCTCATTCTGGGGCGCTATTTTTAATTCACCGGTTCCCATTCCTTCCCTTTTAAAGTTTGCTTCTTTTCAGGAGTTCATGACTTTTTTCCTGCAATCTAACCTCCATCAACAGCCACTTCATCAGACATGTATGTCTGCACATATATATCTCCATGGAGTCCTTTCTCCTTAGGAGGACTCTGAGTCTTCTATGTAAGTCAATAGTTGAAAATCAATACTCAGCAGGAAGAGCTAAGGATCAAGCTACAATGCAGACAGATGTTGGGAAGGGGGTAGTCTAATTCTACTAGCCAACAGTAATAGAGCCTCAGATTCTTGATTGAACAATTTTACAAAAAACAAAAAATCCACCTATGATATCATTTGTTTATTTGCCTTAATAAAAATATTAGATGTGTTTTATTTTTTGGCTTCTCAGTCTGTTTGACTAATTGTTTTTTTAATACTTTTATTATTTATATTTGGGGAATGAATCTTTCTTATAATTTTTATCTAAATTATTTGAAAATATGGTGTTAAATAGAATTTTCATTTTCTAATGATTTCAATCAAAGTCCAATTTTTTTTTTCTCTTTAAATAAATCATTTCTTTTTTCGGGATTATCTAAAAACCAAAACCAAAAATCTTTTTTTCCCTATAATATATAAGTCAAAGAGGGGGGAAAAGATGGATTTGCAAAACTTACAAAGTGACCTAATATCTAATATTTTAACAAACTAATACCTGAGACCTCTATATCAGAAAAGCTCTCTTAGTAGCATGCAAGTCTTAACCCATTTCATGCACTTCTATTGTGGGTTTCCTAAAGGGAGATTCATCTGGATATTTGAAATATGCAGAGATGATAGTAGGGACAATCCTGGAACTCAGAGAGACTGATGTTCAAAGATCCCACTAAGAAGCTGAAATCTTTAAAAATTTCATCGAAAGTAGTTTCACCTCTGGATTTCAGCTTTGCAGAAGAGTAAGAACTCCTGTAAGCTCTGGGCTTCCACTGTTTTGTAAAACAGAGAACTGTCTTGGTAGGTTATTCAGGAAGAATTTTTCTGAGAATAGTATCTATGAGTCAGCAGCATCTGGTCTTCTGTGGTAGTTCTAGGGGCTTCCATGTAGAGGGTTCTGAGATGGATGGGACCATCATATACTTCTACATAAACAACGTAGGGAAAACAGTGTGGGGGAAACACTTATGGGGCTGGTCATCTGCCTCTATTTATATCTGCCCCAGAATGTAAAAGATGTGGTTTTATGGGCGAAGATGAGTTCTGGAACTCACAGGTTCCTAGCCTCTCCATTGCTCTTTCTGGGCATGAGACTAGGCACTTAGGTCAGAAGGTGGGGAGAGTGAGGAGCCCCTTATAGTCCTGGGAGTTGTGAAGAGCAGATGATGCTTGTCTTCTGATCTTTCTCCTTCACCTTTTAAGCATCCTCTTACAGCCTTAGGCATTGTTTTTGTTATTGTTGTTTGTGTTTGTTTGTTTGTTTTTGCTGTTGTTGACTAACAAGACACTGGAAGGAACATTCTGATGAAAAGCATTGATACAATGTGTTATCCTTCCAGGGGCCTTTGCATTTTAAAAGAAGGGGGGTGGGGAGGCTTAACACAAAGCAATGCATTTCTATGTGTGGTCTTCTAGTCCTCCGTATGAGAGGTATTTTTAGTCAGCATGACTTTCTAATAATCCACCTACCAAAATGATGCCTGTACTTGCCTTAAAAAGAGAATAGTCTTAACACAGAGATCCATAGAAAAGCAAACGTCCTCTAACAATATCATTAAACTCTGTTTAAAAACATGGTGAATTTCTTTCCTGGAATTGCCATGTACAAGTTCTGTGATGTTGAATAAGGCACTTAGTCACCCTGAACTCCAGTTTCCTGATCTTCAAATGAGAATCATTTTAACCCCACAGAGTTATTCTGAGGATCAAATGACATACTGGTTTGTGAAGTTTTACATAGCCAAACAACGTTTGGTTGTGAGGGATACGGGCATTTAGCAATGGAAAGGTTGCTATAGGGATTGAGCCATGAAAATTAACATTCCGAGAACAGCAGGACTACTGTACTCAATATTGAGTTTATAACTTATAATTCACAAACTGCCACAACGTAGATTAATTATAGAATTCAGTTGTGTGTTCTTATTTTGGGGAGCTGAGTTATGGATTTCCACAGTCAATATGACTATGGTAATTTCCCAAGACAGCGTTCACTGGATCGTGTTGTGAATGATGCTTAGAAAGTAGTAGCGGGATTGACTTTGGGTCTGTTTCAGTCTCCATCTCTCTAGATCTGTGTAGATTTCAGTCATACTAGGGAGCTTGAGACTGTCCATGTATCAAAGAAGATAAGGAAAAGTATAATAAGGTATTGAATGAGCCATCAGTGATGACTCACTTGGAGCCACAGAGAGAAGGGGCTCCTATGATTTCCACATTAATGTCATCAGTATAGACCTCTTGTGCACACATGATAGTTAGTCCATATTCTTTTAGTTTCAATGGTCCCATGACAATGGGACATTTTCCCTTGTTAACCCTGGATAGCCTTTGTTCAAATAGTGCTTTGGGATGTGATTCATTATTTATCCAAGTTCTTCCAAATATTTCTCAGTAGAAGCTTTAATTTTATATCTCCTAGACATCTTTTTCACCATGAACATCCATTTCAGTGTATAATAATCATGGTTCTTGCTGCAAGAACAGAAACAAATTCTGGTTAAGGGATTTATTGGAAGGGTATCAGTAGAAAAGCTATAGAGCCAGGATTGGCAGGAACCAAAGGAGGTAGTTGTAGGTATATCTCTGCCACGAAGCTGGTTGGTTGAAGAATATCAAAGATGGTTCCATTGTCCTTGGAAAATGCATTACCTTACAACTATTGTGAGTAACATCTAACTGTTTCCACTCATTTTTTGTCACTCCCTAAGGGTTTGAAGTTCTGCAAGAGCTTCTGACTAGCCGTGCAGAGGTCATGTACCATGCTCTAGCAGGCAGAGGATGGGATAATCACCCTAACCTCCCACCAACGATGAAATTTTCCTCAAATAGAAAGGATGTTTGTATGTTCACTAAGCAGGATCAACAAGTAAGAGGTGGTCTTCTCTTTAGAAGATTGGCTGTCTTTAGAGGGCTTTTTGTCCCATCTTCCCAGAGCTTACTGTTCTCCTCAAATCCTCACCATCCTTCTCGACACTGACCCCTTCTCCTTTCCGTTCATTCTCTGGGCCTTGACTTTTCACTCAGAGTCAGAGAATAAGCATCTCTCCCACAGCCTTGGTTACTTAGATTCTTTCTGTCTTTTCTCAGGCACTGAAAGCTTGCTCCTTTACTTACTGTTATAAAGGCAGAGAATTCCCTCCTTCCCCTACCCCTCCAAAGATCACTCTTCATGAGAGATTCATGATTATTTTCTTTTCCCTAGATGTTTTCACAACTCTCATTGAATTTTCGCTATTACCTCTAACTGCCCTGTTACCACCAAATACCTTGGAAAGAGCTTCACTTTGTATATTTTACTATGTCAGGAAGCAATTTTATGCTACAGATGGAAGGAGAATGTTAGTGCAATGTTACATCTCTTCACATGCTTAAACCCCCCCTCCCTTTTTTTTTTCTGGAAATGCCGAGATTTATGACAGACATATGGGACAAAGTACATATATTATTGTAGTAGTTCTTGGGTTTTCAATAATTAAAAAATTGTCAGTAAACACAATTTAATTCTAAAGAACAGATGATTTGGAATAAGATAAATCTACCTTTGAATCTTGGCATCACCATTTCCAAGATTTGTGACCTTAATAAGACCTTAATCTCTCAAAATCTTAGTTTCTAACCCCATCAGATTATTGTGAAGATTTAATGAGGAAACTAATTGAAACACCTAGTACAAAGCCTAACACATAGTAGGCACTCCATACCAGGATTATTGCTATTAGCTCTGAAAGTGAGGTATTTTCAGAGACCTACATGGGTTCCCAAATCCTCATGTTAAGTATGTTTCCACAGAAACCTGTGATTCTCCAGAATCTAATTTCCATGAAAAGCATGAGCTTTCTATAGGTATCTGTAATTAAATTTTATCTCTCATTAGGTGGTTGTTTCTCAGAACAAAATTAGAGTTAATCTGATTAAAATAGTGAAAAGAAAGCAACAATTCCACATGGTGTTAAGGAGACTTGGCTGGTCAAATAAAGGGTCTCTCACTGAGCCCCATAGACTTAATACAGTCCTCAGCCAAATTCAGTCAATACAGTCCTCAGCCAAATTCCAAATTATTTTACATTTATATCATATTATTTATATTTTATAAGGTATTTTACATCACATTAATTATTTTACATTACCCTTGGTTTATAATAAATTGTCAAAATCATGTCATTTACATTTGTGAGTTCCATGAGCATAAGCTGCACTGAGTATAGAACACACATATGACAATTTCAAACACTCTAACCTGTAACTACACCAATCTGTCATTTTCGGCTTCATTTAAATGCTGGATTCAGAATTTCATTGTTTACCCCTGAATACATATGGATAGTTCTAAATCAAGCTGAATATTTCAAAATATCATGGCAAGGAATAAGCTATTCTGATGAGATTTCTTTACCAATGAGGTGACTGAGTGTTAAGATATTGATTGGCTTTCTCAGTAATTCTGAGATGAGAAAATTAAAGCCCCATGGAATCAAGGAAAAGACATTCTGAGGCTCACCTCAGACCTTGGTTGAGACTTTTGCTCATGAAATTTGACTTTTTCATTAGTTTCATCTATGTCATTTTATAATCTTTTGCGTTGCCAACCTACTGACATTACTTGCTCTTGATGACAAAATTCGTCTTTCCTGGACACTTTTAGAAATGAATGATACTAAAAATTGATTTGAGGATAAGTCATGCGATGATGAAGAAAGACTAAGAGGAGTGTAACAGAACATACAGCAATAGTTTCACTTGTTTTGTTTATCCATCAATTAACCAATTACTCAAATATGATTTATTAATTACTTACTCTGTGTCACCCAGGGCTTGTTCCAGTAAGGCAGTAGTCTGCCAAGGCTTTGGTCATGCACTTATTTCAGTCAAAATATATTTTGCAGGGTCTCCTGGGTGGCTTAGTCAGTTAAGCATCTGCCTTTGGCTCAGGTCATGATTCCAGGGTCCTGGGATTGAGCCCAGCATCAGGCTCCCTGCTCAGCAGGGAGCCTGCTTCTTCCTTCCCCTCTACCCTTACCCCTGCTTGTGCTCTCTCTCTCTCTCAAATAAATAAAATCTTTTAAAAATATTTTTTTTGCCTCTAATATATGCTATTTATTTATAAATTATACACTAATACTACTATACTAATATATTAGGTACACTGATCCATGTTTGCAAGAGTATAAAATAAAAAACAAGACACAAAAATAGATACAAATGTCCGTCTTGATATTTCCTTCAACATCTTGTCCGCTGGATCAACTTTCATACCTGCTGTTGTGTCTGCCCTTCATTTTGAAGACCATTGGTCTAAATTTAGGTACTGGATGGTCTCAATAGGTTAAAAAACGTATAGTTATAGACAATGGCCAACTTCTCCAAAGGAGGCTATGATCTTCATTTCTTTTCCTTTCTTTCTTTCTTTCTTTCTTTCTTTCTTTCTTTTTTTTTTTTAATGCTCTTTTTTTCTGGAGAGTATAAGCCACATCTGGACAAGCTGAAGTTAAGCCAGTTTTCCATTCTCGGACTCTCACCAGTGTTAACATACTGGCTCCACAGCATGCTGAGTGTGAAAGATAATGGAGAGAGGAGTTTGGGGTAAACATTCACATGAGAACAACACTTTTAAGGGGAGTTTGATGATTAGAACTCAAATCCAAACACAGAATGACATTCTAGTTCAACTGCAGGACAAGTAGGAGCTGAACGACAGGAGTGCATGAAGTCGGAGTCCATCATAAATGTTAGTCTCCAGGGTGGTATAGAGCAGAGAGGATAAGAGGTACGAGGAGGATGTTGAGAAAGAGCTTGGCAGAAAACAAGTCTCAGATGCGCATCTAGAGAGGAAGACAGGGCTCCCCTTAATTCCAGGTGCTAAGGTATCAGGCACCCAAGTAGCAACAAGATGTTCCAGGTTCCTAGTAGCCCTGGTCATAAGAGAAGAGACAGACTGCCAAATTCCTCTATCTAAGCTCTGCGGCGCCCACTTCACCACCTGAGTGTTTTATTAAGATCTGATTGCTATTTTTGCCTCCAGCAAGTTGACCTATGAAGTTCCTGACAATTCTTTACATTCTTCTTGGAACAATATTTCTGGTTTGGGGGTTGGGGGTTGCTATATATGACCAGACGATGTTTATTAAGAAAAGCTGGACAACAGGCAAGGACTGACATGGGGACTGACAAGCATCTTCCTCACAAGGAGAAAAGAAATGAGAAAAACAGTACTTTCATTTTGTCTGCCTTATTATTTTAATGCCTGTTCTCAGTTTCTGATATACATCTGGACTTCTATTTTCTGATTCATGTGGTCATTTCCATTTTGATAAACCTGGTGATTACTGGAGACTCTGCTTTACCCCTTCACCTCCCCCAAATAGTTCCTGTGTCCATCTGACCAAATCCTGAAGCTAGAAGTTGTCCAAAATGATGTTAATCTTCTATTGACATTTTGAACTGCCAAATCATGATACCAATTGGTAGAATCACATTTCAATTAAATAATTGAAATATATCATACAACTACCCCCTTTCTTATTCTGTCCATTAGGGAAACAGGATAACCATAGCTGAGGGATTAATCATATTAAATATAGAAAGTTGGTTGTACTTGGGAAAACAGAATCAAAATTAGATATGACACCTAATTAAACTGTGTATCAATTACCATGGTATGAGTGGCAAGATGACACAATGAAAAGAGTAAAGAGAGAAAGTCAGGAGACCTGAATTCCAGCCTTTTTCTTTATTAAGCCATAAAATATTTAGTCTATTTATAAGTTAGTTTTCTTTTTTGTCAAATTAGACAAATAGACTCGAGCATCAGAGTTTCCTTCAGGTATTAATATTCTATGATTTTATATAATAATGGTGTGGCTTACATAATCTTGATATAAAATATTGTCATTCTCAGTTTTCTGGGGAGGGGAGAGGGAGGTAAAAGAACTGTGCCCCAGCTGAAAATTAATATTCAAAAAACAGAAATATCCTAAGGCCAATGGCAATAGTTCCCTACCATCCCACCTCTGGAATAATAGTAGCTTTCTTTTCCTTGCATTGAGTCTGCTGAACCACCAATTCTATGGGAAGGATAATTAGAAGGAGATATGTTTGCAAGAGAGTGCTGGGAAACATCCAGGATATGTTTATTCCAAAGGGAAACAGAAACTCATGCAAATTAACAAGACTGTTGACTTTGAAAATAGCATATTATTAATTCAGAGAATATGTACTTAGCTTATAATAACTTAATAGTTTCAGAAAAGGGAAGGATGGTGCTTGCTAAAATATGTCATTATTTCTGAAGGTATGTTTTCAGAAATGCTCACAAGAAGAACGAGTTGAAACGAGTCTACCTGTTTGTTTCAGCCCAGAAGGCTATTTGGATAAATTCTGAATTCAACAGGTTCTTACATGTCACCTGAAAAACATTTGTTGTTTGGGTGAAATAACTTTCAAAAGACCACAGTGTGAGCATTTTTATTTTTTCTTTCTAGTTAAAGTCAATTGCAAAACTCTTTTACTCCTTTCTCCTGTCCTTTGGTTTTAGACCACACTCCAAATGGTTCTTGGCTCAATTAAAAAAAAAATGAGATTTTTGGCTTATTCTCAGACATATGAGCCCCAGGTTGGAAAAAAACTCCCTTGTTTAGAAAAGTAGATGCTATTGTTTCTAAATGATCTCTTTTCACTGAGAGAACAGAATGTAAAGAATGACTCTTTCTTTTTCCACTAGTAAGTTATATGGAAATAAAACCCTGAATTCAGCATTTTTCAAATATGATTTTCAAAGAATGACACATAACATTTTAAGGGCAGCAAAAAGTTTAACCTTTAGAACAAATAAAATAACATGAACAATAAGTATGTAATTTCAGAAGGGAACACATTGCTTTTTGGCAGCCCTGCTAACAATTGGCTACTGTAGATTGTGCAATTCTTCCAGTAATAAGATTTCTCTATATGCTGGGTCTATTATAGTTAAAGGCTATAATCCGGGAATATAAGACATTTTCTGGTAATTTTTCACTATTATCCATCTTTGGGGGGGGCAAATAAAAATGATTTTAAAATATATATGTTGATATTTAACAAGTTATTGAGCAGCCTATAAAATTGATTAACATATTGAGAATTATTCAAGTGGAAATGGGCAATTTTTTAGAAAAGGCAAGCAGGGAAGGCAATTTCTTAAGTTATTAACCTGAAAGGACAACCTAGCATGTGTCAGAGGAGGAAGATTGTGAAATCCATAGGTTAACATAATTTTGAAGATTCCAAGTAGACTCCCTAGAGAGAGGTAGAATCCACATTTGGTGACTTCTCTTTCTCAATGTGTGTACACAGGAGCAGGGATACCATTTGTTGACTTTTTAGATTACAGTGAAAAAAAAAAAACAACAACCTTCGAATTTGATCTACAGTGGGAAGAAATCCAAGGTATTGTAATGTTCTTTATAGATTCTAAGTTAATATGTAAAATATTACATAACAGTTATAAGAAGCTGAAGACTGTTCAATATCCTTTATACATTAACATATTCAACACAGTACATCAGTAAGATAGGCACTGTCATATTTCGCAATGTAAAGACTAGTCTTACAAGTGGGATGACTTGCCCAAGTTCACACAGCTGAAGGGGCACCTTCGGATGTGATATCAGGCAGTTTGGCTTCAGAGTCCCAGCACTTCCCACAGCCCCTCTTGAGTCAAAGAACCTAACAGGCATGTTAAGCATCAAGTAGTCCAGCCCCTCTACCTGAAGCTCAGAGAGATGAAAGTGTGTTTGTATACCACTGTACGTTAGCCACAAAGGCAGAAACAAAACCCTGATTTCATTAGCCCCACTGAAGAACTCTCAACTCCGTTTGTTTTCTTGGAAAAGCCAAGTACTTAATAATGCCTTTAAACATGTATAATTAGATCATTCTGTCTCTTCTTTGGTCTAAACATGGTTAGTCAGTTGAAGAAAAACTAACTAGGATTGTCATTGCCCACTTAGCGTGAGATGAGGTATATGCCATTAGCCAAATGACCCAGAAGCAGCTGGAGGCTCAGACGAGGAGAGAGCTTACAATACATTTCAAACAAAGCACTCTCTTCCTCCAAATTCATTTTCCCTCCAGGCTACATTTCCTACAAGAAGTACAGCTTCCAGTATTTGTCTTGGATTAAAGAACACAACTTTGTTTTATCCTTTCTCTTTCCATCTCTGTGTTTCTTTGGGAAAATGGAAAAGGACGAGATTATTGAGCCCTAGAATAGCTTCTTTCTCTTCCCCTTACCGTGACGTCTTAACCTTTTTTTCTTCCTTGATAACATTTCTATCAGGTGGTGGCAAGGAAAAGGAATGACAACTTCTGTGTTTCCATGAGGGCCTTGAAACAACAGAATGTTGAAATTATTGGCTAGAATCAAAGTGCTTTTACAGCATTCTTCACATTTCTGAATTCTTCACTGTGGTAGGAGAGAAAGCTGATGTTCATGTGCACAGATCACTGCCATATTCAGAAGAATTTTATGAAAAACTAAAGCTTCACGAATAATTTGCAGTCACCACAACTATTAGAATTTGTTCCTTATAGGCTGTATAATAGATGGGCTAAGATTTGGTATTATGTGCACCCCACTTCTATAGATAGATGTAAACTCATCCTTTTTCTCCCACTCAAATGAGCATACTGAAATGCAAATGCCTGAGTCACGTTACTAATAGGGATCACCTTGCACGTGTTTTGCTTTGTGTTTTTAAAAAGTAAATATTAGCATAGTTTAGTACTTTTCTTAACATCCCATTTTAATACATCTCACAACCCACTGGATAACCAACTTGTGTCTCAAAACTATAATTTCATTAGACGATCAAAGAATTTATAGATCAAGGTCAAGCATGTACTCGTTCATTTATTCAGCCATGTTTGGAGCTCCTGCTATGTGTTAGGCTCTGTGTTTCTGACTGTGAGATACTGAGATGATTAAGCAAAGGTCCTGGATCTCAAAGCTCACATTCTAGCAAGGCAGACAGAGAAATACGGTTTATAGGATTGCTCAGGACATTTCCTTATCTAGGGTCTGGAGAATATCTGCAAAGCCTTCTTGACTTTTTGAAGGAGGCAATGGCTAAGAGCCTTAAAGGATAAGTAGTAAGTGGTCAAGTGTAGTGAACCATGTACATTTGCCTTTAGGACTCAGGCACGCTTTCCCTTAGATGCTAGGAGACTTAGAAGGAATTGTCTGCCTTGGTCAAGGTCATGCCCCCTCATGGAGACATTGGTATTGAATGACTTGTTAATGGGGAAGGGTGCTAATTAAAAGCACAGCTCTCTAGCCTTAAGGCAGAAAGTACTGAAGGTCCTTCCTAGCTGCTGAGCTCCCCCTGGGATCAACTGAGCCTTTTGTTGTGCATTTCTATTCCTCTCTGCCCAACCCCACCGTCTCAACTTCCCTGCAAGGACACTTCCCAGTAAATGTCTTTTCTCACAACTCTCCATCTCAGAATCTGTTTTTGGGCAACATTACTGAAGATAAAGAATGCAAAAGCAAACCGGAACAAAGAACTTTCTGGCAAAAAGAACAGATTAACTAAGAGAAGGGTAATTTCATTAAATTAACATTTGTGAGGTAGAGACTGGGGTGTCAAATGGTGAGCCACTGTTCAAAAACAGACTATAAGGGAAGTGAAACAGAAAAGATAATTACTCATAGGTGCAGGAGGAAGTACACGGCCACTACAGGGAGGCCAAGGCAGGGTACAGGCAGAGAGCAGCAAGCCTTGGGGCACATGCCTTTTTTAGGGTAGATGGGTAGAGTGCTTTTGGGTTCCAATGCTAAGGCCAAATTGGTCAGTTTAAACCAAAATGAGTGGGGTTTCGGTAAGCTCCACAGGGGTCTTAACTAAGGGGTGCACAAGAGAAGATCCTGGGAGGTAAAGGAGGATGTTTATCACAAGGGAAGTGCTATTAGGGACATACATTTACTTGTAACTCTGTAGGCTGTTGATCTAGGGCACTCGTGTGAGGGGCTTTGAGCTTCAGTACCAACTTCTCCACTGGCCACTTGACCAAACAAATGGATGCCAAGGTCACAATATCATAGAGTAGTTCAGCTAAACCCTGAACAGAGAGACAAGAAACAGTGTGGTATGTGTAAGCACCTCAAAGATCTCCCATTTTCTGGAACTTAAACAGAAGATGAAGCTAGATGGTGAGGTGGACATAATTCAGGGTTTCAGGAGGCTTTATAGTAAACTTGAGGGACTTAAAACATCATATAAGAGCTGGTGAGCTACTGAAGGTTTTTAAGCAGAGGAGTAAGCTGGTAGTGGTTTGTTTTTAATGGAGCATGCTTTTGACTGTGTGAAGAAGGCACCTCAGGGGCAAAATGTCAGAGGTAAGGAAATCCATTAGAGACTGTTATAGTAGTCTCAGAAAAAAAATAATGAGAATTTCAACTAGCTAGTGGAGGAGATCAATGACTCCAGGCAGAGAGAAGGGTCAAGATGACCTTCGATTTCTAACATAACTGAATGGACAGTGGTATCATTTACTGAGTTAGAGAATACTAGAAAAGTTGAAGTAATGGAGTGGAAGTGGTGAGTTCCCTGTTAAGCTGAGGTTTTGAGGTACTTATGAATACATCCAGGTTGTCGTATCCTGTGACAGACACTGAGACAGAAGTTCTAAGGTGAGGTCTCTGGTGGAGATAAAAATGGGAATATCCCTACCATGTGGCTGACAGCTGAGGTCCAAGTGGGCAGGGTAGGCCTGGAGGAACATACAGAGATAAAAGAATTGGTATCCAAGGAAAAAAACAAAAAAAAAAATAAAACTTGGTAAGACCAATATTTAATGGGTGACCGAAGAAAGAGGAATCTGCTCCACAGACAATCTTACCTCCAGGTGGAAGAAGAGAGAGAAATCCAAAGCCTTCTCTGGCAGGGCTTGTTATCGTGGAACATCAACTCTAAGCAGACACTTTTCTATCAGTGATTTTTCCAGCAGCTGTGTCATGCATCACATTGAGAATTCTAAAATGACTTCTTCCCCTCAGTTGTCTGCCCCATCACTCTTTCATTACAGACTGCATCTCATCACCCCTTTGCATTTCCATGCCTGTGGGTGCGCTAAATAGAATTATTTCCACACTCGATGTAAAGATACTATGTGTTGTGTACAAAAAAAACCCAAAACAAAACAAAACAAAAACACCATTAACAGATTTTCTGAGAGAATATTTTAAAGGAGCTTTGAGGTACCACTTCTAAATAAATGCTGGGTGCAATTTGAATATTTTATGGAATGCTGCCAGTCCTCATTTCAGAGCTTTTTATTTAGATTGATAGATTGTGACTAAAGAGGCCTCCATCAAAGTAGATTCATAAGCACACTGTCTCTGTGGCAAGTTTTACCATATTGTTACTCTACAAAGCCTCTTTTTAGTTCTTGCCTTCATAATGCTTTCGAGATTACGATTTAAGTAGCTAATGTCACACAATGCAAATCGTGTTAGATATCTCACATATCTGAGGGGAAATGAATACTTAAAATACTAATTTTGGCACAACTGTGGTCACTGGCAGATAATGTTCCTGAGTTTCTAGGTGCCTGGAGTTCTGGAATCCTCCTAAATATCTTGTTTTTGCCACCTGTTTTCTATATCAAATTTGAGGTTCCATGCAAAAGACATGGGCTATTTCTGGTAGGAATGAAGTGACATAAATATTTACAAAAATACCATGTAAAGTCCATTTCTTATTTTCTCTATCATCAATTTTGCTGTCATCAAACACGCCCACTTTACTGGAGGAAGAACTCACAGGAATAAAAATGGAGATAGCTGTCCTAGCACAGAAAATCCAGAAATAGAGTTAGGTCAAGGTTTCACAAACACATTGTTTCCTAGTTAAGTGTCATTCTGTCTTTGGCCTTGTTTTTAAATATAAAGTTTCCTCTGAAACCCTGGAGGAATGAGAACACTGTCCGATTATTTCCAAGTTTCGATTATTTTCTGTTATTTTCAAGTTTTCTATTTCCAATCTGCAGATAAATTTTGGATGATGCCTGTGGCCATTGAGTGGATCCTTCCATCCATGAGTTTACATGAATAAACGTGATAGTGTAATTGAGAACTAGACATTTAGCTTCCATAAACCTCAGTTTTCTTGATTGCAAAAGTGGAAAATAACATTTGATGTGACAATACATGTGAAACCGCTTTGAAAGGTATATAAAGCAAGCCAGAAATGTCAGTGGTTCTATTCTGTATTCATTACATTGTTGCTGGCGTCCCCAAGTTATCGACAGCACGGTGCTCCTTGGGTCTGCCTTAATAAACCCGAAGAGATGGAGTGATGAGGAAAGATGTTTCCATTCCTTAGCAGAGCTACGAAAGCATTACTGTAGTTTTTAATGGACCTGGATGTTGAATTTGAGGTTCATTCCCCCACTTTTGCTTCTTACCCAGTTGCAATAATTTATTGAGACTGCTACTTCATGTAGGAAAAACTCCTGGGACATTAGTGCAAACAAAGACGGGAAAATGGAAGTGCTTTTATATTTTTAGAAAATAAATGTCATTTGAATTGAAGGTGGCATTGTGGATATGTGAAGAGAAGTCCTCAGATGAAAGCATTCACTCAGAAAGACAGGGTCCCATTTCTGTTCAAGCACTTCAGGTGATCTTACCTGTCAAAATGATAAAGTTATTTATTGCCTTTAAGGACACAAATTTGAGTCAGCCCAAATCGTTCCTTCAAGTACTCATATTACTATTGTAGTTTTGTCGGTAATATTAAATTGACCCAGAGGCTTGATTTTCACAGGGGAATACTTATTTGAGCTTTTAAAAGAGGCATTTTTATTCTTGATTGAAGAACATACTGGAGGAAGTTAACCCTTTTTATGTCCAAAGTGCTATACGCACATTAGCGTACCACTCATGCTATCTATGCAAACTGGCTAGATATTCTTGTCAGTAGCATCAAATTTATATAGCCAAAGGACCTTGAGGGGTAAATTCAGTGAATTTTTTTAAAGGCAAGAAGATATAGTCTCAGAGTGCCTTCTCCGTCTTCCATTCAGCCCAATCCCCCACGGTGGATTTTGCCTTTCTGTACGCAGAAACACCGGCCCACTGGCTCAGAGACATTTCAGGGGCCTCCCTTCTCTGGGCAAGTTCGTGACCTGATTTCAAATAAACACATTGCTATCACTGGTTGGGGGAAGGCTATTTATTCAATAGTTGGCGCTTCGTTTATTCTGAAATCATTTGTAATTTAGCCTTTTCATGTGTCAGTTGAGAAATTATACATAATTAATATATTTGAGAACCATTTAGAGAGGACTTCCGACATAAGATGTAAAAAAAGCCAATTTGTGAAATGGAAATTGTCACCAATCTCAATAGCAATTATAAATACTTATAATATGTCTTAGGAAAAAAAGAGGGATGAAAAGAATGTGTGATGGCCAGTCCTCTAATGAGCCCCATGAAAAGACACTGTGTTTGGGGTTTTATAGGTTTGTTAGGGAACGTAGCCAAAGATGAAAAACTGAGCGTTTACACTATTCTGAGCACCTTACAAAGTATTTTGTGTAAGTTGATAATACCATTTGTTCTTCATAACTCCTTGATATCTGGATTATTTATAAGACAGGGTGCCCGAGGCTCAGAGAGGTTAGGCAACAGTAAGATTAAGCTTTGCCCCTGGACATACTTTGATTTGAATCTGTTAAAAAAGAGACAACAGGCTCCAAGTAGAGTCACTCATGATAAGTAAGGCATGCCACCAAATCAGGACTTAATACTTAAATATGGTTTCAATCTCTCTCAGGAGTTGAATCTTCACCCAGTCAAGCTGGAATTACCCGCTCAGCACTAGTGAGGTATTCTGTTTGACAGACTCCTGCTGTTCCCCAACAGAAGATGACTTTACCTGCAACTATCCCTTTTTTGCTAGTAACTTCCTTGTCCTGCCCTCTTCTGCCTATGAAAGTCTTTCATTTTGTACAGTTCTTCAGAGATCCTTTCTATTTGCTGGATGAGATGCTGCCCGATTCATGAATTGTTGAATAAAGCTAACAAGATCTTTAAAATTTGCTCACTTGAATTTTGTTTTTTGAGAACCCTAGCTTTATGCTCCTAACCTATAGACAACGCCACCTCTAGACTCAGCAGGCAAAAGGGGAAAGAAATCGAAAGAGGCTAATTCCTCTCCAGGAAGGGGCAGTAAAAGATGAACATTCTAAGTTTATCTAACCCAGCCTCTTGTATTGCTATTTCCCAAACAAAACATTAAGGACTAGAGAAAGGGTTAGAATTAAACCAGATTAAAAATCTGTTCCACAGTTGATAATCGGGAAAATTTATTTTGTGAATGTGGCAGGGTATGACTGGGCAGGGGTGGTATCTTTAAATTTGATCACATGTACCTGCATCTTCCATGTTCTCCTCTTGTAAGGAAATACATGGCTCCCTGGTCATGCAGGTCAGAGAGGAGTGAGGACAGGAGTTTTGCGTCTGAGTCCAGAAGGTTTCATTTACACCTCTGTTGATCAGCAGCAGTTTAGATGGGACCTCACTGGCTCCTGACACCTGAAGCAACAAAGATTTCAAGAAATCTTTTCTAGGAATCCTTCTAGATTCCACCCCATGGAGCAATGTTTTTAGATGTTTGTTTCTCTATTTTTAGATGTTTTTCTCTGGGTACCTAAACCTGCCACAGAATTCAGCTTTGGCCTATGCTGCCTTTACTGCTTTCAGTTATCAATTGCTGGATGACGTTTTTCCTCATCATTTCTCTTTCCGCTGTGTTTAGCCTTGCCTCCATTCATGCACTCCCTCGCTGACCCTGTATCACTCCCCCTCACCCTCATAGTTTGGATCCACCACCTCCCCTTTCCAGTCTAAAGGCCTCTGGAGTATTTTGGGGTTTGGTTTTTGGGGTTTTTTGTTGTTTTTTGGTTTTTTTGGTGGGGTTTTTTTGAACAGCTCCTTGCTGCCCCCTTCTGGCTCAAAGTGTAATTGACTCTTCAGTTTGCAGACCAAGAGCTGAGAGTCAAACTTGGGCATTAGATCACCCTGTGTCAATCCTATATTTTTGCCACTTGAAGGGAAGGAAAGATAACTCATCTTTCTTCTCTCTTCTCTCTCCTACAACTCTCTCCACATGCTTTTTAATTTTTTTCTACTATTCCTTCACTAATATGTCTTTTTCTCGGATTTATCAAATCGCTAAAATTGGTTATATAGGTGTTCGTCTTAGATTTGTAACAAGAACTCTTATTTCCTTTTAATTTTAAACATGAAGTCTGTCTTCTTTATTCATACAGTGTACATACTCAATATTGAAAGCTTGAAAACCACTGAAAGACATAGAGAGAGCAAACATCACTTATAATTTAACCACGACAGATAGTTACCATTAACATTATGGTCTTATCTGCACGTGTTATTTATATGATTCTGTATGCATGGTTCCAGAGCTTGCTCTTCCTCTTAGCAATATGTCATTAGGTATTTTGGCCATTTTAAATATTGGCAGCTTCCTTTTGGAGGCGATCATACTCACAACTTTGTTGGGGTCTCAAATCATTATAAGATTATGGGCACCTGCAAAGCAGATTTTGGATATATGAACGGAAGTTCCTTCTGTATTCCCTCCACGCTGTAGAATGCTAGGCTCTTTACGCTGTGATGCTCAATAAATGAGGCTGACTCTCTGTTTTGAGTTCATGATGTGTTTTCCAAAATGGCAATAAAAATGGTAATGAAATGTTACGTTATTCTCAGCTACTAAATTCCTAGTAGTAGGGACATCATAAATTGTCTTTTTGACGATCAAAACTATTTGACCATAAATTTCAACTAAGTCACAATAACCTCTGAATTTCTCTCCAGTCCCTTTTATCCCATATGTTTCCATCATGACTGAATTATTTTACAACCAATTAGAATGTAGGAGAAAATACAGTATATTTTGAGGTGGTTTTGAGAAGTAACTAAATTTATAAAAATTATTCTATTATAAAGGTCATTTGGGGGAGCATTTTACCCCAAATACCCTTTTTTAGTCAATAATTCATCTGTCCATCTTGCCTCCTTTCTGGCCATGGTGAAGTCAATTCATGTATACACTTTTTTTGTGAGCTTTCTAGCTCCTTGAATGAATAGGCTCAAAATCAAAACTGCGTGCCAAAGAAGTGCTCAAAATACCAGCCCGGATGCTATACTATTTCTTGCTAATGCTTGTAGCTTATGGAAGCTGGTGAAGTTGAATAATATCCCAAGCCTCAAGGAGAATCTGTGGACAGGTCTCTTTTTAGCTACCACAAAGCGTCAGCCTTGATGTGGGAGGGGTCTCTCCTCTCCTCTTCTGTCTTAATGGTAAGAATCAAAATGTTACAAAATCAAGACTGACTTGAAGAAATGAACTTGTTTACATTTAAAGAAGATAATGAAAAGAGCAGAGAACATGAACATACCTTTTTTTTTAATTAATAAACTTTGTGTTTTAGAGAAGTTTTAGGTTCACGGCAAAAATGAGAAGATAGTACAAAGAGTTCCCATATACTCTTGCCCTCACACACCCTTAGCCTCTTCCACTATCAACACCCCACACCGAGAAGTACATTTGTTTTGCTGGATGAACCTTCACTGACACATCATTACTGCCCCAAGTCCATAATTTACATCACAGTTCACTCTAGGTGTTACGTATTACATGAGTTTTGGCAAGTTTATCTATAGTCACCGTTTATAGTATTGTACAGAACAGTTTCACTGTGCTAAAAATCCTCTATGTTCCACATATTCATCCCCCCCAACCTTCATCAAGCTCTAATCCTCTTACTATCTCTATAGTGTTTCCTCTTCCAGAATGTTGGAATCATCATACAGTATGTAGCCTTTTCAGGTTGGCTTCTTCCACTTAAGTAATATGCGTTTGAGTTTCCACTATGTCTTTTCATGGCTTGATAGCTCATTTCTTTTTAGCATTAAATAATATTCCATTGTCTGGATGTACCACAGTTTATCCATCTAACTACTGAAGGACATCTTGGTTGCTTTCAAGTTTGGGCAATTAGAAACAAAGTTACTATACATATCTGTTTGCAAGTTTATGTTCGGTCGTAAGTTTTCAACTCATTTGAGTAAATCAGAGTGTCATTGCTAGATTGTACTGTTAGAGTATGCTTAATTTCATCTTTCCAAAGGGGCCATACCATTTTGCATTCACACTGACAATGAATGAGAGTTCCAGCTGTTCCCCAGCCTTTTCAGTAGTTGTTGTTGTCAGTGTTTTGGATTTTGGCCATTCTAATAGGTATGTAGTAATATTTCATCATTAACTTGCAATTCCCTAATTATGTATGATGTTGAACATCTTTTCATGTGCTTACTTTGGTGACGTTTATCTTCTTTGAAGAAGTGTCTGTTGAGGTCTTTGCCCATTTTTTAAACTGGGTTCTTTGTTTTCTTATTGTTGACTTCTTTATTATTATTATTATTATTATTATTATTATTATTTTCAATAAGCCAACATATAGTTATTGTTGACTTCTAAGAGTTCTTTATATATTTTGGATAACAGTTGCATATGAGATGTGTCCTTTGCAAAAATTTTCTCCCAGCCTATGGCTTGTCTTCATTTTCTTGAAGAACATGCTTTTTAAAAACAGCTTCTTTGGGGCGCCTGGGTGGCGCAGTTGTTAAGCGTCTGCCTTTGGCTCAGGGCGTGATCCCAGGCTCCTCCACTGGGAGCCTGCTTCTTCCTCTCCCACTCCCCCTGCTTGTGTTCCCTCTCTCGCTGGCTGTCTCTCTCTCTCTGTCAAATAAATAAATAAAATCTTTAAAAAAAAAAAAGCAGCTTAAAAACAGCTTCTTTTTACTTTGCTCTATGGATTACCAACACACAGAGTTCTTCTTACCATACTTAGAAAATGATTGTTTAACCAGAGAAACTGAATAAATTATATTTGCCTGACTGTTCTTAGTTCTAGTTCAGGAAACTTAAAAAGCATCATCTATAGATAGATAGGTAATAGATCAATATCTAGCTGTCCCTATTCAAATGTTAAGTGGATGTGACCTTGCAAGAAAGAATATAGCAAAGAGACTCCTTAACATTATGTCTCATGTCCCTGAAGGCATTGCTTTTCTGGCATATTATTTCCTGTTCAGGAATATTTCTGTCCAAGGAGATTGAGGTGTTTTTTTGTTTTGGTTTGGTTTTTGTTTGTTTGTTTGTTTTTGTATCCTAGAGAGGACTACCATGACCAAGCCCAAAAAAGTAAGATTAAAGATAAAAAATGTGGTATTAAAAAATGGTAATATATTTCAGTTCTCTACCCAACATTCTCAAACATCTTATAAACACTGATGAAAAAAAGATACTATGTGATATTTTCCTTAGGGCAAACATTAAAAAAGAAATGTTTGCTCTCTGTTTGTATTCTGGTACCATACAATATATTCTCAAAGAAGAAACAGCTTTACAAATTCCTTTGAAAATGCTGTTTTTGCTAGTTCCTTTTCTTTTCTCTTTTCGACCCTTTCTTAAAAATTTTCTGAGTATAACTGAAATTATCTTCAGTTTTAATTCTGTGTAACTCTTTGTTTATTCTCTACTTGGTCATGATAGGGAATGATGAGGATGATAAAGTTAGAATTTTATAAAAGCTTTATGTAAAATTTATTTACAGATATGGGGCACACTGTGTTGTTAGGCAATCTCCAACTTATGCTTTGATTATATAGGCATACTTATAATTTCAGAAGTGTTCAGACAACAATTTTAGATGAAATCAATCAAGCTCTTAAGCAGAGTTACATTATTCTAGTAAATACTCACCCATACATCACACACACAAAAAAATACTAGTTTTGATTACTCCATGTTCCACCACTATGCACATAACCATAGTGTCTTTCTTTCAATCCTTTCCTTTTTCTCCTCATACCCCTACCCTTTGAAATGTTAATGTGACACTAAGAACTTCATGATAAAAGATGCAGGAGAAACATCACCTTTCTCAGCAAGCACAACACTCAGTAAGAGAGCTGTCTATATTTCCATTTCATCTTTCATATGATAAACACAACAATCTTCACTCTTTCAATAGAAAGAGACATTATAGCAGTTAACAGGCTAATAATGGAAATGGACTGTGTTTCTCCCAAGGAAAGTATCAGAAAGGTTCAGAACTCTTTAGGATTACAATAAATTGAGAAGAGCTGCTCTACCCACTTTATTTAAGGGCATGTTAGAACTAGTACTTCAAGCTCTTCAATCTGTCAATAGACAATTAGATGTGCTACAAAACACCTCTCCTCTACAACTACTGTCTTCAGTGTGTTTAAATTGGGTGAAGTCACAGTTATTAGCCTGATAAGCAATGATGTCATTAACTCTTTGGACTACATTTCTCCCTATTAAACATGGCTGCACAAGAGAATAATTTTTGGACAGCTGCATCAGATGTTGCTCTGTCTTACAGACCTAGCTAACATGGAAGCTTCCTCTCTATTGAACTTTGTATCTGCACTGGAATAAATTCTCAGAAATTCTTAATAAAGTAATTTTAAAAAGTCCTCCTGCCATTTCTGTGAGCTCCGATTACAGCAAGTTATAGTAATTACTGTTAGTGATATGCAATATACCTGGGGCCTATTAAGGATTTTTATGGGCCTCGTTTTTGGAATCTTTGTACCTAAAAGGTTGTAAAGGAAAAAGGGTGCTAACGATGGCAAGCCTTAGCACTGCTATCACCTTACTGTTTATGTTTATAAGCTTAGAAATTCTGGTCCTTTCTCACACAGACTCCTCCCAGGCCATTGATAGAATTACCACCTTTAGGCAGTTTGCATGTTCTAATTAGGGTTCCTGTAAAATTTAAAATTTGGAGGACAAACTACAACTCTTACAGTGGGTAGGACAATAATGAAGACTCATCATTTGCCATCTGTGCTGTTTGCCAATAGGCCAGTGGAAAATCATTTTCTTGGATTACCCATAGTCATTTATTTCTGAGGCCCTTAGGGAATTGACTTTCCCATGGGGCCCTTCTAAGGAAACAGCATCTGGCTCTGGTCTTTGGCTTCCTACTTGAATGCAGCCAAGAAGCAGGATTATCTCTCATTGAGAGCTCCATATATAAGAATCCTATTCAGGCTTTCTAACAGGCCTGAGGCTGGTTCTAGGAACAGATTGGATTTTTCATCTCATGGCTATTTAGCCATTTTTCCACAGTCTCTGCAGGTAAGTGGACATTTTCTCCTTCCTTTCTTCCCTCTTTCCTTCCTTTGTTTTTCCCTTCATCCCTTCCTTTCTTCCTTCATCTCTCACACTTATTTATATGTAGCTCTTTTCTGGGCAAGGAGCCTGGCGTGGCTTGTGGTTTATTTATAATGTACTGCCTCCCTGTCTTCTGTTTGGAGCTAGGCATATCATCCAGAGATGACTAAACATTCTGTAGGACCTTTAATATCAACATAGAGTGTTAAAGTCTTAATAAAGCAAAGTCAGGGATGACCAGTACGAAAACAAATTTACCATTAAGTCTTATTTACTCAAGAGGAGGCAGTGTTGTCTCTTCAGTCTTGGACTTTAGAATTAGTGGTGGGTCAGAGGCGGCGTGACCATAAGGAGAAGGGAAGAGTGAAGAGCGTTCCTTTCAAGTCAGTGAGTACTCTCTGCTTACAGAGAAGCAAATGGAAAAGCCAGGTGAGAGGCAATCTCATTCAGTTTTGAAATCTATAAACAAATAAGTTATTTTCATCTCATAGATATCTTTAGCAATACCAGAATAATATTAGGCATAAGGGGGAAACGTTGCCTTTTTTGCATGTCAAACTTACCTCCATCCCCTTCATAATAAAACCTTTTCATATATGAGGGAGGGGATGGTATAGTGATTAAGACATACTCTTGGAAGCCAGGTTACCTGAGCGCTCATTTTGGCTCTGTGTTGTGACCTTCTTAACCTACCTATGACTTAGTTTCCTAATGTGTGTAATGGGGTTTAAAATACCATCTACCTCACAAGGTTTTTAAGGGGATTAAAAGCCTATATTTATAAAGCAATCAGAATAGTGTCTGCCATGTAGCAAACACCTTGAAAGTGTTTTCCAAATAAATAAAAGTTCAACCCTTTCCAATAAAATGGAAATTTTTAACATTAATAGGGAATGGAGGAGTGGCAGTGAAGGTAGCTTGTACAGCGTTATGTCAATGTAAGATGACATTGCTTATGATTTATTTTCCATGAACAGGGTTTAGATATACATTTGGTGGATCGCCTATAAATTTATTGAGTGATCGAACATTCTGCTCAGTATTTGGTCCACATTGCTATTTTTCATATAGATTCTATTTTCTAAGCCTTTTCATTAGATTGGTACAAAAGTATGGTCGCAGTGGTTCCCAGGATCTTTCACCATAGAGTATTGCTATAGGAAGCACTTAGATAAAGGCATTAAATTATCCTTTATTGATAAGAAGCTACACGTGGTAAATTAATTTTTTATTTATACATTAACCTTTAATAGTCGTTTAACTTCAGAAAGAGTCATAGATATATGGTCTTTCAATATCTTCCAGTTAAGATGTTCTAAAATCAATCTTTTCATTTCCAGAAATAAATCCAATTTGATAACGTCATTTCCCCGATTAGAGGTATTTAGTGTCTCTCCATCATCCACAAGAGATACAATACAAGTGCTTTAGTTGGCATGCACTGCCTTTCAAGATCTGGCTATATATTTTTTGCCTAATCTCTTATCATTTTTCCATTTACCCTCACTTTAGCTCTACAAATAAAACTTAACACAGGGTTAATACCTTTTACCTTTGCATCTGGCTAAAGCTGTTCTCAGCACCTGTAATCCTTTCTGACTCCTCACTGTCCACTTTCTATCTCTCTTCTTAGCCCATGTCAAACTGTGACTCGGCTTTTATACTTTAGCTCTGTTTAACCGAACTTCTAAGGATATATAAGCTCTCTCCTCCATGTTGTCACTGTAATAAAAATAAGCCTACTGTGTGTGAGGCTCTATTCTAATTGCTTTGCATATTTTAACTCATTTAGTCCTCATAATTAACTTGGGAAGCAAATATTCCCCCATCTTACAGACTGGGAAACAGAGTCACTGAGTAAGTTAAATAAGTTTCCCAAGGTCATACTGTTGGTTGATTACAGATTCAGAATTTGAAGTGCATTGCACTACACTGAAGCTTATATATTTTTATATTTCTCCGCTTATCAGATCTTAGTGAGTATTTATACATATCACTGTTCTAGTAAATACCTCCATGGCCTACTAAGATCCTCAACATCATAGATGTTCAATAAATGTTTGCAAAATGATTGTTCATTCATTAAAAAATTTGAAAATTAAGGGTGCCGGGGTGGCTCAGTCAGTTGGCGTCTGACTCTTGACCGCAGCTCAGGTCTTGATCTCAAGGCTGTAAGTTCAAGCCCTGTGTTGGGTTCCATGCTGGATGTGGAGGTAACTTAAAAAAAAAATTGAAAACTAGTGAGTACAATTACTAAATCCAAAGAAACTTGTATGATTTCTCAAATCTCTATTGTTTTTTCCCCATCTTCTATGTTTTCTGATTAATAAAAACCATATTAATCATCTTGCTACTATTTTCTTTTCAATATATGTAAACTCTTGCAGTTTAATTAGATACTGATCTCCTCTAATCTCTTTTAACTTGACATTACCAATCACTCACTGATTTAGTCATCTTTTCATTCTGACTACAGAAGACCTAGATACTGAGTTTACATGTGATTATAATACATTTTCTCAATCTTGAAGACATAACTAGCTCTGTTTTTAAAGCTGCTAAGAAAGGGGGAGGTATTGAAATAAAAATGAAGCCCAGAATTTTGCCACGCTAAAAAAAAAGTATTTTAATAACGCAGTACCAAGATGTTCTGCTTTTGAAATAACAGATAAATTTTTCATTTTTCAGTAGGTAGGGGAGTCACGTATAAGATCACAGTAAACACCAGCACATTGTAGAGGGATGACTTGATTAGTTTCCTCTTGCCTTTAATCCCCACATTTCTATATTATGTTATCTATAGATCTGATTGATTTTCTTCCAGGAATTTCATAGTTTATTCCATGGTCTTTTGTAGAAATATCACAGGCCCTTACCTCACTACCCACCCCTACTTTTTTTAAAACAATACTTCATAGCACTTTATCTGGATCACGTAGAAAACGTGACATCTTTGTCAAAATAAAAAGCTTCTGTAGCCATCTCCATATTGACAACAAACCTAGTCAACTCACTTTAAATGTAAATCAAACTGATTGGTTACTGACAGGAGACTACTTAAAGTCATCCGTATTTGTATGCTTAAGTTCATGCTATATTTTTTCACCTGGTTGTCTTAATCCCAAGAAGGCACATTTTGGGGGCAACTTCATAAATGAAGCCTGGTCAAATTTCTATTTCCTTGAAAAATTCCTAATATTTGTAATTCCTCTTTGTAATGCCATAGAAAAGTAACTCAGGAATTTACCATTGGAAGCCTGAGTTTTTAAAATTAGAATGGTGGAATCTTTCTTTCTTACTGAATTTAACAGTGCACGTGCATGCAATGTGTGGGTGCAGAATGCGATGCTAGAATGACCTTGCGTCCTCACCAGTCTAGAGTCTAATGTCCATCCCTGAGTACCGTTTTGCTTTCTTAAAAATATGGCCTATGTAATTTCCTATTGCATCAATGTACTTTTTTCCCATTTTAAGTTCTGTTGAGTCTCACAGATCTAGCTCTGAAGATTTCAAATATCATATTCCTTGCAAAAAAACATTTTATCTCATAATTATTATTCCCACTCCTCCAGGAATAAAACTCAAAAGAAAAATATAGGAGTGTCTCTAATAGACAAATACAAACTCATAAAACACAACTATGATCTTAAAAGAGCATGCTACTTTTGCTTATGATGTCTGTCAGCCAAATCAACCTACAAATTTTATCTAAATGTTAAACAGTAGGAAACAGAATAAGGTAGCCAGTATAGCTCGAATACAAAGAAAGTAAATCATATTGTTTATTTTGTCACATTTTCTGCAATGTGTTGCTTAGCATGGTAAATTTTTTTGCAGATTTTTGAGACAGCTCATGAGTATGATGATATCCATTTCCAGCACTGTCAGAATGAATTCTAATTGAGAAGCTCAGTTTTTATCTGTATGTTGGAAACCAGGCTTATGAACACAGGTAATTCCTCTCTGCTCCCTTCCAACATTACTTCCTACCAAAAAGCAAGCAGTGCTATTTTACCATTTTAAACTTAAAAACAAAAGTTCTCACCTACGTGTGTATTACAGCCCCACTCATCAATTTGGTTGATTTTACTAATTTGTCTCTGCATACACCTGACGGAATTGCTTATTTCTCCCTTCTCCTCCAATGCCAGCTCTCGAATTCCCTGCCTTTGAGACCCTGAATGGGCTACAAATCAAAGGAAACACTCATGAAGATCCTAGAATATTGTTATCTATACGTTACACTAAAAAAAACCCAAAAAACTTAAAATACATTTTATGGTGGTTAGAGTAATATTCATAAACTTAACAATATCTTAGTTTCATTTGTATGGATATGTTTATAGTCAAGTGGTTTTTGATGTTACCTTATTTTTTCCCTTTGGGCAACCACAGTATGCCTGTAAATGCTAAAGAATCATGTAGTTCCACAATTCTACAAACTCAAAAATCGTTGCTGTGTTCTGCCTAGTCACCTCCTGGTCCACAGGCTGGGAAAGTAAGAGAGTGATAAAAGTATCTTAAACTCCCTCAGCCTTAATACTTTTATTTTCCTCAGAGTAGAGTGAAGATTTAAGCAGATCATAAGTCATTAATTAACTTGCTAACAGAAGAGGGTCTGGTGAGACATGCTCTCTGATGCCAGATACCCTCCTCCCTTTGTTCAATGTTTAGGGCCCCCAGAGAGAGGCCTCAGGACCAGGAACATGTCAAGTTCATTGGATACTTCTTAGCAGCTTTTTCCAGGGTGACCCTTGCCCTATGCAGTCTACTTCTCTTTCCCTAGGGGCGCAATTTGAATTCAACATTCCTCACTTATTGAAGACTCCAAGAAGTTACGTGACCACTTAATCTTTTTACAGATCAAAATGTGTGATGGTTTAATCTGCATAGCTCTAAAGTCTAGAAGACATTTCCTGGTTTGTGGGAATTTTATATCAGATTGGTGCCCCTAACTTGATATGTTAAATTGATTTTCTTGAGGATTTTGATGCAAATGAGAAAATTTAGAAGGGAAAGATCTATAGAAACTTCATATGGTACCATAAAACCATCATGGTGATTCAGCAACAGAAAATGTGGGCAAATGTTCAGACAGATTATATAGAAATCTTGATTCCAAGGCTTTGGGTGAGACTCCAAGAAGTATTCATGGATTCTGATGACTGATTTAGAAGTAAGGTTAATGGATTTTGGAAGAAATATCAGAATGGAAGTGAAGAATGAGGTCTCTTGACTTCTTCGAGGGATATTGTTAATCAGGCCGAGAAGCTGTACTAACAGCTCCAACAACAACAGATCATAAATTGAACATTCAGGGAAAGAAACAATGTGAAGAATTTTAGTGACAAAATAATATAAAACAATAAGAGGATGCACATAGGGAAATTCTATTTAGATGAAGAGGCAATATGATCAAAATTAAATTAATAACAAATTAAGGAAGTAATTTGAAAAATACCACAAAACTGTAACATGAGGAAAATCCTCCAAGAGAGGATGAGGATAGGCACTCTTGTAGGAGGATGTGTTTGTAGACAGACTGAAAAGTATTCAGTCACACCTGGGTCTAGCCCACAACTCCAACTTAACTGGTCCCAACCCAAATTGTGTGTTTATCATTGTTAAGGTCTGAGCAATAGATTTAATTTGAACTTTACAAAGATTAATATAATTAGATAAAAGATGAGATGCTATGCTCAGGTCAGTATGGATAAGAACATAAAACTTTGAACAACATAGTACTGTTTCTCTGGGATAAAAAAAGAGCTGAGCATTTATATTATTGAAAGCATGTGTCAGGATGCCTGGGTGGCTCAGTCAGTTAAGCATCTGCCTTGGGCTAGGATCACGATCCCAGGGTGCTGGGATCAAGTCCCGCGTTGGGTTCCTTGCTCAGCAGGGAGTCTGATTCTCCCTCTGCCTGCCATTCCCCCTGCTTGTGCTCTCTCTCTCTCTGACAAATAAATGAATAAAATCTTTAAAAAAAAAAAAAAGAAGAAGAAAGCATATGTTGAACTGTGGTCGCCATGTAGATAGCAGATAGCATCATCAGTGATGCTGCTACCAGTGAGAAAATTTTTCCTCTCCCCTTCTAGGTTCTTTGGCTGATCTAATAATCAAATTGACATAAGAGAGATTAACAGGAAAAAAAATTACATATAAACAGGGGCCCCGTAAGAATATGAAACCCAAGGACAAGTAGGGCAATTGAGGTTTATATGCCATCCTGAGCTAAGAAATGGAATAAGGCTCTGAGCATCAAAACAGAGGAAGATTATTCACAGATTATAAGAACAGCAGATGTTTGGTAATTAGATGTTTGCCTTGCCATACAGATAGGTCATTCAAATAAAGATTATCTCTGGTAACAGCTCTCTCATTGAGCCAGGCCTTCTATCTAAATACTTCTAGGTAGGTAAGGGAGAGGTAAAAGTTTTTCTTAAATCTGCTGAGTCTTGATTGCCTTCAACTCAAAATAATTCACATACCAAAATGTCATATTTGGGGGTCATGTATTCTCTTCCTCTTCACTGACCAGCATAACATGTTCTTTTAATAATTGAGAGGAATTTAATTCTTCAGTGCTTGTGTAAACTATATTTTGAACTGCTTTGTCTAGTCTTCAAGTTACAGTCCCTGTTTTCTGATGCATTACAAAAAGTGATCTGAAATGGGGAGGATCCAAAAATCTTGCTCAGTAGTCAGCATACATAGATCTAGTATGAAGAACTGGGCCGAGGGAGGGGCAAGTGTGACTTTTCTGCATTCAATTTTAAGTCTCTATGTATAGAGCTGGCCGTGAAGGATTCACAGTTACTTCTTGGAATGGAAAGGTATGCTATGCAAGTGGAATGCACTTTTGTAATTCTAGATAACTTTGTTTACTCACCCTGTAATAACAAGATCTTAGGTACTTCTTTGCTATCCTTGTTATCTGGCTTGCTCATTCGAGCCGTTATTTGTTCCTTGTTTACTCATTCAACAAATATTTTTTAGGTTATGTTGGTCAATTCAGACTAGTCTATTTTAGCAAACGATTTGCTTAGCCTGTGTCTGGTCATTCCAAATATAAACTTCTTCAGGGTATAGATGAGCTTGTATTTTCTTTATATTACCCTACTCTCCCAAATCAGTTCCTGGCATGTAGTAAGGAGTTAATGCCTACCTAATTAATTTAGTTTAATTGAAATAACATTCAGAAGGTGTGTGGATTTCAACTGAATAAATGCAGGTATTAGAATAACTCATTTCCACAATAACTTGTCAAACACTAGAATTCTGAAAAAATGAGGCCAGGAGCGTGAAAGTTTTCATTCTAATGGCAATAAGAGAGAGACATTAACAGTTGCCACATCAGTGTCATGCTTGAAAGAGAAGGTTTATTTTTGAAAAGATTCCTGGACATAAATGGAAGCCCCAAAGTCTTTCCTGAATTATTCTTAAAAGTATAATCCAGGTAAGAAGTTGAAACTAGTATATAAAGAACTGGTCAAGTGTCAGATTTCAGGAACACGAGTTCACTCACAGGACAATTGTAAAACTTTGATAACCTCTTCAGTCCGCTCTTTCAGTACATTACCCATATTTGACTCCCTGTGGCAAATTTTACCCAAATACAGTCGGTGTTGCAGCAAAGAATTGCAGATGACCTGAGGCATCTAACTAAGCCCTTCACAGTTAGATTAGAGAAGGAGTTAGTGGTGCTATGCTGGGCTCAAAAAATACAGGACGGCAGTAGAAAAAAGTGTTGGAGAAGCAGAATTTCCTGACTTTGCTGAGGGCCAGCACCTCCTTTTTTCATATGAGCCTGGTACTTAGGAACACAATGAACTCTTGGTTTGAGAGAATCTCTCAAAGGAGTATGTTTTCCACTTCAAGATTTAAGTTCCTGCCAATAAGGAGATGAGGTCCTTACTCTTTTTGCAACACAATTAGAGCAGTGGGATGGGGTCGAAAGTTTTGAAAGAGAGAATACCCATGTCAGCCCTGCCATCTCCTGCAACATTTCTCTATGTTTTGTCTGGATTCGACTTTAGTCATAGAAAGCAACTCTTGCTGATGAGTCTGGATGGAGGAGGCCATAGAAGAGGAAGCATTTTCCAGTTACTTTAATGTGCGGCTTCTTATTTCTCAAGAGCCAGTTATCAACATGCCACCTCAGTATGTGAAAATTACTTGACTCCTAGAAACTCCCAAAGAACTTTTACACTATATTCTGCCTTTCTTGGCAGCTTCTTAGAGAAATTTTGGCATGTTTTTCCTCTCTTAAAGGATAAGCTCTTTCTCCTCCATCAGATATTTACTAGGCATCATCAATTGATTTCTTTGCTAACCTATATAACTTTCCAATCTATGGCACAGGTCTTTATCTTCAAGATGTCCTTTCTAGAACTTAAGTTTTAAAATACATTCAACTAAATGAAATCAGGTTAAAAAAATATCTTAGGGACAACCTAAAGAAGGAAAAAAACAAAAAACAAAAAAAAAACCAAGCTTTTAAAATGGCATCCAAAAAGATTTACAGTGAAGATAAAGCATTTGTCTTGGTGATGGCAAGGAAGTCTATGAATTGATTTCATGCACAAGCAATCTCAAATTTTATGAACAGGTTGTATTCCAGAACTGTTTGTTTGGAATTTGGAAAGCATTCTCTCATAAAAACAATATGTTGACTAGGGATAGAATGTCAGGCTAACCCACAAAAGCTTACTTAATTCATGTAGTAGAATTGCGCTATGCGTTGTCAGACTACCTGAGAATAGGGATCAGGCAGCCTTGAGAGTTAGATGGAAGAAGAATGGTTATTCCTATATCCTAAGGATGGCTCTAAGCAAAAATGTAAAGCCTGTGGGATTTGCCCTTCTACAAACCTCTCTGATCTTTCTTCCTCTACTCAAGGCCACTCTGGCAGTCCTGGCACACCCTTAACCTGCCCCAAGGCACTCATACTCAGGCACCTCACTCATTATTTCATTGAGATTTTAAAGGATCTATCTTCCTTCCTCCCTCAATTGCCAATTTTCTCAGTGTATTTATACTTAGGTGCTAAAAACAAATCAATCAAAATCAACTAAATCACACTATGGCGTGGAAAGCCAACTTCTCACAAGTATTTTTTTTTATAGAGACTTGTTGACCCAAATATATGAATTCAGATAAAATGGTGCAATTATGGCCATTGGAGAGGTGTTGGTTTATAAGGGCCTAGGAAGCAACCTAGAAGCAGGTCAGCTTGCAATTCCCACCGTGTGACTAACCATATTTTTATATTAAAACATTCTGACTTTAAACATTTTTAAAGATTTTACTTACTTATTTGAGAGAGAGAGAGGGTGTGTGTGTGTGTGTGTGTGTGTGTGTTGTGTGTGTAGGTTGGAGAGGCAAAAGGAGAGGAGAGAGAGAATTCCAAACACACTCCACACTCAGCAAGAACTGCTCAGGACCTGATCCCATGAGCCTGAGATCAGGACCTGAGCCAAAACCAAGTTGGATACTTAAGATCAGGACGTGAGTTGAAACCAAGTTAGAAGCTTAACCTGCGCCCCCCCCCCCCAGGTGCCCCCTGACTTCTTATTTGAGTTTACACTACCCGTTCATATGCTTCAGCTCTTGGCTCTGGATTCTGGCTCCGACACTTCAAGACCATGTGTAATTTGCCATAATAAGTATTTTGTCCCAGGTTAATTAACATTACCTACTGAAACAAAGAGGCCCCAAATCTGAGTGGATTTACACAACAAAAGTTTTTTTCTGTTCACACAAAGGTCTGTTGAAGTTGGGCGACTCTTCTCTAATGGGGGAATCAGGTGGCCGTCATTTAAGTCCTTCAAACTAACTGCTAAAGAAAGAACATGGAAGACCGGACATATGGCACAGAGCTTTTCTGCCTATTTTTGCATTGGCCACAATCTATCACATGGTCCAATACAACTGCAGGGGAGCCTGGAAACGTGGAGCAGCACACAAACCAAAACTTCCCTGAATCTCTAAAGTTCCTTCCCTTTGCTTCTGGATACAGTGGTATCAGGTGTGTGTGTGTGTGTGTGTGTACGCGCGCATGCGTGTGTACCTTTGCACGTGCCTGCCTGGCTAATGGATGGCATGACTTATGGCAATGAAATGAGCAAGAAGGCAGGTGGAGAAGGCTAGAGGAGTATTGTAGGAATTTGGAAGAAATGAGCAACATAGGTAGAAACAGGAAAGGCATGGAAAGGTTATTTGTATATCGTGGTTCCCTAAATCAAGGACTCTGTTTCTCTAGTCTTTGTTTGTCTGTTTGCTTTAATAGCAGCTAGTAAATTAGTTTTTTTTTTCTCTGCTAGTAATGTCTTCACATAATTGTTTAGATACAAACAGTAAGTCTAAAGGTACAGGGTCCAAGATGATTATCTCCAGCCTTTTAAATTTTAAAATGACTGTACCGACAAAGTCCAAATATGTAGGCAACTCTATATAACGCACATCCTAAGAGGAAGTATACATCATTGAGAATTATGGGGAAGGAAGTCACCCACTTGATTTCACAATTGTGTCGGTGTGGACCTCCTGGGAATTGCTGTGAATGTCAGTTACTTGGAAATGGAAAGTGAATAGTATCTGATACTTTAATGGGTTTACACAGTAGGCTCTGAGTTTGGTTTTGTAAGTCAAGAAGCACTCAGATTCTTGCTTGAGTGGACATTCCTCTGAACTGTCTAATGCGTTCTCACTGTGGAATTACCTAGCCCCAATGTTCTTTGAATGTGGAGGCTGCAATTCCTCTGATTCAAACTTCTAACTTTACTTTTAAAGATCAATCATTTTAATTTGTTTATTTTATCTTCCTTTTCATTGCAATTTTCATGATTTATTTTAAATATCCCAACCATAGTTTTCATATAAGCAAAAATAGTCACATGCTACAAAGTCAGACAGCAGAGCTGATATTAGAACACAGAGCAATTGACCTGGCTTGGGAAGGGAGAGAAAGCCACATGTGCATGGAAAAACATGTATGGAATATGCCGGTTTAGGGGTTTTGTTTTTGTTTTTGTTTTCCTGTAACTGAAATGGAAGTCTGCCAGCATGCATACAAGTCCCAATCACAAGTGTATGAAAACTCAGATTATGAAATTTATGTAACAAAAGCTAGCTAATAACTTCGATATTAATAATTCACAGACATACTAAATCTGGAAAGAAAAAATCTTATTATGTAGTGCAGTATGCTACATTTAGAATTTTTCGGATACTTTCTTCTATTTCATGTCATCTTCAAAACAACCTGATGAGGATGTAGGACACAAATCATTATGCCCAATTCATTATTAAAGTAAATGAAGCCAGAGGGCTTAGGCATCTTTCTGGGGTCACAGTCTCCTTAAGGGGTTGAACCAGAAACACATCCCACTCTTCTTGCCAGTCCAATTTTCCTTATACTATTACAACCTGGAGTTTTCTTATGACAATTCTAAGATCCAACTAGGAAAGCTAGTCGTGTGTTGGTTTCTCTAGAGGCAGTAGTTTGCTCATCTCTAGGGAGAGTCTTTCTCTGGATTCTCATTCCCTTTTCCTGGAAGGTGGAAATAGTAATATCCACTCTTTGGTGAGCACATGGAAGAGGTGCACTATAATAGTTAAAAAGCCTCATTGTCATCCTTGACTCACACCTCATACACAATCTTGAAGCAAATCCCATGGCTCTATATTCAAAGTACGTCCTCAATTCAACTACTTCTCACTTCTGCCTCTGCCATATGCCTAGCTTGCACTGTTGCTGCAGTCTCCTGTCTGATCTCCCTGCTCCCTTTCTCACTGAGCCCCCTCCCAAGTCTGCTTTCCCTACAGCTAGCAAACCATTCCCTCCCCTGCTCAAAACCTTCCAAGGCTCCCTATCAGTCTCAGAATAAAATTTCCAAACATCCTTCAAGATATGCCCCTGGGAACATTTTTTATTGCATTTTCTTCTAGTCTCCCCCCTTAGCTTACCTTCTTTAGTCCCATTTGCCTCCTTCCTATCCCTTTAATGTGACAATCATTCACTATAAGCATTTGCCACCCCCTGGGGTTCTTTCCCTGCAAATGTGTGCTTGGCTGGCTTCTTAGCTTTGGATGGGTCTCATTACAAAGATGCCTCTGCAAAGAGCTAAGACCATCTTATCTACCTAAGTTGCACCCAAGACACCATCACTTTTTTTTTTTTTGAGAATTAGGATTTTATTTTCTATTTATTTTATTTTATTTTATTTCATTTCATCTTATCTTATCTTATTTTAATTCCAGTGTAGTTAACATACAGTTTTATATTATTTTCAGGACATGCCATCACTTTTATACTTTATCACAATTTTTATATCAGAAACATTTTTATTCATTCATTTTCTGTCTTCTCCACTGCAATGTGAGCTCCATGAGGGTAGGGACTTCGATTTGTCATTATATTTTCAGTGCCAAGAGTAGTGTCTGCCTTTTAATAGATGCTTAATATATTTACTCAGTGGGTGAATTTGTGGAAGAAACGAGTGACTGCTGGGTAAGCCACCTGGGTCTTAATATCTAGCTAAGATGACATAAAGTCTGTTGTTTAACTTCCTTAGCCTCAGTTTTCACATCTGTAAGATAGCAATTATGATAATCTCTGCCTCATATTACTCTGCTATGAATATTAAGTGAGATGCTTCACAGGTGCCTGACATATAATGGGCATTCAAACTTTTTGACTACTATCGACTTGGCTACCCATGGGTAAAATGCATGGATAAAATGCAATTTTGTTATTCTCAGTAGAACTGTGCCCATCCATTTAGAACATGTGATCGATGGAATGAATGACTCAGCTCTTAATTCAAGCTGTGCAGAAGCTTGGACCTCATCTTTTTAGATTGCGCAATGCCTTGCGATATGAAATGTGACAAAAATATGTTCAGGTTTTGTAGGCTGCCTTTGCTTTCACGGTCTCTGCCAATGATGTGGCTTTCCTTTCAAAGATCTGGCTAGAGGCTGTTGAACCCTTCGTTTCACCTGGTTTAACATCTGGTGCCAGGAGGGCCTTGTGTTAGATTTGGGGAAGAGGTTTTGTGAAAGCAGGATTACACCCATTTGCTTGAGTGGAGGGCTGTGCCTGGGCTTGAAGCCAGGCATCCTGGGAACAATTGTCCAATTTGCTTTCCTAAGCTTCTGGCTTTATGGGCTTTGTTAGAAAAGGCCAGAATCGCTTCACACTTCTGTGGCCTAGGCCTGGCCCTGGACTGCCCTCTGGGGGCTCCTTCTGCTGGTGCTGCTGACTCATTCTGAGGCCAAGGGTGGATGGCTCCTGATGCTTCCCCTCTGATGGAAGTTCTCCTGTCACAAGTGCTCAGGGATTTCATGGGCTGGGACTGCTCCTAGGGCAACACTGTAAGGACCATCTTCATGGCTGACAATGTTAACAGAGGGAAAAGTTCCCCAGAAACTTAATCACAGCAACATTTTGGGAAATTAAGAAAAGTTTACGGAGAGAAACTGAGCTTGAACTTTTTATTTAATAGCTCTGCAATCAGGCCCAGACACCTGCTCTTGCCATTGTCTTCCTCTTCCACCTCCTCTTTCCTCTTCATCTCCTCCTCCTTCTTTCTTTTAATATATTTTATTGACATACAGTTAACATACATGAAATACATGTATCTTGAAATTCAGTTTAATGAGTTTTAACAATTGCATACATCCATATAACTACTTTCCAAAACAAGATATAAAATATTTCTGTCCCACTGAGAGTTCCCTTGTGTTCCTTTCTAGAAAATTCCATTTCCCCTAACCTCCTCTCCTCTAATTTCTGATTCTAGTCACTGATTTCCTCAGTCTCTTCTTGTATTTTATACAAATGGAATCAGTTTTGTATCTGGCTTCTTTTATTCAACATAATATTTTGGGAAGGATTCATCCACATTGTATGTGGCAATAGGTAGTTTCTTTTTTAATTGCTGTCTAATATCCCATTGTTTAAACCACAGATTTTTATTTTGTTTTGATATTTAGATTGTTTTCAGTTTTTTACTATTATGAATAAGTCTGTTATAAACATTCTTATACATTTCTTTTTGTGAACATAAGTTTTTGTTTCTCTTTGGCAAATACCTGAGAAGAAAGGTCTGCCTCATAGAATAGATATGCATTCAAATTTGTAAAAAATCACAAAATAAAAAAATAAGTTTATAAAAAAATCACTAGATACTTCTCCTAAATGAGTGCATCATTTTGTACTCTCAAAAGTAATGCAAGAGAATTCCAGTTGCTCCATATCCTCAACAGCATTGGGTGTTGTTCAATTTTTATAACTTAATTAAAAACGTTGAGCACCTTTTTGACTATCCATTGGTCATCTGCACTATCTTATTCCCTGAAGTGTCCGTTCAAATCATTTGGACATCTTTGTCTTTTTTATTATTCATCTTCATGAGTCTTTGTATGTTCTAGGTAGAAGTTTTTTGTCAGATATATGTTACAAATATTTTTCCCAGGCTGTAACTTTTCACTTTTTAAAGATTGATTTTGATAAGTGGACATTTCTAATATTGATTGTTTAATTTATCTATTTTTCTTTTATGTTAGTGATTTTGGGGGATTATTTTAAGAGATCTTTTCTTTCCGTGAAATTACAAAGATATTCACTATTCTTTTTCTAGCGGTTTCATAGTTTAGGATTCTGATCAGTTTGAGTGTGTGTGTGTGTGTGTGTAGTGAGCTAGGAGGTTGAGATTCAGATATTTGTATGGCAAGTAGCAGTTGCTAAAGACTTGAGTGAATCTGATGCCTTGGTTTTCTGCATTTTTAATAAGCACTTTAGGTAGTTCTGATACAGAGGTTTCAAGGATTATTTAATATTCAAGGAAATATTTAAGGAAAAGTAAATGGATGTCAATTTTGCTTTTTTTAAGGGAGAAAATTCTTAGCCATGGAATAATATTATCAATAATCACAGGGGAGATTAAATTTTACTAAGTTTTTGCTGCTTTACCTCAATTATATTGAACACTTTATATCTGATTTAATCTTTACAACAATCATATGAAGTAAATATTAGTTATATATGCAGACATAGAGGCTCAGAGAGCTTAATTTCATTTGTCCAAAGATGCCCTTTAGTAAATATTGAAGCCAAAATCCAAACTCTGGTTTACTGACTCTAGAACCATTCCTTTAATCACCGTGCTCTCTGCCTTTTTCTATGGTGTACTGACATTGTTTCACTGTTTATGACACATGTAATGATTCCTTGATGCAATGGTCCTCAAATAGTTTTCTCTCGGGTCTAATTTATACTCTTAAAATTTATTGAGGACCTCAGAGGGCTTTTATTATATGAATAATATTCATTTACTTTTGTCATATTAGAAACTAAAACTGAGAAACTTTCAAAATGTTGATCTATTTATTTACATATTTTGGGGGTCAATCTATTTAAAAAATAACAGTAACAACTCTATCACAGAGTAGCATACATAACATTTTAATAAAAATTATTTTCCGAGAAAGTAACTAATGAGAAGCGTAGTGTTTTACATTTGTTCAAATCTCTTTAATATCTGGCTTAACAGAAGATATCTATATTCTCTTACCTGCTTCTCATCCAGTCTGTTGAGATATGTTCTTTTTGTTGAAGCGCAGTACATGGAGAACATCTGATGACACACATATACATGGTTAGAAAAAGGAACAATATTTAACAGCCTTTTTAGATAATTATGGCTATTCTTTCATGCTGTATCAAATCCCAACAAATGGTGGTTTCTTAAGTATTAAAAGATACTTAAATTTGTTCCATTGTGGAATCTGAAACCATAGTTCATATCAGTGAGCTTTTTGAACTTGGTTTAGGTGAATATTTTATCCATGAATGACTGTGTAACATCATGCATTGGTCATTCAGAAAATATCAGTTTATTGAGTTATAGGGATTCTGGTGGGCATGAAAATGCACGGTCAAGCTCTCCTACTTCAAGGAATATAACTGACTCACAGCATCTGCTTCTGCCTTTCTGGATCCACCACTACATTTGAACAAATGTCAGCTTCTCATGGCTGCTCCCAGCCAAGGAATAAGCATAGTAGAAGCACTAATGCAGTCCCATACCTGTGAGATGCAGACCTGCTTAAGCTGGTGATATTGACTCCAGAATTTGCCATAGCTTGTCAGAAACATTTCTGAAACTGCACTGAAGTGCAAAACTTTTCTTACCCCAACCACTTTCCTTCATTCCTTCTTCACAGAGGTCAGACCTACATTGTGGTCTGAAGGCTTTCTGTGCCTTCTCTGGCTCTTTCTCCTTACTCTTCAGAGGCACTTCCATCAATAACTCTCTCTCTCTCTCTCTTTTATCAATAATTCTCTTGAATGCCTAATCCCATTTTAGCATCTGATTTTCAGGGGACTAGAACTAATACACAGATCTCTAAATGTTGACACATTTTATCACAGAATATCAAAACTCATATTTATAAATATTACCACTGATCTCATCAGAAGTCTTTAAGTATCAGGAAGCTCTCAAGTACATCATGGAAGATGTGAGTTTTTTCCAAAATTCTAATTTTTTACTTGAAAACTTGAATTATGTCATTTGCAACAGGTACTGTCAGTTGTTTTCCTTGAAGTAGCAGGCTTACTCTATTCAATTATGTGAACATTTCTGCCAAATCCCTACGTCTGAATAGCTATAGTATACGTGTCAGTGGTTCTTTCTAGGAAAAAAAAGTGGTTAGTTCAGCTCACAATTCAGACAATTAAACAAGGCATTTTCCTTGAGAAAATCACCTGTCTGCAGAATGCAGCAGAAGTGCTTTTAATCCCTCCATGCCATTTCATCACTCAGAATATTAGAAAGACATGTCTTAAGGGTCACGATTTAATAAAATTAAATTTTTTATGCTTTCTCTATGATATTCCTAAGTGGAACTGACGATGTATTTCCTGCAAGTGCATGGCAGTGAAGAATATAATGACCACTAATACTGTTTATTGTCACTGACTTGATTTAGTTCTGACCCTAGTCATTTTACCCATCATTGTTTTTGCTCTATCAGTGCAAAAGTCAACACAGTTAAGATAGGCAAATGACACCTTTATATTGATATAAAAATAGTTTTGCCCTTACAAACCCTCTAGAAGTTCTATGGATTCCCTATGTTTTTACAGGCTATACTTTGAGAACCATTTAATAGAAACACCAAACATTTATTGAGCCCAGTAAGTATAGTACATCTTTCTATGCCCTGAGGATGCACAGATGGACAGCACCAAGTACCTGCCCTCAAAGAGCTCTCTGGCTTTTTAAAAGAGGACACAAGTTATTGAATACGTAGATTAGAATTACTGGAGTATGCTGTGGGACAGAGACAAAGGATATTTTGGTTATGTCTGTAAGGGTCAGAGGAGTTCATATTAGGAATAGGATTCTTGAGCAAGACTTGAAGATTGAGAAGCTGTTTATTCAAAAAATAAAGGAGGTAGGCATTCTGGAAGGAGGGAACAACATAATGCAAAGACATAAAAGCATGGCAGAGTATGATGTTTTTACAACTATCATGACCTAAAAAACAGTAAAAATATTATTTTAGTCCACCTCCAAGATCCCAAAAAGTTTAGTATATATTTTGCTAGAGTTTTTGTTTCTGTATTACTACTCAGCTAAGTAGACCATTGGATGGTGTCTCTGCTTCCTGCCAGGTACAGTGGCAAACACAGCTTTGTACCATAACACTTACATTTTCCCTCATGGCGGCTATTTCTTAATCATTTCTTGAAATATTGTTTTTTGGTTCTATTTTTAAATAGGACCCCAAAATAAGATACATCTGAATATTTCCCTATCCATTCAAATGAAACTGTTTGAATTGTATTGTCCCCACATACATGAAGCACAAATGTCCACATTTTCCAGTAGTCAGATCTGGTTCATTTAATATGTATAAAACCATGAATCTTAAAGTCTAAGCACTTGTTTTTCCAAACATGCTTATGATTTGCTAAACCATAAAGAAAGTGGATACTTTAGATCAGAAACCCACAGTCAAATAAATGTATTAGTGTGGTGTGTATTGAATGTTTACTTATGTAAACTCAAGATTGCTAGAGAGAGTTCACCAAACAAATCACGATGATTCAGATGTTTCCTAACAACCACCTGGGGGAGGAATGAGATCTTCTCATTTAATCTTAATCACTGGCAATCAGGGACATTTGACAACTGGGAAATATCACACAAATTATTAGAAGAGCAATCATAAAATATAATAAAGGATATAAAGAAATATAGTCTTCCCTCACCAGGGATTTATGCACAATTCTTAAAATATTTGAAGATCTTTTCGTATCCCCTCCTAAGCCATCAGGTTCAAATCCAAGTTGTATTTATTTATTTATTTTAATTAAGTAATTTATTTATTTATTTTAGAGAGGGAGAGAGAGAAAGAGAAAGAGAGTGAGGCAGGGCTGAAGGGGCAGAGAGAGAATCTTAAGCAGGCTCCGTGCCCAATGCACAGCCCCATGTGGGGCTTAAACTCACAACCAGATCATGACATCAGCTAAAATCAAGAGTTGGACACTTAACTGAGTGAGCTACCCAGGCACCCCCAAGTTGTACTTTTAACTAAAATCCTGTCTAAAGGAACGACAGTTCTTATAGACCAAATCTTTTTATATGCAAAAAAAATGAACGAATATTAATACTGAGATCTGCATGTTCAATTTTGTGTATCTCCTCAACAATATCTGGTGACTAGGTGGAAGCTTTGTAGTCTCTCTTTACAAACCTGTCAATATTTCTTGACCAAGAATTTTCCAAATGTTGTGTCACCTTAGAGATTAAGTGAGAGAAGATTGGAAATCGGAACATATAGGACTTGTTCCACGAGCTCCCATCCCCAAATCTCTGAGGCTTAGGATGTTCGCTTTGCTCTCCTCCTGTTCTAAATATTTTTATGCAAGTGGAATTTTATGAAGGTAAACAATAACAATAGGGAATAAGTGGGGGAAACAAGTCGTGTGAAGGCAGTCTGAGAGTGTATGAAGGAGCACATGAAAAAGAGAAGGGTAGGCAAATTGCTCTAACAACGGCTCCAAAGTTCTCAGTGGTAGTTTTTGGATGTAAAACCAAAAGCACAGGCAACAAAAACAAAAATAAGCAAGTGGACTATATCAAACTAGAAGAAATTTCTGCACAGCAAAGGAAGCAATCAGCAAAACAAAATGGCAACCTACAGAATGGGAGAAAATATTAACATACCATACATCTGATAAGGGGCTAATATCCAAAATATATAAGACTTATACAACTCAATAGTAAAATACTAAGTAACTCAATTTAAAAATGGGCAAAAGACCCAAATAGACATTTTTCCGAAGAAGACATAGAAACGACCAGCAGGCATATGAAAAGGTGCTCCACATCACCTTGGGTGATTGGAAATGCAAATCAAAACCACAATGAGATACCACCTCACACTTGTTAAGATGGCTGTTATCAAAAAGTCAAAAGATAGTGTTAGGGAGAAGGTGGAGAAAAGAGAAGTCTTATACACTGTCAGAGGGAGTATGAATTGGTGCAGCCACTGTGGAAAACAGTATAGGGCTTCCTCCAGAGGTTAAAAATAGAACCACCATGTGATCCAGGAATCCTACTTCTGGCTATGTATCTGAAGGAAATGAAATAAATATTTCAAAGAGATATTTGCACTCCTAGGTTCCTTGTAGAATTATTCAACAGCGCCAAGATGTGAAAACAACCTAAGTGTCTATTGGATCAGTGGTTAAAGAAAATGCGTTATATACAGATATAGATACAGATACAGATACAGAAATATATTATCCAGCCTTAAAAAGAAGGAAATCCTGACATTTGTGACAATATGGGATGAACCTGGAAGACATTATGCTAAGTGAAATAAGCCAGACACAGAAAGACAAATACTGCAGGATCTCACTTATATGTGGAATTTAAAAGAGCTGAACTTATAAGAGCAGAGAGTGGTTGCAGGAGCTGTAGTGTGGGGGAAATAGGGGAGGTGCTGATCCAAGGGTACAAACTTTCAGTTAAATATGAATAAGTTCTGGGGATCTGGGTACAGCATGATGAATATAGTAAACGGTACTGCATTGTGTACTTGAAATTTGTAAAGAGTAGACCCTAAGTCTTCTCACCACACACAAATAAAGAAAGGTAGCTATATAAAGTGACATATGTGTCAATTAACTTGGTTATGACAATTATTCCACAATGTATACGTATACCAATACATCACATGGTACACCTTAAATATATACAATTTGTATTTGTCAATCATACCTCAATAAAGCTGGGGGATGGAAATCTCAGTGGCTTAAAAAATTGAAAGTTTTTTCTCACACTGACTGGAGTCCAACGTGAGTTGCTGGTGGGAGGGGCAGGGGTATCCTGTTCCATGCACTCAGGGACCACAGTCCTTCCAACCACTGGCTTCACCATACTCTAGTGCTCTGGATTCCACTACTGGATTCTCTGCCTTCAGTTGACAGGAAGGGTAAGAGGGTTAGAGAATCACTTGTGAGGTTTTGGAGTCCAGGCCCAGAGATGGTGCTGTTCACTCTTGTTCTTACGTCATTGACTGGATCTAAGTTGCAAGACCCCACTTAACTACAGGAGAGGTTGGAAAATACAGTCTGGTCCTATGCCCTGAAAGAAACAGACTCAGAGTTTGGTGACCACCTAGCGTTGTCTCAGCCACACTCATCAATTTGTTCTTAGTGATAGTTGTCAGCACCATGGGTAGGTTGCATGTCTAAAAGTTTCAAATCTATCCCAGTAGGTACTTATAATTTTATTTATTTATTCAAAAAATATTATCAAACATCACTTTGAGCAGGACATCGGGCAAGACACTCAGTATGCAACACTAAGCACAGTATATAACACAGAGATACATCACAGTCCTTGCCTTCAGGAGCTTATGGTCTCCTACCAACAAACACATCCACTTTCTCATCAGCTTTCTTCATTCATCCCTAAGTTGCTGACAGTGTAGGAATAGGAAGGAAGGAAAGGCAAATGCTTGTCCTAATTTACTATCCCAGAGGTTGTTCTAGCCATAGGCATGTATATCAGTTTACCCACTATAGCCATCTGAGGGACAAGCAGAAGAATATGTGATTTGTATATTATGGTCCTTCATTTTTTATAAACTGCTTTCATATACAGGTGAAGAGGACTTGAAATTAGCTGTGCGATCTTAGGCAAATGACTTAAGCAATCAAGATTAATTCTTGATCTATAAAATGGGAATAAAAATAAGACCTACCTCTTAGGGTAATTGAGAATGAAATGAAATTACATTGGGGAAGTGGTTAGCAGAATGGCCAACCCGCTGTAATAAAAAATGTGATATTAACTAGTGCTGTCATTTTTATTGAACTTAAAAAACAACCCTGCAAAATAGATTCTATTTTATAGATGAGAAAAACTACAGTTCAGAGAAGTTAAGTATCTACAATGAGGTTTCACAGCTTAGTAATCACAGGGTCAGGATTGATTCCTAGGTTAGTGGCCTTTCATTGATCCCTGATTCCTTGCAAATCTACAAGTTATAGAATACTTTTGAGGACCATTTACTTTCTTCTATATTAAAAAGAAAAAGGGCTGATCCCTGTAATACAATGGAAAGACAAATACTACTTCCTCTGGGCAAACCTGCCATGACAGTTTTTATAAACATGAAACTTTAGTTTACAGACAGCTTATTATCTGTCAAAACATCTGCATCTTGCTGTTTTGGGGTAAAGGATGATGTGGTTTACAGTTTGAATGGAAAGAGAGGAGTGAGTATAAGACTTAAAAGGCCTGAGTTCTAATATTTGTTCTCTAGGTGGCCAACTGTAGGACTTGTGATAAGTCACCTCAACTCTCCTCGTTTTTTTATTTGTAAAATAGGCTTCTGGAACATCATGTAGTTACTAAGCACCCTGCCAATGTAGCATAAAGCACGTTAACTGACTCAGAAGACAATGAAAACATAGCATTTTGGAATTAGATGTGAACTCAAGTCATCTTTAGATTCAGACTGCTGAATCTAAGTCCCCTGATGCTAGGCCACTTTGCTGTTTGGAGAGTTTAAATATTTCAGCATTCCTAACAAGGAGGGAGAGTCTGAATAGTCTCTGTTGTCACAGGAGAGAATATTCTGGAGATATGAATTGTGTCTATGTGAGGGACCAATTATGAACAGACCAAATTCACATCCTACAACTATCTCTGTGTCCCCAAAGAAACAGACACGGTGCTGGTGTTTGTGAATGAACTTCTATAACCTGTTACCCTCTAACAATGTCTTCGTGGTCATCATAGAGACTTTTACTTCATTTACTATAAAGACCAGAGAATAATATTCTTTTGATTCTCCCCAACCCTTTATTAGTACATCTTTTTAAAAGAAAAAAGAATCTTACTGATTCTAAGATTAGGGTGGAGATTCTGTTGCTGAAATGATATAGTCAACATTTCCATCAAAATGTTATAATTCAGTAAGTGTTCATAGCATCTTTTTATTCTGCAAAATCAAGCTGGCAAAAAAATTGCTGAGGACTCTAAAGACCTAAAGTAAAAAACACTTTATTAAAAATGCCACTATCAGATGTGTTCAGAGAATTTTTTTAAAGGTCAGATATTTATCTCATGGTTAATATTTCAACCAATGTATTTTTACCTATTTAGAAGGTGGGACAGAAAAGTCCGTGAGGAGGAATTTGTCACAAAGGAAAGGCGAGGACCTTGGTTTGCCAGATTCCTGACACTGCCCTCTTTTCACCAACTTCATTTGGTACATTCATCTTGAATTTGCTTTGGTTTGGAAAAAATCTCTGTGAAGGATTTTATTGTCAATTTCAATAGAGAGACCGTGAACGTTGGAAGATAAATAGAGACTATAACCAGCTACACAAATAATTTAATCTGAATCTGAATCTCAGTTGCCTAATTTGTAAAATGACTAGAACAGAAATACTTGCTTCTCAGGATTGTCACGGGACTTCAGTGAGAAAGGAGCCGAGAAGTGCCAGGGACTTAGCTGGGTTCAATCATCAGTTCCTTTCCTTCCTAATAATATTAGCTTCCATTAGTTGCACACGTTCTGGGCCATCATCTGTGCTTAAACACTTCCCATGAATCATCTCATTAATTGCTCAAAACGTGAGGAAGCTAAAGCCCCTGGAAATTAAATCCAGTTTCAAGGTCATCAGGTCAGTAAGTATCAGAGTCCGTTTTCTAATTCAGATATTCCTGACACTGGAGGCCATGCTCTTGATCACCATGTGTATTTACTTCCTGTTGCTGCTGTAACAAATGACCACAGACTTAGCGGCTTCAATAGCACAAATTAATTCTCTTACAGTTCTGGATGTCAGAAATCCAAAGTCAGTTTCAGAGGACTGAAGTCAAGGCATTAGCAAAGCTGGTTCCTTTTGGAGCCTCCAAGACAAAATCCATGACTTGCCTCATCTAGCTCCTGGAAGCTGTCTGCATCCTTGGTCTGGCCCCCTCCTCTATCCTTAAAGCCACGGTTCCATCTTGCTTCCATGGTCACATCACCTTCTGTGGTCAACTCTCCTTGAGTCCCTCCTTTAGGATACTTGTGATTACATTTAAGGGCCACCCTGATAATCCAGGATAATCTCATCTCAAGATCCTTAATTTAATTACATCTGGAAGTCCCTTTGCCATATGAGGTAACGTTCACAAATTCCAGGGACCGGCACCTTGATATCTACCACAACATGTTACCTTATTTTCTTCTTGTTCCTATTATATGGTAATTAAGCTTTAGTTTTATCTCCTAATTGTGATGTCCTGTTTGGGTTAAAGTCCATCACTTGTTAGGTTTGTTAAAAAAACAAAGAAACTTGGCTTGGTGGGATGTTCTAAGATCCACACACTGGAAGAATTTAGATAGGACAGGTGGGTTCTTGGTGTTCTGTAGGGTTAAAGGCTTCCTGGGCAGCAAGCACCCTTGCTCATAGCTCTGGAGGTGAGAGCGCCAGGTTTGACTCAGCTCAATCCTGAAAAACGCTAGATGTATTTCTCTTCCCTGACTCATGATATAAACTGGCCAAAGTGAATTTGAACTTCTGGAGATGGCAAAGACAGGCTCCAAAGTTTCCTTCTTTTCCTGAAACTTAAATTTTCCTCCTTGATTCTAAGATCTCTGTTCATTTTTGTGATTCACTTAAGACATGTCATTCTATAATTTTTATATCTATTTTTTATCATCTATTCATCCATCTTTCTATTTATTCATAGTTGAACATAAACACATAGAGTCTCATATAATTTCTCATTCTTTTAATTTATAATTTTTTTTTTACAGCTGAGATTTTCTTCTCTACAATCAATCCCCAGAAATGGACTAGTTAGCTGGTTAAGAGTACTGTGATATTTAAAAGCTTTTGACGGACATTGTCAATTAGTCGTCCACAAAGGTTTTGCAAGCCTGTGGTTCTCCTACCAGTGTGCATCTATTATATGCTTTCTTTATATTATTATCATTTTTTTTTAGTTAAGAGGCTCATGCTTGTTGGGGGAAAAAAGTAAGCAGTACAGAAGGTTGTAAATACCCAATTCCACTTTCCAGAAGTAAGTTCTGCTAATAGACCTTTTCTCTTTCAGTCAAAACAGGCACGTGTGTGTGTGTGTGTGTGTGTGTGTGTGTATAAACTGAGATCCTACTAGACGTACTATTTGGTCACTTGAACTTATGTGCTTAAGAATATATACAGGTCATTGTTCTACTCTAGTACATAAAGAGCTACACGTTCTTTTAAATGACTGCCAAGTTTTTATTGTACGACTATATCCTATTTTTTTAAAAAAGCCCCTACCCCCCATTATGTATCAATCTCAGCTTCTGTACAACAAAATTTCTGCATATGTTCCCATATTTCAAGACCCCCCATACTGTAATTTCTGATTCTGTAGATTACCTTGGGATTTATACATCCCCTGTCCCATGTGGGGTAGGGTATTTTTCATCTTAATTTGAGGAATTGCAATGTTAGGAGATAATGGTCCAGTAGGGGAAGAGAGAGTGTCATTTCAGAGGCTATCCCAGTATGACTTTTTTTTAACTGAGATATAGTTTAAATACAGTGTTTTATTAGTTTTAGCTGTGCAACAGAGCGATTCAATAATTCTATACATTACTCAGTGCCCATCATAGTAAGTGGGGTTACCATCTATCACCATACAACATATTACGATATTATTGACTATGTTCCCCATGCTGTATTTTTCATCTTTGTGATCTATTTGTTTTATAACTGGAAGTTTGTACCTTTTAAGCCCCATCACCTATTTCACCTATCCCTTCAACCCCCCTTCACCCCCCCCCCCACTACCACCAGTTTATTCTCTGTATTTCTTATTCTGTTTCTGTTTTTTGTTTGTTTGTTTGTTCTTTCGGTTTTTAGATTCCACATATAAGTGAAATCATCTGGCATTCTTCTTTCTCTGTCTGAATTATTTCATTTAGGATTATACCTTCTAGGTCCATCCATGTTGTTGCAAATGGAAAGCTCTTATTCTTTTTTGTGTCTGAGTAATATTATAGTGTGTGTGTGTGTGTGTGTGTGTGTGTGTATCACATTTTCTTTATCCATTCACCTATCCACATACACTTAGGTTGCTGAAATTTCTTATTCTTGATGCCCAGAGAAAGCAAGGCAAACTACCTACCCTTTAAATATTTCTTATAATAACCTTGCCACTATATACTCTTGTTAATTTTTATTACGAGTGATAACCTGAAGGATTTTTAGAGTTATTTTTTAAATAATATTAAAATATTTTAAAAAATATATATGTAAGCCTGCCATTCCATAAAAGAAGTCAATAAATTTAGGGGTTTTTTTCTTGTCTTGCTGGTAAATCAACATTCTCTGACCCATTCCCATTTATTCATTTTCAAGACCCATACTGCTGTCTGTCAAAATATAATTAATTTCCTTTCAGGTAAACTACCTAAAAGTAAAACCTTGAACTTACTGCAACTCTACTTTTTACAGAAACATAGTTAAAAGAAACAATATTTATGATGGATTTACAGAAAGGTATTCATTTCCTATATTCTTCCAGTTATTTTAAAATCAATTTTCAGATTAAGCATGTAATAGAAGGGGTTGTATAAATAAATGTGATCTTTTTTCCTCTCTGCAGAATTACTTGAACAGCATTGTGCTTTGGTATTATGCCACTGGTCTGCATCGAAGGGTGTTGTGAGAAACACACTAGGAAGCGCAGCCCAGGCCAAGTGTCCATATTAGTCCTTTCTTGAACAAGGCATATACTCTTTCCTTCCTCTTCAGTCTCAGGTGAATCAGAGACCTAGATTCATGCTTTTTCCCTATTTTGAGGACCCAACCCTCTACTTAGAAGATGCTGTCTTTCAGGGCCTGTAGTTGCAATAGAAGGACAACATCCTACCTTTCTCCCTAGAGCAGAGCAACATGTGTTGTTAGAGGTGGTCACAGCATAATCATCACATTTGCAATCTCTACATCAGCTCTCTGTTATACAGCCAGAACTGATTCTTGAATTTCTTTTTCTGATTTCTTAAAGGCTTTTGGCGCTGTCTTTGTCCATTTAACATAGCGGTTTTGCCTCCATCACATCTGTTAGCATGATCACATGCATTTCTTTAACGTCAAGTGGGCTTGAGAATCTTGAAAGGGTGATCAGAAGCTGGCAATCATGCTCAATTTCATTTGTTTATAATTTTGTGTCAGTGTATTCAAGAGATTATTGTCTCTTTTTCCCCATCTTTGCTTTCTTACTTTCTTTTTTCACTGTGCTTTTTTTTTTCTTTTTTCAACTGCATATGTTTTAGAGTGTAGAGATTCAGTCTATAGTTTACTGATTTTTACAGGTGATTTTAGGCCTCTCCCCATTTTCCTTCTGATTAAGGACCTGTGAAACTCATAGCTACTATGAGAATTAATGCTTGTGCAGCAGTTGCTAGAAAGCAGGGCTTCAGAAAGGGTGGCATGATATGAATAGTGACATAAAAATTTGTATAGAGATCATAAAATGACCTACCATAAAAAGTTACAAAGCCTGAGGATAAAAAGCTCCTAAGAGATGCTGAAGAGTTGATTATCCATTCTTGAAAATAGTCACACATTATGGTCTCCCTCCCCTGAGAGGAAGACAAGATGAAGATGATCCAGGGGCAGTTTACATCCAAGTAAGATTTCAAAGTCCTGAGGTATATCACTTCACAAGGCTGATTAGAATCCACCTTTTTATAATAGGCTTGATTTCTATCCGTCTAGAAGCATGATTGCATCCGAAGAGAAGACAGGGAAATGTTCTGCATGCAGTTCCAATTCTATCAGGTCCTATGAACTTATTAAATTCATGGTACCAATACATTTCAACTCGATGTGTTTGAAGCTATGAATCATAATGGCTGTGTGATAAGGGATAGTCTTTAAATCCTTTGAGGATATGTTTATTTGAACAAATTTCATACACATCTAATATCATGGCACCAAAGCAACACCAGAACAAAGAGCATTTACCTCTTCTTTAATGGCAGTTTGAAAGTAGCTAAATTTTCTGGAAGGAATTTCTTATCACTTGTTCAATTTACTAATACGCTGCAAATCATCTAAGCTTTTGTCTTCTTTAGGGGAAACGTAGACAAAGGAAAGAAGAAGAACTGGAAAAGAAGGAAATGTCTGAATAATGTGGTTCCATAAGATGCTGGTTTACAAATTTCTGCTTTGGTAAAACTCTTCCAAACTGCTTTTTCTAATTCATAATTTTTCTGTTCATTTTTAGTACAAATAGACATACAATCTGGAAGTTTCTGTCAGTAACAGCCAGAAAATGAAATTCTTAATTTTAGGAAATGTGCTTAAAGAGAGGCAAACTTGAGGAAAATAAAACATGAGAAAGTTAAAGGAATTCTGATAAGGAAGTGTAGGAAAGACCAGGCTGAGAGATGCTGTTGGAAAAGAGGAAAGCTATGGGGTATTCAAGAATAGGGAATAGGGTGGGTTTAGGTAGGGGCCCATGAAGCATGGATTATAATGGGCTTTCTGTTCTCTGTTCATAAAAGAATAGCTAAAAGATCTTAAGTTATTCTATGAGGTAGAGTTCCTTAAAACAATTAGGTGTAATTATTATAGTAATTACTGAATTTTTCTTTCTTGAAGATGTTCCATCACAGCCTCGATTTCCCATCTCTTTGTGAATAGGTGGTGATCCGGTTATAGGACCTGAGATGGATAAAATGGTACGTTAAATCTAGAAACCATATAGAACAGTAATTAGGAACAGAGCTTTTGGAGTCAGAGAACGCTGTCTCTTCCACTTTCCTTGGAAAATTTGCTGAAACTCTCTGAAACTGTTTCTTCATCTGTAAAATCAGTTTTAATAATCCCTGCCTCATAATGTGTTTTAGAGGGATATTCGAAGGATTAACTGACAAAGTATACAAGTGTACAAGTTGCCAGACACATAGTAAATGCTCCAAATATTGTAGTTGATACTAGTTTTTATTTTTGTTGTTTCTAATTATTATTCTGTGGAATGTCTGAGTGGTATGTGGTGTGGTGACACAATGAAGGTGTTAAATGAATGCTAAATCATGATTAAAAGTTGAGTGGGTAAACAAGAGGTCCAGAGGAAAAGTGTGACTCAAAAATGAACCTTTCCAAAAATGCTGACCAGATAGCACATTTTTGGCTTCAGCTAACAAAGCAAATATGCCCAAGATCAGAGCACTTCAACAGGTCCATGGAGCCAAAGCTCTGGGAACCAACCATCTCCACCACCCAGGTCATCTAACCCATCCCAGCTGGTGCTCTTCATGTCAGGAAATGTGAATCAGACAGAGGATGTGATCCTGACAGAGAAAACCCTCATTAAGGTGATCGTTTACAGTGTTTGTTTTGAACAGGAAGAAGCTTGGTACCTGCTCCTTGATGACAATACACCTGAAGCCATGAGTGGGAGTAGTTCTGGGCAGGGAGTCAGGACCCCCAGATCTGGTTTTATTTTGCCACTTATGTGCTACAATATCATTGGTGAGAAATATCTCTTAAACTCTCAGGGCTTCAGTTCTCTCTTCTGAACAAGAGGATTGGACAAGATGACCATCAAAGTGTTTTTCAACTTTTTGTCCACTTTACTAATCTGTATTAGTTTCTTTCAACTAATTAGTCTATAGTCTATTAGGATTACAGTTAGTCATCCTAATAGTCTTTGATTGCACATTTGCAGTTCACAAATTTTTCACTAGAGATTTATACCTTTCTGATGTAAAATAAAGCACAATCCCCCCTCTTTACTTTTTGTCCTTTCAGTGGTTGGTCCACATGAGTGTTAAAGTATGAATAGGAGACTTACCACCTAGTTTTTCAAATTAACTAAACATTGGCTAGTGAGTCAACAGAGTTCAAAAAGTTAGTATACAGGGTTAAAGTTTACAATATCATTCACATTTACACAGGGAATATTTTCCAAAAAGGTAGATATTTATGGTGAGCAAGGCAGAGTGAAAATATTTGCATGTAGCTGTCTCTGGACAGCTGGGAAAAGTTTAAAATTTTAAAACCAGGGGCCAATGTGATTAACTAATTTTGTCCCACGTTGTTTACTAAAGAAATGAGATCTTTTTTTTTCTTTAATAGAAAAAGTTTTTTGTTATTTTTTAATCAAAAGTTGTGTAAATATTGAATGTAGAAATTCAAGTACACTTAGTTGACTTGCTCTCAAAATTTAGAATGGAACATGCGCTTTTTTTTTATGGTTCATAGGAATGTTCTGAGGTTGGTCTTAGCTGCATTCCCTATTCCCCACACTGAATTGCTAAATAATATCATTGGCTACTTTTTATTTTGAAATGCTTTTCAAAAACTTTGGAGAACATCTCTAAGGGAGACGTTTTCAATACTTAGCATTTCATTTATTTCTCATTGAAAGAATCACAGGTTTCCAAGAACTTGTGAGAGTTGCATTACATATCTTCCTCGGTATTAGATGTAAGACCTAATTTTTAAAAATTTTTCATATAGGGAATATCAAGTTTAAATGCATACTGCCTTGTGTCACCCATAAAAGCAGTGGCACAGTAATAGTCAAGTCACCTGCTAGAGCAGTAGAAAACATCCAATCAGAGAGACATATTTTAATTTTTTACTTATCTCAGAGATCTTTCACTTCATCTTAAGAAATGGAACACAATGATGAAGATACTCTGTTGTTCAGATTTTTCTTTGGTTATAAACTATCTACAGTATTAAGAAAACAAAGATCTATGTTCACCTCCCCCTTGTCTCTCCAATTTCTCCAGACTGTGGAATGTTGGGATTCATACTGTGAATGCTCTGAAAATCAATTATTGTCAGATTCTGTTTTCAGGGCTGCCAGACAATATTTTGGCTCAACTTCAGTCCATTTGGAACACAGCTGTTAAGTTGTTGACAAAAACTAAGGAAATATGAACATGTTCCACCCTTTAAAAAAAATTCCATTTGTTGGCAACCATCTCGATGGATTTGAAATTTTCTTATTGGAGAGCAAGTTAGTACCACTTTCTGGCATCCTTTTGGGCTGAACTGGTCGTCTCTGTGTTCCAACACACATGGCACCCTTCATTCACCACTTGGGATATTCAGAATTTACTTTTGATAATTAACTTGAGCTTTAAATTATTCTATTAAAAACTGCCCCATAACTTTAGGTTTTCCTCAGATTTAGTGTCTCACTGGTCTCACCACTTCTCCAGGTGCATTTTTTAAAAAAGACTAGTATGGCAAGTTAGCATTGATTTACTTCTAAAGGGTTAGTGGTTTTATTATTCTCCATGTTTTTTATTGCATGTAATAGAAAATGCTACTCAATTAAACAATGCATAAGATTTAACCATTTATCTAAGAAAATAGGGGAATTATATATATATCTTTGTTTACATTAAAAATAAAACCAATGGAAATACAAACCATATTTTTTTTAAAGTTTACCTGTAGGAAGAGAGAGAGAACAGGTTAGAGGGAACAGAAAAAGAAACCAGATTTCCTTGAACATATCTTTTGTAGACTTGTCTTTGGAATTATATAAGTATTCATTTAATAACAAAAGAATGAAATAAATATAAAAGGAATTTCTAAAAATTAATACAAAAGATTGTAAGTGAATTTAACCATGTACCTAGCTATCAGTGCTACCCAATTGAACTTTTAGGGATGATGAAAATGCTTTCCAAGTGCCCTGTTCAGTATGGTAACCTCTAGCCATGTATGACTATTGAACACTTGAAATGTCTCTAGTGTTACTAAAAATTAAATTTTAAATTATAACTAATTAATTTAAAAGGTACATTTAGTAGCCACAAGTGTTAGTGGCCACCATACTGGATGGCCCAGAAACAGAATAATCACACAGAGAGGGAGTACTGCAAGTGATTTTAAAACGCAATAATTTGGTTGCATATCCCTAGTGAAGTAATACCCTAAAGCCAAAAGAACTTAAAAATAATATTAAGCTGTTTCCAGTTATGACATCTTTATAGTAATATTGGTGTTATTCTGAGTCTATTAGGTGTACATTGTGAATAAATCAAATGAGTAATTATGTTGATATCTTTGAGAACTCAATTATTTGGCACGATTGGAAGGAGATAAGACTGAAGGTTGATAAGGTTAAGTCAAAAAATTTCAAAGCATCTTTATAAAATCATGATGTATATTTACTTAAGAAAATATTTCCCAACTGTTCACCAAAAAGGCCTAGATAGAAACAATGACCAACCCAGTAGTAATAACACCACCTCCAGTGCTCAGATTATAGTCTTTAAATGCCTTTTCCCACTAAAAAGAATCAGGACACCTTGGAGAAATGGGTCACTCAGAGTTTGGGTCAGGGAATCTCTAAGATAAATCTGGAAAATCTTGCTGTCATAAAAAACAGGGGATGCATTCAAAGACTGATAGAATTAAGTCAGAAAGACTCAGGGCCAAGTTGAAAAGCTCCCACTGACCAAAAATGGAAAATTTGTGCATCAGAATGAATAACAACTATAATGGATTGAAAAACTTCAAATATTTTAGGGGTGCCTAGGTGGCGCAATCAGTTAAGCCTCTGACTCTTGATTTTGGCTCAGGTCATGATCTCAGGATCAAGAGACCAAGCCCCATGTCAGGCTCCACACTCAGCAGGGAGTTTGCCTGAGATTCTCTCCCTTTCCCACTCCCTCTGTCCTTCCCCCTGCTCACACATACTTTCTCTATTGTTCTCTAAAATAAATAAATAAATATTTAGGAAAAAACATATATATATATATATATATATATATATATATACACACACACACACACATATATCTTGACTTTACATTAATATTTTAAAAACTCAGTTATCTTTGAGGGTGCTAGAAAACAAACTCATTATTTTGAAAAGCTAAATAAGCAATCATTTATTCTGCCTTTTCTATATGGACTATACTTCGAAAAAACAAGGAGCTATTGAAAGAAAGTTTCTTTTTATAACACTATTCTAACTAATAAATAAAGAAGTAATGATCAGATTAGAATATCACTGTCTTCCAACTCCTGCTGAATTAATGGCTCTAGGTAATCATCACCAATGAATAATGATATCTTTAAGAAATGACAGATACACGCTATGATGGGTGTATACTGCTTTTTGTTTGTCTTATCTTGGGTTTTGTTTTGTTCGCTGATGGAAACATGAAAAAAATAGTTTGTTTTGCAAAATAAAAACAAACAAACAAACAAACCCCACAATCAAACCTGAATCTGATCAAGCCTCTAGATCAACCAATTTACAGAAGAAAAAAAAAAATAGAAGACCCAATAAAGGACCCAGGGTTGTGCAGTTAATGGAATCAGACTATGGAATATCATAGCAAGGGTCAGCAAACTATGGCTTGTAGGTTAATTTGGATCCTGACTGAAACAAACAATTATAAATAACCTTAAAGAAAATTTTAAAAATCTAAATACTGCTGGAATATTGATGATTCTGAGAAATTTTTAAGCTTTCTTTTTGTTTTGTTTTAGCTATGATATTACACCTATATTTTTAAGGGCCCTTATCTTCTATCTATCATTTATTCTGAAATGTTTACAGAAGAAATGACACATTGTCTAGGATTTGCTTCACAATAATCCGGGAGTAGAGAGTGAGTGGGTATAAGGATGAGACAAGAATGGCCATTTAGTGGGATTTGTTGAACATGGTGATGGATAATTTGTGTTCATTATACTATTTTTTCTACTTTTGTTTATGTTTGAAGATTTCCACAATAAGTGTTTAATGCCTCTTTTCATGGAACTTGCATTCTAATGGAGGAGGAGATGATAATTAAGATAAATATATATTGTAAGTTAGATGGTAAAATGAGTTTAGTAGAAAAAACAGTAAGATTTTGAGGAGAGAAAGGATATGAAATGTTTGTAGGATGCTATTGAAATTTTTGGGAAGGTGGCTTGGACTATGTGGTATAGAAGCCACCTCTCCCACCCCTAAGTCCGGGGACAAAGTTGGCTTCCTGAGCAGCACCTGGGAAAAACTGCCTAAAGTGGAGGTTGCAAGCATGCACTCTGGAACTCAGCTCCCTGGGTCTTAATCCCAACTCTGGCACTACTGGCTGTGTGAACTTGGGCAAATTCCTCGGCCTTTCTGTGTTTCAGTTTCTTCACATTGCATGTCTTTGGTAAATGTCAAAACAAGTATCACTGACATGGGAATTGATACTGAAAGTCTTTTTAAAAATTAATGGGCTTGGGGCGCCTGGGTGGCACAGCGGTTAAGCGTCTGCCTTCGGCTCAGGGCGTGATCCCAGCGTTATGGGATCAAGCCCCACATCAGGCTCCTCCGCTATGAGCCTGCTTCTTCCTCTCCCACTCCCCCTGCTTGTGTTCCCTCTCTCGCTGGCTGCCTCTATCTCTGTCGAATAAATAAATAAAATCTTTAAAAAAAAAATTAACGGGCTTCTTATCAGTACACTTCATGAGTTTTCAATATTCTAACACAGTGGTTCTCAAGTTTATGGTACATAAAACTCAGCGAGAGGGTTTTTGAAAATACATAGTGCTGAGCCCCACCTCCTTCCCCACCCCCAGAGTTTTTAATTCATTAGGTCTGGTGTGGAGCTCGAGACGTTGTAGCTCTAACAGGTTCCCAGGTGAGAATGATGATGCTCGTCTGGGCATCACTTTAAAAACCATTGCTCAAAGAATGCCCTTATTCTGCTATACCATTTAAAAGGACAAAAGGACAAATAAACATACATGACTTTAATAAAATTTTTTTAAAGAAATCATTTGCTACCGTAACTTCATATAACATAGGAAACAACAGTCTTGGTTTTGCACCAATTGAGAGTTTGAGTTTTCTTTTGGTTTTTATGACTGAAAGGAAGGAAAACTGCACTTATAGGGTAAAAATGACATACCAGCTGCAGATTATTTTTCCCATTCTTTTTTTTGTAATAAAAAAATTCAACGTAGCCAGACAATTTCTCACCTACTCATCTCCATCTAAAACAAGACACCATCTGTTATGTATCCACTTAATCAGCACCGTGACAAATTGGAGCACACTCAGGCCTCTGATACCATATACCACTCACCAGGAGTTTCTGACTAGACCTTTGGAAGGTCCTGATCAGAGGCTGAGAGGACAGCTGGCCATTAGACTGCAGCTGGATACAATCAGAGAAGATGCCCCCAAGGACTCCCACCAAATGAGTAGGGTCAAACAGCCTGGCCAGGATAACGCTTGGAAAATGAGTTACCTGGGGTCTGGGAGGATTCTGAGTTTGATTTACTTTTCAAGAAGGTTAAGTTATCTTTCAAAAGCAAGTCTCTTTTCTCTTTGTGTCCATCGAACATGAAGTGGGGATGTTGAGAGTTTTCAGCATGTCCCCAATCTGTGCCTGGGCTATCACTGCAGTGCTGGCTCGCAGACAAAATGCCTCTATGCATGGGATGGAGGGTCTAATTTCTTTTCCTGCTGGTCCGAGGTGACCTGTCAACTGAAGCCAGACAATCCACATCACTTCAGAACTCCCCTCCAGCAGCTACAAAGGGCTCTCATCTCTTTGCTTGCTCACAATCCATCTGAGTTCAAGAGCAGAGAAAGCAGGTGGGCATTTGAAACGAGAGGGGAAAAAATCAGCTACAGGAAAGGAAATAGATAAAAAGCAATGGTATAAGAAGGGGAAAAGTGGAGTTGGAATTTGGAAACTGTAGTCAGGGGCAATGAGGTTAGTAACTGAAGTTTCAAGAAATATTGTAGGTGATTTTTGAAAAAAAAAAACATGGTTAAGGGGATGAAGAAAGAATATAATGATACAGACAAACAAAAGCTATGCTGATGATAACTATAGCCTTAAAAGGAATTCTGAGGGTTCATGATCTATTTCAATGTCACCAAGTATTTAGCCATTAAAGAGCAAAAATCGTGTATATAATTTGAACCAGCTTCATGAAGGTCTTTTCCACAATTTCCTTAGTAATCCATATGTAATATTGGGAAAAGACGAAAAAATACTTAGTTCTGTAATGAATAGAGTACACAGACAAAATAAGTCCATAGGAATATAATTCTAGATTGCAAAAGAGAAATTGTTTATTTAAGGAATAAAGAGGAAATAAGAAATATTTGAAATGTTCTTAGCTCTTTACTGTTTTCTTTCTTTCATTTGGCAAATGTTTATGAGAACTGGCTGTGTGCCAGGCACTCTTTCAAGGAATGAGGGATTCAGCAATGAACAAAGAAGATAAAAATCTCTGCTATCAACTTTTAGTAAGCAAGAGAATACCTTGAAAATTTGGTTGAACTGCAGATTCTTGGTCCCGAACTCAAGATTCAGACCCAGTAAATTAGGGAAAGGGTCTGAGAATATGGATTTTAAATATAAATGTAGGTGATTCTGATAGAGAGAAATATTCCCTATAGGTATTTCATTTACTCTTGAGGCATCAACTGTCTCTCTCACATGAGTACTGGTTCTGTCTTCACAGCTCAGCGCCTGAGCTCCAGACCTAATTGTCTCCTGGACTTTTTGCAACTTGGCCTTAGGAAGGCAAATGCTACATGAGAAAGAAAAGAAAGAAAAGAAAAGAAAAGAAAAGAAAAGAAAAGAAAAGAAAAGAAAAGAAAAGAAAAGAAACAAGAAAGAAGAAAAGAAAGAAAAACAATTACCTCTAGGTCCAAACCTACACTTCTTTCTGCATTCCCATCTCCATGAGAAGCATCACCCACTAGTTATGAAAGAATGAATTATAAGTTCATCTTAAAATCACACCCGTCTCTTCCACAAATCTAGTCACCCTAAACTTTAGGGACTATTTCCTTGACATCTAGTATTTTCTGTTTTAGGTCAGCCTCATTAACCACAACCTTGACTATTTCCAGAGTCTTCTAACTGTTCTCAGAATCTGTTCTTCTGTTGTTTCCAGTGTGATCTTTCTAAAATAAAAAATCAACCATGTAACTCCCCTATTGGTTGCCCCATTACCAGCTCAAAATTGCCCACTGAACAAAATCCACGTTTTTTTTTTTAAGATTTTTTATTTATTTGTTTATTTAAGAGAAAGAGATGTGTGCAAGTGGGATGGAGGGAGAAAAGGAGGGAGAGAGAGAAAATCTGAAACAGACTCTGAGCTGAGCATGGAGCCTGATGGGGCTTGATCTCATGACCCTGAGATCATTACCTGAGCCAAAACTAAGAGTTGGATGCTTAACCAACTGAGCCACCCCGATGCCCCTAAAATCCATGTTTCGTGAAAAGGTTAAGTTAATCCATGATGTGGCAGCCTCTCCAGCATTTTCCTCTTACAAAACCCCTTCCAACCTTCCAATGGCCTACAATTCAGCCATTACACAATCATAATTTTCCATCTGTGATACCTTTGCTCATTCTTGTTCCTTCATATGCCTAGAATGGCTTTCTTCATACTCATGGCCACTTGATAAATGCCTACTCAACACTCACTTCACTATAAAATTGCCTGAAATTTTAAAATTTTGAAATTTCCTGAAATTACTTTCCCACTTTTCAAAGAATTGACTACTTTTCTTTGTTCCTCTATAATTACCATCTGCTTTTAATATAGCATCTATAACCCCATAGGACACAAATTTCATCACTTGTGTGTCTCACTTGGGTGTGTCTGCAAACCTCTTAAAGATATGGAACTTATTTTGTCCTATATGGGACCTTTTATCACAGTGTATTCTTAGTCTTGGATGAATGAATGAATGAATGAATGAATGAATGAATGAATGAATGAAATAATGACTCATCAAGAAGTATAACTGAAAGCCTTGTGACATGGATTTTTAAATATCCTATATTTCACTCTAGTAAACTATTTTCATTTGCTTAACAGTTAACTCTCGAATTGATTTCTTTAGTGGGTCCTTGGTCCAAATACTGTTGATCTTAGATTTATGTTCTTGAGCAGGAAAAAACTAAGCCCCTCGGCTTCCTTCTTGCATATAAATTTTGTTTTACAATGGTTTCAAGCTTTGTTTGTACCTAAGGAAAGAAACTGATTACTGGTCATATGTTGTAATAGTAGAGGAATGACTCAGATTTATTGGTCTTATCTAAACTATTTTCACAACATCTGGATTAGGAGGGAAGAGAGCCTGTTTTCTTTTATAGTAACAGACTCCAAGTACTTTCCTACCATGCCCGAGTGGGTCAGGTATCGCTCACTGTGTTTCAGGTATTATTTTTTAATCAAATGAGCCTTCTTAAATAACCCAGGCCTTGTTAATTGCTCAAGGAATGCAGAGGTGAGTCTGCCATTGATCTCGTTCATGAACTAGAAGGGGATAGTAATGTATTTATTTGTTGCCACGATTTATTTTTTAAACAAGTGTGTCATTGCTAATTCAGTGTCCTGATGTACTTTGAGTTGTTCTTCAATCGGTAGCAATAGGTTCATAATTTTCCATCTGCACTCAACCCAGCTTCCATGAAGCTAATGTGGGGTATTTGGCAAATGATGATAACCCCACATTTCTGCAGCCTTTTATATTTACAATGCACTTTGCCAGACATAATCATCCTTATTTGATGCCTGGCAGTTTTATGAGAATAGAGTGAAATTTACTGGCTAGTAAATGCTAGCAGATGCTTGTGTGTGCCCTTGTAAGGATCACTTCTTTACAAACTGGGATAAGTGACCCTCTGACCAAATAAATTTCTAGAATAGCATGCAAGAAAATATTTAGAAGAGAAAAAAAATGTAGATTATTTTCCTGTGCTCCTTTTCCTGGTATGTATTACTTTGTTATAGCTGAAAAATAATAATGAGAGAAGCAAAGCTTTACCTTCAGGTAAAAGTGTCTTTGAATGAATCTTTTGGAGATTCCAGATGCTTAAATGCACATTTACAGCAGTAGTTAGAAAAAATCATTTTCAAACAGAACTGTTTGCCCCTGATTTATTCCTCTAAATAATTCTTACACTAAAAAAATATAAATCCTGACAATTACCTGAATAATAAGAGAAATCTTCCTGTGGTTAATTGTCAGCTGTGAGAAATATAATGGTGTAAATAGCACTTTAAAAAGATATTTATCTTTTCTGTACCTTACAGTTCAAAATTATGTTTCCTGATTTTTGAAGCACCAATCTTGAGTTGTTTAAATTCAAGGACTTCATCTGTATAGAGCTGGGAATTGCCAAGATATTAATACCTGCATTTTTATGACACATTCTAAAGTCAATAGGAAAGAGGTTTCTGAATAAAAGCCTTAAAATTACCTTATGAATTATTAATTATAGGGCATATTACCTTTGCATTATAAAAGCCCAGAAAAATGGAAAGGAGAATTGAAAAACATCAATCTCAGGTTCTTTAAAAATGTAATACCAATCATTTGAGCAGTGTACAAATCTTTTATTAAAGATAAAAAGGAGGTGATACGTTTTTTATTAACTGGAGGATATGTTCAATCCACATGATTAAAAATCTCATTACTAACTCAAGTCAGGAAAGTGATTTATTACTGAAACAGAATGGGAGGCATTCGGTTGTCCATAGCAGCGTTTATCAGGAGTAGAACTATCAGTTTGTATCTATTTTAGCATGCTTAATATTTTTTAAAGGTGGCCTTGCCATCTGTTTGAAGAATTGAAGATATTTTTCTAAAGTTGGCAAGCCGAAAGCAAAACACTAAAGCAAAAACATTAGCTGTTTTTCATTTAGCTTAAAGTTTTAAGTTTTAGAAGTAAAGATTTTATTTGTGCTTTAATGAAGGTAAAGTTTTCCAGTGTAAAGGGAAAAAAGAATGCAGAGCCTATTACGGTTTCTGTTTTCAATATATATATATATATATATATATATATTTTTAAAGGTTCTAGTTTGTAAATATTTATTATAGGAAGATAGTCATGAGGGGCATGGAGGAGAGACAATGTCATGTGTATTTTGTATTTGCAATGACAAAGAAAGATTTATTATTATTATTATTATTATTATTATTATTATTATCTTTTAGATACATTGGTACCTTGGTTGTTACTGCTTCGTTTTTAAGAGTAATTGTGATAATTGCTTTCTGGATGATTTCATAGTCCCTCAGCTCCTAATTCAATATCTAAGGTATTATATTTAGAAATCAGTCTTCTATTATTAACCTAATTATTTAGTACTGAATTTTATTTGTTCTTGTCCATAATATAATGAAATATCCCTCCAGATGTCAGGGAAATAAATAAAGGTTGATGCTGTCAAAATGTGCTTCATGGACATTGAGTGGAACCTGAAAGCTGGGCCTGATCTGGCTTGATGAAGGGGAGACAGAGTTTAGTATGGGGGAAATAGGGCCGTTTTCTTCATACTCTCAGCTGAGGATGAGCTTGATGTGTTGGGAAGATAGAAAATGGCTTGGGGAGAGATGGTGAGGAAACAGCCTTGGTTGTTCATCAAGAGTGTAAAGGGATAAGTCCGGAGAGCCAAAACAGAACCCGGTTATGGGAAATTTAGGATCAGACTGCAGTTTTAGGAAGCAGTGCAAGCTTTTAGAAAAAAGAAGTGGTGGAAAGAGAAAATAAAGAGTCTTTCATTGGGCCGGGACATTTAATTCAGGGAGACCAGCCAGAATGCTAGAAGGAAATGATCCCATGAGCAGTAGGTGATGAGGCCCAAGGCAGGAGGAATGAAAAATGATGTTGGTAAAAAAGCTCTTTTAAAAAAAGACCTTGAGGGTAGAATTTACTAGACAACTCTGATTTTCATATCATTTGCTTATAGCTTGTTTTAAATAATTCGATAGGTTTTTTTGAAGACCGAATTCTTGATGTTTTCGCTCATATCTCTGTCCTTTGTCACAGCTAGAAGGCCATTCCTGGTTTCAGGTGGTTATGTCAGTGCCACAGATCTTAGGAAGTGTGTGAGAAGTTCTCTAGAGGCTTTCTTTTCATATATTCCTTCATGTACAATGAGTCATTAAATTCAAATAGAGCTTCTGTTCTCCTTGCAGAGATCATTTGACTCTTCCTGTCCAGGCTAGGGACAGCTGAAATTGCATCTGCGTGCCCATTTTGAAAAGGTGCCTTTGTGGACTGCTTATTTTAACTAGGCACCTTGGTTTGAAGGCTGTTTTGGAATTTGGGTTTCTAACTGTAAATATTAAACAATAACCACTTTACTATAGGTTACCAATATCAGAATGGACAAGAAAGACTGAGAACTTACCAATACTTTTCTCTCTCATTTAAAAAGAAAAATTTTACTTAAGAATGGTTGCCATAGATATGTTCACATTGTCTAGTTTCTTGGCGTTGGTATGTGTGTATATCTTCTCTGACTTATATAGTGCTTTCTGAAAAAGAAAGTCTACAGAGTTTCATGTCCATCTCTCTATATTTATCCATTTGTGAGTGTACATATGTACTTTAAAGAAAAGAAAAGAAAAACTGTGCTTTGAATACAAAATGCCTATTACAAAGCATCATATTTCTTCAAGCTGTTTTGTCCCTTTGAGTATTTGAGTTTAGACAAATGTCTTTTCCCTGTCCCCTTATTTATTTATTTTTTTTAAAGCTGGCACATTCTTGTTCAATGAAAACAAGGGAGCAAGGGATTATTCTAGCCATTGAAATAGAAATGGTGTGTGAATCCGACAGCTGGAGCTTGGGTGTGATATATTGCAATTTTTGCTGTAGGGAAAGGAGATAAAATGAGGGTTTGAATTTCATAGCATAAGGGGCTACCTAAATAGCAGCTGTGAGGTATGAGATCCCTGCTGAAGATTAGAGAATGATGCGGGTTAGGTGTTTCTAAGCCCAAGTTGCTGGAGGTGGAAATGGGTGAAACACGTTGCTTTCTTTGAAGTGATTTTTCCCCTTTTCTAACTCATGGCAATTGCTTTCTGGGTGTAGAGCTGCACATTCATAAATTCTCTTCACTTGCCTAGACTAAAAATACCTGCAGCCTTAGAGTTTTCATTTTGGAGGAGCTGAATAATATCCATAGATTACATGAGAGAGTACATATTTTGAAATAGCAGAAATTGTTAATAACATTTCAGTGGGTTTAGTTCTGCATTTCAAGAGGGAATGTTGTAATGAGTTTGACTTCTAGATGACAATAAAGTGATCTCTCTCTCCCTCTCTCAATAGCACTTAGTTGATAACTTTTTTATGCATTTATTACTCCCTCATATTAAAGATTTTTGAATATGTTCTATCTTTCCTAAAAGACAGATGCTCACCGCATACCTCTCCTTTCTTATTTCCCCTCTTCCACCATCACTCACCCTCTCCAGGCTCTAAGCTCAATGTACTATTTTCAATTCCTCAAATATAAGTTGACACTCTCACTTCTGTGATTTCAGAGCAGTATAAAATGTAGAAAATAATTAAGCTTGTTCTCCCGAAGTAACCACTACAAACAGTTGCTTACATGTTGTTGTATAATGGTTTTTATGGTGAACTCCTAAACGTATCTCCCAAATTACTAGTCTAAATCAATGGTTCTCAAACTTTTTGATAACAGAACCTTCCTTGAAATTATTGAGAACTCCTAAAGAACTTTTATTTAAGTGATTATATCTATCAGTATTTGCCATGATAGAAATTAAAATGGAGATTTTTTAAGTGTTTATTAGTTCATTTAAAATTAACATTAGTAAATCCACTACATAGTAACATAAATAACATATTATGACAAATAAACATTCTAAAATTTAAAAATCACCATTTTTCTCAAATGACAATTCTCCACACTTCTTTCTGTTAGGTTTATTTTGTTTTCTATGTCTGTCCTGGAGAATATTCCATGTGCATTAAAAGAATATGTATTCATTCTTCTGTTGGGTAGAATGTCTATACTATACTGTCAATGTCTACTAGGTCCAGTTGTTTTATAAGTTTATTCAAGACTTCTATTTCCTTATTGATTTTTCTCCAGTATTACTATTCATTATTAAAAATGGGGTAATGAAGTTTCCAACTATCATTGTTGAACTGTGTATTTCTTCCTTCAGTTCTGTCAGTTGGCTTCATGTGTTTTGGAACACTGTTGTTAGGTGCATATGTTTTGAAAATGTTATGTCTTCCTGATAGATTGACCCTTTTATAACTATAAAATGTCCTTCTTTGTCTCTACTAACATTTTTTGCCTTAAAGTCTATTTTATCTGATATTAGTATAATCACTCTAGCTTTCTTTTGGGTACTGTTTGTATGGTATATTATTTTCTATCCATTTACTTTCAATCTATTTGTGTCACTGAATCTAAATGTGTCTTTTGCAGACTGTCTGAAATTGTCTTCCCATGGCGCATTCCCTCACTTCATTAGAACCTCTATGCAAATGTCACTTCCTCATCCCTGCCAGATCTCCAGTGCCTAGAATAGTGACTGATACAAGGCAGTGACTCAAAACATATTTGTTGAATAAATAAAATTTAACCTAATCTTTTATAGGAAAAGTTAAATTTTATGGTTTAATGTTAATCAGAGTACAAAAATTCTACTGTTACAGTTTCAGAAATAACATATAACTAATTGTTAACAACCTACCACTTGTCAAGTTTTAGTGAATTTTAAAGAAGAATATTCAGAATGGCATTTCCAGAATGGCAAAGTAAGGACTTCCCAAAAAAACACTCTCCCATAAAGCAACAAGAACACTGGCACAAATGATCAAAATCAACTTTTTCAGAACTCTGGAAATTAACTGCAGGCATGCAACGATCTAAGCATGGTTCATTCAAGAAAAATGGCTGAATCTTGGTAAGAATAGAGAGATTGATGGTGTTTTAACTTGACCTATTCCAATCTTCCTCTCCCCAAATCCAACTGTAGCATTGAAAACCAGAGCAAGGACCCTAAGGCAAAACCCTGCTTGGCATGTTAAAAGCATAGCAAAAAAAATTGTGCAGTAAGTGAATGGAACAGGGCAATGGACCATAGTTGAAGCTAGAGGCCAGATTGTGTGGTGTCATGTGGTTCCTGGTAAATTTGGATTTTATTCTGAAGGTGATGGGAAGTTATTAGAAGCTACTAAGTAGACAACTGACATGATCTGGTTTGTGTGTTACTAGGATTACTTTATGTTCCCTTTTGAGTAGTTCACAATTTTCACCTTTATCAATTTCTCACTTTTTCTTTCCTTGCAGAAAGTTTTTTGGTTTTTTGTTTTTGCATGTTTAGATATCAAGAGTTGCCAACTCTGGATCTAATCTAAGCAGCTAGGAACCCCACACCTGTGGGGGGCATGAAAAGATTTTAGTTAAGGGCTGCAGAAGAATTCACTGTGCTTCTCAGAGCCAATAAAGGACATCCTTTTCAAAAAACATACTTGAAAAGAAGCCATAGTGCTAGACTATCTTATAGCACAGAAATAATTATTTACCAAGTAGCAGTTTAATTTATGAAAGACAGGAAGAAGACTACTTCTCTCCCCTTCTGTTGTTTACATTTAAGAAGAAGAAAGAACCAGTCCTGAAATATTTTACTGGTAATCAGAAATTAAATGCCATTGCTTTTTAGCTATAGTAATAATAATTTCCAGTATCTTTTTGTTAAAATACAGATTGAAAACAATTCTTTCTCTATAGCTTATGACCACTCATTTTAGAGCAAACAATCTTGAAGACCTGAAGTTGAACATGGCTATGAAGAATGTGGTAAACAGGAAACCGAATGATAGTCCTTAATGAGTTGTGTTAAGTATATCATCTATATGTTTCCAACCTGGGATTATTTCATTAACAGTTTGTTGAATGTTTCTAATTAATTTTTGGAAATATCCAAGTTTTATCTAACCTATAACTATTATCTATTTTCTGTAAAGAGTTTTGGAGTGATGCCATTGCTATATCTGGTAAGCCTACCTCTTGTGGTAGCCTTGGATCTTGTATTTGAATACAATTATATTAGAGAGCACAGATTAATTTGTTTTACATATTCAGAGCTAGTTTTTTGGGAAAATGCTATGCAAATTTATGTAAATTGGAATACATGTTTATGTAAAACAACATGTGATTATGCATCCCTAAATTTACAAGAAAAATTCTGCTAGTCTTCTCTTAAAGTAGAGAAAATACAAATATACTCACAATCCCAGTTTGGACTAGGATTCTTGCTAGAATGGTTTGTCTGGCATGTGGAAAGGCTCTCATGTGCCATGGCATTGGTTAAGGATTCTGTGTTTCCTTTGCTGAAACATGGTTTTCGGCTTGAGTTTCAGAGGATGTTGCCAATTTTATCTCCCCTTCTCTGCTTTCCTTTATTTCTGTGATGAAAGATCCTGATTTCCACTAAGTAATTCAAAACAGTTTTGTGGGTTGGTACTCATTTTATAAATAAACGTATATTGGTCGAGGCCACTGCATTTGCCTTTTTGTAATGAACTGTCATGTCATAAACAGAATGGCACATCCCAGCTTTCAGAGACACTCCCTTTGTTCTTTTCCTTGTTGCCATGCATAGGAATAAGATTGCTTCATCCTCTTGGGCTGCAATGACCACATATATAATATTTGGTCTGAACAAGGACACCTTTGAGAAGAAGGTGAACAGGGTGCAATTATTAATTTTGCCAGTTTTAAGGTTTAAACTAAGACCGATCCAGGAAATCTGAGACACGTGATTACCCTAACTATGGCTAATTCTAAGTATTTTTCCCCCTCCCTTTGGCAAGTTTATGTGACTGCTCCATTGGCATGTTCAATCCTAATTTTTTTATTTTTCCAAGCCTCGCAGTTTTTATCAGTCAGAGGTTCTCTAGCATTCTCAGAGAAGAATGTTATGTTTACCTATCAATCATTTTAACTATTAGGTGTCAAATTCCTTTTTCCAAATGATATTCTTCACTGTTGTTTTGCTTGTTTAAGAGGTGGAAATTCCTTGATTAGGTTTTATGTTTATCTTTCTCAGAGACAGAGTAGAGTAATTGAGACATAAGCTCCCATCCTTAAGCAACCTCAGGCACTGTTTCTTTTCTTCACAAGTTCTGTCAGTTGCCTTCGTTTTTCAAGTCTGCATGTTGCCAACCTGAGAAAAAAATCTTACCTTCCAGGAAAGGCTTAAGGCTGTGGTAGGCAAAAAGCACTGAATGTTGTAATAACTAAATAGTGAGCTATTTTCCCTGCTGGAAGTGATTCCATTCTACCAAGCTTGATGGTAATTGGAGTGATACATCTTGCAAAAGGAGGAGGGTCATGCGAAATTTATACAAATTTCTTGTAACAGGACATTGTCCTAGCAACCTGAGGGTTTAAGGGACAGAAATTGAACAAATTTCAACTACCTTTTTTTCAATAATCTTAAAATTATTTTCCACTGTTGATCAAATATGATAGGAAATATATATACACACACACACACACACACACACACACATGTAGTTTTATAAAAGCATCTCATAGGAGAGTGAGTGGAGTTGAGACAGTTTCTGCACCTTTGCAGAGCATGTGATAGGACAATGGAAGGACAGCTGGACTGTTTGTCAGGGCACTGTGATTTCATAGTCAAATATTCAAAAATATTTGAGGCTTGGTTTTTGCTAATATTAGATGGTGGGGTGGGGAGATGATAATTATCTCCAGATGTTGCACTTAACGTTTGGAAGAACAAATGAGACATTGAATGTTGAAATATGTTAGACATCACATGAGTGTAAGTGATATTATAATGCCATATATCTACACAATAAGAATTGAATAAAAGTTAACGGGGTGATTGTTAAGTGACCAAGTGAAAGTATCGATGTACAATTCCACATTCTTCTCCCTCTTTTAGCACATGGACATTTTTTCATCCTTAATGTTCTAAAATACATTTTCGTAAGAAGAGAAAGGCAAATTTATCGATTTTAGGACAAGCAACTTCCTCTCAGATAATTAGTCATGGTATTCTGTTGTTTCATATCCTTTTTGGAATAAGGCAAAGTATGAATAAATGAATATATAAAAAATCATGGTTCTTGAAGGAAAGCCTCATGAGTCAATGGTTATATCCATATGAAGCTAGAACAATGGATGAAAACTGAATAAATATTTGGGAACATCCAGATTGCTTAAGTTTTTCACAATGTGCTATCCAGAACTGGAGTTGGAATTTCTGAACTGTTTACATGGTCACAGTTAAACGCAATACCTAAAAAGTGGATGGCTACCAAACAACCATCACTTAGAGTCCAGGTATTTTAGCTTGATTACCCTTAATTTCTAAATCTTATTACTTTAATTGATCTATAGTTAATTTCAGTTATTGATTAACATTCATTATTATATGTATTTCTACAACCCTTGCATTCTATTAATTGTGTGGTTCAGCTGTAATCTGTATCATCACATTTTTTAGGACTTTCTATCTAACTTCACCCATGTTAAGGGATTAAGTTGAACTTTATCCTAACCCTACTATTCATGATGCTTCTCTCTTTCGGATTCTTTGCAAAGGAAACTGCATACTTAAAGGACAATTGTCACATGGAAAACGAATTATTGTTTCAGCAATGGCTAAGCAAATGCACACACTCCCCCTTTACTTCAACTTCACCTCCCCCAACCTCCCTCCTCATTTAGTCTCAGGGCAAGATGTTCTGGTAAGTTTAAGAAGATACAGCGTGGGTTCAAAAGCACAGTAGCGACTGTTTCTTGTTCCCAATTTTAAGACCCTTATATTCAGGGATGCCTGTAGAGGGAGAGAGACATGTGATTGGGTCCTCTTGAGCCCATTTACGCACCAGCTCCACAATGGACAAATAGTTTTCCTTTCCCTATAACTGTCCATTTGTTCATTCTTACTGCACAGGACACAACGATCAAAAGTCAGCAAGAGGAACGTGGATTATTACTGCCATTAAGGCACAGTAATATTACATTTTAGTAAAGTGTGGCCCAAGCAATGCTTCAGGTACTTACCAGTCAGATGATCAGATCCTTCTTGGCGGGGGAACGAGTGATAGATGTGTGTCCATCTATCTAGAGCTCCCCAGACCTCCAGAGAGGAAAAGGAATTGGTAGTTCCCTCTTCTTTACCTAGCATTTGTCTTATATTAATAGGTTTAAGGGATAATATTGGTCAGTGTTACTTGCTCTTCAAGGTAACAAAGAATCTTTGAAAATTCTGATGTCACAATTAAGCAATTCTACAGATATGGGTTCTTGAGAGTATGATGAGCTCAAGTTTTGCATCCTGCAGGCAAAATATTGAAGAAAATTCACCCACCATTTACAGTCTTGAAAGAAGAGACATGTCCATAGAAGAGCAGCTGCTCTGATTTCTCACTTCTCTTGGCTAATCACCATCTTCTAATCTTTTTTGTATCTTCTTTCAGTACAAGGAATCAACTAAATGGTATACACTGGGTCATCAAGTATATTAGACATTTATGCCATTGTTAATTGTTAAACATGTTACAGGGTTGTAGGGCCATGTAAGAGTCTAACAATGAGCATGACTCCTTATACGCCTCCCTTGACTTTATCACATGCACACATGTGTATGGAAACACACACACATCACACACAGTCACAAACAGAGAAAATGCTTTCTGTACAAGGCTATTTCTTTTTTATGTAGCATGACTTGTGTATGCCAGAGATAGCATCCTATCTGAATTGTACAAGCTCATGGAAGTTCTCAAGTATACAATAAACCTAGCCAAGAAGAAAAATGAGTAGCTTACAAACTATAGACCAAATAAAGATTGATATTGAATAAAGAGCTCTGTAGTATGGATAAAGAGCTCCATAGTAACCTGTGTTTGAATTTCTCACATATGGCCTAATTTAAATATTCAAAGTCTAAAACCAAGTAGTGTTATAACCCTGATTGGACCATTGTGAAAACTAACATTTATTGTGTATTCAGTAATTGCTGTCACTTGCCAAACATTTTGAGAATCTTAGTTTATCTAATTCTCACACTAGCCCTGGGATGACACTGCTGTTATCATCTCGATTTTACATCTAAAAAGATAATTTTTACATCTAAAGGCTAGAGAAGTTAAATACTTATTTCTATATGGCAGTGGTCCCTCTGAATCCAAAGCTAAGCTTTTAGCAATTTATTATTCTGTTTCTCCTACATCAGTTTTTTGTTACGTATACTCATTACAGATATGTGAAATCTGGTTACTCTGAGACATAGTTATCTATTTATGGGTTGGCCAGCCAATTAGATCTAAAAAGTGACATACAATTTTTTCATATAATTTTTCATATATATATGTGTGTGTGTGTATAAATTATATATAATTTACTCATGAATTTATAATTCATCTCAAGATCTATTTTTAAGAAACAGTGCAGAGTGCTAAATGAAACAAACATTACATTGTTAGATTCTAAGAAAGAACATAATGTTTAACAGTTGCTAGGCACAATGGGGCAGTCTTCTCCTTTCCCAAATTATTAAAGTAATGCCACTTATTGTTTGACTGTGCCAACTATTTCAGATGGCTTTGAATACTGACTTGGTAAATGCTTTACTGAAGCAGTCATTAAGTTCTCCCACTCCTGAGGCTCCCAAATTTTTATCTCTCAAGATGAAATAAAAGTGATCTGAATGTTGCCCAAATCAGCATCTGAGAGGGAGGAGAAAGGTCACTCATGAATGGAGTCAAGTTCTGACTACTTTGCAAAAAAGTAAGCAAGTCAAATCGTAAGTCATGCACTGCTGATTTAACGTGTGGGAACAAGAAAGACAGGAAGAAGCTTAGAATGCTGGAGAAAGCTATGTGCCTGCCAGTGTCATAAAATTCTCTTTGTAATTCAAGAAAAAAAAAGTTGTACTGTTGGAGATAGTCCAAATTTGGCTGCAATAACTTTTTTTCATACATCTTAAAGGGTTATCAGTGGCTCTTTTTGGATTTGAGTGATTCCATAGCAACAATTTTTCTTCAGGAAGTATAAATTGATCACATCCGAACTGGACACTTAGCCTAACTCTTCATTTTGCAAATCTTTGGCCCCAGGTGGTGAGGGGAGGGTGGCAGAGTGGATTAAAGTTTATGGGTGGTCTGGTCTGGAAGGAAGAGGAAAAGATGTTGCCAAGGCGGCTGTCCTTGGCATGTAACTGTTTACCCATCCTCCTCTTTCCCTGGCCACTCTCAATGTCCTGTCACTTACCCTTTCACACTCAAGACGGTATACCCTCTCTCTACTTCATTCCTCCCTTCTGTCCACTGCTGAAGTTGTTTTTAAACAGATTTCATGAATGCATGATAACAAAGGGATGAGCTTCTTGGTGTCCTAAGAAAAGGCCTGTGTGTCTGATAGCTAATTTTGTAACATAACATCTGAGATTGAAAAAATCACTGTCATGGGAATATAATCCTGGGTCCTTAGAGAGGATTGATTCTAAAATCCCAAGCCACTACAAACTCTCACTCTAACTCCCATGACTCATCTCCTGCTTTGTGCTTACTAGCTCTGTGAGTCTGGAATAATCCAAGATCGTAAGTACTTGCTTTGCTCAAACTGTGCAGAATTTCTCATAACAGTTATCTAAGCATCTCAATGTGGCATGACCCCTCATCTAGTTTAGTGTAGAAACTAGTGCTGCTAATCTGTTCCTACTCTCTTAACTGTTTGACCCCTTAGTCCACTCCTATTTTGGATTTTTTAAAGTTATCTTTTAGTACAGAAAGATTCTACCTGTGTCATCTCATCTCAAAACTATGACAGAGCACTGATACTTCTAGAGTCCATAAAAAATACTTTGTACCTTAATTTTTATAAAAGAGTTAAATGAAAAAGCTGTAAAAATGAGGAAGAGTAACTCGGTGCTTATTTTAAAATTAGGTAATGAAGAAAGAATTTTGTTATTTTTTTCGGATGGTGAAAAAACAGGAAGAAATGAGCTTTTGTTCATTCATATACACATAATATCTTCATCGATCACCCATGTTTATGTTTCAGGCACTGTTCAAATAAATTTTTAATATTTTTTTAAAGAAGAGTTTATTGACTACCAGTGTGATAAAACATTAAAATTAAGAAGAGAAAAGAAATAGTGTGTAAGTTATGGTGACTTTTAAGAAATGATGATAAACTAGAAACAAGTTGAAAGATAAGTTAAATACATTTTGGCACAACCATGTATTAGAATATAATGTATTACCGTTATACTAAAAGAACAAGACTCCAAAAGGATTAAGAGAAAACACATTTTTCCTTTTTCTCTGTGTAAGCTAGTTTTCCCCCATCCCTTGGGTGAGATCCAGGGACAGTCCATGATTTTTATGGTCACATTCTGATAACAAAAAATCCTTTAGTCGCTTTTAGTTCCACTCTAATTTTAATAACTGAAATGACCATTTCCACAGTCAAAACTCTGACCTACATTTAGACTTAAAGATGCTTCTCCTCCCCTGCTGAGTCTAGAGACTTTTGGTGGGAAATAGGTGCCATCACTGTCGTCTCCTCCAGCAATCTCTTCTTCTCCTCCCATTTCCTCCGCCATGGCTTCTCAAACTCTTCCAGGAGAGTGGGGCAGACAGGAGTAAGGAGCAGGGAGGTTGTTACTCTACAGGTATTTTTATGACTTGGCATTGACGTGCTCTGGGATTGGTGGATATTCCACATAGTCTCTTTTTTAAAGGTTGTTTGGTGTTCTTTCGATGTTAACCCTGGGGCTCTCTGGGTAGTGAATTCTCTGACATGGGCACAGCACTACCCCCCAGCTCCTGCCCTTGATGGTACATCCCACAACCTCTAATTGCTATTTCTTGGAGAGATTTCTAACCCAATTCCCTTCTGCATTATCCAGTTAGGCTGCGGAGGACGCCATGCAATTTTTCACACTACATAGAGGAGTGTAATTGCTTTCACTGCTGCTCTTTTGACTTCCGGCCACAGACTTTGGCATTTATTCTTCTCAGGTGGGCTTCAAACGCCAGTCTCTATGCGAATTCATATCCCAGGAAATACACAGCAGATACTATAAGTCCTTTCAAAGCTCTCTCACTTCTTGAGATAGAAGGGAACATCTCTTTTCTTTTCCTCCAGCAGGGAAATAACCTGGAATTCAGCAACTTTCTCCAATGAAATACTGTTTTCTGGACTCTTTAGCCTAATTCTTTTTATATCCTTATTTAAAGGGCAGGTTACTGTCTGAGTGGAGTTAATGGATAATTTATATTTTTCCTCCCTGTGCTTTTCTATATTTTCTGAGTTTTCTGCAATAAAATGTCTGTCTTTAAATGTCCCCAAATAAAGATTGATTAACATGGATGCTGCATATTTTAACCACGCACCTGCACAAAGGCAGATCGTAGTAGTTTCTTACTACAAGGTATGTGATAACTTCACATATTCTTCCAACATAACTGTATGAATTATGAAGGCTGGCTTTTTTTTTTTTAAGTTTTAATATGACCCCAACTTGGCATCTTATTTGATCAATGATATCCTAAAGAAGTGATAATTAACTGGAAAATGAAATGAGATTTTTCCTTCATCCATTTTATGGCAGAATGAAAGTCATTCTAGTTTGAAATTTCCCTTTTGCCAACAGCTGCTTTCACCAAAGGGTAAAGTATTTAAAGCTCTAATTCTACTTTCCTTCTGTGGAGGGAAGGGGAACTTTGTAGCAATTACTTCATGAGTTTTAGATCACATTTGAGGGGCATGATATTATGAACACCGGGATAAGAATTTTGCAAAACATCAAGAAGGTATTGAATTGATAAGTAGAAGAAGGAACAGCCTTTTGAGAGATGTGTGAGAGGAAAATGTCTGGATGGACAATTTCAGAGTGGGATAGAGTGTGCAAGGATGAGTAACTGATTGCCCAATTGCCTTCAGTCTCTTTCCCTTTTAGGATCCTGTGTTATCTTAAGAGTATTATAGCTGACAGCTAGGATAAAAACAGGTCATCATTTCCAAATGATTGCACAATCACCCATGTAACCAGAATTCTTTATAACGTAAAAAAAAAACCTTATGTTGGCAAATTCAAACAGAACACAAGGCATTTGAAAATAAAATGTTCACCTTATAGAGAGTACCCTAAAGAACAATATGAAGAAATGTCTAATGGTTTTCTTGTGAACTTGTGTACAGAGATTTAAGACTACCCAGAAAAATGTATAATTTATAATTTTAGTTAACAATGAAATTTAAATATAATATGTGGTTTATGTTTGTCAGTCAAGTAAATCACTAAGCTATGCAAAATTTATCACAGTTGTTGGAATTTGTGCATACCAAATATAATATCACTAAATTCTTTGCTCTTAACCCTCTGTTGCTTACATCCTCAACCAATGGTTCACAGATTTTGAATCTTAAACCAATATCATCATCACCCAAGAACTTGCTAGAACTGTAAATTCTGGGGTCCTACCCGAGAACTCCTGAGTTAGAAACGCTAGGAGTAGAACCCCAAATTTTGTGTTTTAACAAGCTGTCCAGGTGATTCTGATGAGTACTCAATTTGAGAACTACTGAATTAGAGGAAACAGAGTTTGAAATGCCTAAGCAGTCAGTCTGTCCTGGTTAAAGGGCTATGTTTGAAAGTGAGTCAATTGCAGTTTATAACTATTTGGTGATTAACACAAGGAGTGAAAATTCTTGCCATGGAGATGGAAGAAATTTATGGAAGATAAAAACAAATATGCATCAGTTATGCATTAGAGCAAGCATCAGTAGATTCATAAATAGCTTAATCCAGAGATCTAAGAAACAACTTCAACTTTCTCCGGTATTCAACCTTAGTAATAGATGCTGGTATTCACTTCAAAGTTGTACTTCTTTAAGGACTTTTTCGCTGGAGCTAGGTATACTTTAACTAGGCACTGAGTTAAAGTCACTGAGGCACTTCGGGTGAGAAAAATATCTTCGAGTGTATGAGTTGGTATATTGAGCTTGTGATCACAATATGAGAGTGGGACATCATTATAGGTAAATATTAAAAGGAACAGAGGAAAAAGTCTAGAATTTGTCTTCTTCAGAACCTCTTTCTATATCTGGGACAGGGGATTGATCCTAGCCAGTGGCTTAGTCCTGATGAATGGAAGGACACAAGAAGAATGTGGCCATACCATATTACAATATGATTCATATGCTATAATGTGTATATTATCATAAATACCAAACATAGCATTAAACATCAGAGGAGGGAGAAAAAAGGGAACTGGAATGATATAAAATAGGAAATATTTAAAAATTACAAAATTTGTTATATAAAGTATGCAACATTCTGGTTGTTCTGTGAGAGTGTAAAAACAAACAAAATTATGATTTTGTTAAGATCGGCTCAAAAAGCACAGGTAAACCATAAAGACAAATCCAAGGAGAAATCATACCAAAACATGCCATATTCCCCAACCATATTTCTTTTTTACTGCCCCGTGACTTCTGGTGTTCTGATGTCTAAGATGATGTCTGTGTGAAATATATGGTGTATGAGCCATGTATAATAGATTACCAATGGCTATGTGTGCTGCTTGGGAGGATGGAGGTCCTTGAGGTCCCTGGGAAGGATCAAGGTCATCTCCAGGCCCTTGGCCCCCACAGACAAAAGATAAAGGAGATGCATGTTTTCAAAATGGTTCTGTAGGTCCTTTTTGCATCCCATTAGCCCTTAGTGAGGCCACTTAGCAAGGTAGAACATTGCAAAATGGTCACATTGGCCAAATCCAAGAGAGGTTTATAACGGTTGCCCTGATTCCCCCATGTTAGCAGACCAGTGGTGAAGGAGCACGTAGAGGACATGGAATACCGAGAGTTTTGTAGCATTCTCAAATGTCGGGGTGTATTACTGTTGTGCTCAGGAAAGTTATCATTTTTGCCCAGGAGGCTCTACCACCACATGTCAGACACTCTCCAATTTATTTGTTCAGCTTCAGAAGTTGTTGGCCAGCAGAGAGATATCGTACTGTTAGTAGTGAACAGGAGAGAATTAGGCAACACAGGAACTCTGCATACAAAATAGTCTGGAATGTAGGGGAATGATATGAAGTTTATTTGCCAGGAGGAAGTTCACAGTTAAAGGATGGAAGCAGCTTCGGAGGGCTTAATGAGGATTACATGCCTAACAGTTTATACAAAAACTCAAGAAGCTGGATGAAGTAACAATGACATTTCTAATCCATAGCGAGCCAAATTCGGGAATTTGAGACCATAATCTTGTCTGGAGAAGGAGGTAAATATATTCAGTCCCCATATAACTTAGTGAATTCTGCCACTTGTACAGGTAGTGGATTTTCTTCAGGATGTCTAAAAATTGCTGCTTGGCACAGCTATTCTGTGGAACCAAGAGAAAAAAAAATCTCTTTTGTTATTATTAGTATTTTTGCTTTCCCACATAGAATCAATTTGTGGATTGCATAAACCACAGGATATAATTCTACTATTTCAGCCAGAAACTTTCCCATCTGACCAAGACAATTGCAAATATGCTAAACTTGCTTTAATGAAAAGTCATTCTTTACATAGCTAACATCGACATAAGATGACAAGTCACTCACCAGATAAAGGGTTCTTTGTCTGAATCAAACAATAAGCCAGCTCTTCCACAAAAAAAGCCATTCTATTCTGAACTGAATGCGTTTTCAACTAATGCTGTATTCAGGACCTAAACCAAAGGAGGCCCATCTGCTAGGAAGGCCAAAAGCCCATTGTGTGGTGTGTCAGTCCAGTCTGTTATGGAAATGGTCACTCTAAAACTGTTTGCAATTTAAAAGTGCATACTGAGAATTATGTTAACCTCTATTGACTGACTTCTGTTAAATGCACCATTAAGAATCCAATTTACCCTGCCTTCCTCTAAAATATTGTGTTCAGGGCATTCTGATGGGTACATTATGACAGTCAATTCTCATAGGCTAGAAGTCAGTACCTCATTAGCTCAAACACACCGAGCATTTGTCCCCAATTTTAATAAGGGCTCTCTTGCCCTGGGATTACGGGAGCACTGATGGAATATAACCTCATATGATGATTTGAGGGGTGTCAGGCTGAGTCCAGGGGTAAATGCTGATTGAACAAGGCTGAGAGACCCTGGATGGTGAACTCTGACATCACTCTAGCAAATCTGGCTCTGCATCTTCTGCTTAGAGTCAAAATTTACAGAGGTTAGAACCTGAGTGTCAAGTCAAAATGGGATGATGAATTAGGTCAATTACTACATGGTAGACATGCAAGTCACGCTAGTGCTTGGTAAATATAACATACTTTTAATTACTTTTACTGACACTCACATTTATTTTCTTTTGTCATTTAAATCATCACAGAATTGTTAAGGGAGTATCAACCTAAAAACAAAAAAAACCACTTCAAGAGGCAAAACGTTTATTTGGGATCAAGGAATTGCAATTTGGGGTCCACAGATTTGGGTAGAAACCTGAATAGTGTTCCAATTTCAGGAGGTAGACTCAGGGTTTTTATGGTGAAATAAAAGGAAAATTAGGTAAGTTATCTTTAAGAAAAGTTCATTGGTGCTGACAAGCAGGGTTCGGTTTATATAATTCATTGATTGTAAGGAGGGCACATATTGCATGGTGCACTGGGTGTTATACACAACTAATGAATCATCGAACCTTGCATCAGAAACCAGGGATGTACTGTATGGTGACTAACATAATGTAATAAAAAACATTAAAAAAAATAATTCATTGATTGGTCTGGCATAGCGGTCACTAAGCACAAGTTCATTTTATCAGTCTTTTCAAACAGGATAGCCTTGTTTTTGCTGACTTCTTGGAATGTTAGCAGTTTGGCCCTTTTCAAATATTCAGAAAACAGGACATGGAAGGTGGTTCCTCTGAAAAGGCTGCTCAGGCTCCATTTTAAAATGGCTCCACTTAGGTTTTTCACAAAAGTTATCAATTCACTGGTTAACTGCAACTTTATTTTCTTTCTTTACAAGTGTTTCTTTAGCATATTATTGGAAAAAATATTCCAAAAGCATCTTTGTTAATATTTTCAGGTCCTTTTTCTAATCTTGTCATTTCAATGATGACAGCAATGAGATGAAATTGCCCCTCCTAATATTGCTCATTAGGCTAATTTCAACTAACTCATTTTTTGAAAAGCACGTTTTGAAAACCATTTTCAGTATAAATCTACATCAACCGAAGTCAGTTTGGTAACTCATCATATTCTGTGAAGTGAAATTTTCAGTGGAACTAGTGAATCCTACCTGAAGTGAAATATGTTAGTCAAGTCTGTCTTCTTCCTGAGTTACTTGAGTCACTATTAAAACTCTCAGAATTTTCTTGCTTTTTTTCCAAAACAGAATTGGAAAATTATTGTTCACACCTTCAACCAACTTTCATATACTCAAGTGTTTGTCTTCCTTAGGGGCGATTGCAGTTTATTTGGAAACTTCTGATAGACCCGATTTCACAAATTTTTAGTCATTTTAGTTTCTTTGTTTCTTTATTATCTGGAAGTACTAATCTGAAGGCAAACTAATGTCTTAGAAAAAGCCCTAATTTTTTAAATATATAACTTTGTTTTGAATTTCAACTCTGGCTCTTATTGGTTTTTTTACTTCCATTAAGGCATTAAGCTACAGTGTCTACAGCTGAAATTTGAGAAAATAATAATAATAAAAACAACAATATTGTTCCAATGTGAAAATATGTTGTATCCAGTAAAGAGCAGTTCTATTAGTAGTGGCTACTGAGTACTCAGTATCTGGAAAACCTGGAGAAGGATGGGCAAATAAACCTAGTTGGAATGCCTCTGGTCATTCAGCACTCATCATGCAAATCTTGGGGCTGAACTGTGACAGGGTTCTGTTCTTTGGAAATTGGTTGCATCCTGTGACACGTCAACATGCATGTTGGGTGGCTTAGTTCTTCTGCGAGAACACTAACCAATCAAGAAGGAATAAGGAAATCTCTTCGAGAAAAAAATATCACTTTTCATACGTTCCATTATTAGCCAGATAATGAAATAAGTCTTGGTTTGAGTGTTAAAGCATAAAAGAAAAAATCTAATTAGGTTATGAAAACAAGTATGCCAGGTTTCAATTTACTCTCAGCCCTAAATCTATCCTTCTTTGACTGCTATGTGATCATAGACGTAGACTTTGTAAATATTTTTTTTTTTAATCAGATGGCATGATATTAAGCCTTGCCATTTGGAGGGGCTAAGGGGCAGTGGAGGCAGAAGGATTTTTTTTTTTTTTTTTTTTTGTTCCAGTGTTCCTTACTGGCCAACTTCTTTCAACATTCAACTTTACCTAATGCTCTGCTCCTGCAGAATGCAGTTTCTCTAGTGTTTGCCTCCTGCAAAGTGTAGCTTTCTCCAACATATAGAGCACTTTTTCTCCGGTGCTGGCTCCTGCAGACTGTGGCTTCTCCAGATCTTTGTCCCTGCAGCATGGGGCGACCAGCAGAGCCTAGTGCTTGGCGGCTTTCCCTAGTACTGTTCCAGTGCAACCATGTTGGAGTGCTGCTGGTGAAGTACCTCCCTTTGGATGACCTCTCCCGGTGGCTCTTCTGTGACTTCACATCAAGTTCTGAGGTGCAGCACCTCCCTGACCATGGCTTCCTTTCCCTGACCATTCACAAGGCAGATTTCCAGCAAGGCCCACCAGCAGGGCTCTTCAGCAAGTTCCCCACCATCCAGAGAGCTGGCTGAGCCTGTTCCAACAAGGTCTTGATCTCAGCCTTGGTCTGGCAGGCATAGGATAATTAGCCCTTCCTGGGACATTCTATCTCAGCATTACAGGTAGTATCTTCTTCCTACATCTGCTATTCCTCTACTTTTTAACTATTCCTAGTCAATCCTTATTACTCTACTCTACTCTCCTGTTATTAATTCTTTATTTTAAATTTCCCTATTGAGGGGTGCCTGGGTGGCTCGGTAGGTTAAGTGTCTACCTTCAGCTCAAGTCATGACCTCAGAGGCCTGGGATCGAGCCCCACATCAGGATCCCAGCTCAGCGGAGAGCCTGCTTCTCCCTCTTCCTTTTCCCCTCCCCTTACTCCTCCCTCTGCTTGTGCTCTTTCTGTCTCCCTCTCTCTCAAATAAATAAATAAATCTTTTTAAAAAATTTCCCTGTTGAAACTGCTGTGAGATTTCTATTTCCTAATTGGACTCAGACAGATATAATAAGCCTCCTGCTTTACCTTATCTTTGACTGAAACCATTATGGGGCATCAAAAGACCTTCTGAAATCTTGGATAGTGAAATATGAATAAGAATCCCAACAAATTTGGAGTATTTTTTCATTGATTGATCATTATTAAAATAATTGAGAACTAACTTGGATATTGTTTTGGAAAGGTCATCTAATTTTTTTTTAAAAAAAGGTAGCATAACCATTGGTGTTATTATTTACCAGGGCTTTTTTATTGCTATACAGACCCACTCTGAATGTAGCTAGGGCCATTTAATCAATGAATCTGTTATTATTTTGCCAGGTGAAATTTATCCATGGCCATAAATCATTAAAATTTAAAGAACAGTTATGTGGGGGCGCCTGGGTGGCACAGTCATTAAGCGTCTGCCTTCGGCTCAGGGCGTGATCCCAGCATTCTGTAATCGAGCCCCACATTGGGCTCCTCCGCTAGGAGCCTGCTTCTTCCTCTCCCACTCCCCCTGCTTGTGTTCCCCCTTTCGCTGGCTGTCTCTGTCAAATAAATAAACAAAATCTTTAAAAAAAAATAAAGAACAGTTATGTGGATTTAAAAATTTACACATATATATATATATATATATATATATATATATATCTCTGAGCCCCAAAGTATGAGTTATTTAGTAAATAAAATGAGTCATAAAATATCTCTGATTAAAGTATAAAATACTATTTCCTCATCCTACTTTTCTAAATAAGACTCATTCATGCTCAGTCCATGCTTTTAAAAAAGTGGTCTGGGTTTATCAGTGTGCAGCTCTATCATACCGCAATTAGGTTTAATTACTTTTAGATTTGTCTTCTAATTCATTTTTGCTAATTCTTTGAATATTTGTTTTCTAAGGACAATCCCTTCGACCTTTGTTATACATCAGTTTTTCTGCCTTTGAAATATAAATGTTACATTAAAAACATATGGCAATTTTATAAAAATAGTTGAATATTGGAGTGCAAAACCTTTAAGAGATTGAGAAAAGGAGTAAAAATTAGTTTGAGATGATATACATAGTAACGGTCAGCTCTATAATTTCTAACTCAATATTTGGTGTATGCAATGAAGTTAAGTTTTGAGCCGGTAGAAGTTTTGACAGTTTGACAACTTTTAATATACAGTTGAACCTTGAACATCATGGGGATTAAGGGCACCATCCTCCATGGTTGAAAATTCACACATAATTTTGGACTAACCAAAAACTTAACTACTAACAGCTTACTGTTGACTATAAGCTTTACCGGTAATATAAATGGTCAATGAACACATATTTTGTATATTATATGTACTGTATTTTTACAATAAAGTAAGCTAAAGAAAAGAAAGTGTTATTAAGAAAATCATAAGGAAGAGAAAACGCTATTCTGTAACTACCAAAAAAAATCCACATATAAGTGGACCCATACAGTTCAAACCCATTTTGTTCAAGGGCCAATGGTATTTGCATTTACTTTAATTCTTTCATCATTAATGATAATCAGAGTATGTATAGTGTGTGTTAGACATTGGTTGAAATATTAACTATTCTATTCCTCTCACTATCTTTCATAGTATTATATTCTATAACTAAACAACTAGCTTAGTCTAGTCTAGTCTACAAGAGTTTTACAAATTAAGTCTTTGTTCTTTCAAAATATATTTTTTATGTTATTACAATATTATTGACTATATTTCTTATGCTGTACCTTTCATCTATATGACTTATTTATTTTATAACTGGAAGTTGGTACCTCTTAATCCCCTTTGGTCTCTCAAAATATCCTTAATATGTTATTATCTTTTGATATGAAAAAATAAAAAGGAAATAGTGGAGCTGTATTTCTGCTTAAACCACCAAATAGGATTTTCATTACAATCGAAAGTGTCAGCTACAGCAATATAAAGCTTAGATCTCTAGCTATTTTATCTCCACTGACCATCTTCCTATAAGATATTTTTCATTAATATAAAGGTGAGGTCAATAAATGTGAATTCCCCCACAATTGTTGGATGAGGAAAACCCTGGGCCATTAAAACAGTGATAAGGGACAATGAGAGTTTCCTCTTCACTGCTAATTTCTTCATAACCTCACTCACGGCACTGTAAGAACTTTGCTTTTTCTGATCTAAGTTTGGGTAACATATCACAGTGGATCACTTTTGTTTCTTTGTTGGAGTCCAGGTAATGGACATCACCTTTATGCTCAGTTGCGACTTATACATTTATGTATAAGAGATGCATAGAAGAGTGTTACAGGTGGAGGCTTTTAAAGGGAGCCCTTCTGCAATCTCTCCTCTAAGTTTATAATTAGAGTGCTTATATAATTCTACTTTCATTTACTGTATGTGCCTCTTTTAGGAAAGAATCTGACTTCTTACTCTTTCTCTGCCATGAAAGTTCTCTCAATAAGGCCTCTCTGGAATCTTACATTGCCTGTTCCAAAAGGAACTTTTTAGTCCTTACCTCAATTATACTCTAACTCCTTTGATAATTTGCCAGTTTAACCACCATGAATATGTGTGTGTGTGTGTGTGTGTGTGTATTTGTATATTTACCGTTGGATTTCAGAAATTGGACTATTATGTGCCTTGGGAGATTTTCTTCAAATTTATTATGTTTGGCTTTAGAATCTGTAAGTTTCACTTTTCCACCAGGTTTGAGAAATTTGGGACCTTTATCTCTTCAAATATTTTTCTGTTTTTTTTCCTTCCTTTTTCCACAAGACAAACTCCAATTACCTATATGTCAGACTGTTTGATTTTGTCCCATAGGTAACTAGGTTCTGTTCATCAAAAAAACAAAAACAAAAGTAAAACCTTTTTGTCTCTTCTTCAGATCGGGTAACTATTAATCTATGTTCAGGTTCATTGACTCTTTGCTCTGTTGTCTCTAATCTGTTCGTAAACCCACTGATTTACATTTTTATTTCTGGTATTTTCTTTTTTAGCTCAAAGTTTTCCATTTGATCCTTTCATATATATTATTTTTCTTTGAAGATATATCTTATCTCTTTTCTCATTATGGGCATATTTTCCTTTACTTCAATGAGCATCATTATAATAGCCACTTTAAGTTCTTTATTGGATAATTTCAATACCTACATCATTTTAGTGTTAATTCAACTATTCTCTTCTTCAGGAAACCTTCCTTAACCCCAGCTGGGTTGATGTAGACTCATTTCTGCTCTCCAAGAGTTCAAGATACATTTCTTTCTTATTTTTCATTATACAATGTGTTTACATGCCTATGTTCCCAACTAGATTGTAAAGTTTTCAAGGACTTTTCATCTCTTTTTCGTCTATGTTTCTCCTAGTTTCTAGCATACTAATTGGAAAATAGTATATATTAAATAGATTTTTTTTAATTATATGGAATTTAAGGAGGTAGTATGGCTCATTTTTCAGGTAGAACATACTAGAAAGCAAGAACTGGAGTTTGGGTCTCAGTTTTATACAACAGAAACTAAATTTGGTTAATATACCTAAAGTTGGTCAAGTTTTGGGAACTGATTCATACTATCTAATATTATAATAAATTGGTGCATAAATTAGGCTTTTCTATAGGTTAAAAGACAATAGTGAATATGTCTTTCTAATCTATGTCTTCTTTGCAGGATATAATATTTCTGGTGTTGTGGGTCTGGGAAATGAACTCTGTAATCAAAATATTGTAACCTACAGTAAAATAAATGTAGTTATATTAAAGGATAACTCATTTAAAGTAAAAAGCCTTGTAAACCATCCTTACCCCTTGACCTGGTACAATCTGAGCATGAGTCTGCTTTCTACATGTTCTCCCTTAGATAGTTCTGGGTAAATACAGAATACAGATATCCTTCTTTTTTTTTTTTTTTTTTAAGACTTTATTTATTTATTTGACAGAGAGAGAGACAGCCAGCGAGAGAGGGAACACAAGCAGGGGGAGTGGGAAAGGAAGAAGCAGGCTCCCAGCGGAAGAGCCTGACGTGGGGCTCGATTCCATAACTCCGGGATCATGCCCTGAGCCGAAGGCAGACGCTTAACAACTGAGCCACCCAGGCACCCCCAGATATCCTTCTTTTTAAACTCACTCATTTTTTTCCCCCTCTCACATCCTTGGAGACCACTTTTAAACTTAGATTCATTCTTTCTTCAGCTGGATTACAGGTTTGAAAAATCTGCACTGTATTTGTAAATGTTTCTGAGTTTCTATATTCACTAGTCACTTTGTTTGAATTTTCATAAAACTCAGCTTTTAACAAGGTTCCCGTTTCCCTAAGTTGATTTCAAGACAGTTAATTATCCTTATCCATTTATATGTAATTTATTATAATTACTTTAACCCTAAAGCTAACATAATTTCATAGTACTGAAGACATTTTTCTTTAGTCCTTAAACAACTATGTAAGTTCTTAACTAAGTGATGAACAACTTAAGGGTGTTTATTTATCCATCCATCCATCCATCCATCCAACCATCCTTCTATCCATAACCCACCCCATTATATATTGAGAGCCAGGCAATTTACTAGCTGAACCAGAGAGATACAGCTACTGCTGTCATAGTGCTTCTTATAGCCTACTACCAAAAAATAAAAATAAATTGTTAAACAAATAGTGGAAAACAGAAGTGTAGTGAGTGTTACAAGAAAAAAAGTTCAGGGAGCTTTGAAGACATACAACAACCTAACTAGAAACAACCTAAACTAGAAATCATGGAAGGTATTTCTGAGAAAGTGGCACTAACTTGAAAGCTAGAGGATAAGCCAAAGTTAGCTGAAGAAGAGACTGGTGGGAGGAGAGAGAGGCATAGTTTAGAAATTAAAGGAGTTCAATTTTATTGGAGCAGAATACAAAAAGAAGAGTGATGGGAGATGAAATGAGAAAATACAAAATAGAGGTATTTCTTTGAAAGATTCTTAAATATGCTTTTTAGAACTGTAATCTCATTGTGTTTAAACAGTAGTTATTAATTTTTAATACAGATGATTTGAAAGGAAATAAAAAAGGAATATAATCCTACTATCCAAATAACTTCTGTTGGTATTAAAGCACACTAAAAAAGCTACATGTTCAAATTGACAAAATTTCCGTGATACAGAAAACCATCAAATAAAAATGAAAGTCTCCAACTCTCAGCCTAATCAAACTCCTTAAATTTAACTACACTTAATGTTTTGTTGAGTTCCTTCAGGGGTGAGAAACAGGTATATCTATCTAATTAATTATCTATCTGTATTTACCTTAATGTATTATCCTGTCCTATTATCTACTATTCTACGTCTAGATTTAATATGTCATAGTATATTTTGGATATTGTTTATATTAACACACACAGAATCATCTCATTCTTTTTAACAGCTGTGTATTACTCTGTTATGAGAATGTGCCAAAAATTAAGTTATTAACTGTCGGTTCCAGCCCTGCCCTTCTGCAACTCTGTAAACCATGTTTCCATGTGCTACCCTGCTCTGTCCCCCACTTTCCATTCATCTCTGCCAATAGGGGCAGTAGAAGAATGGAAGGCTGGAGGATGGAGAGTGTCCTCCCTGTTTTCTTTCTATTCCCATTTCCTTCAATTCCTAGTCCTATTTGCTTTCTGTTCCATCTCTCACTCCAGCCTCACTTCTCCCTCCTGAAAATAGCAGTTAACCCCAGTAGCAATGATTGATACTAATTTTCAGTTTTCTAACACACCCAGAATCCACTCCTTCAGGGTCCCTCAGAAACACAAGTACCACCTTAGCCACTTCTTAGAAATCTGGGTGGGGCCACAGTACGACTTCCATGGGCCCTGAGCATGTAGGCCTTTGTGAGCTCCTCATCCGTAATAGAATTTTAAAAACTACATTTTATGATGGCATTAGTATAAAGACAAATATATTAATATTATTATAAAAAATGTTTACTTTGACCTTGAAGTTTATTCTTCTTTTGATTTTAAAACAAATCAAAATATTCTCATGAGCCCATAAAATTGTTTTGGGTCTAGGCACTGTGTCTACATTGCTTAATGGGTAAGTTAGCCCTTGTTTTGGGTCTCTGATGCACAGAGTTCTCCCTCCTAGCTCAGAAGCACCAGTATCATTCCAGAGATGCTTTTTCCTCAAAGCTCTAGGCCTCAGCTCCATGGGTGCCCTTCCTCTAATTTGTTTTGGTAATTCTAACCTGTGTTGGCAGAAGTCTCTCTCCTTGACTTGCAAATGACTGCTTTCTTGCTATGTCCTCATGGGGTTGTTCCTCTGTCTGTGTTTTCTGTGTCCTGATTTCTTTCTATGAGGACACCAGTCATATTGGATCAGGGCTCACCCTAAGGACTCCATTTTAACTTAATTACCACTTTAAAGTTTCCAGTCACACTCTAAAGTACTGAAGGTTAGAGCTTAAATACACGAATTCTGAGGGAGGACACAATTCAGCCCATAATAAGTGGACTTGCCAGTGCTTATTTAACCAGAATCAGATTGATAAGCATTTTTGTCATTCATTTTCAGCTATTACAAACATGTTTTAATGAACATTTTTGAATATATATCTGAACAAATCCTTGTGAGTGTAGCTGTGGCATTAACTTCCTAAGAGACTGCAGGATACCTTCATTTTTAATTTATAGTTTTCATAACTATTGCCTTGTTGCATTCCTGAAAGTTTCAAAGTCCTGCTCAGAATTAATGAGCTTGCCATCATTGTCATCAAATTCTACATTTTGCTGATCTGATGAGTGAAATAAGGTTATATACCTGTTTTTATTTATGTTTTTTAAAATATGAGTCAGGGGAAGCATTTCTTTTATATGTTTGTTGTCCGTATTTCTTTTTCTGTAGATTGCTTGTTCATACAGTTAGCTGGTTTTCTGTTGAATGTTTTCATGTGGTTGCCATCATCTCTGATTTCTTTATCTGTATTTATATTTGCACATCAACTAGTTAACTTGTCGTTATCTTTAGGTCTTAGGTTAGAAATGACCTCCTACATAAATTCCTTTATGATCTTTCCTACCAAATGCCTGGATCACGATCTCTCCTAAATTTCGGGCTTACTATCTACATTTAGCACTTGTCATACCTTGTTATAGACCATTGAAATTGCTTTTTACTTTTTTTGTCTTCCCCAATAGAGTACAATCCTAAGAGCAGAGACCTTGATTTGTTTATTGGTGAAGCCTAGGTAATTAACAGTGTCTGCTTCTAAATAATATTATATATAGATATAGATATTTTATATATTTTATAGTTATATATATCTATAGATATATATATATAATATATCTTTCTATATATATATATTTTTTGAGCTGGCTGAAGGAAGGAAGGAAAGGATCAGTGAAATTTTTATTGAGCCATATCTCATAAGGTCTCAAGTTTGAAAACCATTGATTCATTTGGAGACCTAGTCAGTTAACGTATTTCCTGTGTATAATTCTGGTTACTGAATTTAGCCAAAAAGTAAATACAATGGTTGTGAGCAAAATGTAGTTCTTCCTATCACAGCAGAGGGTGATTTATTTATTTATTTATTTATTTATTTATTTATTTATTTTTCTTTCAGATTTTAAAAAGCAGTTTGATTATTTTTAGGTAGTGGCCATCTAAGTTGCTCAGGGATAGTTCATAATTGAGATTTGTTTGCCTTGTCTTGTCAACAGAGGCAAGTCTGCATAGCAGTTAAGAACTCGGGTGTAGGAGCTCATGCATTTCAATCTTTGTTCCACCACTTCCAGCTTTGTGACCCTATCCATGTTACCTAAGAGGTCTGATCTCTAGTCTTGCCATCTGTAAAGTAAGGATATTATTATCTGCTACTACTGTTGCTGGAAGAATTAAAAGAGATAACATTTACTGAACACAGCACAGAAGGATTAAGACATTAGATATTGTTATTATTTATACTGTTTTCCTTACTTAAGGAGTGCGAGCATCCTTAGAGAGTGGTGGATTGGGAATATTTTCACTGACCTATTGCTTCTCAAGGATGATGAGGTAATATATACTTATACTTAGATTACCACAGAAAGTAAATCAGCATCGACTACAAGGTAGTCACAGTGTGGAAAAGGGACCAGTCTATCAGTTGGTAAGGGAACAGTTTAAGCTGTTATATATGTGTGCATACACTGATGTATCTACATACATTCTTACATACGTAAGTATACAACCAGCCCATGAATCTCATTAGGAAAACACTGTTGTTGCCCCCTCTAAATATTTCTAAAATGCTGGGTTTTTATTTTATTATTTCTTTAGTCTTATAGAATGCCCCTCATATTCATTTTCATTTTATTTAATCTATATAAAAAAGATTTGTGAAATATGATACACAGAGAACTGTGTCTTGAGCCACCATAGGATTGATTCTGGTCAAGTGTAAAAATGAAAGCAGAATTCTTAATTGGTTCTAGTGATGCCTGATTATTCTGGAGTCTGTCTGAAATGGAATGCATTTGTGTGTGTGTGTGTGTGTGGTCAGTTTTGTGGTTGAAAGAAGAGGCAGCTGCTTGAATGGTGAGCTGTTTCTCACTATCTTTTCATCATACCTGAAATTAGAGGACCATTTTGAATGGGTAATTCTTTGCATTTTTCATAGCTGACTTCAAGAAATTCAAACACCATGGAAAGAATAAGCCATTCTTATTTAGTACCTTTTCCAAGTAGTTGTTTTCTGATTCCTTTCTAATGTAAAGGCTAGTCTGGATGCACCTACCGGACAAATAGGTAAAGACCTGGGGACTTTCAGAATATTGTGTTTCATATTCTGGGACAAGGACTGAAGATCGATCTATCATCTATCTATCGATCGATCTATCTATCTGCATATCTATCTATCTTCAACCTCATGCTTTAATTTTGAATCCACTGACCATACTGCTATTGCCTTGAGAGAAAAACATCTCTCATAGTGTGTGTCAGTATGTAGTTTTTCAAATCTAAAATGCATTTTATTCCACTTATGTTTGTTACTGTGGTTATGTCTGGGTTATATAATTATAAACAATTTTAACTTTTTCACTAGGCTTTATAAATTTTCCAAAAATGCTAACTACATGTTTGTTTAATTAGAAATAAGAAAAATAAGAAAATGCCCATTAGATTTCTGCCCACGCAAGGAATTGACTTGTAGCTACCTAATTTCCCTGATCAATTAGGAAACAACTTGTGCTTTAGAAAAATTGGAATGGAACCAAATATAGCTATTCAAAGTCAAGACAGGTGACTGGATACCAACCACAGCATCAATAAAATCAGAAGGAGAATTGATAAATGCAAAGTTGATGTTACTTCTGATGATTTTAACTTAGTGAAATAAACCCTAAGGGAAAAATCAAGTAATTTCCTAACTTCAATTTTAAAGAGAGGAAAATAAAAATCTTTTACCAAACTTCATGCAGGAATGAGTCAGAAAGCTTCAATTCAGTCCAGCATACATTTATTCTGTGTCTACTGTCTACTCTCCAGATATCACAACATGCTCAAGATTCAAACAGGAAATCAAGTATCATGGAACAAGTGTTTTAAATAAACAAGGAACATGCCTAGAAAGATGTAAGCCAAAATTACTGGAGGTTTGTGCTGCAGAGTAAGATTGCAGATGATGGTTCTTCTCATTTTGCTTATTTGTCTATTCTCACATTTGTCCTGTGTTATATATTTGTGTGTATGTGCCTGTGCGTGTCCCTTATATGACTTTACCATCCACATTTGACCCTCATTCTCCTTTGTAACCTTTATTTCTGCTTCCACTTTCCGCAATTATTCTGCTCTCTGAATAATAGCGTATTTGTGGGAAGGAGCATTTTGTACATCAGTTTTTTACTCTATTTCCTATTCTTGCCAATAGCCTGCCAATCTAAATACCCCCTGCTTCAAACAGTCCCCCGTGCTCTGTGAAGACCTCTCCGACCCTGAATTCCTAAACAGTTATTTCTCTCAGTGATGGGCATTTTGTGATAAAGTGTCTTGTGTTCCTATTTTATTTACCCTATACGGTACTTTACATTTCAAAACAATTTTATATATTATGTCATTCTGTGAAATAGGGTAGATATGATCTCTCTTTTTAGTGTGTGGGAAAACAGCAGAATTAAGTGACTTGCTTCCATTTTTAAGGAGCCAAGACCAAGAATACAGTGTTTCTGACTCTTGATATAATTTTATTTTCAGTATATGGAGCTACACTAAGTTTACTTTTGCTCTTGGATGAAACTGTAAGTGAATTCTATGAGCTCAGAGACTCTTTAAACCTTAAGAATACAGTGTACACAATAGGTGCTCAATAAAATCATTGATTGTTTAATGTTTTGACAAAGTCTATAAAGCAAATAAACATAAAGCAAATTTCCTAGCTCATTGTTAACAGATAAACTTTTCAGTATTAAAATCTGTAGATCTGCTCTTCTTCAAGATTTTATTTTACTATTTCATTTGTAGGTATTTGTATCTGTTTAAGATATAGAGGGGAAAAAATTAGCATTTAGAGAGAGAAGACGACACTTTTATTGACCTGAAGCGCGAGTTTACTAGAGGAATGACTGATTGAGGGGAAAGGGGCATAACTGCCAAAAACTCTCACTGGAGTAGGAGAAAAGGAAATCAGGGGAAGAAGAAAGCACAATGAAATATTGTGATGTTGAATTTTGGATTTTTGTATATTTTGTACTTCTGGATTTTATGTATCTGACAAGGGTGGAGAGAGCAGGATCTCACAGAGATAAGGCAAGATTCAATAAGGCTTGTAAAATACTGATGAGATCTCTGCTCTCTGGTGGTTTGCAAAGTGGATGAAAACCTAGCTAGCCAACTGAAGGGTGGTAAAATTTCATGCTGAGCTCTAATGCTTCTCTCTGAGTTGGCTGGAGTGAGGAGCAAGGTGAACCGCTCACAAGCCAAGGATAAGCAATACCCAGGGGAGAGTAAATGTTTTTCTCATTGCAGCAAAAGACTAAATCTAGTTATGCAAACAATGATGACAGGAGAGCAAGGATACTGATGGATAAAAAAGTGTACTGTACAATTCTATCAATCTTTGTGAATTGTATAATCTTAAAATAATTTTTTGTGTTATAATAAGTTATTGAAATATATATAATACTGTTTATGTTTTGTACAGAAATAATAGTGGGTCAAAGCATGTGCTTCATCTCCCTCCTTTCTTGGATAATTTCTTATGGAAGGTACTTTCATCCATCCAACACTTAATTTATCAAGCACTGTATATACCAGCTCCAATACCAGGCCCTGGAGTTGTAATTGTGAAGTAAAGAGACTTGAGCTCAGGTCTGGAAACTGGGCAAAGTATCAGACTTTTTATTAGAGTGACCTTCTCAACCTCTTAATTACCCATCCTTGATGAATACCCTTGGGAGCCGCCCGTCTACCTGGGTCCTAGGTACATTCTACGAACTCTCTCCGTAGTTTTCTGCAGTACAGGCATCCCTTCTTGCTGCTCAATATAATAATTATGCCCACCTTGTTTCTGATCAATAAGTGCTGTCACATTTCTTTTAGCAGTTCCTTTTTTCATCACCCCCGTTGCTATCCTTGTGTTGTAGCAGCATCTCTCACCGGCAGGGGGCGCTGACACCAGCCATCACTGTGGTTCTAAAAATGCTGACCCCTTCTTACCAATGCATCTTGCTCTTTGGTAATAGGTGACTCCTACAAGCTCTCCCATGGAATGAAGTTAGCTGGAGGCTGTCTGCTTTATGTAGCATACCTTGGATCTCATCTTCCATGGCAGTTCCAGCATTTCACTTAGTATGGACCATTACTAATTTTGTCAACTCCTGATTCAGGGTGTTTATAATGTCTTTTGTTTTTCTTGTGTTTTTGTTTGTTTGTTTGTTTGTTATGTAATGGCTTTATTGAAATATAATTCACATATCATACAATTTACCCATTAATTCATTATCTCATATAATCCTCACAATAACCCTCACAAATGCTATTATTATCACCATTTACAGGTAAGGAGATAATGTCTTAATGAGGTTGAATAGCCCAAGGCCACACAGTTGGGAAGTATTGGAGCCTAGATTTGAATCCAGTATTGTTTGATTCCAAAGGCCTACTGTATTTGTTCTTAAATGTCTACTTATACAAAAATTGCAAACTTTTCCCCTCATTTTAAATAAGCATTATTTTGGCTTCTCAGTCAATTCCCTCACCTATGAAGTCATTATCATTATTAGTAACTCATATTTATATGTAGGAACATATAGTATTCAATAAATATGATTTAATTTTGTATTTTATTCTCATAACATATTTGGAAAGTGACTGGGTGGGGAGTGAATTTCTGATGGGAAAAATAAGATGTAAGGTAGCCAACTGACCAGTTCAAGATTAAAAAAAAAAATTAGCTGGTTCTGGGAATAAGAATGGAAGTATGTCACAAGCCTCTGACCAAGGACATTTCCTACGAGGGCCTCATGCTGCCTGCATGGGAGATTCTTGGTGGGAATATTGCCACTAACTGATAACACTCTGGAGAAATGCTTCCAGGCAATAGTGGAGGAAACTGGGGACCAGGGTAGGCAGTCTGGGGGACATCGCTGACTACACTGGAGCATGGCCAGCAGGCTGGAGGGCCTGTGAACTCAACCCAAGTGCAGCTTGAAGCGGTTGTCATCTTTGTGCAGTTGAGGACATTAAAACCTGGTGCCTCCTTGAAAGGCTTGGTCTGGAAGCAAAAATTCATCCACACATTTAACCGAAGCTTCATAACTAAACCTGAGTCATTGTAGTTACCGGAAGAATTCAAAGGTGGATGAATTGACATCTTTCAGTGTTTGGTTTTTTTTGTTGTTTGTTTTGTTTTGTTTTGTTTTTTTGTTTATTCGGCAAAAAATGGCCCAACACTGCGTGTAAATAATTATAAATAAAACAAAAAGTCAGAAGAGCTGCTAGTTAATATTTAATGACCAGTTCTCTGGCAGAAGTGCACATTCCAAAGATTTCCCAACCAGTCATGTTTATACTGCTATAAACTGCAACAGGCCCAGCTTTTCTCTGGGGTTAGAGCACACTCCAAGAGCTAATATTCCTCCTACCTGAGAACTTTAAAAATGGTCTAAAAATCCATATCCGGGGATTTGCTGGTTCCTTGTTGAACCAGGAGAAGTTAGTAGCAAAAACCACCTTCTTGTTTATTACAGAAGATTATGGGAGTCTATTTCGGAACAGATTACGAAAATACCTATTTTTGCCAGCTTCGTCAGAGAAGGGAGCATATGTCCAAAGAGGCCAAGTCATTTCAAACTTTGGTATGCAAGCTCTTTGTTTCCCCCAAATTAGGAAAAGAACATGACCTTAAAGGAAATGAAAAAGCTCGACAGGAACTTCTGTAAATTATAATATTCTGACTTACCACTTTTTAAAAAAATTCAGATACTAGGAATCATTAAACAAATAAAACTAACATTTTTGTCGTTCTTAGTGCAAGGAATGCTTTGCATATGTTATTGCATTTGACTCTGCTAAGTTTCTGAGGATTTGTGAAATGCTGGAGTATATAGGAGGTATCACTCTGAGTATGTCAGGAAGTGTGAAGCACTGGTGTTCGCATGGAGCAATTAACCCACCGAATCCTTTCCCAAGGAACATCATAGTCTTCCTATTAACAGCTGAGTTGGCTAAAGGATTCTTTATTTTGGCTTTATTAAATAGCACTGGGGCAGGGTTATCTATTTCTAAATGAATATGCTATATGTACACAAGACCATGCGGTGTATAGATCAAATCTTTAATTAGTAATTAGCATAAGAAAAACTAAAAGGAAGTGACGAGGTTTATAGGAAAAAACTTCCCAGTTACAAATCAGGAGATGAAAGTGGTATTGAGAGCAGCAATTTCAGCAGCCTACATTTATTTAGTTTTTAGTTTGTGCCAAGAACTGTTTTAGACTTTTTCTCTATTGCCCATTTAATCCTTGTAACCACCCTCTGGAGTAGATACTGTTGTTATTCCTGTTCTGCGGAAGAGGACACTGAGGGATTGAGGGGTTAAATAACTTGCTCAAGGGCATTGAACTCCTAAGTGTAGTTGCTGGGATTCAAAACCTGGAAATCTAACTCTGGAGCTCATGCTATTAACTGCTCTGCTAAATTGCCTTTTGATTAGCAGCTCTACCCTTGCTAAGTGAGCATGGTCAATGTTGTTTATTTTTTTCAATCTATTCAAATTATCTGATACCTGCCATTGCTACTCCCACAAAGTTGTTTTCAGGATTAACTGAAATAATATATTTAAAAGCACTTTAAAAGATAATGCGCTCTTCAAATGTGAGGTGATATTATTACATTGTATACAATGGTTAGTTACTCAGAGCAATGGTCCATTAAATGGTCAGCAATGAGTGCATTTGGTATACTAATAAACCGAACCACCATAATAGGCTTCTTTTAGATGTACACACATTAGTTCTTCCCAGAACTCATGAGCAAGTCAAGGCTCAAACTGTCTCTGCACACAGTTATTTGGAGATACATAGGCATATTTCTGGAAACAGGGAGGAACTGCTGTAATTGTTTGCACATGCAGACATTGTCTCAAATTATGATTTTGCTATTTCAGAGATTCCCTTGTCATAACTACCAAAATGACACAAGCAGTACTTTTTTGTAATCTCCATATTTGACGCATGAAAGAAGACTTAATTCCTGTTTGAATAAACAACATAATAAGGTTATTGAGATTAGAGACCATTACTATATAAAATTATGTCTAAGTGGCAGATATAATTAACATTGGATTGTAATTACACTAATTACAAGTCACATTAAGACACTCCAGTAATGACAAAGTGAGAACCCTATAATTGAATGGAATAAGTAGGGAAACATGCTGCTCACACTAATTACCTAAATGAGCTAATATGTCTTCAGAGTGACAGTCTTGCTCAATGTTATTACGCAGACAAGGCAGTTGAGTGAGGTATTTTTGAAATATATATATATCTTTTTTTTTTTTTCTAATTTTCTTCCTTTATTCTCTCCAGGACCTATTTCAAGTCATCAGCAGCTTCAGAATTTCTCTCTTGAGCCAAAGAAAATGAGAGCTTTCTCTAACCTTGTTAAAAAAAAAAAAAAAAAAGAGCACATACAATCAGGATACATAAACCCTGGTACGACTTTAATCTTAGTGTATGTGGATTACACTTATCACCAACCAGTTCCTTGAACTTGCTAATGCTTTCCCATTTCTCCTCTGTCCTGTCTTTCCCAGTTTACCAAAATCAAGCCACACCAGCTTACTGTGTAGTTTGCAGCATTGAGAACCAGTATGTTGTGGGTTCTGAAGTACCAAACATGGCTTCCAGCAGCCCGGCTCCAGAGAGGCCCTGGAGAGTGATGAAATCTCAATTATTCAGAACAATTAGTACCAGCATTGCACTGGAACTCACATTGCAGCCCAAGCTGTTAAGTGAGAAGATAAAATAATGCTGGAATATGAATTCATGGCACTGTAAAAGTTTATTTTTTGTTGTTTCTTTTCCCTCCTCCAATACCTTTCCTCTATATACCTCTATCTGGGGCACTGCTTGGGTAAGAAAAAAAAAAAAAAAGGAAACAGACTGCGGCTATTTAAAACCTTAAAAGAAGAAATTTTGTTTTTAAGGCAGGAATATCACAATATGTAGGAAACAGAATTAATGCGTTTAAATTGATAAATAATGCTGAGTGCAGCTTTTCTTTCTCTTGTGGTGGTAAAGAAAGGAAATGGTGCCAGAAATGCCTTTGTAAGTGGGGCTTTCGAACTGTTTCTGTACATTCCTCTTTTTTCTTGTATTAGTGCAAATGGGATTTCCTTTTCTTTGTCCAGAAATTGCAGTTTTGCCTCTAAAGAACCAGGTTTATGGGTTTCTAACACAAAGTAATAAGCCAAGTTTGCAAGGTTCATTAATAAGTTGATACTACATTAGTCCAAAGGTGGCAATTTGGCCCTCCTACTCCGTTAATATTTGGCATGTAACTTAGAAATAATGACCCTGTTCTCTTGAAAAACTCTACTTCCCAGGTTTTGCAATCCTAGCAATCAATCATATTTTATTTCAAGGTGGACTTTGTGTTGAATTTGAATGAGGGGTTATACTCAATTAATTCTGTAGTTATACAAACTCATATAATCAAACGTTAGGAGTTTACATAAGAGGTTGTTGATTGAAATAAATAGTGTTGGAGGCCAGCCTTCTACTAATGGCCATGCAAGTCAGAGGCTAATGAATCTGGCCATGGTTAATCTAAGATGAAGAGTGACGTGACTAAGATTTTATTCTTAGCACTATCCTGTTCTCATTGATGATTCTGCAAGTTACTCATATCTCTGTTTTCATAAGATATCAATCCAATGGTTCTTTGCAACTTAGAGTCCTTGTGGCCTAAAGCAGCTCAAGAACTTATTTCATTTTATGTCACTACCTCTAGGTAAAGAATTAGCCAAGTAGACAGAGGAATCAGATACCACAGACTAGGCGAACTTTCTCTAAAGACCCTGAGATAGATAGATTAGATAGATAGATAGATAGATAGATAGATAATTTTATATATATATTACATATTTTTTAACAACTCTTTAAAATTGTAAAAGCCATTCACCATTCTGAGCTTGCTGGACTATAAGCTTTTTGGGCTGTAAAAGGCTACAGGTAGAATTTGGGCCACAGAGTCAACCCCTGCCCCAGACTAATGTAATTGAGTATCACATTGAATAATTGGTCTTTAATAGAAACTAAATATAAAACTACTTAAATCAACTCTTCCTAAGATACTGAGAAATAAAATGTATATCATAGATATTTAAAGTTATAGACTTTTTTTTTTTTCTATTTATACTTGGGCAAGTTGCTGTACTGCGCAGATCAAAGCTTAAGAAAGGGAAGGCAGTTTCTATACAGGCCATGGGAGCAGCCTTGCCTGGGTCAGAGCCACAGTGAGGTAAGGAGGACATCTGTGCAAGATTGGAGATGAGGCGCTGCTTATACACAGAGGGTTGATCAAATAAGTAACTATGTTAAGGATGAGGTGACCTAGGTATCAGAAGACGGTTACAAACATGGAAAGGAATATAACCAAGAAGAACATTTAGTTTTCAGTACATATACATAAAGAAATACAGAATATATGGATACAAATATAGATGTAAATTATGTATATGTTCAAGTATATATATACATATATGTGTATATATACACACTCTCTCTCTCTCTCACACACACACACACATATATATGCTTATATATATATATACAGCAGACCTAGTGCCCAGATTGTCACTTCATAATATCACGAACAGACCTAGTGCCCAGATTGTCGACTCACAATATCATTTTCCACCGAAAGAAACCAATGCGCCTAGGAGAAATGGTTGACTCTACATAGTTGATTGAGGCAAGGCACATATCAGTCTAGAAGATCTTTCTTATTCCAGGAAAAAAATTTAAAAAGGTCACAGAATAATTGGGTGGATAATGTCAAAAAGATCCAGAAACCAGTTTGAAGGGACTCCCACTAGACAAGCCAGGGATAATTTCAGCATCAAAATGAAAAATGACAGTAACAGAATAGTACTTATTCAAAAAGTTAGGAAACAATTAATACATTAAAAGTTTTATAAAAGATGGGAAATTTACATGGTTTAAAAAGATCTCCCTACAAAATACTCATTAATTAGAAAGGAGGCTAGGAAGAGTATTTTATGGAGGAAAAGCCTGGCAGACACCACCTTAATCACTGATCAAAGTGAGCATCATCAGTCATGGGACAAACCCAAATTGTATGCCCCCTAATAGGGTGCAATTAGGAAAACGTGGCCATCACTCTTGGGATAGTCTCATAAAAAAACATAGCTTGAATCCAATCATGAGGAAACATTAGACAAACCTCAGCTGAAGAATATTTTACAAAATAACTGGTGCCTAACTCTTCAAAAGCATAAGGTCATAAAAGTCAAGAAATGACTGAGAAGAATTCCTATGTGAAGAATAAAGAGCTACGACAACTAAATGCAACACATAATTCTCAACTAATTATTTTTCTATAAAAGACTTTGTGGGGACAATTAGCAAAACTTGAATGGGGTCTAAAGATTAAATGATTGTCATGTATCAATGTTAATTTTCTTATTTTGATCATTGGATTGGTTATGTTGGAGAATACCCTTGTTAGTAGGAAATGCACATGAAAGATGATGGGGCATTAGGTTGACAGATTACTCTAAAATAGCTCAGAAAGCAGAAGTGTTTGTCCTGTACTTCTCAATCTTCTGTAAATTTGTAAATGTTTAAAATAAATATAGCTTTAAAATGAGTTGTCTTATAAATATATTGAAATAAAAGTATAATTAAAATGAGATTTCTAGGGTGCTTTCCTATAGAAAGATAACATTGTGGAGTGCATAGAGTGTGGATTTTGAAATCTGTAAAATGTGGTTTGGAATTTGGTTCAAAATTTAATAGCTGAATGGTTTTGGCTAAGCCACATAACTATCTTAAGAGTTAAATACACCTTATATTATCTATAGTGTAGTGACATTAATAAATGAGAGAAAGTTTATTTAATGGGCCAAATATAGTGCTTGGGACATAGAAGGTACTCACTAGAAGCTAGTAATAGTAGAGATAAATTGTAGTAATAATAGTAACAGTCATAAAAAAATAATAACAACAACAACAATAATAGGAGTGGTAGCAGCTACAGGAGTAGTATTGTCAGTGATGTTAGCAGCTATAGTGATGGTAGGAATAGACTTTTTACTACCATAGTAGCAGTAGCTGTTGTTGTCACAGGCAGCATTATTATCATGATCATCATGGGTCCTCTCCAGGAGGGTTGACCTGGGTGGTCTGCTACTTGAAAGAGCTTCAGTAATGATAATACATCATGGGAAAAGAAGTATCAGGCAAGAGGATGGGGGAGGAACAATTATATGGAAGGAAAACATCCTCATTATCAAAGATGAGCCAATACCTAGAAAGAATCCATGACATTTCCATCCAGTGATCCCACTTTCTTACTAAATATTGTAGAAAAACACTAGGCTCCACTCTTGCTTTCTCCAACACCCACCCACAGCACACACAGATGTGCAATTCCTATACCTCATGTCAAGCACACTGATCTTATCTTCTGAAGCTTGCTGTCTTCAGGGTATTGTGTACATCAGAAGACATATCAGCGCTGAAGCCAGTTAAGTATCTTGATATTGCCGCAATATGTCAATGCATGATTCTCCATGTTCCTGCTCTGATATATACATACATATATGTATGTGTGTGTGTGTGTATTTTTTTTTTTTTTTTGAGAGAGAGAGTGTGTATATGCATGCACAAGAAGCGGGGGCAGAGGGAGAGGGAGAGAGAGAATCTTAAGCTGGCTCCACATTCCAGCATGAAGCCTGACAAGGGGTTCAATCTCATGACCCTGAGATCATGACCTGAGCTGAAATCAAGAGTTGGATGCTTAACTGACTGAGCCACCCAGGTACCCCTAGACTTTAAACTATAAACAGGAACTGTCTCATATTCCTTTTTTACCCTTCAGTGTTCAATATGTTATACTGCAGGGAATGGACCTCCTGCCAATGTTTTTGCATCTAATAATATTATGCTTAAAGACCTTTCCAGAGATATCTCTCAACTTTGCTCTGGACAAATAATGATTTATAGTCCAGGTCCCTGTTTGAAAGTCCATTTATAAATATAACCACTAATGATGAAGAAAGTGGACATCCAATTTAGGCCTCATTTTCCCTACTCTCATTTTTCTCAACACTTCCAGATATGTACAATCAAGTTTTCCAAATACAGACTCAATCTCTTGCCTGATTCTGAAGCATTTTTTACTAAGTCAGGAAATATAAAACGTGCCTCAATCCCTCCATCTGATGGCACTTGGAATTAAGACTGAGGTGAACATTTGCCTTAGTCGTGACTGACAGGCCTTCCTCTTGCTCTACCAATATCTTTGAGGCCAAGAAACCTAAAGCCAGATCCCCAGGAACATTTCTTGTGAGGCTATCTTCATACCCCTTCACTTCTCTTTCCTGTCCTCATGTTGGCTCAGTCCAAAGGCTTGGATTTACTGTGGTTCCTGCTCTTTACTTTGGCTGGAGCTCAATCTCATGGTTGGAGTACGATAGTGTTCTTTCTTGTGCAAGCCCTTTCCACCCAAGAGAAGAGTCCTAAGCTCTATACAGTCCTGGCTGGTGATTAGTGCACTATCACCTTTGATGAATATTTTCAAATAAAATTTCTTTCCCACCATAAAATGTAAAATATTTGTGAAATGTGGTCTGAATTAGATTCCTTCATTGATGTTTGGTGCATATGCGTGCTCCTTTGGGACCCCCGGTGGTAGATTCCTCTTACCACCCACTAATCTTCTTTATCCTTCCTGCTCTCCCATTGCTCCTTAAGCTCATTCCTGCCTGAGTTCCGACAGTTGCAGGCAAGCAGTGCTCCCAGCCCTCAATTTGCTATGGTTCTTGATTTTAAGGTACATCCTGGCACTACATACCATTCCAACCACCAAGTGTTACTTTAAATGGCCTTATACCTCAGACACCACTTATGGAATCTACTAAGAAGCTATTCCATATTTAAGTCCCTCCCAGGGCTCCAAACACAGTTAAGAACAGAGTTTTAAAGCTAAATCCTCACCTTGATTCTAATTATAGGGAAGTTTTTTATTTAACCTCTCTGAGCCTGGTGGGCATAAGATGAGCATTAAGTACAGATAAAATAAGGGCTAATAGTTCATATATCACAGGTTGTTAAATACTGATAGTGATAGCAATGTATCAAATGCCGCCACGTGAAAGCACTGCGCTAAATGCTTTACATACATGTTTTCTAATTCATAGACTTATACTGCAATGTGAACTGTATTCTCATTTTATAGATGAGGAAATTGAGGTTCACTCGGTATGGTTAAGTAATTTGCCTTAGGTCATCACACTAAGCAAGCGGCAGAGCTGGAATTCAATTCCAAGGTGTGGCTGGCTCTTAACTCTAGCATATTTCACCACTCTGCACCTCTGATGGGAAGCCTTCTCTCAAAAGAAACAAAGAGACACATTTCTCTGTGGCATTTCCTGTTTTCCTAATTCAAACATCTTTTAGTTGCCGAAGAGTTGCCAGGATCAAAGACATAATTTATGTATTGAACTGCTGCAGGCTGGAAAGAAAAATGCATTTTATCATGTTTAATCCTTTAACTCATTCACTGCGGGTATTTAGGCATTTCCAGTGAGGTGGCAATAGACATATTTGAATGAGAAGGAAAAAAAGATTGAATATTGGTGGGGTTGAGGAACACGTGGGGCAGAAACGGTGGAGTTCTAAGGATCGTAGCCTGTAATGTATCAGGTGCTGCAGAAATGGCAAGTGAAAGAATTTAAGTCTGAGATCCCGGGGAAAAGACGCCTTCCAATGTGCTAGAAACCTCTTCAAGATAGTGTTTCTGGCTGTACTCTTTAAACTGGTCCCCTAAGTATTTTTGCCTAAGACCTCTCTTTCTTTGGTTCCTTGATAGCATTTTTATACTTATTATTTTATTTTTTCAATTTCCTTCATGGAATGTAGATTCCATAAGGACCAGGATTATGTTACAAAGCGAATGGCACATAGCAGGCGCTCAATAAATAATTTTTCAGCGGGAAACTCCCCCCACCCCCAGCTCTCAGGGCTCTTGGCAGAGCGCAAGCCTCTCCAAGTGGCCGAGCTTAATCCCAGTGCGTGCTTTGACTCGGTCCTGCGCCTGCGCGGAAACAGCCTCTTTCTGGGAAACTGGGCGTGACGGAAAGGGTGCCGCCCTCTCCCCCAGTCGCAAAGCCTGTTGGTTGGAACTGGTGCTAGGCCATTGGTAGTTGACCTGTACCAGGGCGCTTTGCGGCGACGTGCAGGAGAGCAGACAAAGCGATCCTTGCGGCCTGGGGCGCCGGCTTTGAGAGCCGTAAAAGTGGAAAAAAAAATTGTTAAATGAATATGACAGAAGTCCAAAGAAGATGCCCTCCCTTTGTGAGCAGATCTACTGCAGGTATTGCCAGACTAAAATCCACGTACCTATCGGGGTCATCGGGGAAAATAATACAGTGCATGGTGTTTGTGTTTATTAACATTCCTGCTGTACCCTTTTCATAGACACAGTTTCAGAAAGCGGATGTGTTGGCAACGCCCCCACAAGGACAAGCAGGGAGGGGAACAGGATCAGGTGGAGTTGAAGAAATGGGGCTGCGGAAGTTGTTGACTTTGGGGCAGGTGGCCCGCGGTCCAAGGCACCACTCAAAGGTTGTGGACAATTTAGCAGATGCTTTTCCAGGTAAGTTCAATCCCATAGGCGTGAGACAGGTGTAGGCTGTGCTCATACTGAGTCAGATGGTGGTGGCGTCATACCAGAATTTTGGCTCATTGGTGGCTCATCTCATCTAAGCCGGGACTCAGTGTTCCAATATTCAAAGAAGAGACTGGTAAGAACTAGACAGTGTCAGTTTGCCTTTGAGTTCCTGTGAGTCACAGCACCCATAGGTGGCATACCATACACTATACCTGACCGTATGGCCTCTAAATCATATTATAGAATTTGAGTGACTAGGAAAATATTCACAACAAACAGCTGACTGATGAAAAGGGTTATACAACCATATGTACCATATGAGGCAAAATATCTCTATCTCTTATTTTTATCTACAACTATATATGCAGAGGAAAAGAACATATTGGGAAGAAATACATGAAGATGTTATTAGTGATTATCTCCAGGTGGTAGAATCTCAGGTGATGTAGAGTTTCATCTGTGTATTTTCCAAGTCTTCTCTCGTTAACACGAATTACTTATAAAAAAGAAAAAGCAAATATTGAAAAAAATAAAACAAAACAAAGAAAGACTCCTCTAGGCAGAATAAATCTAAATAAATCAGACCATGCAGGTAACCCTTCTCATGTTTCTGTTTCTGGTCTACTGGAGTGGACTTCCTGGATCTTCTTTGGACCTCAGGCTACACTTACCCCCTGCTGACCTAAACCCTGCCTTTATTCTCACAGGTCAAACTTCTTTGAGCTTCTTACAATATGTAATAATGAAGGTGCTGCTCTCTCTCTCTTTTTTTTTTAAGATTTTATTTATTTACTTGTCAGAGCGAGCGAGCACACAAGCAGGGGGTGAAGCAGGCGGAGGGAGAAGCAGGCTCCTCACTGAGCAGGGCGCCAGATGTGGGACTTGATCCCAGGACCCTGGGATCACGACCTGAGCTGGAGGCAGATGCTCAACTGACTGACCCACCCAGGCGTCCTCTCTTCCTTTTCTGTTTACCGCAGCATTCAGTGGTGGTGGACACATAATAGGCCTAGGCTTTTTCTTTGTTCCAAGACAAAGAATTTGTCAGGGAAACCGAGGCGGATTTGGCCCTTTGGCAGTGTTCCTCTGATCTCTGCTATCTCAGGTGTCAGAGACCTTGAAGTGGAAACCTTTTAACTAACAGCCCCCATGGCAGCTTCTGTGTGTGTAGTGGAGGGGATGCTGGGATTCAAGAAATCAAATATTGAATCTGTTGGTTTATTACAAAGATTAAAATGGCCAAAGATGAACCTAGTCCTGCAGTTTTTCATGAAGCAGGAAAAGGCAGAGACGGTGTAGTCTGTTCTGCCCATGTTTAGACCCTTTCTGTCAACCTTTGTTGCCCTTCACTCTTATTTTCCCAGTTGTACCTACCCTTCCTACCTATTAAGAGAGCCTGTTTGTCATATTTTTCCTCTTAATTAAAATATACAAGTCCTATATTTTATTGTTCTAGGTCTCTGCCAGGTAACTGATTACTTGAGGTGTTGATAGCTGATAAGGAAAATGTGTTAGATGTGTTAATGTGTATGCTGATAACATTGACATTTCTTCAGTGACCTTCAGAATCTTAGGTCTAGTGAGCATTTAAGACACCATGAGGTGCTGTAAGATTAAAAAAAAAGAAGGCAAACAGGACTTTTATGACCCTAGATAACAGGTACTCTCTAATTGAGCTCAACATTTGGCCAGTTCAGAGCAAATTCTTTGGAATTAATACTGTTTGTCTCTGATTTGCTATAATACCTAATATTTAAAACCTAAATCTGAAAGAACATTATTAGTTATTTGAGAGGAGTTTTGGTGTTGAATTTCAGAGAAAGTCTGATTTTTTTTTTTAAGTGTATGTATGGCTCCATTAAGTTGAGTGTACTCTGTCCATCAAAGCACTAGTATAAGTAGTAGCTCTGACATGGTATATTTAATAATGTAACCTTCTGCAAGTTAGTCAATGATAGGGAATTAAAATTGGCTTGGAAAAAACCCTGAAATTCAATGATAAAACCTGTGATCATGTTTAAAAGGTCAATTGAAGTAGGCTGATTATAGTTAGTAGTAAGTGGTCCTTAACCTATACTGTGCTGCTCTTCCTTGGTGTAGCCTTGTTTTGGTGAAATTCACATTTGGATTTCTGATTAAGTCTTTTTTTTTTTTTTTTTTTTTTGTATTAGGAAGAGAAAAATGATCGCACTTTTGTTCCAGTCATTCATGCTTTTCTCCTCTTTTTTCTGTGCTTTAACTTTAGTTTGGACTGATTGTGTATGTCATTTTAATGCATATATCAATTCTCCCTTTTTTATCCTTTTAAGATACAAGTTGGTGTCCATTTTTTATTTGGCTATCTCATTGTAATTCAATGTGTATATGTATATATCAGTTTGAAGTTAAAAAAAAGTAAAAAAGAAAGATCAGCTAAGATTTGTGAAAATCATTTCTGTCTGTCTTCTTATCTAGAAATTAAGAATAATAGGGTCTGTCTTTTCCTATCTGAAAGTGTAGTTATAAAGTTCACAATGAGATAATAAAACTGAAAGTGTTTTTAAAAGTATTAAATCCTGTTTAAATATAAGAAAGGTATTACTTATATTGCTTTGATTTTTCATAGTTCTGCTTTTTACATGGTACATTTTAAATGTTGGTATGTTACTTAAACTGTCCATTTTCCCTTTCCTTTCATTAAGACAATATCTAAAGTGTCTACATATTTTAATATGATGATATACAAACATATATACAAATATTTTTCTTTAATATTTTTCATTTAGTGTAAGATTTTCATTTTGACTCTCAGTGGTCAAATGATTCCAAATTTATCAATCTGATTAACATATACGTACTTTGTCTTTATAAAATTATGGTGAAGAATTTATGTTATAGCTCATTAAAATGAAATAATACATACTCTGATTAGGATTGTAACTAAATGTTTTGCCATGTAGTTAGAAAACAACAGAACTTGTGCTTTGGGGAGCTAAATAAGTAAAACAAATTATTTTGCTACTAGACAAAAGTCTCTAGTAAAGTATGACCATTCTGCAAAATAGTGGGAAAATATTGAACATGAATTTGCAATCAACAATTTTAAGATTTTTTTTCCCCCTTTGGACGCTATGCTTCATTGATCATTTAAGCAGGCCAGTCAACATCTGATCCCTTTAAGTAAGACATCCTATGCTAGATAATCCCAGCACAATTCTTGAGGCCATTTAAAATGAAAGAATAAGCAAAGAATTAGGGGTCTATAGGATTCTAGGGAAAGGTTGGGCAATTTTATGCTACAAATGTTAGAAAAATCCAAATTGGTAAATACTGTATTAATACTGTATTAATATAAAAATGCATTCACAATTTTTAAGAGACTTAAAATAATTAAATGAGTTCTTTGGCTAACGCTTGCCCCTGTAATAAATCTGTTATTTTTCCTTGGAACTCTGCAGTTAAAGGAATTTCTACAGGCTCTGCAAATGCGACCTCATTTAGACAACTATTTTTAAATGTTTGCCAGAAAATAAACAGGAAGCAAATCTCAAAGTAATTTGAAAAAGTCAGGAAGATACTCTCCTTCCAAGAATCTAACTCAGTTACCACTACTCTCCCTGCAACCTATTTAATACTCACACAGGTTTTTGTTTAAAGAACCACGTGACAACCATAAATTAAGTGGATTTCAGCCCTTCAGATACCTCAAAACAAAATCATCCTGATTCTCCCCCCTCTCCTGCCACACCACCCTCCTCCTGTTAAATGGAGAGTTGTATATGCTGCAAGAGACTATTTGATCATTGAAGAGAGACAAAATGTTCTGCTTTTCAGCACATTTTAATCCACAGCTGGTGCACAGATTGGCATAGAGTATATGTTAGTTTTAGCTGTGAATTTTTTCAAGTTGAGGTTGCCTATATTTAGATCTTTGGAGTTTAAGGATTGCTGAAAGTAAATGTTTGAATGAGAAAAATATTGACTGGAGGAAAATACTGTTTAATAGAGGTGTTGATTTTGACCAGCCTAAAACATGCTCGTGTTGGGTGAACATTTGTAATAGGAGAGATGAAATTGTGGGTATTACTGGGAACACACATTTATTCTATTACCATGCATTAAAGATAAACCATAGTGTTTAATTTGGTGTTTAAAGAATATTTGACTGCTTTGGAGAAAAAAATGCTTTTGTAGGTTCATTTTAGAAAGCAAGGTATTACACTTTAGAGACAGAGAAACCGACACCTAATTTAGACTTTTCAGTTTTATTTCCAAAATCATCAAAATCCTAAAGTAATTATTTTACTATTGATTCTTGGACTGCCTTGCAAAACAGGCTCTTTATCCATTGGAGGGAATGTAATGTTGATCTGTTTTATTTCCTCCTGAGCTGGCTTTTAATTCATTCACCAAGTATTTATTGAGCACCCATTTAGTGCCAGGTAATGTGCACTGAGGATATTTGAATTTAACTTTGATTGTTACTGGTGTGAGGTATGAATCAGCCCAAAGAATTTTTTTACACTGATTATATTATGTGCTTTTCTGATTAGGATGTTATTTGAGTAGTTTTAATTGTAGGTTTACCTAGTAACTCAAATAATTCAGAATGTATTGGTTTCGCTCAGAGCTTACTTTCATTCACTAAGGGACGCATAGAAATGGACTCAAAATAATAGAAACTATGAGATTAAATGATCATTTTTCTATTAGTATTTTTCCCACACATAAACTGAAAAAAATGTGGCTTTGTTGAATATTAAAAAGAATAAAGTTTTAAATAGGAATTGTTTGAAAATAAGTATAAAGAAATGGATTGAGTTGTTTAAATTGAGACCTACAGTTTAACTTAAATTTAATTTTTATTTCATTTACATCTTATCACCAGATCAGGAATTATAATATATTGTAAATTAACCTGCACGGAAGAGAAGAAATTGGCAATATGTATTCAAAGCCTATACAGTGTTCATTATCTTTGAAATAAAAATACCTCAGCTATGAATTTATTTAAGGAAATCATCAAAGATATAACTCTAGTTGCATGAGGAGTTTCAGAATTATGTTATTTGTTATAGTGCAAAAATGGATGCCAACTAAACATTTTATAAAGTATTTATTAGATAAATTATGATATGACATAGATTGAACATGATGGCTTGCTAAGTGACCATTAAAAATATTTTTAGTAGTATATCAGGAATATGTTTCTGTTGAGTTCTACTGAAACTGTTACTATCAAGACAATTAGTAAACTTTATAGAGCAAAATTCAGGAGTCTCATTTTCTGAATATATTTTGCTTGACCTCTCTGTCACAATCTTTTGTACAGCTGACCACACTCCCCCTTTTGAAATGCCTTCTGGGACTTGGGACACCACACTTTCCTTGTTCTTTCTGTGCTTTCTGTGCTCCGAGGATTGCACTTCTCCACCCAAATGTTCTACCTAAGTGACCACATCCATCAGTGTTTTTATATACTACTTACAGGTCAGCGGCTGACAAATATTTGTTCACAGACTTGACCTTTGCCTAAAACATATTCAGTAGCCTATTTGATAGCTCTATCTAGGTATCAGAAAGGAATTTAAAACTTACCCCTGCTATACTTGAAACCTTGATTTTTCTACCCCTCCAATTTGAGTGCCCCTCAATATCCTAAAGTCAGTATATTCTGTTATGATCTACCAGTTTTCTCAAGACAAAAATTCAGGATTGTCCTTGATTATTCCCTTCTCATCCACCTCCCCCCAGCCCACATCTGTTCCATCAGCAATCTTGTTCACGTAATATCACAAAATGGAAAATAGAAAGTCTGCTCATCCATCCATTCAGCCATCTATCCAGCCAGCTAGCATGTTTTTAGAACTTTGCTAAAATATAGGCTGCCTCTGTTCTCTTTTCTAGTCCTTCTTTATTGATTCCTTTAACTGCAATAAAATTAAAGTTTCTAAATGACAAAGATCAGTCAATAGGATTTTCTGCTATCATTGTATTCTCTTTATACTACACTGTTGAATATAATTTGAATATCGCCTACAGTGCTTTTCAGTTCTTTGTTAATAAGTGTTTTTCTTTTCCCTGAAGATTCTAATATTCTGAGTTTTCCAAGATAAAGTGTGGAAAATAAAGCATTCTAACTCTTATTGAAGACATTTGGATAGGAGAGACTTTTTCCTTCTATTTTCTAATGGGAGCATTTAACAGAAAACAAGCATACTTTCTGGATATGGATAATGTTTTTGTAAGAATTTTGCAAACCAGTTATATCTTTGTCCTTTGTTGAAATATGTATATATTTTTATTTTGGTAAAGGAATGTTGCAAGTCTTGCTTTCAACTGTTTTAAGAACAGCAGTCACAATTTATTAATCTCATTTATTTTCCCACAAAAGAAGGAAGAATTGTCACATGGTCGATCTTAAAACCTTAGCCTTTGAAAAATGTTTCAAATCTTATGGGAATTTATATCTCTGTCATTCTTTCTATGTCTCTTCTCTCTTTTTCATACACAATAGTCTCATCTGTCATTCTCATCTTCCTTCATTTTCTCTCTTTGCCTGTATTGTCCTCCCTTCCCTCCTTCAACCACCTCTCTCTCCCTCCCCTCCTCTGTCCCTTCCTTCAACCCTTCATCCCTTTCTATCATTCCTTATCTTTCTTTCTCCATCTTTCTTCAATTCTCTGTAGTGTCTTTTCTGCCATTCTTACTTTTACTCTCCTTTCCCTTATTCTCTTTCTCTCTTTCTCTCTCATTGACCTACAATCACGGAGACATGGTTGGTTATATTCACCCTTAAAATTCATTCATGAGAGTTGATGTACATGGGAGATTTCAGTTATATATGAAGGAAGATGAAAGAGGTTAGTGCCTGAGACTTTGGAAGAGAGAAAGGAGGTAGAAGGTGGTAAATAGGGATCACTATGGTTTTTGCCTTCTCTTTTCCCAAGGACTATATTTCCAAAAAATAGGGATGGCAAACATAAACTTTATTGGATTAAGTATACTCTGAGTCTTGGGGGATATATGGCATTATTTTGGGGCCACAGAAAAATGTCCTAGCAGAGGTGGGCAACTGACAATTTTCTCAACTCAACCACAGATCACTGGACAGTTCTGGCAAAATGAAAGTTCAAAAAAGCCACTGGTGGAAGAGTTCCATGTCAGACAGAGTGACAGGGAATGCTATAGCAAAAGAGAGCAGAGTAGAAGAATATAAACAGACTAGGCTTGAGCACATGTGACACAATCTCAACAGTCACTGGGAAAAATTTGAGGTCCAGATTTTTTGCATGCAGAAAGTCAGGAGCATTGAAATTCAGGTTTTAGACTTACTCATGTCAGTTGTGTCTAAAGGGTACTGGCATGAGAAATTATGGATGACCATTACCTTAGACATTTCTTCATATCAAGTTTTGTCTAGTAAACATCTATTGATTTTATGATTATAACGGATACTTTTGTTTGTTTTCTTATGTGATATCATTGGTTTTGTTTACAGTCCCAGTTCCATTTTGAGAAATTTACTTAACCTCTCCATTCCTTCTTTTAACATCACCAAAATGAAAACAAGCATGAGGTTTAAAGGAAAGGAGTCAATATCTGCAAAGTACTTAGACAGTGTCTGACATATAGTCAGTGCTGTAAGTGTTTACTATTATTAATACTTGGTTCAGCTCAGAGTCTTTACATAGAAAAGAGTGATGACACTTAGGATAGATTGAGGGTCAAACTTTTTTTTAAGCAAATCTTTATAAATGACATATTTTCCTTTTCTAAGTGACTCCTTAGTTTTCCTAAGAAAACTAAGACAATTTAATTATAACTGTAAATAACATTACTCATTTTATTCTTTTTAGATCCCTACTGCATTAATGAGAGCTCTGAGATAAATGTCAGTAATGCTCATGGAAGATATCCTTTAATGGGAATGTCTTCCATCTTTGTCCATTAAATACGAAGTTGGCTTTTGACTTCATGTATGAATTTTATCACTTCAAGAATGTATATTTCTATTTATTTACTTCACTTTTTAAAAACAATGCGACAACAGTTTTCTAGGCACAGGGCATCAGGCAGTGAAGGGCAGTGTTCTCTGATGGTTGTCAAAAAGATGAGGTGAAACCGATGATTGTTCCAGCTTACTTCCTTGAAAGAGTCTCTAAGCAGAGATTTAGCCCATGCAATAAAATGTGAAATAGATGATTGGCAGAGGTGGTGAAGTGTCCATGGCTGAGGATATTAAAAGATCATAACAGAACTTCTGAAGTCAAAGAGCAAATCAAACTAAAAGTCAGCAATTAAAGACAATATGTCAAAACACTATAGGTGGCAAAAACTTTATGTTCTTCTGTAAGTAAAATATTTGATGTCAGGTATGTGATGTCAAACTCTCTGAGTTGAGGAGCTATAGCTTAAAGTCCGAGAGACTACAGCAGTGAGAATTCTTAGGGTGAAGTACTTTAAGAGGAAAGCAATGCTCAGAAAGAGAACCCAGGGATCTGCAAGGAGTCTCTCTTGATTATTGGCATGGTACTGATTGGTACATGAATCTCTCCAAGGCCAGGGAAAGAAGGAAGGATTAAACGCAATAGTGCCTGATGCTTACACAGACCATGGAGAGTGCCCATTTCCACCAGCTGGACTAGGAAGCTTCATTACTAATGGGGGTTGGCTAGAGTATGTAGACCACTTGTGCCTCAGTAGTGTAAATAATTAGTCCTAGAATGAACCCTTCCCTGGTTATGCCTAACCCTTCTTTTTTTTTTTTTTTTTTAAAGATTTTATTTATTTATTCGACAGAGATAGAGACAGCCAGCGAGAGAGGGAACACAAGCAGGGGGAGTGGGAGAGGAAGAAGCAGGCTCATAGCGGAGGAGCCTGATGTGGGGCTTGATCCCATAACGCCAGGATCACGCCCTGAGCCGAAGGCAGACGCTTAACTGTTGTGCCACCCAGGCGCCCCTATGCCTAACACTTCTTAAAAGCAAGATCCAAAAGGATCAAAAATGATTTTAAGTAACTGTGTTCCAGAACAAAGTTCAAGAATATTTTTAGGAATACAAAATATCCAGCACCCAGAAAGGTGGGTGCAAGTACACAAATGTAAGACCCCTTAACGAGGACAATAAACACATAGAATGGATTGAGAAGTGACACAGATGTTAGAATTAGCAGAAAAGAACACTAAACATTGTTATAACTTAGTCAATATGTTACAAAATGTTAGATGGAGATGAAACTTCATGTAGGTATGAAAAAGATACAGATCAGACATCTAGAGATGGAAAAATAGTGTCTGAGATGAAAAACACACTAGGTGGGATTAACAGTTGATTAGACATTGTGGAAGAAAAAATTAGTGAATTTGAAGTCATGGCAATAGAAATGATTCACAAAGGAGCATATGGATTAAAAAAAAATACAACTGCAGCAAATACACGAACAGAACATCAGTTAGCTAGGGACAACTTCAGGTTGCTCAGTATACATGTAATCATTCTCTGAAGGAGAGAGGCAGGCAAAGAAAACATTTGAGTATATAGTGGCCATTTTTTTTTTTTTTTTAATTTGAGGAAAACCATAAACTTGCAGATCCAAAAGTACAATGAACTCCAAAGGCAAGAAACACGAAGACAGCCACACAAAGGTACACAAATCCAGTGATTAAAGACAAAATCTTAAAAACCATCAGAGAAGGGAAATATTATTTAATTTATTATTTAATTTATAGAAGAACATAAAGCTTTTGCTATCTATAACGTTACTGACATGATCTTTTATCGTTGACTTACAGTTTGATTTGCTTTTTGACTTTAGAAGACATATTATCTTATATCATCAGCCATGGATACTTCACTATCTCTGCCAATCATCTATTTCCCATTTGATTACATGAACTAAGTCTAAAATAAATAGATACCTTCAATAATCTCATTAATTCTTGCTTCATGTTTGTAAACATATGGATAGTTGCTTAGTGTGTCCTCATAAAGACTGCTTACTTAATGGATTAGGCACTGAATTATAGAGAGTCATGTAGACATTTATATAATTGGTCATGCTTAAGCCTCTTATTAGCCACAAAATATGACCTTAGCCAAACCACCAAAGTGATAAAAGTTGGTACAAAATAATTTCCTAATGTAGTAGCTCTGTGTCCACTATATAATTACATGTAATTAAATGTTGAATGAAAAAATGATAAATCGACCTAACAGCAAATATTACTTTAAATTAAAAAAAGTAGAACCTCAAACTTTTTCAGTGTGCTAATATTCACTGCCATCAGCTCTTGTCAACAGATAACTTTGTAATGATTGAACACATCAAAAAGGGAGATGATATTTAAGATTTCTGAAGTTGATAAATTTATTTTTTAACCTATCTTTAGAACACTGGCCTTTTCACTAGAGAAACTCCAACAGATTTATTTTTTGTGACTCAAACTCTGTGTGTGCTATTGGAACATTATTAATTTTTAAAAGCAATGTGCTGATTTTGAATAGAATCAAGAAGTCAGTAACTACGAAAGAATGGACTAATTTATAGATCACTGAGGTAGCTTTTTTCAGTTCTTATATATTATTATTTAAACATAAAACCAAAGCACGAATTCTTTTCCCATTAGAGAGGTTATGTGAGGGATGTTCAAGCTAAAAATAGCAGCTGAATTATCATTTTTCTCCTAGATTTCTGTGGGAAAACAACAACAGGAGCAACAGCATTAATGGAAGGCCTGGTTGCTGAGCTATATCATTTTATGCCAAATACTCTTATTCAGGCTTTGTTCTTCCTGGTGAATCTTGATTCTTTCTTCAAGATTCAAAGTTAACTCCTCAGTGAAGATTGTCCTTTTAACTGAAGCAGAGTTAGCAGACATCTCTTGTGTATTCCACACCATGTATATAGATTGCGTACTTCCATTAAGGTTCCTATCCCATGGAATGATCATGTTTGTTAACATATCTGTTTTCTGGGTTAGATTATGAAGTCCTTGAGGGGGAGGCCATATCTGAGTCTACCACAATAACTGTCATCGTCTCCCGCACAAGAGTAAATACTATAAATGCTGTTCAAACAGTCATTTTTAAAGAAATCCATGTGGAAAGATGACAACATTTACTTTCATGTAATTTTTATTATTTTTTATGATTTTATTTATTTATTTGACAGAGCACAAGCAGCGGGGAGTAGTAGGCAGAGGCAGAGGGAGAGGGAGAAGCAGATTCTCCACTGAGCAGGAAGCCCAATGTGGGGCTGGATCCCATGACGCTGGGATCATGGCCTGAGCCAGTGGCAGATGCTTAACCGACTGAGCCACCCAGGGCCCCACCTTCATGTAATTTTTAAATAAGCTAAGTCTGTTATTCTGTTTCACTCTTCACTCCATTGCTGTTCTTTTCATTCTTTCAGTGAGGTGCAGGCAGACTAGACTCTCTTTTCCTTCTAAAAATATTTTATGAATGAAGACAAGAAGTCGATATTTACTAATCTTTTCTACATTTAGTGAAATGATTCCAGTATCTTTAAATTTTCTTTAAAATACATATTTTTCACAACAGAAGTCGTAGTTTTAGAGACTGTTAATTTAGATAATATAATTTAAAATTCTTCAAAATCGTGTAGTGCTATGTAGAGATGAGATGATAAATATTTCAAATTCAAGATTCATAATTTCATAATTTGAGGAAATGAGTTCTACAAGGTAAATTTTCATAAACATCATGTCATCTTTGGCTTCCAAATGCCATTTTAAAAGGTGTGTTGCTGCCCCCCCCCCCCAAGGTCAGCAGAATACTCAGCATTGTTGGGAGGTTATAGGAGACAAACTAGGAAGCATTAGCAAACCTTGGTTCTCTGAATAAAGACATAACGGAGTTGAAGATGACATAGTAGATTTTATTATATTCTTTGAGAATGAGGAGTGGGTTGGTGAGAAAGTCAGAGGACTTGGAGTTAGGAAAACATGTACTCTAGGTATCATTTCAACCATACATTGAGGCCAAACAAGGCACCAATAGCACGAAAACTTTGGAACCAAAGGGATAGTTATTTGAATCAATTTTCCAGATTTTATTAGACATTTCTTTTTTAGAACATACCATATACATTTTCTGTGCTAAAATTGACAGTTGTTTCCCAACTACTTTGCAACTACCTTATTCTGTATGAGTCTTCAACTATAGTCTTTCAAGTGTGTTAAATTATAATTATAGTGAATATGATCTGGCCCATTCATTCTTGCATGTAATTTGGTCACATACTCTGCAAGCATGAAATGATTGAGTGTTTGGAATATCAACAAGCTTTATTATGAGAGAGAAGCCCCATGTTTGGATTTATTAAAGCTTCAGTTCAGAAGTCTGGAATGGTTTATTTATTCATATAATCAGCTATTTCAATTTAGCCACTGACTTTTGGAAAGCCATGTGTATATTCATTTATATGTCATCGTCATCAACCACCTAGAACAATTGCCAGTTTGTGGATCCTGTTTATATTTCTGTCACAGATGGTATTCTTTTGTAGATTGACTTTTGAACTTAAACCTTCACATAGTTGTAGTATGAAGGGTTTATTTCTGTTTTATAACGTCATAAAGTTGTTAGGAAGATCTAGGGAAATGAGGTATTTGAAAGTGCTTTGTGATTTTTAAGAAACTATCCAATTACAAGGTATTAATTTTTTTTATTAGAATACCTATGTGTGCTAGGCACTGGTAAACCTTGTAATCAGTGTGATTTAAATTGATACTAGAAAATCCCAAATGATATTATAGGTTTATTATTTTACCCATCCAAGCATGATCGCACACTTTAGAAATGGAAAAGCGCTTTTCATTCACTGATGGAGATTCATTAATTTAGTGAAGGAATAACAATTTAAATCCAACATTTTTTATCATTTGATATTATCTAATGGAGGAATTAGTCTGTCTTTGGTTTTTAGTCACCGTGTATTGTCAATGTTCGTCTTTAGCTCCATTGTGATTGTGGAAATAAGTAATAAAAACAAAAATTTTTACTGGTAAGTAAACTATAAGTCATTTTAATATCAATAATGAAGCCTTAAAGTTTATGTTTATGGCCTAGCTCCATGCTATTGCACAGATATTCAGGCAAATACATTTCTTTGTTAGTCCTTCCTATGGCAAGTTAACATGAGTAGTACACTGGATACTTATGTGATGGTGTAAATATGTTACATGTTGGAGAGAATTGATTGAGTACTTTGTAACCAACAAAGAGAATACCAGCCATAGTTCTACTTGCCTGATTCTCAGAATTAGATTTATTCCCTGATTCCAGTTGCCAAAACCAGTCTCTAACCATGCACTAAAATTTTTTTTAAAAATTCCATTGTAGTTAACATACAGTAATTACATTAGTTTTGGGCGTACACTATAGTGATTCAACAGTTCCATATATCACTCAGCACAATTTTGATGTCTATACACACATTTATCACAGTTGAAAATAAGGAGAAGTGTTGTTAACATGAGTTCTCTTTCACCTTTACTCTAGCTTTCTCTTATTTTCACTTTCCATGTATCGGTCAATTAGGAATTTCTCAGTCTCTTCAAACATGCCAGATAGTCCCTTTCCAGTGCAGTCTTTGCCTATAGAGAACAATTTTGTAGTCCAAGAGGAAGGGATTTGTTTGTATAAGAACTTTTGTTCCTGGGAGTCTCTGAAATTAAAAAGGAATTTTATTTTATATGAATTTTTGTAGGCATGAATTTGAGGGGCAGATCCTAATTGAAGTAAGTCCTACTGAAGGCTGTGGTTTTGTATCTCATGTACTATCATTTTGGTTTAGGCAGTTGCTCCCAGGATCACTACTTGGCTGAGTTGACCCACTTCAGAGCAAAATAATTCTGACATTCTCCTGTTGGCCTGTGTCCTTCTTTGGGTTCTGGCTTGGGTGGTTATTGATTTGAGAATCATCTTGCTCACTGTATGGTAAACTCTTTGGTGAGATCCTCAAGCCAGAATTTGAGTTCTCTCTGTAGCACATAGGAGCCGAGGGCAGCTTGGAAGAGATAAACCTCAGGAGCATCTTCTAGACCTCACTGGGCTACCCAGCAACAATGATGTGTGTGGGCTCAAGTTGTTACAGGGCAGCTTGCAAATAGGCCTCTTCCTGGAGTCAAAAGGGAGAACAGGATGGAGTAAGAGTCTCCACTGCTCTTGGTGTTGACCTGGCTTATCTAACTCACCTCCTTTCCTTCAGACTAAAGCCTGGAAAGGGGAATATTAACACAAGAGCCCATTCATTTACAGCTTTTCTTTTCTTTTCTTTTCTTTCTTTCTTTCTTTCTTTCTTTCTTTCTTTCTTTCTTTCTTTCTTCTTTCTTTTTTCTTTAACAAATTCTTGGTTTCCTTTTCTGGGACTGTGGAGAGAATAACTTTTATTTTTCTCATTGTACATTATGCCTTCTTGCTTCCTGACTCCATCAGATCTTAATGACAGAAAGAAATAACTTCTATTATTTCAGGTGAACTCTGTGAACTAGTTTCTACAAGCTAAATGGTTAAATTGCTGAGGGGCTGGGGAGCTTGCAGCAGGGATGAAAGAGTAAAGACAACAAAATGACACTCCCTCAAGACAGCCAGTAGAGCACTAAGGTTGATTTTTTGGATACAACCAGGGAAGGGCCTTGTATTCAGAAAAACCAAAGAGAAGGTTAAAATAAGCATATTTATTTGTTTGCATATTGTCTTTTTTCCTGCTAGAATGTCCTGTGTGTTGTAATATAAATACTGCAATAGGAGACACCTTATTATAGTGGCTGCTCAAAAAAGATTCTGAGTGAGAACATACTTATTTTGTGAATGAAAGAATGATATAAAATATATATTAAAATATTAACACCATTATTAATTTTTAAATTCATTGTATTGTGTTAACACAAACTGTATTATTCCATTTTCTTGGAAGACATTGCTATCTTCTCTATATTTTAGACTTTGGAAAATAATTGTGATTATTCTTTGCGAGCAAAAATGTACATTCTTTTTGGGTAAAGTCTTATCTAATCATTCAACTTTATGAATTACATTAATTATCTCTTTTTCCCTCTTTCCTATTAGTATTTATCTCTTTCTTCTTGTTGGGTCATGTGAAGGTTGAGATATATTAGCCTTCCATTATTATTGTACTTTTCAACGATTTTTCATTCTCTAGATCTGCCCTTCTCTCTCTTCTTATCCTTCTCATCCTTTCCCTTCTTTCCTTTATTTTTCTTTTTTCCCTCTTATTTTCTTTTTCTTCTTTATTATCCTTCTTTCTGCTTTTCTTCCCACTCTCCTTTCCCCTTCTATCATTATTTAATATGCTGTCACAGTATATCTGATGTATAACACTTGGGGAATGATTTTCCTTGATGTTGGTTATAAACTTTATCAATAAAACCACCACATTTATTTCCATTTTCTAACTGATTATAATTTTATATAATAAAACTTCATTTTCTTTTTCACTGAATGTGAATTAGATATCTTTTAGCTTTTTAAAATAACCTGAGGGGTGCGTGGCTGGCTCAGTCAGTGCAGCATGTGACTCTTGGTTTCGGGGTCATGAGTTCAAGCCCCACGTTGGGCATGTAGCCTACTAAAAAATAAATAAATAAAGTTGTCTTTAAAGAAAATAATCAACTATTTTACTTTATGTATATTAAATATAGCTAGAATTTAGTTGCATTTTTTTTTCAAAAGTCAGTGTGAATCTTTGTCTTTTATTAAAGGAAATGAAGTCACTTTCCATATGAGACATGCATATGGGTCAATGCCCTGCATGGAGCCCAACACAGAGTTTGAACTCATGACCCTGAGACCAATACCTGAGCTGAGATCCAGAGTTGAATGCTTAACTGATTGAGCCACCCAGGCGCCCCATGAGTATTTTTATTTTAATTTCAGTTTAATTTATAATTTCAAAGAACACATTTGAACCAGTATTTCCTTTTGTATATATAATTCAAAATTGACAGTATGGTCATTTACTTTGTAGAATGATCTTCAGCTGAGATTTTTTGGATGTTTTCTCATAATTAGATGGGGGTTTTGAGTTTTTGGGAGAAAGACCATGAATTATCTTTAAAGAGATTTAATAATGAAATAAGAATCTTATATATTTACCCAAGGAAGGTGCTGTTTCGGTTGCTTTTCATTCATTTGCATGGATCCATATTTCCATTTGTGTCACTTTCTTTATGCCTGAAAGAATTCCTTTATCCTCTCTTACAGTGCAAGACTGCTGGTGATGAATTCTTTCAGCTTCTGTGTGTCTGAAAAGTTGTTATCTTACCTTTTTTTCCAGAAAGATATTTTCCCAGGGCATAGAATTCACCCAGGTTCTTTTTATTTCTGAATTTAAAGCTACTGTGCCATATCTTTTTGTTTGCATTGTTTGTTTTAAAAAACCTGCTGTCTCCCTTATTGCTGTTCTTTCATGTAATACGTCTTTTTATTCCAGCTGCTTTTAAGGTGTTCTTTCTATCACTGATTTTTGAGCAATTTTATTATGTTGTTATGAGGTACAGTTATCTTCATATTTCTTACTTGTGGATTTTTGAACTTCTTGGATCTGCGGGTGTATAATTTTTGTCAAATTTGGAAGTTTGGGGCATTATTTCTACAAACATTTCCTCTGTTCCTCTTCTTAAGGTCTTTTATCTTTGTAGACTCTAATTATACATCTATTAAACTATTTAAAGTTGTCCTGCAGCTCACTGATATTCTGCTAATTAAAAAAAAAAATCTTTTCTGTGTTTCATTTTTGGATAGTTTTATTTCCGTCTTTAAATTCACTAATCTTTCCTTCTGCAATAGCTAATCTGCTGTTAATCCCAATACAGTATATTTTGATCTCATGTATTTTAGTTTTCATCTCTAAAAGGTCATTTTTGGGGTGTCTACGTGCATGCACATGCATGTCTGTATTCTAGGCCTCTACTTTCCGAACAAATTGAATGTAGTTTGTAATAAGTTTTTAATTATCCTTGTCTGCTAAATCTAAGATCTATGTCAATTCTGGATTGTTCTTGATTGATTTTTTTTTTATTATGGGTTATATTTCTCTGCTTGTTTTTATGCTAAATTTTTTTGTTTGGGTGGTAGACGTTGTGAATTTTACTTCGTTGAGTGCCTTAAATTTTTTTATTCCTGTAAATATTCTTGAGCTCTGTTTTTATTTTATTTATTTATTTATTTATTTATTTTTAAAAGATTTTATTTATTTATTTGACAGAGAGAGATAGCCAGAGAGAGAGGGAACACAAGCAGGGGGAGTGGGAGAGGAAGAAGCAGGCTCCTAGCAGAGGAGCCTGATGTGGGGCTGGATCCCAGAACGCTGGGATCACGCCCTGAGCCGAAGGCAGAAGTTTAAGGACTGCGCCACCCAGGCGCCCCATTGAGCTCTGTTTGTAGATACAGTTAAGTTACTTAAAAAGTTTTTTATCCTTTCCAGTCCTGCTTTTATTAACATTATTTAGATGGCACCAGAGCAGTATTATTCTAATCCCCACTATTGAGATAAGATCCTTCTGAGTATGTGACCAGGTATTCTGTGAATCATGAATTTTTCCAGATAACTGGTAAAAGACCCAGTTCCTGGCCAGGTTCTATTCTCTTCAATTGTTTCAGGTGCCCTTGGTAGTTTCTTCACATGCTTATGTTGATCAATATTCTGTTGAATACTTACAGGGACCCTTCTTGGGTCTTTGGAGTTGTCTCCATCTGCAGTTCTCTCCTCTTCAGTGCTCGGTGTTGTGAACTCTACCCGCCTTGGTTTCCTTGGACTCTTAGCTCCATCTCCTCAACTCAGGGAATCTGCTGGGCTCTCTCTGGGTTCCCCCTGCTAGTGCTGCAGTCTGGAAACTTTCTCAGGACAATAAACTCATCTCTGAGATAGTCGCTTCTCTCAGACATCACACACTCTTCATTCCTAATGTGAAGGGTCAAACCACTGTGCCATATATTTTGTTTGGCTTTTTCATTATTGTTTTCATTTCATGGGAAAGAGTAAATCTAGTCCCTTTGGCTTCATCTTGGTGAAAAGCCCCCTCATCTCTATTAATTCTTTTTATTCTTGTTTTTGCAGTGTATATATTTTCAGTGTGATGTTATATATTTCTGAGAAGATGTATGCATGCCTGTGCCCGATTTTATTGCTTGAAGTTCCATTTTAAATAATTTTTCTTTTCTTTTACTTTGATTTTTAATTTATTTTATACTTTGATTTTTATTTCTCTGATATTCAGTCACCTCTTTATTTATAAATATTTTATATTATTTTTATTTTCTGTTTCATATAATCTATATTCTTAAAAACCTTTTATGAGAATACAATATAGATGCTTTATAGAATTTTACTCTCTTTTGAAACTGGTCTATTCAAGACTTCTGATATTCCTAAAAGTGGTACCAGATATTTTTCTGGTGTGGGGCAGATGGTGAAGTTTACTTTCTTTTTGTTTACTTGTAGTTTTCAACTTTTCTTTGTTGAATTTATGCTTTTATAATATGAAAGTTCATCTTATAAGAAAAATGCTTTTTTCCATTCTCTTTGGTTTGTTGATTTTTTTTTTTAGAGGCTCATATTGCTGTGGTTGGTGTTTTTCTGTTTACCCACTCTTGAAAGACAAGAGATTTATTCAAGCCAAATATTCCCCCAAACCTGGGTGGGTGCAGTCTCCTTGGATCTTCCTACTCACCTCCTGAATGATATTTAGAGAAAAAAAATTCCTTTTAGATGTTAAACTGGAAGGCTTTTTGTTGTGAATTCATATTATTATTAAAAACTCCAGAAACTTTGGAGCCAGATAAGAGAGAAAGGCCCTATAGGGGAAACTTTATTCCTTCATACTTTAATTTTTGTGTTTTAAGTGATATCTATTCTCTTAGAGTTCGGGTTTCTAAGTCCAGTCATCCTTCTCTTGCCTCCAGTCAGCTCATATGAAAAGCTCCTTTGAAGCTGTGGCCCACTGCATCAGAATGACCCCAACCATACAAGGTGAGGACCCTGGGTGTTCTGCCAGGTTTCTGCTTAGTACAGATATATTTATAATCACTTTAATGAACATTGTTTTCTTCTCCTTTGTATTTATTCTCAGTAGCATTATCACTTGCCAAGAGTTATAAGCATGTAAGGAATCTTTTCAGATTACTTGCATTTTAGAAATATTGAGCCCTATATGCTCACACTGTTTTATCTCTTTATTTACTTACTGTTTTTATTATTTTATTTATTTTATTAGCATACAGTGTTATATTAGTTTCAGGTGTACAATGTAGTGATCTGATTATTCTCTACATTACTCAGTACTCACCATGATAAATGTAGTCACCATCTGTCACCAAACAATGTTTTTGTAATCTTATTGACTATATTCACTATACTGCACTTTTCCTCTCTATGACTTATTTATTTTGTAACTAGAAGTTTGTATCTCTTAATCCCCTTTATCTGTTTCTTCCATCTGTCCACCTACCTCCCCTCTAGCAACCACCAATTTGTTCTCTGTATTTAAGAGTCTGTTTTTGTTTGTCTCTTTTTTCTTTGTTCATTTGTTTCCTAAATTCCACATATCAGAGAAATTACATGGTATTTGTCTTTCTCAGTCTGACTTAGTTCATTTAGTATTTTACCTTCTAGCTCCATTTATATTGTTGCAGATGGCAAGATCTCATTCTTTTTTATGGCTAAGCAGTATTCCATTGTGTATATGCAGCACATCTTCTTTATCCATTCATTTAATGGTGGGCACTTGGGTTACATATATTGGCAATTTTAAATAATACTGCAATAAACATAGAGGTGCATATATCTTTTGGAAATAGTGCTTTTGTTTTCTTTGGGTAAATATCTAGTAGGAAATTACTGGATCATATGATATTTCTATTTTTAATTTTTAGTGTAACCTCCATAGTCTTCCATAGTGCTGCACCAATTTGCATTCCCACCAACCATGCACAAGACCATTCCCTTTTTTTTAATAATAATTTTTATTATGTTATGTTAGTCACCATACAGTACATCCCTAGTTTTTGATGTAATGTTCCATGGTTTATTACTTGAGTATAACACCCAGTGCACCATGCAATACGTGCCCTCCTTAATACCCATCACTGGCCTATCCCAATCCCCCACACCCCCTCCCCTCTGAAGCCCTCAGTTTCCTTTTATTCTTATCCTTGGCAACACTTGTTATTTCTTGTCTTTTTGATTCTGGCCATTCTGACAAATGTAAGATGATAGATCATTGTGGTTTTGATTATCAGATGACATGATAGAATATATAGAAAACCCTAAAGATACCATCAAAAAATATTAGAACTGATACATGAATTCAGTAAAGTTGCTGGATATAAAATTAATATACAGAATTCTGTTACCCTCTATATGCTGAAAATGAAGTAGCAGAAATGGAAATTAAGAAAACAGTGCCATTTATAATTGCACCAAAAAGAATAAAATACCTTGGAATAACTTAACCAAGGAGGTAAAAGACTTATACTCAAAAAGTATAAAATATTGGTGAAAGAAATTGAGGTCAACACAAACAAGTGGAAAGATATTCCATGCTCATGGATTGGAAGAACGAATATTGTTAAAATGTCCACACTATCCAAAGTAATCTGCAGATTTAATGCAGTGTTTATAAAAATTTCAACAACATTTTTCACAGAATGAGAACAAATACCTAAAATTTGTATGGAACCAGAAAAGACCCCAAATAGCCAAAGCAGTCTTGAGAAAGAAGAACAAAGCTGAGGGTATCACAATGTTAGATTTCAAGGTATGTTATAAATCTGTAGTAATCAAAATAGTATGGTACTAGCACAGATATAGACACATAGATCAATAGAACAGAATAGAGAGCTCAAAAATAAAGTCTGCACTTACATGGTCGATTAATCTATGACAAGGAAGCAAGAATATAAATGGGGAAAAGACAGTTTTTTCAACAACTATTTTTTTTTTTTTTTAAAGATTTTATTTATTTATTCGACAGAGATAGAGACAGCCAGCGAGAGAGGGAACACAAGCAGGGGGAGTGGGAGAGGAAGAAGCAGGCTCATAGCAGAGGAGCCTGACGTGGGGCTCGAACCCAGAACGCTGGGATCACGCCCTGAGCCGAAGGCAGACGCTTAACCGTTGTGCCACCCAGGCGCCCCGTCAACAACTATTGATGGGACAATTGGACAGCTACATGCAAAAGAATGAAACTGGACTACTTTCTTACGCCATACACAAAAATAAACTCAAAATGGATTAAAGATTTAAATGTAAGAACTGAAACCATAAAACTCCTAGAAGAAAATATAGGCAGTAATTTCTTTGACATTGGCTATAGAAACATTTTTCTAGGTATGTCTTCCCAGGCAAGGGAAACAAAAGCAAAAATAAACAAATGGGGCTACACCAAAATAAAAGCTTTATCGCAGCAAAGGGCACCATCAACAAAATGAAAAGGCATCTTATTGAATGGGAGAAGGTATTTGCAAATGTTAAATCTAATTTAGGGTTAAGATCCAAAATATATAAAGAACTTAACACATGCACAAAAAAATAAAAAATGGGCAGCAGAGCCGAATAGGCATTTTTCCAAAGAAGACATACAGATGGCCAACGAACACTTGAAAAGATGCTTAATATCACAAATCCTCCCACCATTTTTATGGGAGAGAGCTATCCCATTGCTATATTACTCTCTTAGGTACATGTTTTTTTCCCTCATTATTAAAATTTGCCTTTGTTTGTTAGGATAAATTTGTATGCTTGTGTGTGTGTGTGTGTGTTTGTATGTATGTGTATTACTGCTGTTTGGAATAATTTATTGTTCATATCCTTTAGCCATTTTTCTCTAGGATTTTTAATTCTATGGAACTTTCTGTGTTATCCTTTGTATATTAAAGTTATTAACTTCTTTGTATTTTTTAAAAATATGTATTTATTTCTTAGAAAAAGTGAGGCAGGGAAGGGCAGAGGGAGAGAGAAACTTCAGCAGACACTGTGCTCAATCCAGAGCCCGACACGGGGCTTAGCCTCAGGACCCTGAGATCACAACCTGAGCCAAAACCAGAGTTGGCTGCTTAACCAACTGCACCACCCAGGTGCCCAAACCTCTTCATGTTTTTTGTAAATATATTCCCCAGCTTTATCTCCCATATAAATTCTCTCTGTCCCTCTATCCATCCTTCCCTCCCTCTCTCTCTCTAATATATAAATATGTAATATAAGTAAATGTATATAAATATATATATAATATAAATATATAGAGTTTAACATGTTTAAGTTGATCAAATTAATCAATGTGTTCCTTTGAATTCTTTTCTTTATTTTACTTGGAAAACTATTTCTCATGGAGGAATCCAATAAATAAAGGCAACTGAATCTATTTCTTGCTTCTCTGTCTTAGCTGAATATTTCTCAGTTGAATGAACAGATAAAATTATAGCTTCATTTCCATCTATCTACCCACCCTGCACTGCGTGTACTACTTCCAGGTCTCATTTTGTTAACATTACTGATATATTACATCTCAGGATGCAGTGTTAACTCTTTTTAATGCCCACCATTATACCATTTTGTAATTCCATTCAACTCTATTTCTGGTGTCTCTAGAGATGAGGAACAGTTACTTAGTAGGCTTGATTGGCCAGAGAGAATTAAATGCAATGATACCAAAATTGAGGTATTATAGCTATATATAACAGTATGTCAGAACTTTGTGGTGTAAACCAACCATTTATTATGCCTGTAGATTCTCTTGGTCGGGATATGCACAGGGCACAATGGGAAACTCTTTTCTTTGTTCTGCCATGTCAAGAGTTTTAGTTGGACTCAAAGTCTGGGGGCTGGAATTATCTGAAGGCTGCTCACACGCAGGGCTGTTTGTTGATCCTGGCTGTCATTTGAATCTTAAGCTGCAGCTGATGACTGGAACATCTGTCTGTCACTTTTCCATGAGCCTGGGCTTCCACTTACCATGGTAACAGGATTCCAATGATAAGTGCCCTGAAAGGCAGAAAGCCAGGGAGAAAATGCATTGCCTTCATGACCTAGTCTTGGGAGTCACACTGCATTTTTTTCTGCCACATTCTGTTTGTTAGAAATTAGTCATCGAGTTTGGTTCATCTTCAAAGAGAGGGAACAAAGTTCTGTGCCTTTCAATGGAGGAGTGTTTTGTCATCCAAAGAAGAGTGTGAGAGATGGAATATATTGGCGCAGTCATCTTTGGAGAACAGAACCTGCCAAACTCTCTTTGAGATATAGATATAATGCCCTCCTCAAGGTTTATAAACTTTAAGTTGCATGTATTCTCCCAACCGCATCTATTTCCAGTTTCTTTTCCTGCTAAACTTTCATTCTTTCTTGCTTTTCACTTTCAGTAGCTGCTCTTTTCTCCATGCCAATTAAGATGTGAAATGTTGACACTTTTCCTTAACTTTCTGAAAAGAACATTTATACAAGATATCTATATATGTAGTAGATTTTACTGCATATTTAGTGGGTATATGCAGTGGAGTAAAGAGATCATAGGGGTGGAGGAAATAACATCATAGCCACTATGGAGCAAATAATTTCAAATTTGAATAAAAACAACCATGATAGGAAAGACTCCTTTGGATGTCCCTGTGACCAAAACCTTCTGACTTATCTACATTTCTTTACTGGGCATTCCTTTTCTGACATGTGATATGATTTCTTCTGCTTTATTTCATCCATTGTTCTTTTTTTCTGCTTTTTCACGTTCCCATTTTCTACTTGTGTCCTGTCCAGAAATATTTAGCTGTGTCATTATTTCACTATCAGCTTTCATTTTATGCCCTGATGGCCACTTCTGTTATACCAAAGCAAGGAGAACCAAATATTGGCACCTGAGCTGAAGAAGAATTATGGCAATCCTTTAAAGGCAGAAACTATGCTTATTTTTAATTTTTTTTCTATATACATAAAATTTTAATATGGAAATTTCCAAGACATCTTCAGTATACCTACAAATAAAAGATACTTTTTGTTAAAATACAAGAAAAAAAAAGAAATACTTATTTGTAATTTTGAAAACAAATTTGCCTTACCCACAAAACTATCAAAAAAGTAAAGAAACACATAAGCGCATAGTTTTCTTCAAGCACATTGGTAATACCTTTTTCAGCATTGAAAATGTCCTTTAAGTAGAGAGGTTAGATTTGTGATAGTCTGGGGAGAAAGCGTGGACTTGTCTTTCTTTTTCGTTTTTATCCCCCTTGGTCTTGCCAGTTTCTCCATAAAAATATGTTAACCCAAGTTGAACCCTTAAGATTTGGCAGAGTTTCACATATTCACGTGAAGTGTGAATTAATTGTTTTATGTGTAAATGGGATTTGTAATAGGATTGACTGGATGTTTGAAGCAGCTATCTCAAAGTGGTGGATTCTAAAGGAAATATTTCTTTATCACCTAAAAACACCTCAATCCATTATAGCATAATAAGGTAAAACATTATTGGTTCCTTTCCTAAGTTCCAATTTTCTATGACTTGAATACAGGATAACATTTTGCATTTTTGGCCTTCATAGAAATTAGAAGTTGAAATATACCTGAAAGGCCTGAGTTGTTGGGAAGATGATATTTAAGTTAAAATACTCTGCATCAATAATGCACAAGAGATTTTCTTTTAGTTGAGAAATTCATCAACTAGTTTTAAAGACAATGACTTGGTTGTAAAAACCACCTTTGTTAGAGTGGGGCATAGCAAGACAATTCATGACTTTAATTTCTTCTTATTAGGAAGACCACATTTGAAACAATGGTATACATTCTAAGACTGTAATGCTTGTAAATGATACATTGTGTGTTATAGTTTGTGTGAACTATGAATTTTGAGAAAGGGGGATATTGAAAAATAATGGGTTAGGTTAAGCTTCGTAGAAGAGATTATAGAATCCTAATGGTAGAATCTGGTTGAACTCTTTCTGACTGTCTCATAATGTATGATAAGGATTTCTGGTCATTTAGGAGCAGTGGTAGATTTACTGCTAAGTTAATGAGGCTGAAGCTTCGGGGACCCCACTTGCCTTGGCCCTTGGTGTGCAGAGATTTGTAGAGTATAGGCGTGGGGGGTGGTGATTTGGGAAGCAAGGTTGCAAACCAAAGACATCTATGCATTAACATTGCTGGTAACTTACCCATAGAGACCTTAAAGGACTCTCGTTATTTACTCTGATTTCTTTTTTCCATTCATAGTAAATATTCACTTTTGTACCCATTTTTATATTTGTAATTTTATACTCTTTTTCTTAAAAGTCCTCCCAGTTTATATAAATGAAACCCCATAAAACTTCTGTTCGCCTCTATTTGGGGAATAATGATGGAATCCACATGTGTGAGGTTAATTTAGGGTAGTTCCCTTTGATTGCAATTGGGGGCAACTCTTAGCTAGGATCAGAGCTAAGAACAAAACTTTGATCTATTCATTTCTAGTTCTGTGCACTTTCCTTTACACAGTGAGGTCTTGTATCCTTCCACCTTCAACGGCTCTTCATTTGGTTTATCAGAGTTATCCAGACCTGATCTAATAGAATGTGACAACAAATGATGTCACTGATAAAGTGAAACACTAAAATCTGCTGTATGAAATAGCTCTGGCAGCGTCTACCTTTCCTCTGTGGATGTTATAGTTTTTTAATTACCACCACAGCTGAAATGCCTAGTGTTTAGAAATTGGAATGAGTTCATGTAAGCACTTACATTATCAGGAAATATAAATAGCTCATTTATTCATGGTAGCATTACTGTGTTCCTAATATAGTTTTTATTGATGGACACTTGAACTGTATCAATCCACTTAAAATTCAGAATGGTTCTTTTGTGCATGCCTTTATGGCAAGAGCAGTATAATTTAATTTAATATAATCTTTTAAAAACAATGATGTTTGTTTCATAAATGAATATTTTATATGTTGTGTTTAATTAAAATAAAACTATGCTACTGATCTAGAAAACACAAAACAGACTTGAGTTCATATTTATGAAGTGTAGCAATATTGGCAAGGCACAACTTATCTTGTTTATGAGACATGCTTGCTATTACTTGTACAGATTGCAGTCATTTTATTGCTGAGCTTTACATGGTTTACAACCCAACAAATGCAATGAAACTGTCATGAGGAAAATAAGCCTATAAAATTTTTTAAAAAAAGGAGGTGGCACTCACAGATCAAAATGCAGTTTTTGCTGAAGCATTGGTAGGTTTTGAACTGTTACATCCTTTTAGGCAGCAGGTTTTCTGGGTATATCTCTAAATGAAAGGGAAAAGGCTGAGATAAGACACCAAGGCTATTTTTAGCACCTCTACTTTGAGTATACAGTTCCTCTGAGACCTTGCTTTTGCTTTTACCCTCTTGATAAGTTCCAGAAATCCAGGTAAACATAGATGTGTTTTTGACACAGGAGCTGTTTGGAAGCCAGGAAATGGTGTTTATATGTGAGAAAAAAAAAGGGAGGGTATATGGATGAAAAGGTCCCTATCTCTTTATTTCAGAGTGTTCAAACTGAATATTGAATTTGATGCATATTTTTGTAAACTTGTGTCTGTGGACCTGGAGCAAGAAAGTGTAGGTTTCAGGCAGTGGTGGTCTGGTGGGTTTGGCTATCTCCATGGCTTTGCATATAATTTATCTTCCAGGGCATAAAGTTGGAATTTTAATTTGCTTTCTAGGTTTTTTTCCCCTTTCTCTGAAAAATCATTTAATTTCTTGGCCATTCATTAAGTATTAGTAACTTCAAATTTTGTATTTCTGAGGTATATTCATGTATATCCTTTCAAGGTTTAGAAAAAGTGACATGAAAAATTTTTTTAAAGATTTTATTTATTTATTTGACAGAGAAAGAGAGAGCACAAGCAGGGGGAGCAGCAGGCAGAGGGAGAAGTAGACTCCCTGCTGAGCAGGGAGCCTGAAGCAGGGCTGGATCCCAGGACCCTGGGATCATGACCTGAGCTGAAGGTGGACACTTAACCAACTGAGCCACCCAGGCACCCTGACATGGAAACGATCTTAAATGAACTTCAGAATTGTTTACAGAAAGAACTTAGAGGAAAAATAATGCAGTGCATCTATTTGTTGCATATCATTCCCTAACTATGTCTAGTTTTATCATAACTGCAACAATTACTTCACTTCCTGCTGCAAGAATTATAAAGTTTTACTCTTACATCTGTCTAATGAACTAGGCCCTTGATGGTATCCAAGAGGTAGAAGAATGAAAGTATATAAAAGATATTCAAGGAAAAGAAAGGAAACATTTCAAATAAATAGGAATATAAACTTTTTGCTATATAGAATGAATCTTTTCCAGAGCAATGACAAACATGATACTGTTGGGTTTGCACAATGTCCTACTTGTCTTCCCCTATCTGAATTTTACCCATATACTGCAAGGTGCAGCTCACATCCTATCTGTTCTTATCTGCAGACACATTTCATGGGCTTTGGTCTCCTACAATCCGTTTTCTGAAATTATGGATGGATTCCACTTCTAGATCCAGGCCCACTGCAGTTTTTCTCGTTTGTCTTGTTCATTGCTCAGCTAGCCCATACGGTGTGCTTTCTCTGTGAGACAGTCACTGCAGAAGGGGGCTTGCAGTGTGGTCTCTCTGCCATTAGAGGGTGTGCCTGTTGGACCTGAATGTCTACAGGGTACTACCTACCCACATCAGTAGGCCCTTGCTTTGGGTCTCTACTAAATTAATGCCCTCCCTGAATGTCCCTCTGCTCAACTCTGGGACACTACCACACTGCCTTGTTCATGCCAGCCTCCTTTTGCTGGGAAAACTGACCCTCTTATTACTGTTCCACATTCATACCTGTTCTATTTCCCCAGCTCATTCAGTTTTTGCTACCAGCTGGTGTCCTGCCTTGACTGGATGGTTTTTCCCGGACTGTGCTGTAACCACCATCTTCAGACTTCGAAGATCTCCTAACTCAGTGTCCAATCTGTTAGATTTTCTGTTCTTTTCTTTTCCTACCTCACCCCTGACTTCCACATAGAATCAGTAATGCACTGAGTTATACTTGACATTGTATAATACACATGTTAGAAAATGCACATTGAACCACCAAGCTGTGCTCAAGAGTGGTCAGCCCCGTGACTGGATTCATTTCCACGGTCCATCACAAGTAGTTAACTTCAACCCCTCATCTATAGGCTCATATTTTTGGGGCCTCCACATTTCTCTTATAAAAACCAGCCTGAATTGAATTAAAGTTGATCAGGGATCTCACATGATGACGTTTCCTTTTCCTGGTATACATTGAAAGAAATCCTCATAGGCGCTGTGTGGGCAAATTTCATTTTTAGTTATTTTGTTAAAGATAAAACATGTACATAGTAGGACATACAAAGATTCCAAAAAAAAAGTGTAGTAGTTTTTGTCTGTGACACTTTCCACACCACCCCAGGCATTCAGTTTCCTTTCTAGATATAACCAGTGTTAATAGTCACTTTATCACTGTTTTTGAATAATGTATATATATGTATAGTATAAACAAGCATATGTGGATATGGTGACTGTGTGTTTATAGGTGTATAAAGTCACATGTGCACACACATTCTTTACACAGATGGAAGCACACTAAAACATTGTACTACCTTTTCTTTTTTTTCTTTAACATTATACCTTGAAGATCATTCCATGTCATGTTTAAAGAGTTGTCTCATTCTTTTAATGGCTGTACAATATTCTATTTGGGACTCTGTCCTGTTGATGCATTTAGAGTGTTTAGAGTGTTTCCAGTATTTTATATTACAAACAAAGCTACGGTGAATAGTTGTCATTCTACAATGTGGTGATATATAGGAGCAATGATTGTCTAGATATGAAAGTGCTGGGTCATTGGGTCTATACATTTGTTATTTTTATAGAAATCATTTGATTTTCCTCAATTGAAGTTGTGCTATTTAACTACAACTAGAAATTGAGGATATTATTATATCCTCAGGCATTCTAGGTAATTCAGAGAGGATTGAATAAATGGACTGTTTACAAAATATGGGCAGGATATAGAGAAACCTCAAGGCATGCTATAATATCCCAGGGCTAGTAAGGGTTGGGTTATGTCCACTAGACCTGAAAGGGCCAGAGGAAGGACAACTTACTGTTGCCTAAAGACAGAAAGGATGTGTGGAAAGGGCCAACTTAAAGGGACTGTGATCTTTGGTCAAGGAGGCAGTCAGCCAGAAACAAACCCTCAGAGAAGAAGCCTGAGGGATAAAATATTCAGACTGCGCTCTCCTCCTTCCCTTTGATGTCTGGCTGGTGTTACCATTGCCCAATCTTGACAGATGGCCAGAGGGCAAATGAGACCCGTGATGCTGTTCACACAGGTAAGCCAGCTGAGTATAGAGCAGGTAGAGAACTGGGACTAGAGGCATAAAGAGAAGATATGCAGCCCATTGTACCTCCTCACTCTTCCACCAACATGCTGATTTTTTTTATCCTTATTTACTTGAGAGATGAGATATTATGAATTTTTCTTAATATGAAATAAGTAAGAGATGAGTTTATTTATCTGTTGTATCTATTCTTAACCTTTCCCTATGACATATATATTTTTTATTTTAAAATGATTCCAAATTTACAGAAAACTTGCAAAAGTGGTATGAAAAATGGAGTTCCTATATATCTTTCAACCATATTTTCAATTGTTAACATTTTAGCATACTTCCCTTTTCATTCCCATTCTTCCTTATTCTCTCCAAATATGTGTATATAAATATCAATTAACCAATCTAATATATTTATAAATATGCAGAAAGATATATCACTATATATGGTAAGCTATTTGAGAATGAGATACAAACATGGTAACCTTTACGTATTTTCTGAAAACTGAAGCATTTGGGGAAAATCAGGAAATTATAATCATTTAATCCTCAGGCTCTATTCAGATTTTTTCTATTGTCCATACATTGTCATGTCTCTTTAGTCTCCTTCAAGCTGGACAGTTCCTCAGTTTTCTTTGTCTTTCATAACCAGGACATTTTGGAAGTTGCAGGCCAGTTACTTGTAAAATGTCCCTTAACTTGTATTTATCTGATATTTTTCTCATCTTCAGCAGTTTTACCTCAGAAATGATGCTAAATTCATCTTATCATATCAGGTTATATGCAGTGTCAATTTTCATTTACTGGTGATGTTAAATTTCATTACTTGGTTAACAGTTTCTGCCAGGCTTCTTCACTGTAAAGTTCATTAATAAGGATTTGTGATCATTAATTAATACACAATTAAGTGTCTTGTGGGGAGATTCTTTGATATTTTTACTAAGCCATAAAGGTCTATCTTCTCATTCATTCACTCATCCACTCTGAATATGAATACTACTTGTATTTATATCAATTAGGTTTTGAGTAGAGAAGCATGAAGGATTTATTATTGGGGTATCATCTAATGCAGTTGTGAGAGCTGACTACACAGTCTTGTGAGCCTTTGTTTCTGTGTCTGGAGCTGGACTGAATCTCACTGGGCCGGCAGTCAGGAAGAACCAGTGGACATGAAGTAGGGGAAGCAAGCACAACTGGCACTTGTGAAGATAGAATAGAATCCACTTTGGTTTCTCATCACCTCCAGGCCTTGCATTTAGATTATGGAATATCCTGCAGGAGAAGCCAGTGCCCTTCATGGAGCTAAACATTCATCTGGCCAGGCATCAGAGGAACTGAGAAGATATAGCAATTGCTGGTGAACCTGCAGTCCTGTTTACTCCATCCTGACAAGATAAGCAGCAATGTGAGAGGGATGCTACGGCAGCCAGCAATTGTTCATTGCACCGATCCGAGTGTAAAGTAATCCTGCTGCTCATTTACTTCTGTTTTGCAAATCCTGTGCAGAATATCACTGCTCGTTCATGCTAACTCAGAACTCTGCAGGGAAGGGAATTCTGGGAAATGTAGTCACGGATTAGCCAAGTTGATATAATACAAATCCACAGTAGTATTTATAGCAGTATGAATTCATGAATTCCTAATTTACTTGAAGGATTACTGTTACAACTCTATTTTGATGTTGAAATTGTTCCGTACTTGCCCAATGGAAGGCTTTTGCGATGACTCTTATATGTCTTTGGCATTTTTCCATCATTCTTTGAGTATTCACTTAATTTCTGACTGAAAAGACGTTTTATCATCTTCTTATATTTTCCGTGTAATATCCCAGAGTCAGTCTTTTCTCCAAAGAGCTTTGGTTCTTTTAGAGTAGAATGGTATTTAGAAGCCAGAATCTGGAAACTACTTGTTCTGTTTGAGATCACTGCTTCTAGGTGATAGACAAAGCTGGCAAATGTAGGAGAAAGGAAGAAGAGAAGCTTTTTTCTCTATTTTCCTATTATGGTGTTAGTCTTATTTTATGTTGAATTTTGGGAGTTCTTTATGTATTAGGGAAACTAACCATTTGTGATGGGAGTTATGAATATCTTCCCTAGAATATCAGTTGTATATAGTGTTCTATAGCAATTGGCCTGTTTTGTTTTCTCTCTTAGGGGAAGTTTTGGTAAGACACATGCAATGCAATTTGAATATGCATAGAGCAGGATTTTCATTCTCATGGTCCTGTAGAAAGAAGATGACATCTAAACAGGGTTAAAGTGTGGAAGAATATTCTTGAAAACGCATGTGGGGAAGTCTTTGTGACTGCTCTGCTTTTCTGAAGGTAATATCTTTAAGGCAGAGTTCATAATGTGCAGGAAGAAAAATTTTCAAGACTGGTTTTCATGGAGGATAAATTGCAGGTGTTTAGAGGTTTTTATTGGTCAGTCTACCAACTTTTCGGAAAGGAGCTGTCCTGGATCTCTTCCCTTCGTTTTGACTTTGATTTTTTTCCCATATATTTCTTGGTCCTCTCCAAGGCTAATTTACTGTAGGACAGGGATTATATTTTATTCAACTCTATGTCTCCACTTCCAAGTACAGTGCTTGACAAGTAATAGATTTATAGGAGGAATGAATGAATGAATGAATGAATGAATGAATGAATATATTGGTCTCCCATCTGAAATATTGGCCTTCAGGTAGTAAAAGGAGAAGACCATTCCAGTCTAATAATTTTACCTAAATCGATCTTCTTATCCCAGCTATTAATGTAGTGGTAGGCCTGATCATTCTGGTCTTGTTACTCTAGTTCATTTGTTGGCATGGAAAGGATAGAGAGAAGAGTTTCAGATGCTGTTTTTATGCCGTCCGTCAGACATCTCCTGTCCCATGCCGTGTACAGACACATTCTGTTCACCAGCTGCTGATTTCTGTTTGTTCTCATCATGTTGTTTCCTGGGCCAATAGTGGTGCTGCTTCTACTGGCCTCTTTTCTGCAACAGTGTCCCTTAGTCACATCACGTGAATATAAAATGCATTATCTACATTCCCTCTGTCCTTCTCTATTTTCTTCCCCCCTCCAAGAAATAAAGGAGAAATACTTGCCAATTCATGTTTTGCAAATTTTCCTAATCCCTGTGGTTTAACCCCCAGTCTCTCTTCTGAAGGGATTAGATACTCCTCAGAGATAACACCAGAATTTGGAATTGTGGTGGATGCTTAGAGCAGATCAAAAAAGTATTCTGGGGATTAAAATTTCCATAAATTTGAATATTAGGGTCAAAGGGTTTTGGCTTTAAGCCTGTAAAGGTGAGTGTGGTACAATTAATTAATTGTTACAGCTATTAAATTCACATTCTAATTTGCTGATAAGAAAAGGTAAAAAAAAATAGTGTGAAACTTAGAAATTTCATCTGTCACTTTATTCATACCCTGACTTGTAAGTGGTGGCCTCATAAGATTCTCTTTATATTACTTTTCTCCACTTGTGTTATTAAGATTCTTGCTCCACAAAGTCTGCCTGAAATTTCTACTACCTAGACTAGTATAAACTTTGAGTAGACATGGCCTCTGTCAAAATTTATGGACCTCTATCCTAGACTGTGAAAAAGGTCACATCTTGGAGGACTCTTCATTCAAATATTAATAATGTCTGGGGAGGGGGGTGAGGAGAAAGACAATTGGATTTCATGCCTACTTTCTGTTTCTATTTTAAGGTTAAAATCACTGTTGGCATCTGTTCTCTGACCACATATTTATCCAATAAGTTAAAAAGTTATTACTTTTACTAAAAACTTAGCAGTCAGTAGGCATTGATGCTATTCAGGAGAAGGATAAGGTGCCTGCCCTGAAGAGCTCGAGACTCAAGGGAGAGTCATACATGTAAACCAAATTTTGATCGCTTTCCACAGAGTTCAAATTGTGAATGTTCTATATAGAGCAAGCTTGTGAGAGTACAAGTGGGCAGCTCCTTTCACTCTAAGGGACATCAAAGAGATCTTCCTCAAGAAGATGAATCCTAGGTTAAATACTAAAATGTACTAGTAAGGCAGAGGACATATAAGTGCTTAGATATGTGTATGGTGTTAGTGTATGGATGTTTAACAATTACAGATCTTGTATGGTTGTTGGTTAGCAAGCACAACAATAACTGCCGTCTATTAAACACTTAGTATTACACTCTTTATTATGTTATCCTTAATTCCCCCCCCCCCCCCGAACATCTATGGTAGGAATTATCATCACACTGGACACATTTTTAAAGGCAAAGAATCACATCTCAGGGTGGGTTCTGTAACTTGCTAACAGTTAAATACAATGTGGGAGAACCAGGGTTTGGATCTAGAACATTTTTAATACAAATTCTTTAGTGTAACAAATATATGTTAGGAGAAAGCATTTAAGAAGGGATTGGAGATGTAGTTAGATGACGTATAGAGAGGCAGGCACCAGGTCATGAAGATTTTGTGGGCCACATTAAGAATCATAGCTTTGGTCCTGAGACTGATAAAGTACCCCTAAGGGGCCCTAAGCCAGGAAGTGGCATGACCAGATTTACATTAGAAAGATGCCTCTGGCTGTAGGTTCAGAAGGGCCAAGATCACAGACTAGGTGACTGGTTGTTGAGTTGATCCAGTGGAGACATAACAGATGAGTTTATATAGCTCATTAGTAGCTCATGAGCCACACCAAAGAGTCATCTGCCTTTATAATCATCTTGATTCTACTTCCTATTCAAGTCTTTGGTATCAGCTGGTTCCTCTAATTCCACCCCAAACTGTTCCAGTTTTTAATTGATTTCCTTCCAACCTGCTCAACAGCTCTTGCTTCTGGAGCCTTGCATTGAACTTCCTGTTAATTTGGCGTTGCCAAACCGGTAGTTGTCATTTTGATAATTTAATATTTACCTCACTTAAGTGACCTAACATTTAGGTCTAGCTTGAATTTATTCCTTCTAATTTAAATTTCATATTAATAATAGATTTGGGAAGTGTGCTTGGATAATTCTTATCTTGTAAAAAATACATAGCTTATTTCTGTATGCAATTGCACCTAGTACTTGTGCAACAGAGAATTTTCAGATTCTATTAGATCAATTTTTTTCAAAAGAATGATAGTAAACTGCCATTTTGAAGATGGGAAATAAAGGAAGCTGTCACACAGCTTAGTTGGCCAAGGGTAAGATCTAGAAATCTCAGCCAGTGGAAGAAAGCTGGCAGAAAGTGGGTGAGTCAGACTGGATCCAGAGAGTTAGGGGCTCTGTAAAGGAAATGATGGCTATGAGTGTTGAGGCAGGCAGTAAATCCCAACCATGAATTCTGTGAAGGTTGGAAAGCTTAGGAAGACTTTGGAGGATCCAGGATCTTTTAAGGCAGCTGCCAGATGCACAGAAGACCTAGAAATTTGAACTGAGAGGGGGTGCTTTGCTTTATATCCTGTTTTGTGTTGCCTCTCAGAGTCCCCTATTGCATGCCATGGACAGATGACAGGTCACAATCTTCTCAATGTAGTTTGATCCTCACTGCATGAGTTCTTGAACTGAGAAGACAGCTGAGCTTATTTCCACTTGCCGGACCAAGGTGAAATGGTCTAATTTGAAAATGCATGTCAAAATTGGGCAGCCCAAATTAGTCTACTACAACTCATAAGACCTTTCTGTAGGTCTTTGCACTTGGTAAAACTCTATTCATAGACCGAGATCACACCTATGAAAATTCATTTTTATTATTAATGCCATTGTACTAGTCTAAGGACTTGAATCAAATCCTCTCACACCACATTCTGTCATTCCTTGAAGAACACTAAGCCTATAGTTGTAGGAATGATATGGAATGCTGACTGAATTCCTGAAAATGGCTGTTTGGAAATGTGTCCCTTCTGATTCTGTTTGTCCCTTACCTATTTGGGTTTATTCTATCTCCTACTGAAGAACCATCCCAAGTACTAACTACTTTATATTCCCTGACAAATTTCTGGTCAGAAGTGGTTTTTCTCCTCTTTAGCCTTCTCATTGCATACTTCTTTTATATCTGTTTGTGGCAGTTATTTTAACTTGCTATGTGTTACCATTTTTGCATAATATATTTACCCATAAACTCTCCCCCTTTTCTTCTACCCCAGAATTAGTAACATACTTAATATTATGAATATACACCATGTGTATTCAGTAAATGTGTGAGTGTGTCAGAAAATTCCAGTTGTGTTTGATTCTTCTAGTGTTAAGTTTTGGAATTAGAATACGAAAGAGAATAAAAAGAACAGTGCAAAAATTTATTGACCAATGCAGAGAGAACCAAAGCTGTATTGATAAAAGTTTACCTTTGTCTTTCCCATTTCCATACCTGAGAAGTTTGATACTTGCCTTTTAGAATTTTGTATGCTTACATCACACTTGCACATGCAGACTCATTCAGGCACACAGATTTTATTTCAAATAAATTCTCATGACACTGAATAATATTGTAACTTTCTTTAGGTTGGCAAAGGGATCAAAAGAGATGGATATAAAAAGTGAGAGTAAGATAGAGGCTAGTGACAGGTGGGAGGGAGGTCTTGATAAAAATTTTTATCTAAGGGATCACAGGAGAAACTAACACTCAGAAAGGGGGCTGAACGTTGTAGGAGAACAGCCAGACATGAAAAGCTTGGCAGGGCCTTTGGATGTGGTCTTCCTATCTGGCAGCTCTGTGCCATAAGTAGAAAATGATCAAATTGGCCAAGATTTAGTAAAAAACAGTGTATTACCAGCTCCTATCACGGGTCATTAAAGTCATCTGAATTTGCTTCTCTGGAAAGTTGGATAGAAATTTCTGTCTTCCCTCTGATAGGTTTGATAGTCCTTAGCAGTAATTCTCAAAGTGTGTGGTGTTGGGACCAACAGCTTCAGCATCACATGGAACTTGTTAGAAATGTAAATTCTCTGGTTTCACACCAGACCTACTGAACCAAAAGTTCTGGGGTTGGGCCCAGCAATCTGTGTTTACTTAGCCCTTAGTGGTAATTCTTATGCTCACTAAAGTTTGAAAACTACTGAACTAGAGAAAGAGTTAGGAAAGTAGATTGGGGTGAGGTTTGGGAAGGAGGTAAGAGTTTAGTTAGAGATTCACCGGGGAAGAGTTTAAAAGAAATTAGCATGAATTATTCTAAGCAGAAGAGCACTTAAAGCTCTTGGATAATTTGATCATCAGAAAACCAGCATTAAATGTTTCCATATATTACCTAACCCTGCTTCTATAGTTAGAAATCTTGAAAGTCTGGTTAAGTTAATTTTCTCACTCTTGGCCTTGGTAGTGTGGTGACAGGACAGTGTTTCATTTTGTATCTCCTCTAAAATCCTGGCCACGGATTTAATTAAAACCTAAATTTGGATGAGACAGCTTTTCATAAAATAATACTAAGTAGGTGTAAAATGGATCCTTCTTTATGTTAACTTTTCAAGACTGGATCAGTCCACATAGTGGATGGTAAGGTCGTGATGGAGGATACCCTGCCTAGGTATTGGGGAAAAAGCATGGCATGGAGAGAAAAGTCTCCTCCTCATTTGGAAATATAACAGCAACAATAAGAATGTTGGAAACTTTTTTGAAGTTTAGTTTGATGGAGTGTCAGGCAGAGCTGCATGGGTTCAGAAATATTTACATTTGAAAACCAGAAAATAATTGGAACAGAAATTCCTCTGCCCCCTCCTACCTTTTCTGTCAGCTGCTCAGTCATTCTGAGTGGCCTGAAGTTTCTGTACAATCATCTTGCTAATGACTGTAATTCATCACAGGAGGGGTTTAGTTTTGAAAATGAAATATGACTATATATTTTGGAGATTGATAGTGAGGGCTTGTTTATTGATTATACTCCCAGGGAAAAAAATAAAAAAGAAAAGAAATACAACAGAGAAAAATGCATTTTTGAAGGTCCATCATAATAGCTAAAGTAACTCAACATGTTAAACTTCTTTAAAAAAATCCTACCTGTAACTTTACATAAAAGATTTAAAAAATGCTGATTTTGGCATACTGTATGCTCTCCTTTTTCAAAACAGTTCTGAGAAGACTTAAAGACATATATGCCAAAGATAAGTAACAATAATTAAGTCAGTTTCAAGGACATAAGTAATCTCACCATGAGGTCTCATATTTGCTCTGAAGTGAGCATTAGCTTTGCCTCTGAGTTTCCTAGTGACTGTGGCAAAAAGATTAAAGTATGGGAAGACTCAAATTCCACATTGAAGAACTGATTTCATCGTGGATTTTATGTAGGAGGTTCAGAGTAATGTAATGAATAATGCTCTCTCTGGTAGTTTTCAAATACATATAGGAGTGATTGTCATATGATTCTTTTTTAATAAGGAGATTGGGTAAATTCAGGGTCAGAGCATTTAAGAGTACAGTTCAGGGAAGGTGAATTATATGAGAAATTAAGCCATTGAAGTTCAGATGAGTAGGCTTCTTTCGCTTCTTACATGATAAAAGATTAGAATTGAGAATAAGTATATCCCTTAGACTTTCTTCTCTCTAGAAGGTTTTAGTTAGAAGTTAATGGGGTAGGGGCTCCTGGGTGGCTCACTTGGTTAAGTGGTTAAGTGTCCCACTCTTGTTTGCTGCTGGGGTCTTGATCTCCCGGTCCTGAGATCGAGCTTGCCACTAAGCTCTGTGTTCAGTGGAGAGTCATCTTGGGGTTCTCTCTCTCCCTCTGCCCCCCACCTCCCACCACGCATGTGCACTCTCTCCCTCTCAAATAAATAAATAAATCTTTAAAAAACAAAGATGTTAGTGGGGTATTAGTTGAAAATCATTCTAGTTTCTGACTTGGTGCCTTTATGTGATATTGGCTTAATAGAGCTCCCTATACTTTGAAGGCCAGAAGAACATTAGGTAGAGTCGTCATTCTATTAATAAAAGGAGAAGCTATAGCAGTATTCTCACCTAGAAGGAAATTATTCTGCTGCTGAAAGGGAGTAAAGTGAAAGGATGTCCAGGATTTCCTCAGGAAAGCATCTTTAGGTTTTCTATAGCCCTTGAAAAAGTGCTTTAATTGTGGAGGACGGCAGAGAAAACTTGTACCAGAATTTTCCAATCAGTGCCTTTTCAATAGAAACGTCAAGCATTTATTATCACATAAATGATACCAAGCAGTTATTGAAGGCCATTATTAATCAAAAGATTGATTTCCTTTATGTGGGACAGTGAGATAAACAAACATGGTTGGATTTGGGGACTTTCAGAGAAGCCTATCCAACTCCTATTTCTCTTTTTAAATCCCTTAGGAATCCCACATTCTCCAAATAAGCACGGCTTCTCCACAAATGATTTTCTCTCCCAATTGCATTGAACATCATCCAGTCTTAAAGAGTGTTCCAGGAAATTTAAGGAATTGTCAGCAGAATTCTTAACTTACTAATTAATTGTACTTTTTTTTTGAAACTAACTGAAATATTTTGTACTGATGATTGGAATGTTCACATTTAATTTGCCAAACAAAAGTTTAAAAATATATTGTTAGAAATGCCACGGGCTTTGTAAAGTGGCTTTCCACTGGCTGAATGTTAGAGCAAGACCAAATGTTTATTAATTCTCTCTGCCACAGAGCTAATAGAACTGTTCTTTTAATTCAACAAACAGAAGCCTGTGTTCTTTGGATGGTTATTTTATTTCCCATGGAGTCTGCATGCTGTTGGCTGACAGTTACAATGGCTATGTATCTATTTGGCTCTAGATGGCTCTATTGCAAAAAACAAAAAACAACAACAACAAAAACAACAAAAAACCCCCAAAACCAAAAAAACAACAAAAAACCCCAAAACCCACTACAACAAAAACAAAACAAACCTATCTTTTAATTTGTTTTTGCAGTAGTTCTGAAAAATATATATTCAAAATTCTTGACAAAGTTTCTGGAAACAATTTTTGTTCCTTGGGACACTTTTTTTTTAGTGTAGAACTGCACGAATTATAAGATAAAGACTAAGTGATTAATACATAGAGTCTAACATTGTCCAAGTATTTTTTCAGTTGCATTGAAGTTTCCCTCTTGAACCAATTGTGTCTTGATTAATATATTATTTTTTTTTAAAAGAACAGAAAACACTAACCAGCGTCTCCCTCTCCCTGCCCTGCCAGCACATAGACCATACTCCATGGTTACTGCCTTTTTCAGGATGATGTGAGTAGTTAATAGCAAAGCTGCTATGAAAGGACAGGTGTAGAGGAGTGGTCAGGTATCCAGACTCTGAGTCATAGCTCTCAAAACTCAGATATTTTCACTGCACTTTTAGCCATATGATCTTGGAAAAATTACTTCATCCCTCCATGATTTATTTTCCCCATCGGTAAAGGGAGCATAAAGATGATTGTGACTCTTCCACAATAGTGTTAATGATAATTAGATTAAGTTCGTGGAAAAGCACCAGAACAGCTTCTGACCAGTGGTAAATAAGGTGCAATGAGTTGTGTTTATTCTCCTTGTCCTTGAGCTCTCATCTTCATGTGTTTCCATTTTGCTGCTTACTTTTGCCTTGTTGCATTTGTTTGTATTAGGAATTCAGTGTTACTTCTAGGAGGCACTCAAATGTGTCCTCAAGTTCTTCAGCTTGAGAATTCTTCTCTTTTCTTTTTGCCATTTTTTTCTGTCTCTATTTTTAAACCATTGGCTTGCACTTACTGCTTCCTTTATTAGTTGCCCACCCTGCAAGTTTCTGATTTTAATCTGCTGCAAACTGAGAAATCAGATTAACTCAGTTAATTTGAAATAAATTAGGAGTAATTTGACTCCGAGTAAGCATCTGGAGTGCTTTCCTTTGAGTAAAGCAAATCCTCTTGACTGCATGGATTTTTTACGTGGTAGGATCTGTTTTACTTTCTAGGGACCTCTTTTGCTTTTTAAAAGTGAAAGTGTTAGATAAGGAACCTTGGAAAAAGTAAGGTGTTACAGTATTAAATTGAATTTCCTCTTGATGTCAGTGTTTGCTGTGTTTATAGAAAGTCTGGACGAAGAATAAAAAAGAGATAGAGGAGGTAGTGAGGCGCACGTAACAGTATTTGTTACAGGAGTAAATGCGACAGCTCACAAATGCAGTGATCTTCAGTACTACCCTGACTGCATTTCAAATCCACCAGCTATAGGCTCACTGCCTATTATTGCTCTGCTTCGGGCAAGTGGAATTGATAGCAGGGTTACTACAGTGATTCTCAGATGGTGCTCCCAGAACCCGCAGCAACAAAATATTTAGAAATCCAAGTTCTCTGCTAAATACTAGACCCATTGACTCAGGACTGCTTGGGGTGGGCTCAGCAGTCCATGGTGTAACACTTCCGCCAGATGATTCTGATGTAGGCTAAAGTTTGAGACGCACCCTTCCACTCTCCCGACCAAGGCTGCTGGTACTCAAACCTGATTGCGTATTAGATTCACCTGGGGAGCTTATTTTAAGGTAAGAACAAAAATGGAAACAAACAAAAAACACTTTAAATGATTTCATTTTAAACAAAGGGTGAGACCTATTTCTCTAGACCTTTTAGGCTGAAAGCAAAGTCACTACTGCTTAAGAGCTGAAATTTGAACAGGCCTCTGTGGTTCAAAGTAGTTCCCTTTTAGCATCTCTAGTCCCGGAACTTTTTCACACTAATCCTTTACTGTTTGTGTGAGTGTGGAAGGCCTCTGTTAAAATGCAAATGTTATCTGTGAGAGATGATATCTAGAATTAATATACGCTGATATATTTTCTCCTGCTAATTTCATAGTTCTTCTGTAGCAGTGTTTCTCAAACACCAGCGCACATCATAATCACCTGAAGGCTAGTTTAACAAAGTTTTCCATGCTCCACCTCCAGAATTTCTGCAGAGGAGCCCAAGAATTCGCATTTGTAACATGTTGCAGGTAAACTGGCAGTTGTTGGGCCTAGGACTATAAAAACCATTGCTTGGAGGAAAGAAGGGTCCTGAGGAATGGGTTTCCAAACAAATAGGCTTGCCGGCTGGGGAAGGAAAAGGTCATGTTGCTCTTCCCCAAATGGGGAACAAGAGCAACAGGGAGACCATTCTGTGGAAAGAAATAGAAGGGCAGCTATAATGATAAATCCTATTGACTCCAAAATAACGTGATTATTTTTAGAATAGTTTGATAACATTAATTTCTAGTTTCCAGGTTTTTATCTAGTGCTTTCCAAAACATAAGGTGCAACAATGACTATGAAAGTTTGTTAAAAATGCAGACACCTGGTCTTCAGCTTTGCAACTTCTATTCAGGAAATCTGAAGCCCAGAATAAGCGAACCAGGTGAGTTTGCTGTAAATGGTCTTTAATTTGTGTGTGTGTTTGTAATTCGTTATTAAGAGAACAGAGGGCTTTTATTATTATAATTATTATTACTAAACATTTCTGGAGATTTAAGAGTAGAATAGAAATATTTTTCTGAGAGTACATCAAATATACTTTTGTTTTGTTCACAGAATGACCTCTACCCCTTCCAGCTCCTGGGGTCTTTATTTGAAAATAGTTTAGTTTACTACTTAAAAATAATTTGAAGATAAATTTTTCTATATCAGGTATTTTTTTATATGAAATAACTCTCAGGTCCATCTAAACTCAGGAGAGATGAGACATCCATTTATAGGACTATTCTCAATTATGGAAATCAATCCATATGACGAAGAGCATGTGGGGATAGTGCACAAAGCTTCATTCTAACAAATTCCAGTGACTGTTCAGCTTTCCGTGTGATGATAGCTACCATATTCCTGCCATATTGATGGAAATCTCCACAGATAGGGGTGTTGTCAGTAGACTATTGTGATTTGAAAACATATGCACTTCTAAAAAAATTATTAGTGGTTGTTGCTAGCTTACTTTTAATTTTCTTACTCCTTTTGTAAACCCCAGTTTAGGACCCAGTGAAAATCAGGGTAGTGGCCTGCTTATAATGAACCTCAGATCTTACTGCACAAGAGAAAGGATTGCTATCCCAGCTACCTTCAAATAATAGTTTGGCGCAGTTACTCTGATGGTTAATGAATAAGGAGTGATCTTCTAGGAGATGTAGCTGGCATATTTAAATCTTTCAGCAAATTATGAAAGCCATTATAAAATATATTCACTGAGAAGGAAGGAGGGGTCCACTTCTTCAAGAATTTTTCACTCTTTTAAAAATAAATTTCTTGAATGAAACATTGTGGCAGAATACTGTCAGAAGAAACTTTTTTGCCCTGAAATCTAATGGTGTCCACCGAGGAAACCATGAAAGGTATGAGCCAAGGATATTTAGACAAAAATATGAAGAAATATTTGATATTTTAAAGAAATGTGTGCCTCTTGTTAAACTCAGAAATTTAACCTACATAAAATATTATGTTTCACTAAGAATTATTGATAACACATAGAATGGCCTGTCTTGCTTGGTGAGGTGTTTAAGAAATTTTCTTTTGAAAACATTTCTTTATTCACTTAATCTGTATTTGAATTGTATTAAGAGTTGAAGTTGTACAACTAGAATGGGCATGTGAGCAGTTTGTTGCAAAGGGAGACTGGATTGAGGTGGCTTAACTGCCTTAAGCCACACATCAGTTTGAACTGGACCGGCTCATGTGTTGTTTGGCATTGAGACCTTGTTGTTTTTACCCCTGTGAGGAAAAAGTCACATTTATTCAACCTTGTCCTCATCTTTCGTTCCTGTATTCAGCAGAAAGACAGCAAGGGAACAGAAGTAGCTGCCTATCACAGAAAGTCGCCAAGTTTCAGGGTCCCTAGGGAAATGTCTTGAGTAGAACACTCCAGAATATTTCCTAATTTTGATGCTGTAAAACAGTTAGTATTCTGCTCAGGCTGATAGGCAATTCCTGTATTCACGCCATACTAGGTGTTATGCTATAGAAGGCATAAAAAAATTGCTTCAAGCAGTATGTTTTCCTTTCTGGCATTTAGGAGAAACTGAATGTGGGGAGTTGCGAATGTCCCTCCGGATTTGTTTGCTTTCTGTAGGAGAGGGTTATTTTTTAAGATCATGGAGACACTTTTGTGAATGGTACCTTATAAAATAAAAGAATGTTACTACCTCTCATTCCATTACTGTTCCTCTCTTTCAGTAATACTATACTTCTGATCTTGGTGTAAATGTCATATTGTGTGAATATGCAAACATCACATCCGCCTACATATGTTCTGTTGCTTAGTAATTCTTGGCACTGGTGCACAGTGAATTCTGTGCCTAATAAATGAGATATCCATCAGAATGAAAAATGAATTATGTTGGGCTCTTGGATAAGATATTGTTATTTCAGATTTTAGTTGTGAAAAGTAGGTTGCATTCTTGTGCTGGGTAGTTCTGAATTCAAAGCTAAATTTGTTTACTTCTTCATCAAATAATGCCCACCATCTAAACCTTTTCTGAAGAAACAGGCCAGTATTTCAAAGTGTTTATTTAAAGATGTACATATTTTTAGATATGTAAATTTTTGTTTGGAAAAAATTTACTTTTTAAGAATCTGGAAAAATCTCCTTTCATAGTAAAAAACCTGTATTTAAGAGTGAGTTCTGGAATTTTGCCTTGAAGATTGACCAATGAATTACCTTCCTTTTAGTATAATTATTACAGCCGTCCTTTTGAACTCTGAGCCCACCATCCCCTTCTGTAATGTCCTTTAATAAATCTCTGCAATTTGAGGTTTTTGGTAGGGGTCTATCATCAGCTTCAAATCACTGCATTAAAAGATCTGTCAGGGTGCCTGGGTGGCTCAGGAGTTGACTCTTGATCTCAGCTCGGGTCTTGATCTCAGGGTCCTGGATTCAGGCCCCGTGTTGAGCTCCATGCTGTGCATGGAGCCTCCTTAAAAGATCTGTCTTTATTAATACAATTTAATCCTTTTCTGCATTTGAGAGACACTGTCTTTCTTTGCCCCAAGTAATTAAATATGCTTTTCTCTAATGGTGATTTTAAATCCCCAAACAGGGTACCAGATGTCATATTCCGGAAGATCATTCCTTCACTCCTAGATGTTCATTTCAGCACTAGGATTTTCTCAATTCTTGTGCTAAAGACAGGGGATCCAAAGATAAAAGATAGCAACCACCCTCCTTATTTAGGAGCTCATGCTCCTGTGGAAGAGACAGACATGTACTTTGATGTTACCGTAGAAATTATAACAGAGGCCCCAAGAGACTAAATAAATATCCAGGAATAAAGTTGATACTGAATCAGTTCCAAAGGAGGACAAGAATTAACTGAATAACTCTTAAAGCCCTCACCATGTAGAGGGAATTAAAGAAAACGTTAACATAGGGGAGATTGAGGAAACGTTTGGAGACAGTGCTTAATATGCTTTGAGACACAACTTCTTCCAAAGAGACGAGTGTAAGATGTTCCAGCTCTACTTCAAATCAAGAGAGGGGGGCTTTACTGAGGTCACTAATTTGAGACATGGACTATGCAGTTTTAGGGATGAGTACGGAGTGTACTGCCTGGAAAATGGAAATGATAAGAGGGATACCTCAACTCCTTGTGTTTGCAGGGGCATTAGTGAATCCACTGTCTACTACATTATGGAATAAAGCCAATCTAGGGCCACCTTAATTAACTATGCATTTTATATCCCTTATCTCAGGAGAATGTGGAATAAAAATACAAGTGATGTTGTATAACCAAGTTCTTTTTACTTCAGCTGAAACACTGTGCTTCTGTGCCCTTGCAGGACCCCTAAATGCTGACACTCTTCATTTACTTCACACATTGTCTCTTGGGTATTTTACCTTCTCTCATACTTCCAGCTACCTACTATGGGAGGATGGCTTTCAAGTTTTTAGAAACAGTATCTGGACTCCTATCTAATGACATGTGTAACCTTTTTAGCTGTCTGTCTCATGGGTACTTCAGATGTCCAGACAAACAATACTCTTTCTAACTACTCTTTATATGCTCTTCCTTTTATGTTAATTGTGTCCTTTCAAGTAGATGACACAGTTATCCACTCAGCTGCAACCAAATCTAGAAAGGTGAGTCACCCTTGATACTTCAGTTACACCTTTACCCTTCCTGTCCTATAAATTACTAAATAATGTTAGATTTACCATCATTCCTTCCTCTTTATCTTTATTACAACTAGTATAATTCAGATTTTCAGTTACTTAGATTCTCAGTTAACAACTTTCCTGCCTCCATTCCTGTACCACTAAAATTTATCTTCAATAACATAACCAGAGTGATTTTCTTTTTCTAAAACAAAAATCTGAACATGTCACTCACTCACTTGATTAAAAATCCTTCAGCATCTTATTAAAACCCAAGCTTTGAAATGTAGTAAACAATTGGTTCCTTGCACTTTTTCCTGTTTACACTCTGGCTGTATTTTCTGTTGCCCTCTACCTTTGACTTTATGTAAATGTAACATATAAACCATAGTTCCCACTTATGTCATGGTATCTACCTTCTCTGTCCCTGTTCTTACGCTAGTTTCTCTGCCTTGAATGACTTCTCTACTGCTACTCATATTTTAGGATTAAGCATTGCCATTAATGCTATGAGTCTTTCACTGAATGCCCAATGTAGAGTGGTAAAATTTACTCTGAATATTTTTATCTTTGTACTGTCACTATATTTATAGTACTTATTTGTTTGGGTCCCGTGCCAAATTGTGTTACTTTTGAATCTTAAGTGCAGAACAAAATACTTGGTATAATGGAAATGTTAGATCAATGGATGGATGGATAAATGAGTGAATAAATGGCCGCTAGTCTTGCTTGATAGTTTATGCTCTACATGTACACTTTCTGTGAAGGGAGAGGCAGGTGATATTTGAAGTAGTAGACCATAAAGCCACTCTCGATTGTTGATTAGATTGAATATGCCAGTGCCATGATGGAAGTGGTATTTGAAGAACTACACCTGAAATTACTTGTGAAAAAGAAAGGGATGTGAGTCAAGAACAACAGGAGATTTTGGCAGTTGCCCAAGATGAATATATTTAAGGTGGAAGTGGAAAAGGAAATGAGTAGGTTTGAAAGACACCATCAAGAAAAAATAAGCCAGGAAAATCAAGTGTAGGAGTGAGGAAAAGAGTCTTACGTGTTGAGAGGGTTGAACCATACAATTTGTGATTTCTTAGACAGGGCTGAGTAATTAAGAAAGGATTTATAATCTGCCTGGAATTGGAAAAATCCTAGTTTATGTAGAACTGACATTATTATACACATTAAAATTTGTAGAATTCTTGTACTTCTGCCATGATAGAGTAACTGGTATTAGTCTTGCCCTACCAGTGTAAACAACTAGAAAATTGAATGAAATCTGTAAGAACGGATATCAGATATTGGACAACAGACAATATAGAACTGTGAACTCTAAAAGGAGAAAATATGTGAGGTGTGCTCTGTGACATCCCTAGTTTCTACACGGAATCACTTTCTGAATCCTAACACAGGGGTTCAGGGGAAGTTGAAGCAGCTTAAATTTGCAAAACAGAGCATTAAAGAGTTAGGAACTATGAAGAAAAAGAATTCCTGAAATATGCATAGATTTGCCTTCAGTCTGTTACTGAATAATAATGTATGTGTGTGCAGAGTGAAACCAGATAAAACAATTAGTGGGGTGTAGAAGTCAAATAATTTCCAGAGCTCACACAAAGTTGAGAGTTTCTGTCATGCAGAATAGAGAGATTTCTTTGAGCACCAGAGGCATACTGTAGGACACCAGAAAGTGGGTCCAGACTACATTTGAGTAAAGATTATTCTAAATAAGCCCAAAAGAAGTCTTGAAAACATGTTATGGATATATATATATATATATATATATATATATATATATAATCTATGAGTAATCCAGCTACTTCTCACAACAAAATTTAAAACTTTCTAAAGAAATACTATAAAATTCACTCAGTAACTTAGTATTCACAAGGCCTCTCACCCACACAGTAGCTAGTAGGCATACAAAGAAGCATAAAAATATGATGCAGCAACAGCAAAAATATCAGTTAATAGAAAATAGCCAGAGAGAAAATAGACGAATTTGGAAACAAGAGCTTTAAAAAAGTTATTAGAAATATACTTAATAGTTAAATGGAAACATGACCATAACGAGAAGAGAAATTAAAACTATATGAACTGGAAATTCTAGAGCTAGAAAATAGAATATCTATAATGAAAAATTACTAGATAGGCTTACCATAGGATAGAGACTGCAAAAGAAAAAAACTAATGAACTGAGAACATAGTACCACAATAGAAATTCTCCAAACCAAAGCAAAGATCTCAGGGTGGGACAATGCCAATTGATCTAACATACATATAATTGGAGTCCTAGAAGACAAGGAATGAGTAAGACTGAAATATATTTAAAGAAATATTGGCCACTATTTTTCAAATTTGACAAAAAGAATGAATTCACAAATCCAGGATGCTGATGACTCAAGCAGAGCAAATAAAACAGAAACCACACCAAGAAATCATAATCAAATTGCTGAACCAGTAATTAAAAAAAAAAATCTTAAAAAAAAAGCAAGAGAAAGAACATATATTAGATAATACAGAACAAAAATAAGAATACAGATGTTGCATTAAAAACAATGCAAACTGCCTGACTCGTTTCACTTAGCATAATACCCTCTAGGACCATCCATGTTGTTTCAAATGGCAAGATCTCAGCCTTTTTTATTGCTGCATAATGTAACATTGTATATACTACCACATCTTCCTTATTTGTTTGTCTATTGATGGACACTTAGGTTGTTTCGATATCTTGGCTATTGTAAATAATGCTGCAGTAAGCATAGGGGTGCATATATCTTTTCAAATTAGTGTTTTTGTATTCTTTTTTAAAAAAGATTTAATTATTTGAAAGAGAGAGAGTGTGTGCGCATGCATGCGAGTGGGGGGAGGTGCCGAGGGAGAGAATCTCAAGCAGACTCCCCGCTGAGGAGGGCGGATGGTGGGTAGTGAGGCCCGATCTCATGACCCATGAGATCATGACCTGAGCTGAAACCAAGAGTTGGATGCTTAACCAGCTGAGCCACCCAGAGGCCCCAGTGGTTTTGTTTTCTTTGGGCGAACACACAGTAGTAGAATTATTGGATCTTATGGCATTTCTTAACTTTTTGAGGAGCCTCCATACTGTTTTCCACAGTGGCTGTATCAATTTATATTCCCACCAGTAGTGTATAAGGGTTCCTTTTTCTCCACATCCTCACCAAAACTTATTTTTTCTTGTCTTTTTGATTTTAGCCATTCTAACAACTATACTATATTATTTCATTCATAATTGGGATCTCAACAAAACAAAACCAAAATGAATGAACAAACAAAAAGCAGAATCAGACTTCTAAATATAGAGAACAAACTGATGGTTTCCAAAGGGGAGGAGGATGGAGGTTGGGCAAAATGGGTGAAGGGGAGTGGGAGATACAGCCTTCCAGGTATGGAATGAATAAGTCATAGGAATAAAAGGCACAGCATAGGGCCTATAGTCAATGATACTGTAATAGTGATGTATGGAGACAGATGGTAGTACCTACATTTGTGGTGAACACAGCGTAATGTATAAACTTGTTGAATCCCTATGTTGTACACCTTAAACTAATGTAACATTGTGTGTTAACTATACTCAAATTAAGAAAGGTAACAATGCAAACAGAAGACAATGAAATAGCACCTTCAAAGTGCTAAAAGAAAAAGTCAACAAATTTCTATAATGAGCAAAAATGTACTTCCAAAAAAAGATTAAAAAATTTTTTCAGACAATGAGAAAGAGATAAAGAATGCTAAATATGGTTCTTTAGGCTGAAAGCATATGATGCCAGACTGAATCTGAAGCCAAATAACGGGACAAAAAGAGCAACAGAATTAGTACATATAATGGTAATTATAAAATATCTTTATTTTCTTTTAATTTCTTTAGAAGAAAATTGACCATTTAAAGCAAAATAATAAAAATTAGTGGTTTTTCTATACAAACAAAAAATGTAAGATTAGAAATATAAATATACTATTAAAAGGATGTTACATTATAAATGACAATATAATCTTATTTGAAAGTAGATTCTGACAAGTTTAAGAAACTTATTGTAAACACCGGATAAACTTCTAAAAGTAAAACATTGATGTATAACTAATAACCCCTAGCTGAGATGAAATGTGAATATATTTTCATCCCGAAAAGAAGCCTGGGGAAAAGAAATAAGAGAATGAATACCGACAAAACAAATAGCAAGATACCAAGAAAACCCTAATCATAAGGAAGTTGAATTAGTATTATTGATATCAGAAAGGCAGGCTTGAAGACAATGAATATTATTAGAAATAAAAGGAACATTTATAATTACAAGGAGTCAATACATCAAGAAGACAGTAATCCCAAATGTATATGCATCTAATGACTAGGCTTCAAAATACATGAACCAAAAACTGATAGGACAAATAGTTGAGGATTTAAACACTCTACTCTCTATAATTGATAGACTAGACAAAGTCAAAGATTTGAAAGCTAAAGCCAAATTCTTTTTATTTTTATAGAATACTCTATTCCAAAGCAGCAGAATATACATTGGGTACAAATGGAACATTTATAGAAATTGACCATATTCTTGGCCACATGGCAGCTTTTAATAAATTTAAAAGTATTATAATTCTTTTGGACTTCTAATTTACTTCAATTTTGTCAGAAAACATACTCTATAAATTATTTAGTTCCTTCCAAAATATGGGAAGTTGAACACTCTTCATAAATGCCTTAAGAGATCAAAATGAATACTAGAAAAGATTTGAAGTGTGTGAATCTTTCTTATTAGGAAAAGATTTGAATAAACATAATACGTGATTTTACTGAAGAAGTTGCTTAGAGGAAATGCTGTACAGTTAAAGGCTTTATTAGAAAACAAAAGTCTAAAACCAATGATTAAGCATCTTCCTGAAGAAGTTAGAAAAAGATATAAATTAAACTCAAAATAAGTAGAAAAGAGGATATAATACAGCTGAAACTGGAAATTAAGAAAATATAAAGTGGACAAAAATAGAAAATCAGCGAAAACAAAATTTGGCTTTGAAAAAAATATAAATTTGATAAATCTCCAAAAAAATCAAGTGAAAGAATGGAGAAAACATATTATTGATAAAAGGAGTCAGAGAGAGGCATAGGTACAGAACCTACATCCATTAACATTTTACTAAGTATATATTATGAATTTTCATGCCAATATGTGAAACATACTTAGATGAAATGGAAAAATTCATTGAAAGGAACACATAACCAAAATGGGCTAAAGAAAAAAAATAGTTTTATATCCAATAGTATTAAATTTGTAATTAAAATACTTCTAGGAGGAAAATTTCAGTCTTAGCATCACTGATTAATTCTGTCAAAGGTTTAAGGAAGAAATAGTGCCAATCATACACACAACTTTTTTAAAAAACAGAGCAGATGTGAGTACTTGCCAGGTCGTTTTATGAAGGTAGTATCATCCTGATACCAAAACTAGGCAAAGAGGCATTATAATAAAAGTAACTTAGAATTTGTATCCATATGAACTTAGGTGCACAATTTTTTAAATCTTAGGACATCAAATCCGGCAACATATCAAAAAGGTAATAAATCATGACTAGCTGGAATTTATCCTAATAATACAAAATTGGTTTAACCTTTGAAGATCTAGTAATTTACCATATTAGTAGGATAAAGGTACTTAATGGGTACAGAAGCAATATCTGACAAAATTCAATGAACACCTATTTCTGGAAAACTCTCAGCATTTTAATAATAGAAGCAATTTTGTTTAACCTAAGTAAAGGAAGTCTAAATAAATAGAGAAGTTTATCTTTTATAGATTGGAAAACTTGATAAAGGAAGTTATTATCTATCTAACCAAACCAAAACTATGGCTAACCTAATATTTAGTGGGGGAAAAACTAAGCATTTTTCTCCTCAGATTAGAAATAGGGAAGGATGCCCCCTCTCATCATTTCTATTTAGCATTTTCTGGAAGTCCTAGATCAGGGGTCCACAAAATGCAGCCTGCAGGCCAGTCCCTTGTTTTTGTAAGTAAAATTTTAATGGAATATAGTGATACCAATTCGTTTACATATTGTTTATGGCTGCTTTTGCCTGCATTGTAGAGTTGAGTGTAGCAGAAAATATAACTAGTTAGTTTAAAATATTTATTATGTGATTCTTTAAAAATAAGTTTGTCACTCCTTAAACTGAGTACTGTAATGTGTGTGTGTGAAAGAGAAAGAGTGTGTTTGTGTGAAGATTGGGGGGAAAAAGGAAATTGTCTTTATTTTCAGTTAACATATTCAAGTACAGGGAAAATCCTGCTTAATCTACAAAGCTAATAAAACTACTTACGGTCACATGTTACAGGGTCTGGTTTTTTAAAACAGTTTCTCTTCAATATACTAGCTATAAGCACTTGAATATACAGAATTTAAGAATTGATACTATCTGTATTAGCACTGAAACACAAAAGACTTAGGGATACATAATTTAACAAACTCAAATGTGAAAGCTTGAAATGATAAGTTTTTTTTGCAAAATGTGTTTACTAAATACAGAATTACGCGTTGGCCTATTTAAAAGACCTATAGAAAAAAAAATAGATAATCATTCCAGAAATGAAATTAAATCTAGATAGATGGAACAATATACCATGTTCATAAATCTGAAGGCTTAGAAAGTTGGAAAGTTACCTTCCTGGTTTCAATACTTACTATAAAATTACACCCAATGGGGTGATTATGACAGTAGTGTAAAAATCAATGAAATAGAACAGAGAGTCCAGAAATAGACCCTTTTCGACAGGAAGAGTTGCATCCTGCCTGGAGTCCAAGTTACAAAGAAAAACTCAGCAGATACTACGTTTTCTGTGCAATATCATAAATATCTCTCTAGTGACAGCACATGTGTATTTAATGTATAACATGTATGCTAAACATAACATTATGCTAGGAATTTGTAGTATCCCCCTTCACTTAATATATTTGAATTTGCTGTAATTCCAGCTAGACACTGAGTCTGTAATTTGATTATATGCTGCTGATGGGCATCAGTGTTTCATATGGAAGCATATAGGGTAAATATCTAAGATTTACACAACCAACAATTCAGGCAATTGTACATTCTCACAAAAAGTATATTGTTACTATGTTTATGATTTAAATATAGAACATATATTAAATGCTCTATGATTTCCATTTGGGTATGACTTGGGATATCATTAAAATTACTTTTGAAATATGAATCATACAAATATGGAATTCATATTAATGGAGTTTATAGAAATATCCCTGATTTAATATATTTACTCCAAGCTGCAAGATCAATTTACTTAACATATTGCCAAATGTGATTTAAATAGATTATCTTGAAAGCAGCCAGAGAACAATATATGCAGAGGAAAAGCAAAATGAATGGTGGCTGACAACTCTTCAGAAACAATGGAGATCAGAAGACAAACTAAAATTTTAAAGTATGGAAAGAAAATGTCAGCCCAGAATTCTATATTTAGTGAAAATGTTTTGCCAAAAAAGCTCATCATTTCAAGCTTTCACATTTGAATTTGTTTCTTCTACTTGTGTTAATAAGAAATATGAGGACATTCTTAGCTATAGTGAGAATAAGTCCTGATTTTCCAGACTGGACAGGAGCTTAAAATACATACAGTCTGTAGGCTGGATCTAAACAGGACCCTCCTGACATAGAGTTTAATTGTAAAATCAAGCATAATGTATATAATTAACTCTAGGCAAAAAAAGCAGTTTAGAAATAAGATGCTTTTTGGTAAAAAGAATATTTGTGAAATTGATATATTAGACTCTCAGTACCTGAACATTAAGCATCTGATACCCTTATCCAACTGTATATGCTCCGAACCTGGCTCACAAAGCAGTCCTGTGATAATCAAGTGATTTTCCGTCTACATCTGCCAAGAAGAAAAATGTAACAGCTATGCTCACAGAAGTCTTACAAGCCCATTTAGCAGTATCATTTTTTGTTGTTGTTGTTAAATTAATAAACTGGCATTCCACTTGATGTATCAGTGTCTTATGAGCTTAGTTAACATGAGTTAGCCTCCTTGAACATTATCACAATGGAATCCTTGAATGATCAATTTTAGGACTTCTCTGAAATCTCATTTTTCCATCCATTGTAATCTGCAGAAGATGAATAAAACCCTTCATTCCTTAATCTTTTTTTAAAAAAAAACTTTTTATTTGATACAACTTCAAACTTAAAGGAGAATTGAGAGAAGAATTCAAGGAATTCCTATTATATTCTTTACCCAGATTTAAGAATCCTTTGCATTTTGCCCTATTTTCTTTATTATTTTTTTTGTATACACATGTATATCTGGGTATATATACATACATGTCCATGCAGGAATATTTTTCTAATGATGTATTAGAGACATAATTTTCCCTTTCCCTCAGATAACTCGGTATTTCCTAGGAAAATGGGCATTCTATCATGTAACATCATATTATAAAAATCAGAAAAATTAACATTATAATTTGATACAGTGTTGTGACATAATCCATAGTCCATGTCAAATTGTTTATTGTTCCCCAAATGTCCTTTATAGCCCATTCTCCCATCCCCTAGTCCAGGGTTCAATCTACTGTTTTTTTTTAAATTTTGTTGTATCTACAGTTCCTCACCCAGTCTTTGTCTTCTTTAGTTTGACATTTTTGCTGCAGACATTTTGTAGCACATCCTTTAGAGTTCACTTGATGTTTCCTTTTGATTAGATTTGGGGTACACATTTCTGGTGAAAAACCCCAAGTGATGTGTCCTTCTTAATGAAGGACAAGAGGCATCACAATATTATTTTCGCTCAATTGTGGTTATGTAAACTTTGATCTGAGGTTAAGGTGGTGTCTGAGAGGTTTCTCTTTTATGAAGTTACTGTTCTTACCTTTGTAATTACCCTTTCACTACCACCCCAGTGGTGGTATACTGTTTTCCAACATCACAGATTAGTTTTGCAGGTTTTTGATCTTTATGTATCTGGAATCCCACAGTATGTACACTCCTTGTATGTATTCTTTCATTTGAGATTATGTTTGTGAGATTGACCATATTGCTATGCAATTGCTATGGGTTTATTCTTATTACTACATGGTATTCCGTTACATAATTATATTACCATTCATGAGCAGTTGAGCAATTTTCCAGTTTGTATTATGAAAAATGTGCTCTGTAAACATTATTGTAAATGTCATTTACAGAATATTTTGGGTATATACCAAGGAGAAGTAGAATTGTTGAGTTGCATGTATCTATTTATTCAGAGTTCGAGGACATTTCCAAAGAGTTTTCAAAGGGGTTGGTTTTACCAACTTTTATTCGGTCCAGAAGTGAATGAAAGTTCCGGTAGATGTGAAATAATATTATTTTTATTTTTTCCTTTCCAATTATGATGTCTTTTTTTCTCCTCTTATTGTACTTGCAGTTACTTCCAAGAAATGTTGAATAGCATTTTTGTCATGAATGAGAGTTGAATTTTATCGACTGAATTTTCTTCATCTACTTGAGATGTTCGTATGATTTTCACTTTATTTTCTATGTGTTAAATCATGTGGATTGATTTTATAATGTTAAGTCAACCTAGAATTACTAGATTGAAACTACTTGGAAATAAGTTATCCTTTTTATATACATTTGGATTATGTTTGCTAATATTTTATTAAGGATTGTTGTGTCTATGTTCAACAGAGAAGTTGGTCTCTAACTTTTCTTTCTTACAATGTTCTTGTTATGTTTTGTTATCAAAGTTATGCTGGCCTTATAAAAAGAGAGAAATTCTCTTTCTGTTTTCAGAAGAGTTTAAGTAATATTAGGGTTATTTCTTTAGATTTGAAAGAATTCTTTGTTGAAGTTGTTTTGGGCTAGGTGTTTTATTTGTGAAAAGTTTTTTAAAAAATTGGCTCAATTTCTTTGTTAGACATAAGAAGGTTCAGATTTTTAATGTCTCTGTCAATTTTAGTAAATTGTGTTTGTTAGGGACTTTTTATAGCTCATTAAAATTGTTAAATTTTTTGGCATAAATTTGATAATAATGTCTTCTTTTTTAAAAAACATGTTGGTAGGATATCTGTTGATGTCCTCCTTTTCATTCCTGATATTGTCAATTTGTATTGTCACCTTTTTTTCCTCCTTTACTCATGCTACTTCATTACCAGTTTTATTAATGTTTTCAAAGAAGCAGTCTTTGGTTTTGTTGATTATCTCTATAGTGGATTATTTTCCATGGTGAATGTCTGATTTTGTATTCTTTCTTTCCTTCTTTATGTTTAGTGTCCTCATATTTTTCTGGATTCTACTCTACTCATTTATATTCTTCTGTAGGACTTCTTTAAGACTGTGTTTTCCTTTGTTTAGCTCTATCCCCTGGCTTCGATATGTCACATGTGATGGTTAGTATTCATATATTTTAAAATATTTTCTGACCATCAGTGTGATTTATTCTTAGACAAGTAGTAGTTTAAAAATTTATTATTTAATTTCCAGCTTTAATTCCTCTGTGAAGATGGAAATGTTCAGTATCTGAGATACTCTATACAGTGGTTGTTAGTAATTTGTGGCTATTGAACACTGGATACATGGCTAGTGCAATTCAGGAACTGAATTTTAAATGTTAGAATAAATTTTAGAATAAAAATTATTTAATGTAAATAGTCACATGTTGCTAGTGTCTTCTCTATTAGTCAGCATAGTCAGGGTTCCCAACAATTTAATTTCTACATTGACGTACTAAAGAGTATAATACTAGATGAAGACAAAAATAATGAGTTCCTGGTATTTTGAAATCTCTTGATGTAGGGTAGAATGCACAGTATCCTCTCGAGCCTAGATGGGAGTCTTAGATTTGGAGTCCAAAGGGGAATTGATTGATCCTTGGTTAGCCCTGATGATTCACCTGCCTATGGAGTTAATGACCTTGAGCTCACTAATGATATGGTAAAATACTATCCATTGTGTTAGACAGATCTGTTACATGATTTAGAAGAGAATTGGAGGAATGTGAAGAAAGTCTAATATGGCTCAAGAAGGACCAGTGACAAATATTTTAAAACGTATTCTCCATTTATATGTGTTTTTTCTTTCTGCCTTTCAAATTCAGCATGTCTAAGAGGAGTCTTCTTTCACTCTGCTCCAGGGTGGGATATTCCCATAATAATATCCTAGAAGAAAGATGGGAGAGTAAAAATACAAAGGAGGGTCAAAGAGGAGTGAAAGCTTGAATTCAATAAATAACTGGATTTCTACTTAGAAACTATGACATCTGAAAAACTAAAATCCAATTAGAATTCAATTATCTATTGAGGAAAACATGATTACAATCCTTATACCTTATAATTACCATCATGCTTTTCCTTATTCTTTTTGTTAAATATTTCATTGGCTTATCTCACAGCTTCTGTAATTTTGGCTAAATCAATGATATGTACTAATGTGGACCTTAGATAGCTGAGAATATATTTATCTTTCACTGAATCAAAGGTGAGTATAATTAATTTCAGGGAAAACTCATGAAATACCACCTGCTTGAAAAGAAACTCTAGCAAATCTTGAGTTTCAAGGACTAGAATCAGATCCTCTAGTTATAAACAGGAGAAAAATCCTCTGGGGCCCTGTGAACAATACTTCCCAAAAAGAAAGCTCTTGTCTTTTAGTAACACATCAAAGTTGTACCATGGAGTTGGTAACAGTGCAGAGAAAAGAATGAAACAGTTTTAAGAATACTTTAGAACTTGGGGACATTTCAGGATGAAAGTACTTTAGGATTTTGCTACATTGGTAGAATACCAACATTATAGTTCCTTTATGAAATGTCACCATCAGAGAGATTAATTTTAGAAATATGGGATCACAGAAATGTTTCCATTGATGTAGGTTACTTTGTTGAACTCCAAAAATGTGTCAAGAGTTACAAATCTATCTGACATGTCCAGTCAAGGATCTGTTTTAAGCAGAAACCATGGCTTGCAGGACACTGTTAAATTTTAATTTTGTTTTTCAACCACAAAAAGGAGTCTTTGTTTGCAGTTAGGATGAACACCTGTGGAATCCTTAAACATTTACAGACATGTCTTTAAAAGCTCTATGGTACAGTTAAGATTTAATCTATCAAAGTGGTATAAATAATGTAGACATAGCCTTAGGTGCCAGTTCTTCCCACAGCACACAGAAAAACATAACAGCAGTAAGAACTTCTTTGGTGATTTTCATATAGCTCAAATATAACACTGCCAAGAAGGCAGAGGGGAGCAGTGTAATCTGGAGATATAGCCTTCTTGATGCTAGTAATAATGTGCTAAAGTTTAGAAATGGGAAATATCAGGGTTCTGGCAAAGCTAAAATTATTCAGAAGAAATAAAATTCAAATGGTTTCATGCTCAAAAGCTTGGATCTCATTCTGAAGCTCTTGTAATTTAAAGGAAAGCGACTATAAGAATGGCCAAGCTGTTCTGGGCCTAAGCATTGACCTTCCGTATCCTTTTAATCGAATCTAAAGGTATTTCCATGTTTATCCATGCCATTGAAACATCTCTGCTGGAATTGAATGTGGAGGTTCAATCTAAATTTCAGACCAAGCATGTATTAGATATGAAGTAGGATGTGCAAAGCGCTATATTGGCTACTAAAAGGGATAACAAGAAGTGTAAGATGTGGTTCTAATTCCAAAGATGATTAAGATCTAGTAGCAAAGATGAGAAGAAAATATTTGAGAAGTAACTAAGATTCATAGCATGTATAGTTGAAAGGGAAAATTTTGGGGGGGGGGTTCTGAAAAATCTTCTTGGGGTAGAAGAGAAAATGAGATTTAATAACGGCAAAGCTCCACACAGGTAGATGTGGTAAGGGCGAGATATTCTTGACAGGAGTATTAATGTAGATCTGGAGAGATGGAGAGATAGGAAGTAACCGATTTTAGCTGAAAGGATAGGTTTATTAGAGGAATTAAGAAATAAGTTTGGAGATCCCCCGCCCCGGAATGTGGAGGGACTAAAATTCCAAAGTATAGTAATTTAAGAAAACAGGACTTTGGAAGGATTACCTTTATAGATAGAAACCAGTATAATGTAGGTGTTCAGTAAATATTTGGTGAATTAATGAATTGGGAGATTATCACTGAACAATTTTAAAGAAAGGAAGATACATTAGGAATAAGCGCCTCACTCCCTGAGAATAGAATTAGAGTCATTAGATGAGCTACTAAAAATGCAACTGCTCTTTCTGTGGCTACACATCAAGATTGGTACTAATCTCACAATCTAACTTTCATTTTGCAAGATGAAAGAACTATAAACTTCTTGTGCTCCCTCTTTCACTTTGCCTCCCAGATTCTTTGCTTATCAACATAATCTTCCTTTCTGAAAGACTTTATTTTTTATCCTTCCTTCTCTTTTTTTCTGGAGGACATATTTCTATGTTCCAGATCACCTCCTAGGTAATCAAACCCTGATCCCTATCAGGTAGTAGTGTTAATTACCTCCTCTTCTGTACAAGAGTATGCACTACTCTCATTATATTGTACATTGCAAGTACAAGTCATTCTTTCACATGTTTATATCCCATGCTTAACTCTGTCCCTATCAATCAATCTCTAGCATACTATATGATCACTGAATATCTACTGAGTTAAGTACATACTTTCCAGTATCACAATGCTGATAGCAGAGTGAAAAATTTATAAAACAGGGGCACCTGGGTAGCGCAGTCGTTAAAGCGTCTGCCTTCGGCTCAGGGCGTGATCCCGGCGTACCGGGATCGAGTCCCACATCGGGCTCCTCCGCTATGAGCCTGCTTCTTCCTCTCCCACTCCCCCTGCTGTGTTCCCTCTCTCGCTGGCTGTCTCTCTGTTAAATAAATAAATAAAAAATCTTTTAAAAAAAAAAAAAATTTATAAAACAAATTTCTCCTGGAAAATGAAAAAAAAAATGGTGAAGGGATTGCTGGCCTCTTTAATGATGCTTCCTTAGTATCTGAAGGGAAGAGATAAGGAGGTGGTAATTCTAAGTTTCCTTGTGAATTCTGTATTCAGCTTTTTACTAAGATACTTTCATTTTAGTTTTAGACATTTCATATATCTGTATGTACATACATATGCATATATACATACACACATATGTTCATATATATATGTATATTATATATAATCTTAATGATCTCTCTTTTTCTGCACACAAACATGCACACACACACATTCTTAGTTGACAGGAGTATCTGCAAAAATGCCATGTTTCTGCCAACGTGGCTTTCCAAACAGGTTCCATAGAAATAAAATAATCAAAACAAATCTTATTTTTCTTTCAGCCATATATTTACTTAGTTACCTGTTGAGTTATTTATTTTGCTGGGAATTTCTGAATTTAGTAATTAGAGATGAGGATGAGTAATGAGTAGATAGCCTATGGAACAAATCAGATAAGTAAGGATGTAGGAATTCAAAAGAAGTCTCTGAAATGTTCCTACTTTAAGCTTCTTTTATCTTTGGGCATTTTGCTTTGTTTTACTTCATTCCAGAAATCCACAGGTGGACTCCAGAGAGTTTGTGAGCCCCTTTAAATCAATGTGCTACATTTTGTAATATGTTCATTTTTCTTGGGAAATTTTCTTTCTTTTTTTTCCCCCTTGTTTTCTTTTTTGCAAAGTCAGACTTCCACAATTATCTGTGACTGTAAAAGTATTCTATTCTGAACTTTAATGTGTTAGACAATAGGCTATCTAGTCAGTAATAGTAATTAGAGTAATAACCAACAGATAATTTCACATTGATTATATCTTTTAATCTCCTTAACTCTGAGAAGTAGTCTTTTTTTTTTTCTTAGATCTTCATTTCGCTGATGATTAAATTGAAATTCAAATCTCAAACATCCTGCATAAACTAAGCACGTTATTCCATGGTAGGCAGTGGAGCCATGCCTCTCATCTCTCCAAATCTGCAATTCATTTCAATAGACTTGTTTCTTGCCCCATCAACCATATGCTCTTCAGGAATCTCTCTCCTTCCATCTGTTTTCCTCTGTGCACAAGCACGATTAGTCCTTGAACAGCTTGTCCAACTGCGCTCGGTCTCACTTCCCACCATGGTTTCAGGTCTTCTGAACATGGAAGGTTTGAGGGCAGAGAAAACTGACTCAGCAGAACTAGTATTTTTGAGTTGGCCATCAGGAAGGAAATCAGTCTGGTCATACTTCACTGCGGGGGTCAGAGTGGTGGTATAGAGAAGTGGAGACATAATCGGCAGAAAGAGCTTTGTATTAGAAATTTGGAGGCAGATAAGAAAAGGAGTGAACTTGGAATAAAGCAAAGAGGGGACAGGTGAAGGGAGGGGGAGGCCAGTTGGTATCAAGGACCTCGGTTTGAGCAGGAAAGGCTCTGTATCTCAGGAATAGAGGTGTCAGACCTTCGTAATGCTAGCAGAGCCTGATCCCAGTAGCTCTTAGTGACACTGCCACAGTCTCTAACTATAATCTTAAATAATCCTCTCTGGACAGAGAGAAGGACTTTCAAGGAAGTTGAGGCCATACCCATGCATGTACCCAACTCTCATAGGGAGATGTAAAGCATCTTAACTCATGAGTGATGCCTTTATACTGTGTGAATTCTGAGTCGATTGGATCTTAGTGAGGCCAAACTATCTTTATTATTTTCATACTCAAATCTGAAGTCCTGTATCACAGTGGAAGCATGAGTGTTTCTTCCTTCTTCCTCATCCTCTCCCTGGAGGCTTTCACTTGCCAAAACTAAGGGAAGATTTTGCAGTGGTACTTAAACCTGAAGAGGAAACAGTGCTGGACTATGGTTTCTGAGGACCTCAGATATATCTCATTAATTCTTTTTGTTTAAATTGAGGAATTGAGGTGCACAAATATCATAACATCTAATGGGGGTAGAAGCCTGGAGTCCTCAAATTTCTGACTCAGAACGACTTCCTTTATCCTGTGAAATGTTCAGTACACATTTTCTCAATAATATTGCTAATTGACCAGAAAGGAAGTTGGTCACTAACGGCTCATTTTTCTTGGTATTCTGTTTAATAACTATTCCATTACTACAATAACTTATTGCCATATAAATCCATGGCCCCTTGGAACTTAGTTATTTGTATCAATGCATGCGCTGAACTAATCAGGTCAATGTTTATTCCTAACATGGGCCATTTAGCTGTCCTACCACATTTGATGCAAACCAGACATTGTGATTGGGCATATCCTAGGACACAAACAGTTTCACAAAATGTACATATTTTCCACCACTAAAGGAATAATATGCTTTGCAGGTAAATGCTATTAACATCAAAGAGTCCATCCAAAGTGACATAATAAAGCTCAGCAGGATATCTCAACATTCCCTGCCTAATTAATCTCAGGATTCTAGGCAGTGGAGGTGAAGAAAGGGTGGTGCTGGGAAAGGGAATGGTCTAGAGTTAAGTGATACCTGAATTGACCTTTTAGGTCACTGAGAGCAGATTGCAAACAAATTCTCAAGGCCTAGTGAAATTTTTCTTTGAACTTTCCCTTTATGGATCACTTATTTTAATCACTAAGAAAACTTCTTCCTTGGGGCGCCTGGGTGGCACAGCGGTTGAGCGTCTGCCTTTGGCTCAGGGCGTGATCCCGGAGTTATGGGATTGAGCCCCACATCAGGCTCCTCCACTATGAGCCTGCTTCTTCCTCTCCCACTCCCCCTGCTTGTGTTCCCTCTCTTGCTGGCTGTCTCTATCTCTGTCAAATAAATAAATAAAATCTTAAAAAAAAAAAAAAGAAAACTTCTTCCTTGTCTGCTGAAATCCTGAAGCCCTGATCCCAAAATGGCTTTGGCTGACTCAAACTTCACTTTTTGTGGCCTGTAACATGCAGAAGGAAAGAGCTAAGGTTTTGCAATCTTCTCTTTCCTCTGTTGAGATGGTCAGCACTACTTAGTGACTGCCTTCTCAGCTTCCATCCTGTCCTGAACAGGTAAACTGTGAGCCACTGAAGTTTTGGTTTGTAAGTTAACAAATCCTGAATAGAAGCTAGCTTGTCCTAACTGGTATATTTCCCACTGTTTTCCCTCATGATAAAAAGTCCATGGACTTCTGCTCTTTAAACAGGAAGTTGAAAGAGTTGCTCATATATTACAAATTTGGAATTTAGGCAGAATGAACACTGGTGTTCTAAGGATAAGTTAGTTGAAGGCAAGACAGCACTTCCCATTAAGAGCAAGCAAACCTGGTGAAATGAGAAAGGAAGGAGTGTTTTTTCCATTTAAAGGTGGCTGTGGGACCCAAGAGTGTTAGAGAAGGACGTTAAGTGACACTTTCTGGAGTGGCATATCATCCCACTCACTGCTAGGACAATTTTTTTAACCTTTCTGTTTCCCCATCTGTAAAAAGATTTATTACTGGCATTTTTCTCCTATTGTTAATAAGAGGATTAAATTAGATAATGCATATAAAATACCTGGCACAATGCTTGGTATTAGTAATAAGTTAATAAATGGCAACAATTATTTTTATTCCAATACTTTTTTCCATTTCATCTCACTTCCTGTCTTAGTATGGCCATGCTTCCTTCATCAGTGTAAAAATAATTATTTTCATTCATAGAACAGCTTACCATTTATGCCTAATGATGTGTAGCACAATAGCTGTTATACATATCGTTAAATATGTGTCTGATTAACCTTCTTGTAATTTTAATTGCAACATAAAATTCCTCTTGTGCATGCTCAGCCATCAGAGACTGGGGCTCACAAAACATGGTTGACTGCTTTCAACGTGAAAGAATTATAGGGAACGTCAATCACACATAGCATTAAGTCATACACCTGAGAACAGCAGAGCACAAAGGAAAGAACACAGGGTTGGAAGTCATGTAGACCATGGACTAAGAACTTTAGGTCCATCACTACAATTTATTCAGTCTTCTGACAGTTTTTCTCTGTGAAACGTGACTAGTGATACCTACCATGTAGGGTTTGTGAAGAATAGACATACTGTATATAAGATGTTCAACAAGGATCTTGGAACACAGTAAAAAGTTTATTAGCTGTTACTATTTTTATAATTTTGGACTTTAATTTAGATGGAACTTCTAGAAGCCCATTGTATTAGCCATGTCTGCTTTGTGGGTATGTTATCACATCCTCTGCCCTCATTTTCTGCAAATGCAGAATATGAGATACCAGCATGATTTGTCCAAGGTCATGTACCTTGTAGGTGAAGGAGAGAAGCTGATCCAGCTGGGTGCCCCACCTCTTCCTTTACTTCCCTCTTTCACTCAGCTTGTGCCCACTGCTGGCAAAACAGCCCGAAGCATACATTCTTCTCATGTTGAGTCAGTGGCTTCCTGTGCCTTCCCAAAGAGAGGAAGCACATTTGAGGCAGGAGGAAATACAACTGCCAAGTAGGAAAAGAGATCAAAGAACAGAGGATGGCTGACCTGTTCTATGCTTTAAATGTGGCAAAAAGCCACATCAAAATGGTTCCTTGGACTCAAGAAACTTGAGAACATTAAAAATCTGTAAGTATGAGTCACACCCCTCCTGTAGGAAGGAAACTGGAGCTGTCTACTGCTAATCAGAACATGTTTTCATGGGGCCTGTGCCCCATGTTTCCTAGCCCTGCCTTCTTTTGGTTAACATCTCTGAATACTTTCTTCCTTATTTAGCCTACTTGACCATGGCCCAGGGTATGGATAGACTGAGTAATTGGAACTGTCTTGGGTGATAGCTGCACACTGTCATGGTGGAGTAGCTGCTCATCAGAGGACCCCATCTGCTGTGTGCAGTCGGCTGCTTCCTTAGAAGGTTTGTGCAAACCTTGATTCAGAGCTGCATGGGAGATGAACAGACAGGTCACACTTGACTATCTCTTTCTTGCCTGTTTTCATCTTGGCCGAGTCTTCTCTCTGAGACCCTGGGAACAGTATATTACAATCAGTTGAATTTTGACATAGTACTTCACAAGGGAGGTGAGCTACTTTACTTTTCAGGTGTTCCTACAAGGAAGGATGAAATAAGAGAATGTGGGTTAATTAGACATATATTAGTGTGTCTAGAAAATATACTAGACATATATTAAGTATGTCTAGAAAAATGTCTGGAAAATGACAGTTTCCCTTCTTTTCTTGCAAAATAAAACCTAAATCTAGAGAAATAGAGCTATAATAAATATATTTCTGATTACTTCAAAAACTGCAAGGGTTAAAGATGGGAAAGCGTGTGAATTCCCCCATGATAATAAATATTTCATTTTCTACATTTAGAATGTAAAATTTGTAAGAAAAAAATTAAAAAGAAGTCCCTACTGTTAGTGTGTATTGCATGTATAGGTATATAATTCATTTTAGAATTAATTGAAATTACCTTTCACACATCCGAAAATTTTCAATAAAGGAAGAAAAAGTTGTAGAAGTTTGACATGGCTCTTTATTAATGATTTCAGAGTATGAATGAAGCTATTTGAGGGTAAATATTTTTCTGGTTATGATAAAATCTAGGTGTGATTTCTGGTTATGAGCTTGTGGTTTAGAAGATTAAAGGCAATATAGCTGGAGGAGTTATTTTTCGTCAGGTTCTTAGGGAACGTCCTGGTACAAGCCAATCCCATGATTAAAACAGGATCCCATGATGCCCGATGATTAAAAAAATTCCAAACAGATGTATTTTTATAATAACTAAATACACTGTCTTCTAGTGTCCTTCTTCATAGCAATTATTGAGCAATGGGGAAGGAATTAGCTTCTTTTTCTATATTAAGTGAGGTGTCAAAGAGGGAGAAAGTGGGCTTCTATTTAGGTTCCACAAGCTTAAAGTTCTGAAATGTCATTTTCCTGGAAGCCGTATCATTTATATTACTTGGTTCAATGTGATATATTGTATATAACTTATTTATATCAATAAGCCCATCTACTACACCACTGATGCCTCAGATCATTTCAGAGGATTATTATGGAAATGTTGGTGTGTGCCAGGATTGCTTGTTTGTGGGACTTGATTACTCTAGGCCTGTTTGGCACATTAACTACATGGGCTTATTTCTTGAAAATGATTTTAATTTGTGTTTTTATGTGCATCTGGTAAGGGCTGGGTGAATGCATTTGAGGAGAAAACTGTAGCTGTTATACACTCATCTAGATAATATAATTGAGGGAGTTGTACATGGATAGCGGTGAATGTTGTCTACCTTGCAAGCTGCTGAGGAAGATGAGATGGGCAGAGTGCCAATAGAATATTGATAGATTATGTAGCAGTGACTACTTTTGATTCTGTAGGTAACTCTAGAGCAATATGAGAATAATCTCCAAAGGTCCCTGAAACTGCTGTCATTGCCATGGGTGTAGCTGAACTATTTAGTGTTGAGGTCCTGAAAAAATAAGAAAAAAATGATGATGATGGTGGAGATAGTAGCTGTCATATATATATATATATAGAAAATATATTTGTATTTATTAGTTATAGTTATATTATTATATATTTATATATTATTAGTTCTATCTCTATTTATATATGTATGCTTATGTAAAATAATGCATATGAATATACATATGAATATATATATAGTGCATCATATCTGAGTATATATAGTGCAGTCAGTATATGAATATATCTAGTGCATCCAGGTACAATTATTATTTTTCTTTTGTTTCCTTTAATTAAAACTTTTATAATTCCTTCCCTTCCCCTATAACCCAGATTTCAGGAAGTCTAGAATCACGCTTTTGTCTCATTTATCCTCATTTTACAGATGAGGAGACAATTTCAGAAAAATGAAGTAACTTGCCAAAGGCTAAATTTTAATCAATATAATACATAGTATGAGAGGAGTAACTACTGAATTAGATTAGCAAAACATTATTTACATAAGAGAAAGCCCTTGGGGACAGTGACAGGACAGCTTTTCTTTCCCCAGATCATTATTCACTTTAAAAAGCAGTATATGTTCTACCTCCATCATGTTTTTTAAGGGCAAAGGAAGAGGTCTTCATACTTAAAAAAATAAATTATTTAGCCTCTACTGTATGTGAGGCCCTGAACTTATGCTAAGGATGCAGCTGTGAACAAGACAAGCATGATCCCTGTACTCACAAATGCAGCTGTGAAAAGATAAGCAAATGAATTGGCAGTGAGTAGGAGACTCATTCCTCAAATGAAGCATTTCTGCTATGGGAACTTACAGCAAAGCAGTTCATGGATAGTTAGATGATTTCTTTGTAAGATTATTCTTGAGGTAACTATATAAATTTGGAACCAGAGACACCTTGTGTGAGAGATTTAAGACAGACATAGAAACTATGAACTGTCTAGGGAAAGAAGGTGTTATCAGTTCTCTGTTGCTTACTGGTTATCACAGACTTAGTAGCTTAAAACATCACTGTTTATTAATCTATAGTTTAAGAGGTCAGAGATCCAAAATGGTTCTTATATTTCTAAAATCAAGATGTCAGAGACTCCTGGGTGGCTCAGTCGGTGAAGCAGCTGCCTTCGGCTCAGATCATGATCCCAGGGTGCTGGGATTGAGTCCCAGGTCAGGCTCCCTGCTCAGTGGGGAGCCTGCTTCTTCTCCTCCCTCGGCCTGCCACTCCCCCTGCGTATGCTCGCTCTCTCGGACAAATAAATAAAAGCTTAAAAAAAAAAAAGATGTCAGCAGAGCTACTTTCCTTCTGGACACTGCAGAGCAGATTCCATTTCTTATCTTCTCCAGCTTCTAGAACCTTCCCACAGTCCTTGGCTTGTGACCACAGTACTTTGATCTCTGCTTCTATTGCCACATCTCCTTTTTTGCCTCCGAATGTTTCGCTTCCCTCTTTCATTTATAAGGACCTCTGTGATCGCAGTGGGCCCATTTGCATGATCCAGGATTCTCTTACCATCTCAAGATTCTTACTTAATCACATCTATAAAGTACCTATTTGCTATTAAGATTATTTATCAGTTCTGGGGATGAGGACATGAGCATCTTTAGGAAGAGTGCCTAACATAGAACATTAGGATGAAAATTATAAAAATTGAATTTTAAAATTGGTCCAGGTTTTAACTATTTGAAATAGTAAAATATAGGGGAAAGAGAAAATTTTAGGTTGAGTTGTGAGGAAATTCTCTTCAAACTCATTACTGTCAGGTTTGCAGCTTGGCTCATGTCCGGTTATGACTGGATTGTAACACTTAGGCCGTGCTTTTTATTCTACAGAATGACCTCGTGTTCAAGGGTTAACCCTTCAAATACCTCCAAAGCAATTTAAGCTAACTATAAATCAGAACCACTTTTTCTTTTTGGAGAAAGCAAATAAAAAATAGTGTGCTCACTCAATAATAGGGTGCTATTTGCTTTTTAGCAAATAAGGATGAGACAATGGAGTGTCTACTATATTTCAGGTCTTTGTCAATTAGAAGAATAAGTAAAGGATTATATACTCCAAAGTAATTGGCCAAAAAACCAAAATCTTACATCGGTTTTTCAAATTTAAAATGGATATTAAAGGTGGATGTTAGATTTTATAATGTATATTATGCCATATATACCTGTATTAAGGTTCTCCAGAGAAACTGCAGGAGATACATATATGAGAGAGAATGAGGGAGAGGGAGGGAAAGAAAGGGAAAGAGAGAAAGATACATATAGAGAGACTGACTCATTTTAAGGAATTGGCTCAGGTAGTTATGCAGTTGTGGGGGTTGGCATGTCTGAAATTTATAGGGCAGGGCAGCAGGCTGGAAATTTAGGCAAGGTTTCTATGATGTAGTCTTGAGGAGGAGTTCTCTTTCTACTTTGGGAAACCTATGTTTACTTCTAAGGCATTCAACTGATTGGATGAGGCCCGCTCATATTATGGAGAGTAATCTGCTTTACTTAAAGTCAATAGATTGTGTTAATCATATTTACATTTACTTTCACTGTGACATCTAGACTAGTCTTTAAGCAATTGAGCACCATAGAGCGTAGCCAAGTTGACACATAAAATTAACCTTTGTAGTGTATGCACATGGCCAAGAGCAATATTCTTGTTCCTTTGGTTGGAGGCAGAATTTTTTATTTTATTTTATTTTATTTTTTTAGTAGAGCAGTCTTGAAAATTGTCAGTAATTCACACTACTAAAGGTTATATTAAAATATACCAGTATTTAAATAGAATAAAAAAACTCAAATGTTTTGAAAATTAAAAATTGGAAAAAAATTGAGATTTTTGTATTTATTATTGTACATGATTTCTTAGTAATGGCTACTTTCATAACTACTTTACTGCACAGACATCAATCCGTGTAGAAAGACGTGGACATAAATCCCTATGTTGATTAATTATTTTGGGAGCCTGGAATCACCTTGAATTAATCAGCCAGGTTACTTTAGAATATGATGTACAACATTAATTTTATTATATTATGACAACTAGGGAGAAATCAGCTGATTTACAAATGGACCACCTATCATATTGATGAATAGAAACTGCCCAGATGTAGAAGAAATGCTGATTTAGAGCAATTTACAGATATTGATGTTAATAAAAAATAGTTTTGTCACGTTAAATATAACTAGGCAAAAATTTGAAAGGATTAGGAGCTTAAAATAATGCAGTGAAACTTAGAACTTAATGAGATTTTTATTAACTTCCCTTTGAACCATTTTAACTGAAGAAAAAAATAAAGGCTTTTAAAAAGCATCAACATAATTGTTTTAAAGATACAATGTGATGCTTATCTTTGTATTTGTTTAGGTATTATCTGCTGCCTTCTTGCAGAGAAAGCCATTCCAGAGTCAGGATTTCTATATATAGCCCCTGTCATATACATGTGCTTGTCCCATAGAGAAATAGTGGTGATTAAAACAAAACAAAACAAAACAAAACAAAAACCATTTGGTTTCAAGGTAACTGTGATTGAATTTAGGTTCCATATTTATGAGAGTCTTCCACAGAAACAGAACCAACGGCACACATTGACACATAAAATTAACCATCAGCGATTCTTAACTGATTTAAACTGTGAGTTAGAATCACTTCTGTAATGATAATACAAGCAAGAAAAGAAGAGGTTACAGAATCAATATGAAGTTATTTTGGGTTTGATATTCTTAAGTTTTATTTCTCAAGAGCTACTCAGATATTTTAAGTACAAATAAAATTCTAGTATTAACTGCAACAAAAAGGAAGATGTAAGAAGAAAATGATGGTGGGGCAGCAAGAGAAGAGTGTTAAGTGTTAGCTCAGGAGACAAAAGGTGATTTTTTTTTTTTTTTCTGGTAACATGGTCCTATTCATTTCCTACCAAATGGGTGCTCTCTGCTACTTTTCTGCACCATTGAGAGCAGCTGCTGAATAGCATGCAGAACTCAGCTCGTGACTTCTCTGGCACCCTCATGGTTTTCCTGAAAGCCCAGGGGGAGGTTAGTGAAGAAAAATTGCCAGCACAATACGGAGGCAGAGCTGAACTCATGATCTATAACACCGATTTGTAATCCAGTCAGCTTTGTAGATAATCCTCCTTACTCCCCACTGTGCCATCAAACTGGCTGCGGTGAGAGATGGAGATGTATGTATTTTTCTACCATTGACCTGTAATCAAAAGCTGTGACAATAGAGCATACTAATTCTGGTCAGCCAAGACAGTAGTTCTTTACTCCTCCTTCTTTTCCCTTCCTGAGGTTCAGCACTTTATCTCCAGTCAGAGCGATGGATAACTGAGTAACCGCAGGCTTGTGTGCATTCTGGTCAGTTGCACTAGACCATTACTGGATTGTTGTACTGCTCCCTGCACGCCTCTGTGTACAGCGTGCTCCCACTTCCTCCACCAAGGCACTTCTACCCTCCTGCCATTCCTAGTCCCCACAACCAGCCACATTAAAACAGGAATAGAAAACTTACCAGCCTGTTCTATTTTATTTTATTTTGATTTATTTTATTTTTTTATAGTTTCAAGTTTTTATTTAAATTCCAGCTAGTTAACATATAGTGTAATATGAGTTTCAGGAGTAGAATTTAGTGATTCATCATTTATATACAACACCCAGTGCTCATCACAAGTGCCCTCCTTAATGTCCGTCACTCACCTAGCCCATCCCCCCACCCACCTCCCCTCCAGCGACCCTCAGTTTGTTCTCTATAGTTAAGAGTCTGTTTTATGGTTTGCATTTCTCTTTTTTTCTCCAGTGTACATCTGTTTTGTTTCTTAAATTCCACATATGAGTGAAATCATATGTCATTTGTCTTTCTCTGACTAACTTATTTCATTTAACATTATACTCTCTATCTCCATCTACATCTTTGCCAATGGCAAGATTTCCTTCTTTTTTATGGCTGAGCAATACTTCATTATATATGTGTGTGTATACATATATATGTACACACACATATACACACACACATACCACGTCTTCTTTACCCATTTATTAGTCGATGGACATTTGGCCTCTTTACATAATTTTACTATTATTGGTAATGCTGCTATAAACATCAGGGTGCGTGTATCCCTTCAAATCAGTATTTTTGTATGCCTTGAGTATACCTAGTAATATAATTGCTGGGTCATAGTTAGTTCTATTTTTAACTTTTTGAGGAACCTCCATGCTCTTTTCCAGAGTGGCTGCACCAGTTTGCATAAGTGTAAGAGGGTTCCCCTTTTTCTGCATTCTCACCAACATCTTCTGTTTCTTGTATTAATTTAGCCACTGTGACAGTGTGAGGTGATAACCTCATTGTAGTTTTGATTTGTATTTCGCTGATGATGAGTGATGTTGAGCATCTTTTTATATGTTTGAGTGTTGAGTTTGATAAGTTCTTTATAGATTTTGGATGCTAACCCTTTATCAGATATGTCATTTGCAGATATCTTCTCCTATCCCAAAGGTTGTCTTTTAGTTTTGTTGATTGTTTCTTTCACTGTGCAGAAGCTTTTTATCTTGCTGAAGTCCCAGTAGTTCATTTTTGGTTTTGTTTCCTTTGCCTCCAGAGATATATCCAGTAAGAAATTGCTATGGTCAGTATGAAAGAGGTTACTGCCTGTGTTCTCCTCTAGGATTTTGATGGTTTTCTGTCTCACATTTAGGTCTTTTATCCATTTTGAGTTTATTTTTGTGTATGGTGTAAGAAAGTGGTCGAGTTTCATTTTTTTGCATGTTGCTGTCCACTTTTCCTAACCATTCACTGACGAGACTGTCTTTTTTCCATTGAATATTCTTTCCTGCTTTGTTAAAGATTAGTTGACCATATAGTTGTGGGTCCATTTCTGGGTTTTCTATTCTGTTCCACTGATCTATGTGTCCTGTGCCACTACAGTACTGTCTCGATCACTACAGCTTTGTAATACAGCTTGAAGTCTGGAATGGTGATGCCTTCAGCTTTGCTTTTCTTTTTTAAGATTTCTTTGGCTTGAACAGACTGATAACCAACAAAGAAATTCAATAAGTAATCAAAACCTTCCAAAAAACAAAAGTCCAGGGCCAGATGGCTTCCCAGCGGAATTCTACCAAACATTTTAAGAGGAGTTAATACCTGTTATTCTCAAACTGTACCAAAAAATAGAAATGGAAAGAAAACTTCCAAACTATGAGGCCAGCATTACCTTGATTCCAAAACCAAAGACGCCACTAAAGAATTTCCGGCCAATATCCCTGATGAATGTGGATGCAAAAATTCTCAACAAAATACTAGCAAATTGAATCCAACAGTACATTAAAAGAATTGTTCATCACGATCAAGTGGGATTTATTCCTGGGCTTCAAAGGTGGTTCAGTATTTGCAAATCAATCAGCATGATACATCACATTAATAAAAGAAAGGATAAGAACCATATGATCTTCTCAATAGATGCAGAAAAAGCATTTGACAAAGTACAGCATCCATTTTTGTTAAAAACACTCAACATAGTAGGGTAGAGGGAACATACCTCAACATCATAAGGTTATTCCTTTTTTAATACAAAAGGAAGGAATTACAAAATTCAAAGAAGATATCTACAGAGAGAAATTAAGCCATTGATGCTCTCAGTTTATATACTATGCATCTTGGGAAATGAACATGGAATTAGATATCATATGAAGACCCAGTGACATTGAAGACCATTGCAGGTTTTTGTTTTCTCACCTGGAACGATGATCCAGTTATTTTTAAGTAAGGGGATAGATCAAATATATGTTAGCATAATTTCTAGCTCTAGCTTAATACTGTCTTGCAAAGACCTTGTGCATTGTAACTAACAGAGATAAACAGCAACAACAAAAAATACACAGAATAGGCCTACATTCTATAGTATGCAAAATTAATTAACAAACTAAATTTCTCAATAAAAAGTAGTTATTTTAATTAATGGGTTCTTTGTTAATATGGCAAAGCAGTCTTGTTTAATGTGTTTACATTTATTCTTCTTTTCCCTAGGCCGATTGTATTTTTAATCTTCCTTTTATCTTGCCAAATTCTATTAATGAGTATATTTAAATACACAAAACATTAGGTTAGGAAAAATACTAACATACACACCAACTATTCAAAATTATCTAGCCATAGCTTAGCTTTCTTCCCACCCTATATGTACTGAATTGGTTCTTTTATTAACTCACAGTTTTTTCTAGGTAAGCATCAAATTTCTTTCCTATCAGACTTTTTATGTTTCTAAAAGATTTTCATTCACAAACTGTGTATATGTGTATGCGTGCGCGTGTGTGTTAATTTGGCTAATCTTGAGGTGGATATTGCAGGTTGAATCCCCTTAGGAAGTAGATTCTGAAAGATAGGCATGTAGAAAGTTTATTAGGGATTGATCCTGAGATCAGTATCTGTGGAAAAGAAGGGGAGGAAAGAGGACTGGCTGAGTGAGAATCACCATGGAGATTCTGAAGCTGTGATGGCCCTTCAGAGTTGTCCTCTGTTGGAGCAAAGGGGCCAGGTCTTTATACTTTCATTTCGACAAGTCATTGGGTGATGACTGACTTTTTGAAGAGTGTATGACCTGAGCCAGACAGCTGAATATAGGCAAGGGCAATTTCTAGAGAGGGCTAATAGCTGAGGGATACCAGCCAGCAGTAGATAAATAAGGTTGGCTGGTCTTCGTTCTTAAAAATGAAGTATTAAAGGAGAATCTTTAAGCAATGTTTCAATAATTTATATTTATCTGTACTTTTTTGTATTTATTATGTAAATGCAATTCTATCTAAATACTTAGCACTCTCCCCAGTGCTTCTCTGAAGGTACTTAGACACTTTTTCGTCTTTTCATTTTTGGGGTACTGTCTTTACATAATATTAACAGGAAGTTCATTTAAACACAGTGCAACATCCAAGTTATTTAAGCAACTGGGAAAAAAAAAGAGAAAGAATGTGTATGTGTATTATGTGTGTGTGTGGGGGGGGGGTGTATATATGTATCACCATGTAATTTTACCCAGTTTTACACATACTTTTCTTCAAGATTTTACACATATTTCTCTTCCAACTAATCAAAACAAAATGCTAAAATAATCAAGTTAGTGTCAAGTGTTAGTTTTAAGCTATAATATTTGAGTAATATTAATTATAAATGTGGTTTTATATAACAATATATTAATACTAGTAAGGAATTTTTATGACAAAAATTTGTTCAATAAGTAAAAAATACTGAATTTTTACATCAGTTTAGAATATAACTTGGTTAAGTTAAAGTTTAATTGAGTTTAACACTCTATTTTCTTTGGCTCATAACTTTGAAGTCAGTCAGTCACTGTGGCCACATTTTATGATCACCCATCAGTATGGTGGTCAACTCTAGGGAGCAGGGAGAGTCTTGGGATTAGAAAGGGCATGTGGAGCCCTTGGGGACTATGGGCAGTATTCTACTTCTTTACTCTGTTGGTACTTAGGAGTTCCTTTTAAAACTATTTGTTAAATTCTACATACATGTTTGTAGTATGTGGAATATAGAGACTACATACATGACTAGTGCTCACCATATCTGGTTCTCCTCCCCTTCCTAGTGGATAGGAAGACCTCTCCGCCCACTTGGAATAATACCGCTCATTTCCCTGCCCAGTGATTTTGGAATCCACATGTTGAGACAATAGCATCTCAAAATCAAATTAGCCTGGATCCCTGAGTCGCTGGGCATAAGTTGCTCTAGAGAGCCACTGGACACATTATGCACTTTGCACAGATAGGAAATAACCTGTATTAAGCCACTGAGATTTCAGGGTTTTCTCGTTACCAGAGTTATTTTGTGTAATTAACAAAACGTGTGTGTGTGTGTGTGTGTGTGTGTGTGTGTGTGTGTGTAGATACACTATATAATATGTGCTCTTGTGTATATACGTGTTTGTTGGTGTTTAAAAACTGAATAAATGGGAGTAAAAAAAGAGAAAAAAACGTGTAGGTAGTTTTGGTAGCTAATTTCCTGGTAGGTATTTGATAGTTTCACCTTATCTTTCTATGCCACATAATTTGATGCTTGCCAGCCCATAGGTCCACTGTGCTTAGTCTAATAGTGAGTGGCTGTTAAGTGGTAGAAAGATTACATGATAGAATAGTGGCCCCTAACAACATTTCCTTCAGAGGGGGACTGGGCAGCACAATCACTCTTTTTATATAATAACAATATTAGAAGTCAACATTTCTACCATTTACTGTTTCTGTGGCTATGAGCACGTGAGTGTCCACATGTAAAGTAGCAATGTCAGCAGCATCTTACTGGTCTGTGTCTCTTCCAGTCTGCTTACTTAAACTAATTAAATGAGATTAATATCATTATGATTTTTTAAGTAATTAAGGTGGTCAGATATTGCTGTACCCTTTATGTACTGTACAGTTCACATAGACTACAGTATTAATGCACCCCCTTGTATTGTATTGTCCAGTACTCAGCCTGTACAACTGCATACATGTATTATGCTTCTGAGTACTTCACTTTATTTCTGCCGACTTATCATCACTTGAGGCGCTTCTTTTATTTGGAAAGTCCAACTCTTGCCTCAGTCCAAATCATGACAAGGAACTCCAGTTCTACATTGTGCCATTAGACTTTCTACAGTTTTTTCTCATATAGTATAAACCACGGAATTAAACACTTAATAATGTATCAGTGTAACTTAACTCAAGGTTCAGATTCTAAAATTAGCACATAGGCTATAAATCATGTGTAGTTAAAACTACTCTTTAAACTGTTGCATAAAGTTTGTGTATAAGGCTGTATTATTTCCTTATGTATACTAACATTTGAGAACTATTGAGCAAGATGAAAGGAAGCTTCTAAATCAGTTGTATGGACTTAGAATCTCTCTTTAAAACAAATGTCTTATTCCTAGCTAAAGAATTCTAAAATGTTTCTCTTTGCCTTCAGGGTTTACTCTCTCAGTTTTGAAGTTGAGTCTCTAAATTGTTAATACATGTCAATAAGAGTATTTTGCTTTCAATTTAGAAAGCACTTGGTACCAACCCTGGCACACAGTAGGTGCTCTGTAAATGTTTGGTAGATTTGAGTCCAATTCATTCTGTTCTTTAAATAATAATAGACAAGAAAAAGACCACCTGAAGAAATGGCCAGATTAACTCAGGTAATTTCTTAAAACTAGGAAAACTGATTTACTGTATCTAAAAGCAAGACTTTCTATTAAGCTGTAGTATTTAAAATTGTGCAGTATTGCGGGGTCTGAAAAACAGGTGAATTAAAAGAGACAGAAAGCCAAGAAATGTATCAACACATATTTTGGAATTTAGTGCAGGACAAAAATATTATTTAAAATATAGGGGAGAAAGGAATAATCTAGTCAGTACATATTGGAATAATTGTACCTACCTACCTACATGCCTACAATTTTCTCATACGTGACCAAAACTAGTCTACATTTTTATATACATTTTTATATATTAAATATATATATATTAAATACCTTGTTTTTGCTATCTTAGATTCATATATGTGCCTACAAATAAGACTCATATCATATTGTGCTATTCTTTCGAAACTTGATCTTCCATTTCACTCATTTTCTTTTCTAGATACTTCCCTGTTGGTACTCCTAGATCTGGTATGTTATTTTAATGCATACATAATATCCCATTGTATAAATGTACAATAATTTGTTTATTAGTAAGTACATGTAGACTGTTTTCTAATTTTTTGTTATAGTGTTGAAATTAAAATCATCCTGTATGTTTTCTTTACACATACATGGAAGTTTTTCTAGAATATGTACTTGAACTTACTGGGACATGAGATCCACATATACCAACTTTATTAGTCTTACCAATTGCTCTTAGTATTGAATATAACAATTTATAATCCCATTCTGTGAGAGATCTCCTTCCTAAAGTCTCATCAAAAGTTTGTACTTGCAGCATTTCAGATTTTTGTTTAATGATGGGAGAATGTACCTCATTGTTATTTTAATTAGCAGTCCCTAAGTAGTAGTAAGATTGAGTTTGTTTTCATGTATTTACTGACTCACTTGATATTTCTCTTCTTTAAATTGTCTGCTTATATTCCGTTAGTAAGTCTTACTTATTTGTAGGAGTTCTTTCTTGAAACTAAAACTATCAGTTACATGAGTTGTAAATATATTTTCCCAAATGGTGGTTTGTTTCGAATTTTATCTAATGTGTCCTGTGATGTATAGAAAATTTTAAGCTAAACATAGTCTAATTTATCAAAATTTTAAGTTTCAATATTCAAATATCGAATATTACATATATATTTATTTCAAATTCTGAAGATTCAGTGTTTGCCAGTACCTGTTATGTTAATGGACTGGAATTACTAACATTTTTCTTGCATAATGGGAATGATGTTAAGCTTTTTCTGGAGAGGGGCCTTGAAAGGACACTCCAGTAGGTAGAGGACTTCTCTTCCCTGTTTCTGATGTGTTTCCTTCTCTTGCTTTTTTGCTTCTACTGCATGGCTGGTCAGTGGTGCAAGTGTGGGGGAAATATGACAGTGCTCAGTTGTGTGCCCAGAGTGCTCAGTCCTTTGGCAACTACTCTATCCTGGCCTGCCTGTATAGTGACCATCTTTCCAGACCATTCAGAGGTGGACACTACATGCTCCAGACCTGCTGTGGCCTAGGCAGTCCGGGGGACTTCTCTGACAGGAGTGGGCTTTGAGAACACCTTTTGGACTCCCACCTATAGGATAGGGACTCTCATTTCAAGTTTGCCTTTCTTTGGATACTCCCTAAGCTCTAGGGTAGTCTATAAGAGAGATCTTGTTATACTTTCATAGTTAGTCTCCTATCATAAAAATATCATCTTTCCATGTTTAAATTTCTGTGTTTTTCCTGGCTCCTGATGAGATCCAAACTAATAAACATACTGCTCATTTTCTAATTGATTTGTAATGCTATGTTGTATATTCATGGAGTGGTGTTTGATAACTTGCCTATTATGGTTTCTTTTTAATGTGCCAATTCTCAATCATTCAATTACTACATATTGTCACTTAAAATCTTTATTTATATATTTATGTAAATATTTTTGAGTATAGCTGACTCACATGGCACAATAGTTGCAGGTGTCCAGCAGAGTTACTCAACGTCTTTATGTGTTTTGCTGTGCTCACGCAAATACAGCTTCTAACTGTCACCATACAACACGATTACAGTATCATTGACTGTATTTTCTATGCCATGCCTTTTGTCCCATGACTTACTCATTCCATAATTGGAAGCCTGTGTCTTAAATATTTATAATAGTCAAAATACTCAGTGTCACTTTTAAAGACTTATTTATTTACTTTGAGAGAGAAAGAGAGAGAGGGAGAAAGCACAAGGGGAGAGGCAGAGGTGGCGGGAGAGAGAGAATCTCAAGCAGACTTCACGCTGAGCAAGGAGCCCCATGTGGGGCTCAGTCTCACAGCTCTGTGATCACAACCTGAGCCAAAATCAAGAGTCAGATGCTTATCTGACTGAGCCACCCAAGCGCCCCTCAGTGTCACTTTTAAACCTTTCAGTTACTAAAAAATTTAATTGTGTATTATAGTTTTTATATATAAACTATATAATAAATTTAAAAATACTATGTATTAATATGTGTTACATAAAATCTGTTTAATAAAAAAGTAATGTATAAATATATTACATATTTATAATTCATAATTGTTATTTATATATACATTATATATACATATATACATTAGACATACATGTACATGTATATATACATTATGTAGTTATGTAAATGTAAGATACACTGTCAATTTAAATATATACATAAACATATTTTATATTAGCTATATAAAACTGCTTATTATTTTGTAGAGTGTGTTCCTTTCTTATTTTTTAAACTCATCTTGACTTCTCCTTTCCCTTTGTTCTTCACACTAATTTTAGAATTGGCTTCTCAAATTCTTCAAAGGTTTCTATGAAGTGTCAATTGGTCTTTAATTAAATACAGATTCATTAAGGGAAAATTAAACCATATTTATAATACTGAATCCTGCCATTCATGAACATGGTATTTCCCTGCATTTATCCATATCTTTTTTTTATTAAAAAATAATTATTTTCTCCAAAAATTACTCTTTGGTACTTTATATGTTTTTTGTTATTCTAATGAATAGGTTTTTTTAAATATACTTTCTGAGGAATAAAAAATGTTTTCATGTGTTTATTTATTGTGTAATCAGAAAACTTACTGAATTTTCTTATTAAACCTAAGTTTTATGTATATATTCTCTTGCATTTCAAAGTGCACTTTCATATTTTTTGTTAATCATGGCAATTTCCTCTTACCATTTCCATTTTTGAAATTCCTCAGTCATCTTTTTGTTTATATTCATTTTTTAATATAGTCAACACAATTTAATAGAGGTGGTAATAAGCACCATTGCTAGGTTCCTGATTTAAAAGAAAGAAATCCAGAATTTCACTATTTGTTTACTAAAATTTTAGTCAATATCTAGGGAAACTCCCTAGTGTTACTAATTTGCTAATAGTTTTGAATCACAATTAAGAGTTGAATTTTATTAAATGCTTTTTCTCTGTCTGTTGAGATAATTATATGATCATATGACAGCTTGAAGTGGAAAATTACATTAATAGATTTTCTAAAATTAAAATATCCTTTCATTACTGAGTAAACCCTTCTCATCATAAAAGGCATTTTATAACTTGATTCACCAATCATTTAGTTAAGATTTTTCCATACGTGCTTAAAAGTTTAATTAGCTTATAACTTTCCTTTATTATTCTGTCATTGCCCAGTTTTAATATCAAGGTTTTTCTAGTATCATAAAATGAGCTGGGAGTACTTTTCCTTTTTTCTTCATAATCTGGAACAATTTACATAAAAATGAACTATTTATTAATTTAAGAGGGCTATTCTTTGAGTAGTTTTTTGACTGTTAGAAATTCCATTTTCTCCATAGTAATACATTTTCTCAGTCTTTCTATATCAGTGGAACTGATTTTTCATAATTTATATCTTCTGAAAGGTTGTGCAGTTTATCTACATGTTCATAAATTTCTTCATAGTATTTCTACTCTGTCTTTATACATCTGGCTTTACAATCCCTAATGATTGTTGTTTGTATCTTTGCTTAACTAGTCATGTTTCTAAATACTTTTTTTTTCAAAGACTTCTTTTGGTTTCACTGATACTTTCTACTCATTCTTTACTTTTTTCAGTTTCCTGCTTTTATCATCATACCTTTCCTTTTTTTTTTTTCTCTCATTTCTTGTGTCTAATTTTTTGATCCAATAAATATGTCTTTTCATCCATAAGTATGTCTTTTGTTCCATAAGTATGTCTTTTGAAGACTTTACATTCTATGCTGAACTATATCCCAAAAGTTTTGATGCATTGCAGTTTAATTGTTCAGTTTTAAATATTTTAATTTTCCTTTGTGATTGATTCTTTGACCAAAGACATATTTTACAAATGTAATTTAAAATTTCAAATGCATTTGTGCATCATAGACTTTTTAATTCTCATTCCATTGCATTTTGCAAGAGGATTTGGTTGATCATGGATTTGGGTTTGTTTAAACTTCTTTCATAGATAGTACATAGTCAATTTTTTTAAATTATAGATGTGTTTGGAAACTACATTCTGTGGATGTAGTCTCCTGTATATAAATGCACGTCTATTAGATTACATTTTTATTCATGGGCTCTATATGATTTCTGTCTTTTAGATAATTAAGTTTTTGTTATATATTATATGTATCCAAGTGTATTTTATATATATATATAATATATATGTATAATATATATACACACACTTAACGAATACATCTATGTTATATAGTGGATAGTGGATTTACTAGGTTTTCCTTACATTTCTGCAATATTTTCTTTAAATGTTTTGAGACTGTCTTGTTGCATACATACAAGTTAAGGATTATTATGTCTTCCTACTGAATTGTTTTTGTAGAAGAGTGATTTCTTCTCAATTTCGTAGTTATTAAATGAATACCTTGGCTTTCTTTTGATTAGTGTTTGCAACATGTAACTTGTTCTATAGCTTTTTATTGTCAATATTTCTGAGTTACGTTAAAAAATGTGTGAAAGAGATAGTGTTCACCAAGTTATGGATGTCATCTCTGTTTTTTTCCCAGCCTCACTTCAGTTGTGACTAGACCTGGCCAATGAGCAGGGTGATTATGTTTCATAGATGGAGGATATCTAGGCATAGATAGAATATTTCAAGTTCATGGGAGAAAGAACTTGTTTCTTTAAGATACTGAGTTTGTAGAGTTAATTTATCACAGTATAGACTAGTCTATTCTGACTTCTAATTTTATAAACTGAATTTTAGTTTAACAACTGAATTCCTAATGTTGTGTTTAATCTGAAAATCTGTCCATTATTGAGTTGAATTTGACAGAAATTTGCTGTGATTGCTGTTATGTTTGGCATTCTGTACTAGCTTATCCTTTTTTACCATGTTTTCCTTAACTGTTTTTTCTATCTTTCTCCCTTTCATTGGATTATTAATGGTTAACTTATTCCTTCAACCCTTTCCACATTCTGTGGTACTTTTTTGGAAATTAATCATTCAATTTTCATTATATTAGTAATTGGCCTTAAAATTTTAACATGCCCACTTGTCTTGATGTCTAAGTTTAGTTGGTTTGTCTCCACTTAGTCCAAAGTCAAAAGACCTTAGAGATTTTTACTCCAATCACTCTCAAATTGTCTAGAATTGTAATTCTAATTATAACTGTCCACTAAATCAGTAGTTGTGATTTTTTATTCATATGATTTATCTAAAACACAAATTATTTAAAAGTCTAAATTCATCATATTCTAAACAATTTAGAAATATATAAGCAATTTCTTTGCTTTCTTGCTCCTTCTGTCAAGATTTTTTACTGAAGAGCATATATTGATTGACCTTTCAATGAGAATTTGAATGTTAAATGATCTCACTTTCTCTTTTAAATGCCTTTATTTTGCATTAATATGTGAAATTGTGTTACTGAAACATTAGAATTTAAGGCTAATGTTATTTTTTCTTAACTTTTTGAATATTATTCTATTATGTTTTTACATTTTGGAGAAGGTATTATAAAATTTTAATTCTTTTTTAAGTCATGAGGTTTATTTTTCTTTAAAACTTTAAAGAAAACTTAAAAAAATCTTTAAAAAAATCATAAAAATGTCTGTAAGTTAAGGTTTATATTTATTTATTGGAATCAGGACTCATTTTACTTATTCAGTTCATGGTTTGTTGGTTACCTCTTCTGTAAAATTTTCAGCCATCGTTTCTTTGCAATTTGCTTATCCTAGAATTAACTTATTCTTTGAAGACTATTTTTATGTGACAGAAGTCGGATTCTCACATTTATGCCTTCATAATTCTGCTTTTGTACTGTCTACCTTCATCTTTCTCTTTTGCTCCCTGGATAATATAGTCATATTTATTTCTAGTGTATGTATTCTTCTTGAACTGCGCCCCCCCCCCCTTTTTTTTTAGGACTTTTTTTTAAAAAGATTTTATTTATTTATGTGACAGAGAGACAGCCAGCGAGAGAGGGAACACAAGCAGGGGGAGTGGGAGAGGAAGAAGCAGGCTCCCAGCAGAGGAGCCCGATGTGGGGCTCGATCCCAGAACGCCAGGATCACGCCCTGAGCTGAAGGCAGCCGCCTAACTACTGCGCTACCCGGGCACCCCTGAACTGAGCTCTCTTTGATGCTACACACTTTCAGCAAGCTCTTAGTTTTAATAATTACATTCCTAATTTAAATTATATTTGATTTCCTTTTGAAACCCTCCTATTCTTTTTCTTTGTCTGTCTTTACTTACAGGATTCTGTTCCTTCCTTTGTACCTTAAATAGTTTTTGAAATACTTATTTTGTGGACACTGTAGATGGTTTTCACAAGTTTTTTGGGGTACTAATTCTTCTATTCATTACATCTTCTTTTTCTCCCTCATGGTGGAAATCACTTTTAGGAGTTTCTTTTTTATTTTTACTTTTTTTCCTGTGTGTGTTCTATGAGGCCCAAGTAGTGAAAGTAATTTTCAGAGTGATTTTTAGTTTACATTTGCCAGTGCCTTCAGAGATTTAATTGGTCAATTATCAATTTTTATGTAAGTTTTATAGGCATTTCTGCACCACTGGTATACTGTAAATTAGAATTTTATATATGCAGAGTAGTTTTGAGGTTTCAGTTTCTAAAAAGTTAAATATAAATAAATAAATAAATAAATAATCCTAGTCAGACACAAAAACTTACTTATGACCTTTCTGAGCCCAAAGGCATAATTTCTCTAATTCCATTTTCATTAAGAGGAAAGATTTCTCAGGGTCCAAGTCTCATTCAGGGACTACAGTTCCAACTCTGTGGCCTTCTTGGAACCAAGAACACATTCCCTGCTTGTATTGTACTCTGCTCTTTACGCATTGGAATAATTGTACATTTCCTATTTCCCTCATCTCATGTTTTAGATCTTATATTAGAGTGTTACCTCATGTGCTTTGCTAACTTCAAGTTCTTGACACCTAGACATTTTTCTTTTTTTAAGGTCAGCTATGTTTGTTTCTTTGTTCTAATTGTTATATTTTACTCAGCATTTTTACATTTTTAGAATGAGATGGAAGTTTGTATTTCAGTCCACCATGTTGTAAAACCTGAATTCAGTCAATTTTTATATTCATGTTTTATTATTTTAATTTTTTAGCATAATTATAGATTTATATAGACTGAATTTATACTGCCTTTTCCATTTAGTGCATTTCTTTCCATATATGAAAAAAAAATTCTTTTGAAAGTATTTGTATTCTTTTAGATTTCCACCATCATTACCTGAACAGTATAGGGTTTTTTTTTTTTTAAAGATTTTATTTATTTAGTTGAGAGAGAGAGTACATGAGCAGGAGTGGGGGGAGGAGGCAGAAGTAGGGGAGAGGGTAGGGGAAAGAATCTCAAACAGACTCTGCACTGAGTGGGGCTCAATCTCAGGACCCTGAGATCATGACCTGAGCTGAAACCAAGAGTCAGATGCTTAACTGACTGAGCCACCCAGGCGCTCCTAGGTTTGTTGTTTTATCCTTAGCATTTGGCTTTGGGATATATATGTATATAATTTCTTTTTGCTACCTTAAGAAGTAATGTAGGACATTGATTTACTATATATATATTTACATATGTATTACAGTGATGATTTGCTAATAGGTTAATGTGTTGCATAATGTTTGAATTGTATTAGAAAATCAAAAGAATGGGACTTAAAGAGATTCTTGTATCAAAAACAGAGGTCAAGTGCTAAGAATGGCTTAAAAGTAATGTTCAAATTAATTCATTATAAGCCAGAGTCTGGCTTTATGGCTGATAAACTAATTCTACTTTTTCAGTGTTGAAGTCTTGATCAAATTCAGGTGTTGTTTCTTGCTGTCATAGCTCACAGAGACTGAAGTAGAAATCCAGAATATTAGGTTGTTGACTCACAAGGAGTAATGTGTCAGGCAGAATGAATGAATTCTCTTGTTACCTTGATCATTACATTTTCTCAATATAGATAAAAACACAAAAAGAAAAATTATCAGATAGTTGTTTGTCTGTTTTGGAATCACAACAGGAATAGATGTTGCTTAACAGTTTTTTGAGCTTCAATATTATCAGGGTCTCAAAACTTGATATGTCAATTCCTGTAATAGGAGTGTACCTGTCTGATGGAGCTGTATTCCATTCATCTAACACAACCTCTCCTACACTGATAACGATTGCATGATCAGTGGCTGTTTCCTCAGTGGCTCTTCTGTATCTGTGCTTCTGTTGCTAAACAACCTTGCTTTGGGTTGATGTTGGCTATTTTGAATTATTTATTATCTTCAATCAGGTTCTGGCTAAGTTTTTGTTAACCTTGAAGGCTTTCTGTCTCCTTAATGTATTTGGCTTTGGCTTCTATGTCTTGTCTACCATTATTATTACTAGAACTAGCTGCTAAGATTCATTGAAGTCTTTGTATTACTTGGTTACCATGGTATATTCTTTTATGTGCATTCCATTATTTAAACTTGTAACACAGCCTTGTGAAGTAGAAATTGTTGTTATACCTGTTTTGCCAATGCATAGAGTTCTAAGTGACCAACTTATCCAGGGAGAATGTGACAGGTTTATAGTTTATATTTAGGTGTATTAACTTTAGAGCACTTCTTCCCACTTTAACTTTCACTGGTTCTTGGAATGAAGAGAGAGAAATACCTCTTTCACATTTCTTTGTAGCCCAATGATAATGTAGATTAGAATTATAGTGATCATCCTCATTTTATATGTGAGGAAATAGATGTGGATGTTCAGGGTTTTATCTAAGACCACAAGCCAATTAGTTGCCAGTCAAGCCGGGAATGGAACCACGACCTGTAGTCCTGGGATCTTCCCAGCGATTTCAGTGATATTTCCTCCTTCTCATTTCCCTTCTACATCTCCCTGTTGTAATATGTAGACTGTTTCATTTGCAGGACTGCCTGGGAAAGATCAGTCATGAAATTATTGTGGTTACATATTGATTAATGGTATTTACATATCTATAGACACATATAATCCTTTACAGGTGAAGAAATGACTGCTGTTGTTACTAGGACATGGACAGTGAGGTTTTTGGATGTGGTGGTCAATTTTCCTTTCTTTTTTTCTTTTTTCTCCCCTAAACTATACATCCTTTTAAACTAACTGAGCAAGTATGGTTATTTGTAACACAAAAGAATGAGGAATACAAAAATCTGAGTTTCAAATACAACCTTAAACAAACAAAATCTGTGTGAAAATATCTATCTAGTACTCAGCAGGCTATAACTAGCTAAATGACTAGTTCAGAGAGACATCCCACTGGGAGCATTCTCTTTTTCATAAATTCTGAATGCAAAGTTTGTGGCTTTGCAAAGAATGGCTACTTTCTAGTTGAAATTCAGAAGCATTATCATTGTCCAGCTGAGCTTCTGTGTGGGACAGCCATCCTGACTCCATTCTCTTTCACTTCTAAAATGATTGAAATAATATGGGAAAGATTCAGTCCTTTGAAGCCAACAGTATAAGAAATTATACAACAGTAATCCCAGATGGGTGCGGTCTTATTTTTGTTTTAAAATTTTTAGGGAACATTATACCTGTGCAGGGTGTCAGCTTGGCAGATTTGAAGATCAAAGTTCTTTTTTCAGGTACAGCATATATGCCAAAGCTAAGACTCTCCCTTGGCTCATCGTGCCCTTGTGTACTAACTCGATAATAGCTGCCAATTCCAGTAAGAGAGAAAGCAGTTAAGTGCCCATACTCATCCCTCCTCTGTTGAGTCTGACAGGCAAGGTGACATTGCGATGATCCATTACCAGTGATGGAGTCACCAGAAATTGAACAAACCAGGCATTATTATCCCGAGTAGCCAAAAGAATGTTCTTCGAGAAAACAATTAATTTGTCAGGCAATCTCAAATACTTGAGAATTCAACCCTATAGATGTAAAGTTAGGATTGCAACTTCAGAAGTAAATAATCAATATAAAATTGAAAGGATTAGAATAGTTTATTTTTCTATTAGTGTAGACTCTTTCCCCGGGGAGAGACTTTTCATTGCTTTTCATTTTTAGGGGATTTATTCCAGCTTTATTATATATATAACATATTATATATATATATATATATATATATATATATATATATATATATATATAACATAATAATATAGTATACACACATATATATACCCCACACACACATATATATGCACACCACACACATATATATACACACACAATATACATATATATATATACACACATATATATAAATAATACTTAAAATATAGTTTTCCATTAAAAGTAGATGTAGTCTAATATTATTTAAAATATAGCAACTGAGAAAGATAATGGCTTTAGATAGATATTGGTCTCCTCATTTAAAAACCTGAGAGGCTAGAATCTTCCTAACATTAACAACCAGCATTTTAAAATTTGGGCTGAAAGGAAACAACACTCAACAGGAAAATATTGTTGTAGAACAGAGTTTGGCAAATTGGAAAGGTCCACTTTTTACCAAATACAACTTCTATGAAGAGTTTTCACATGGTTAATTAGCAAACATTTATTTAGTGCCTACTCATGTGCAGTGTATCCTGTGTTAGGTATGGAGGTTATAAAAGTGGTTCCCACTACCCAGGAATTTACTATTTAGGTGGAAAGACAGAGGAGTAGCTAGGATAGTAATACATTACAGACTGCATTTAGAAAGATGGTGACATGCCCCAATCTGAAAGAGCAGTTGGGTAAAACTACCTACCAGAGGTGACAGTGGAGCTCAGTCTTACTGGATAAGAATTAAGTTAGCCAGTAGAAAGGGAGAGGAAGGAGATTCCAATCCTAAAACAATTGTAAGACCACAGGGCAAGCACTAATGGAACCAATCACATCTAAATAGGACCATCCCACCCCACTATCTTTTCAAACTGCAGTCTGACTTGGAAAGAGCCCTTGTTTCCCATCCCTTAAAAATCCAAACTGGCTTTGATCTGCAAATATTATGGAATGATACAGTTGCTACTCGTTGTGCACTTGTTGATTTGCATTGCAATAATTGCATAATTTTGTGTTTTCCTTGCTTTTTGGTATCATCTTCTTTGACAAGGAAGGAGTTAATTTTATCTTGTTCAGCATTTTCTAGGCCCTATTGTGTATTATGCCAAACCCAATCATCTGTTTTTTTCTTCTCTCTACTGATCTGAATCCAGGGATTTTTTCCATTAATTTTGTCCTTAATTAACTCTTAAATGTTGCTTCAAGGCTAACTGCCTATATATTTAGATGTAGAATTTCATGATGTCAAGAATGATATTTTAGCCAACTTATTGTGAAGAAAATTATACCTATATTTCCAATGGAAAGAAATTAATTCATTGAAATTTTGCTATCTTAATGCACATGACTATAGCTCATGGTCACTTGTGTTTATAAGTAAAAGGAGCCAGTTACTTTTCCTAGTTTTGTCTACCCTTTTTTCACAGCTCAGTTTAAATAACTACTTTCCTTTCATACAAAATGCAGTTGCTTTCATCATTTTTAAAGTACATAGAACAAAGTATCCTTTATTTTTCACAGATTAGTTGGAAAAATGAGAGAAGTTGGTCACACTTCCGATATCTGAAAATATTAACACTTAATGGTTTTCAAAGCCTGTAAATACAAATGCTTTAAAATCGACCATATGCAAGTCACAGTGATGTATCATATAGAACTTTAAAAAATTGTATGACTTTTTTTCTTCATCCTTTGTTTTTTACTTATTAAACACAGTAGCATTTTAGGATAATGTGTTCTAGCTTCTTTGTTTGTGTAACAGTTCCTGACATGGATCTTTCCAAGCACAGAAACGAGTATAAATTGTGCTCACCTAAAGGCTATGAAACTCAAAAACTGTGAAATGGAGTTCAAGCACAGCCCTTTATAGCTTGGTGGAAGTTCAGTTGTAGTTTGGGGTAGTTTAGTCAGCGGTTTCAAAAAAATACTTTGAAAACTTTATCTACACATAAACATTTTTGTACTGGGCTGTTGGGAGTATTGAAAAGTGAGTATTTTTCCATTCATTATAAACTTCCTACTTGGTGGGAATAAAGACTACTCATTTAATGTTTGCTAGCTGGACTGTCAGTTGAAATGTGTGAATAATTGGTATACAGTGTATTGACTATCTTTCATTGCAAATCCCTTTACATATTACCCCAGGATTTTGGCTTAGGAAATAAGGTGGGTATGAACCACATTTCAGAAATTCAGTCTTATTATCTATTGCTTCAAATATTCTGCTTAATATTTTCCTCAAAATTTAATTCAATTACATAAACAAGATTTTAAAAAGGCAAAAAAGATCTCAAACTACTATCTAAATGTATTTTGTCTAGTCTTCTGATTTTCTGTTTGGAAATGAAACTTCATGGTCATCAATTGGTTGAAAAGATATAATGGAAACTATGGCAAAAACCCATTGGAATCCCTTGGAGTCAGCGAATCTTTATTGAATGTCTACTTTTCATCCAGAGCCATTAGAATAAATGGAATCACTCAAGGAAACAGTATTGAGTATGTTCTAGAGCTAAGGATTCTTTCTAATTTCTTTCTTGAAGGAGGTTCCAAAAGTTCTCTTCGGTACAGGCATTTTCACATATGACATTTATTTCATAATAAAGGAGCTGGAAAGGTCTGAATTCCAGTCTTAAATCTTCTGTTTACTGACCATCTGACCTCAAGAATGTAACTATATTTGTCTGTTCTGACTTAAGCAGTACCTTCAGCAGTGCCTGCATATTCTAGTGGCTTCAGTTTCCTCTTAACATCTACCTGAGATAGCTCCCCCAGGATGGTCCTGGTTCTGGGTTTCCTTCCTGTTGACCTCCAACCCTGGGTGGGGAGGAAGTGAATTTCCTGCTTTTGCTAATACCTGTGTTCCCTCAGCTACCCTGAGAGCTCTTTCTGCTTTTCTATCACTCGTGTAAACTGTTTCCAAGCTTAAAGTCCCTCTGTTTGAAATGCCTGGAGTGGTATTTATTTTCCTGACTAGACCTTGATTGATCCTCTGTATGCTTCCATTTCCTCCTCTGAAAAGAGAGAAAAAATTACTTACTTCAGAGGGCTATTTTGAGGATTACAGTTGTAAAATACCTGAATAATACAGTCAGGGGATAGAATAACAGACAAACCAGCAGTGGGGGAAGGGTGCTGTAGAGGGGGAGGAGCCAGGAAATGCTGACCAAAGGAAAATAATATTTACTGAGTGTTTCTTTTTTTTCCAAAACCCTAACCCTGCAAGATAATGATCATTTTTTTCATTAAGATGAAGAAGATGAGGCTTTTATGTACATGGTTAACATAAAAATCAGAACCCAAGTCTGTCCATACACTATATTCTTTGTTTTGTTTTTCTGTCTATCATGATGACTCCTGTTAGAAAAATTTCAGGTATAAACTGTTTACTAAACAGTGTTGAATTAGGCAGCCTCCGTTTTCAGGGATGGGATCTATAGTCACTGACAAAAAGCAGAACAGAAAATTTTTTTAAAGATTTATGTATTTATTTTAGAGAGAGAGAGAGGGAGAGAGCCAGTGAGTGGAGAGGACGAGCAGAGGGAGAGAGGGAAAGAGAATCTCCAGCAGACTCCCCTCTGAGTATGGAGCCTGATGCTGGGCTCCATCGCACAATCCTGAGGTCATGACCTGAGCCAAAATGAAGAGTCAGACACTTAACCCACTGAGCAACCCAGGTACCCCTCAGAGCAAAATTTCTTAAGCAATTCTGCTTTGTTTACATGAATGAAGAAAATACTATTCACTTAAAACACACATATACTTTTTAGAAGAAGGATGGAGTTCTAACCCTGTCTTCTGCACTCATGTCTAGAATACCTCTTCTCTAATCTCCAGTTATTTGCATTTTTAAGCCCTTTGTCAAGATGATCAAGATAACTTATGAATCAGAAATGTTTTGCTTTTAATTGCCCATATTGTCCATGTGAATGCCACTTTTAATTACATCTGCTTTCCTTTTTGCTCTTTTATCTGCAGGGTTTAGTAAGTAAACTGTTTCTGTTATTAAAAATAAGTCAGGTGACAAGGCTCAGAAATTATTTGTGAGAGAATACAAGTCTCTGATCTGAATAAGAGAGGGATGCCTTAAAACAAGTGTTCCAGGTGTGAAACTTAGGCACTGTAGCAGGTGCAAATTCCCACCTCAACTTTTAAGTTTGTAAACTTCAGAAGGACTTGAAGAAGTTTCTGTATGATAAAAATAAGGATCTTTGAATTTTGTTTAGACATTCCTTTGTGTTTTTGGCAGTTTTACAGGCAAAACAGTATAGTTTATATAAGGAAAAATAACATGGAAAAATGATTTAATAGCATGACAGGATACATGAAGGGAACTTCAAAAGCTCCTGACAGCTGTGGAGGGTGAGCTCATATTTTGTGGAATGTAGCAGGGAAGACAGGTGAGCAGAGACCTCAGATTTCCCACATGTGAGATACCTGGGAGGTCTATATATATTGTTGGAAGCGATGATTTAAGGAAGGAAAACTTTAACTAGACACACATCAATGAGGGAACCAGTATTGATAAAATAAAAAGGAATCTCAAGGAATGTGGATATCACTTCTAAGAATTTTGTTCACCTTCATTTAATTGATTTTTACTTTGATTCTCATCAGATGTTTTGTTTGTGCATTCATTTGCCTAGAGCCATACCACCCCGGATTGCGATCTCCTTAGGTGTTACGAGACTGAGCAGAGTTTAGTCCAAAGTTAAGTTGTGGGGGGAAAAAAGACCACCTAGGAGAGTTGTGCATGTGATCAGTTAACTCTAGAGTTACTGATGCAATAAGAAATCCATGAATTAATATGGGTTCTTAAACTGAAACCCCCCTGCCAAAATCGAAAATTGACATATGGAAGGTTAGGAAACAGTTTTATGACTTTTGATGGCTACTATGTTATTTCTTTTATTTTTATTTTTTTTATTTTTTTGTTGTTATTTCTTTTAATCTTCATTTGATGTTTATATTAGTGGACACTGTTTGATTGCAGAAACCAAGAGATAGCACTTGTTGATAGCTACTAGATGCCTAGCACTGGGGGACTATGTAGCTTACATGAGTACCTCATTTACACTCAAAATAACCCTATCGAAGATGCACATGTTATTTGCCATTTTTTGCACATGAGGAAACTGAGGCTTGAGGATGCCAAATCTATTAATAGAGAGCTTGGACAGAAGAGAAGGGACAAAGTGTAGGACTGGTGAGTAAGAGCTTATGAAAGAGTGGCAAGAGTTTTAAAATTTTTAGGGGTCTAATGATTTTAAAATGTCTTAAGTGTTAACTTTTAGGCTGCAGGGTTAGGCTAAAATGAAGCCTTTAATTGGACGAAGTTTGTTTCAAACTGTTGGTACTCCTTGAAGGGATGTGGCAGCTTTTAATCATAAAGGGATAGAGACCCCAGGATTTATGCCAATCTCCAATTTATCTAAAAGTCCTTCCACAATTTCAACATGCTACCAGGACTGACTGTGAATGAGTATGGCTATGAAAATACATAAAGTGTGGCTGTGCCATTAATCAGGTGCAATCTTTCAAAGCATCATAAATTACAGTGATCAATGCCAAGTCTCATCTTGATGACTTGGGGACTAAACCCATGGATCAGCCTGACAGAGACAAATAAGAAACTAAATAGGGACGTGATAGTCTGTTAGAGGTGGGAGCTACTTGTTAGATTTTCAGACATGTCATTTGTGAAAGATGGTGGATAATTTGAAACTCTGTGTGCCCCTCATCTATGATTCCTTATGCTTATAAGTGGAATTTTGTGCCATTCTTTGCAGATTTTATTTTGATTTGAAATGAAAAATATCAGTATCCAAGAAATTGTTATCAAAATGTATGTTACTTCTCACCAAATTTCAAATGAATGAATTTAAATTAAAAGCAAAAAAATCTGTATTTCCCTTTTTTTGTGGGATTGTACTTAGAGATTCAATGGGAAATTTAAGATTCATTTCTTAAAAAATGTATTTCTTCTGACAGTGTAATACTGTTGGTAACTGAAGCTTGAAAAATTAGTAACAATATAAGCAAAAATATATGTTTGCATTTTCATTGTATACTTGCAAATGTTCTTATAGATATTCAAATATAAAATTTTTAAGAATCTACTTATTAAAAATAACAGAATATATCTGCGGTAGTTGTTAGATATCTTCCCCATGATACTAAGTATTACTTGGAGCATCAATGTTTAAGAAAACAGAAGCAACTCTGTCTTTGATAATAGACAGAATGACAGACATCCGTAATTGTGAGACACCAGGGAAGGAAAGGCATGATCTCATGTAGCTTGCAGAGGGAAGTGGTGGATCTCAGAGCTTCTGTTGAAGCTGCTATAGAACTCAGGTATGTTCAGGTGTCTAGCTCAGCCGGCTGCACTGAAGTGAGAGATTCCTAAGAAGCCTCATTAGTTCTCACGGCTGCTTGGAACACTTAAGTGGATACTTTGCAGAAGTTCACCCTGAAGTTCCTGCAAACTTCACATCTGATATCTGTGCACATGTCGAGTATGATCTGCCTCCAGTGAATAATATTTTCATCCTTTCATTTTCCAAAGCTCACATAAGTCACTGCCAGTGGTAGACTCTAACCCTACAGGAAATCATGCAGGAAGAAGGATTCTGGGTTACTAGTCTCTTCTGCAGTGCTGAGAAGGTCACTGAAGGTAATGGCAGTGGTGTTGACATTTAATCCAGGAAAGTTTAATCATCTCATCATCCTATGATATTCTTCTACCTGTATTTAAACTTCTGGCCACCACCCTCACGACCACCACCAAACCATGATTTTACTATTATATACACATGCATATCCCTCATTTGACTGAAGCCATTATCAACTTCTCTAGAATAAGGAACAATACAAAGTCCCATGTGTCATGTTACCCATCTCTAGGTGAAATTCAGTCCTTTACTAGCCAAGTCAAATCCCTCTTTTATTTTTATTTTATTTTATTTTTAGAGACAGAGCGAGAGAGAGCATGCATGCTCATGAGCAGGGGTGTGGTGGAGGGGCAGAGGGCGAGGAAGAAAGAGAATCTCAAGCAGGTTCCATGCCCAGTGTAGAACCGTGTGCGGGGCTCGATCTCACAACCCCAAGATCATGACCTGAGCTGAAATCGATAGTCGGATGCCTAACCAACTGAGCCACCGAGGTGCCCCTCTAAACCCACTTGTATATCCTGTAACTTATAGACCAAATAACAGGGTTGGAAGAAGGAGCACAAAATATGTTAGAAAGTAGGGTAGTAGACTTGCCTGTTTACTTCATACTGATCGAGAGGGTCTATAAGTGGATCTGATGAAGAGACGTCAGACATTATCTGGAGATTCTGAACTTTGAGCTTGAAACTGTGACCAGATGGGTTGTTTCCTTTGGGGTTGGTTAATGTGTTTGCATGCAGGAAGGAGAGTGAACCACTTATTCTGTAACCAAAAAGCAGGCTTTTTAGTCATTAGAGCTTTTTATCAAATGTTTCTGGTCCACCTGAACAAGTAGTATGATTGCTTTTCGCCCTTGCTTATAAATAGCTATGGTCATGTGACTTGTTTTGAACAATGAAATAGGAGCAGAAATGACATACTTGTACTCTCTAAAGGTCAGTGCAAGATTTGCAATGCTTTCTCTCTCCCACGTACTTACTGGCAGTGTTACCAATACTGGCTCTTTCATGAAGATGATGAGTAACACAAACTCTACCTAGCCTCTGATGGGCAAAAAATTTGTGGGAAAGGGGTGCTTGGGTGACGCAGTCAGTTAAGCATCTGACTCTTGGTTTTGGCTGGGGTTATGCTCTCAGGGTCATGGGATCGAGTCCCACGTTGGGCTCTGCACTTGGTGTGGAGTCTGCCTTGGGATTCTCTCTCCATGTGCCCCTCCTACTCATTCTCTCTCTCTCTCTCTAAAATGGATGAATGAATTTTTAAAAAATAATGTGTGGGAAAAAGCCAGGATAATGATTATAGACAACAATATTATAAATATCAATTATGCTGAGAGATTAGATCTTAATTAGTCCCACCACAAAAATAAATAATTATGTGACATGATAGACGTGCTAGCTAATGCTATAATGGCAATCATATTGCAGTATATAAATATATCACATTAACATTCTATACACCTTAAACTTACACAATATTGTATGTTGGATATGTTATATATATTTCAGTAAAAATGAAAAAAATGTGTGGATGCACAAACTTTTACTGTGTTAACCAACTGATACTTAGGGGTTTTTATTGCTGCAGCCTAACAAATCCCATTATGAATAATACATCCACTATTAAATCTGAAAAGAAATACAGTATCAAGTTTTAAGGTCCAAATTGTCCAATATTTGGAAAGCAAAACTTACGGGAAAATGACCTTAACATTTAATGCAGCCTAGAAAATAGAAGGGTATTGAAGTGGTTTAATATATTTCTGATTACTTAAGGCTTATTATATAGCATATAATTTTTTATAAAATGTCATCGCAATTGGGATTATGGGGGCAGGGAAGGTTAGTAAACCACCATGGTGATGATTTGTCTACATAATATTTGGAAGTGCCCATTTTCTTTCCTGAGGCTTACAAAGATGGTCTGAACTGGTCCATTGGTCAACATATGCCTAGTCCTGTTGCAGGTGCTTGTAGATATCTTATTCACTTCTCATAATAAAGCAGATCTTTAAATTGACCCCATTTCAGAGATTCAAAGTATTCTTGATTCTTCAAAATGAAGGTGTATAGGTCAGACTAATGCAATGACTTACCTGGAAGAAATATATTGCAATGAAATAAATAAGGAGACACCCAAAAGGGTCAGTCTTAGTTCTTAATAGCTGTGTTACTTGGCTTAAATACTTAAGTTTTGAATTCTAATTTTATCTTATAAAAACTGAGGATAATAATAACTACCCCATAAATTTGTTGGGAGGTTTGAGAAGTGTGTCACACTATAGTATTTACTGAAGATATAAGATGGATTTTTAATATTTACCTTTCAAATTGTTATCCTGAATATGCATATCAGATGGTTTGGATCATAGATTTCTTAGTAATTACTTCACAGTAAATAATAAATATGTCCGTCCCCCTTGCGCACAGCTTATCACTAGGGCAACATCATGAGAGTCAATGGGAATTTCTCCCATATGAGTAGCTAGACAGTCTGTAGGCAAGCAATGAGGAAGACATATTTTTCTCTGCTTATACAGGGAAAGGAGGTAGCTGCCCTGCTCTACTCTTGAAAGGATCTCCTTGGAAATGTAATGGATCCTAATCCTAGCTTTCATTTGATATTATTGTTGACCAAATCCTTTGGTATATTTACGTACATATTTATATTAGTTGAATTTTGGAATATATATGTCAGTTTTTCAAAAAAAGAATGGCTGATTTTCCCAGTGTTCTCCAGTAATAGATAGAAAGCCTTCAATGGCCCAAATCTTATGTCACCACCTTTTCCTTCTAACAATCCTATTAACTCTGCTGTTTGGCAGAATTAAAAAAAAAAAAAAAAAGTTTTGGGGAGCCGACAGTGTCCAAAAGGTAGTGACGTGTAGCCATGGTACAGGACAGTAACTGCAAGATGTTTTCTTCCGAAACTAACTAGAAAGTCATGGAGCATGAAAAAACCCTTTTCTAGACAATGTGAAATGAAACAGGAAAATACACTCCAATTACTGTCCTACATAAATATCCAAAGGGAACAAAGAGCATCAGTCAGGAGGCTATTGTCTCCCTAATTATGTTCCAAATTGGAAATGGCAACTTGTTTTCTTCCTCACATAATAGTTCTCTAAATAAATTGTCTTCTCCTGCTGTCTGCTGCTCTCTTGAGGATTTGGTTATTTAGGGATAAAGAACAACTCATGGTTGTGAAAAACATGGGTTATGAGCCAGCTCCCTGCCTGAGAGAGAAAATGGAAATGAACACTGGGGTTATGACATATTGAAAGTCAGATACATTTTAGCAATTCATTTGTTGTGATTTGGGTACTAGGGAAGCCTTTATAAATTTTACGTATATATCTTTGACCATTAGAATACTGACTTAGCACACTGTAATGAAGGTTTTGCTTCCTGAAAATCACATACAGAACATTTGATAATGTCTCTATCTTAAGGTATTGTGGTAGGTCTTCAAAATAAGAGTTTACCTGATGGGGATTTAAGAGAAAAACTTTCATTAGTATTAGTTTGTCTTTATCATGTACTTATTTTCTTTCTGTGTATTTTTTTATAAAGAAATATGGATTGGCTTGAGAAAATTTTCAGAATTCATCCTTAAAACTTAATGCTGAATTTTTTTTCTTGTGACTTTCTCTATGAAGTAGATGATTTTTTTTTTTTTTGAAGACAATACTACTGTATTTAAGCTTTGTCAGTGAAGTATCATCTCAGTTGTAAGGTGAAAACTTCAGGGGTGGATATTGCATGGATAATCTATCCCGAGTTTACTTTTATTTGTTAGATTTTGGGTCCTATAGTCACAGAATCTGCTTTTATTCTTGAAAATGGTAATCAACTATTATTATCTTCTATGATTATGGCTAGGATATGAAATCTTTATTATGGTCCAAAGTTAATGTTTTCTGAGTTCAACTGAAAGTGTTTTTAATTTCCTAAGAATGTAAACTGTTCATGTTTTTTGATGTTTTGATATGTCCTTAGGATGGTTTGTTTATTTTGTGTTCTAAATCTTCTTCAAATCTTCTCTATCAAAAGCGATTGGTAGATAGTCCTTGGTAGATTTTTATCTTCCTAATATCCTGTCTTCCATATGAATGATAACATAATGTTTGACAAAGTGAAATCACAAAAACTAAAGACATATCATTAAACCTCAAAGAAGTAAAAGCTTGAAGCACCTTTAAAGGAAAGTACCATAAGCTTCATTCTCAAGGAAGGTGAGTATATCAGTGTCATTTTCCTGAGATAGATATAGCATGGAATATATTGTGATAAGAAATTCAGTAATTGATCTAACACGGTACTGTAGAATAGAAGAATATGAATAATAATTATGTTATCAATTGAAAACCTTTTCTAATTTGGATTTTTTTAATGTATTTTCCTTTTTTTAAAGAATAACCGACTTCCACCCTTGATCGATCACAAGGACAGTTGTCAGGGCTTTGCTTATGTTGAAATATGTTTCCACATGAAAGTATAAAAGCTACCTAGTACCTTTTTTATGCTGGCAGAGAGAATTCTGTGTGTTAAGGACACTTTTTTTTCCTGCCCCTGTATATATACAATCCAAGAAGAAGAAAAGCTGCAATCAGTTTAATACTGTGACTCTATTCAGTGGCTTTACCAGTGGGGGTCTGTGGAGAGGAAATAATTTGAGAGAAATAATTTTAATCTCCAGCAGTCTTGTCATCTTTACTCCTTTAAATTTCAGCCAGATGAGAGTGAAGAGTTCCAAGGGAGACAGTGGGTCAGCTATTGGCTTGGCACAAATAGACTCTGTACCCAACACAGAAGAAAAGAGAGCTTACCAAATGTTAAACGAGAATTAGGTTTAGAAGTTTAACAACTGGAAAAAAGAATGTCTGATCAACAACTTCAGAGTTATTAAGAATTAGCAAAATTGTATTTGTCCCTCTCCTTCCCAGTTTTGGTTTTATCTTGGAATATAGCCTCTTTCCCCAATTTAGGCTTCTCTTCTCTTCTCTTTTCTTTTCTTTTCTTTTCTTTTCTTTTCTTTTTTTTCTTTTCTCTTCTCTTTCTTTCTTTCTTTCTTTCTTTCCTTCCTTTTCTTTCTTTCTTTCTTTCTCTCTTTCTTTTCTTTCTTTCTTTCTCTCTTTCTTTTCTTTCTTTCTTTCTTTCTTTCTTTCTTTCTTTCTTTCTTTCTTTCTTTCTTTCTTTCTTTCTTTCTTTCTTTCCTTCCTTCCTTCCTTCCTTCCTTCCTTCCTTCCTTCCTTCCTTCCTTCCTTCCTTCCTTCCTTTCTTTCTTTCTTTCTTTCTTTCTTTCTTTCTTTCTTTCGACTATGTCTAACAAAGTACCCATTTTTCAAGTCCAGAGTGAAGATTTCGGTTTCTGGGCAATCTGTAACACTTTTTTAGGTAAAATTCTCTAGTTTCAATTCATGACTCAAAAAGGAAAATGAATTGTTAAAGATAAATGGGAAGTATGGCTATTTGTTTTGAATTTGACATACTAAAACTGTAGATGACCATGTGGGAAGTAAGGGACAGTATTAAGAAACATCATTTTTGTTCATAGGTGTTTTCAATGTTTCTGACCAGGTCATAATACATTTACACATAAGGTGGGATGCATGAGAACCCCTCACTGGGCAGTGATGGACAGTAGAGATGAAATTCTCTTTCCATTTATTACTCCCCAGCTGAGGTATAATAGATTATCTTATTATTCAGTGAGTATGTAATGACTAACTGTAGATAAGGCATGATGTTTTCCGATGAAATTTTTGATTGTCTTCACATCTGGTTAAACTTTTTTAGATATTATGTCATCATTTTTCTCGGTTAAGCCAGGTATAACACAATAATTTGCCTAACAATTGGACTAGGACTAGGACTATGTTATGTGTTAGGAACTAGAGCACTATCCAAATTTTAATAATAATGGGTAAAATATGAGCAAGCCTAATAACTACTGTAATGGTTATTGACAGCTAATAAATGCCTCTTGAATTTCCCTATAGCCTGATCTAATTCAGATAGGGTAATACATAAATTTTCTTTGTTCTAGTCCACATGAATACTTAAGGCCAGATATTCATGGAGACAATTAGACAATTCAGGATCATGTGTATATTCACCTATATATACCTATATCCCTATAAACACCATAATGCCTCCTAATGGAAATGCACCTTGAAGGTCACCATAAATAACTTATAATGTATGTAATTGAAAAAAATCTTTATACAAAACAAATCCAGTTAATTGATGCTAGATTTCGCTCTAGTCAAGAATGTACAAATTAAAATGAATTGATCAGAGAGTTCAATGTTAGTTCTCTGCCAAAATATACTTTCTGGTAGCATTTTAAATCATAAAGGCAAATTCATGTGGAACTCTTTTCTGGTTTTCTTCACAGTGTATTGGTATAATAGATATGTGCACTTCTGATAACAATGCAGAGTCTTTAAACCTTTTGCTCACTAACCCTGACTATCAGTTGCTGTGCTATTTAGAAGTCACAAACCTTGCCTGTGGTGGAGACTTTTTTTTTTTTTTTTAAGATTTTATTCATTTATTTGACAGAGAGACAGCCAGCAAGAGAGGGAACACAAGCAAGGGGAGTGGGAGAGGAAGAAGCAGGCTCATAGCGGAGGAGCCTGATGCGGGGCTCGATCCCACAACACCGGGATCACGCCCTGAGCCGAAGGCAGATGCTTAACCACTGTGCTATCCAGGCGCCCTTGTGGTGGAGACTTTTGAGAAAGATCTGTTCAGATGTACTTTGGACTAAGAATGTTTTTGTTGATGAGTCTGCTGTTTGTGTTCAGGTGATAAATCCACATCAGCTGATAAACATTTTTGCTCGTAACAGGGTGGTTTTGATTTTTAGCTTGGTATGAAATGGACCTTTTTCCAGAAATGTTTCTTAATATAATTGGTTAAGTGTATGTACAGCTCTGTGTGTGTGTTGTGTTTGTGTGTAAGAGAGAAGCAGATATGAAAAGTGTTATACTCTTAAGAATGAGTTTTGCAATAATTATCAAATTCATTCCATGTGCAAAATATGAAAACACATAGGACAGATCAGACTACTGCTTATATAATGTCATATGGGCTATGGATTATCCTCTAATATACTTTGAAAACTGAAACAAAGTTTTTGTACTTGATGTTATCTGGGTAGATCTTTATGTTTTTATGGATATGTTCATTAGCTTCAGATTCACATTTTATTTCAGAAGAGAAAATTGCAAATTGGTCTTTTTTTGTTTTGTTTTTTTGGTCAAGTCAGCTAGATTTGAAAGTAGGTTTTGTAGAACATAATCTGTAGTTAACTGGAAAATATATTCCAGCTTTCAGATAAGTTACAAATTATTTGTACAAATATTTGAATAATTTCTGTTAGTTTGAGTTTTTATAAACTATACTGGGAAATGATATATATAGTGTCTGAAGCATGTTCTGCATCACTTGTGATATAAAACTAATAGGATGGAAAATTACTTTGAGAAGAAAGTGAGTTCCACATTAGATAATTGGCTCTTTTTATATAAAATTATTCAATAACTGAATGACAATTGGGGAATTCAGCATTTATGATGCTGAAATAATATCTCTCTATAAAAATCTTTATATTTAAAGAGGTATATTTTTTATTATAAGTGGAATGTTTACATGGTGGCAAGAAACATAAATTTATCTGAGGATTTTTTTTTAAAGTATATTTTATTGGGCATCTCACATTATCAATTCAGCACCTAATTCTTCCAGTTAACAATATATGACAACACATACAAGTATTGTCAACCAGGGAAGCTCACCTAAGATTTGGTGTCTAGGAATTTATTTGGGGTTGGTTATGTAGGCATGGAGTGCCTATATGGTTGACCTTAGTTTCCAGCCCCTCCAAAGGACCAGCTAGTACCATGTGACTCAAGACCACCACCATAAATTATATTGTTAGCATAAACTATCTGGCATGGCCCAAAGGCCCAGATAAATGAAGATACTCTTGAGGCAGCAAATTCCAAAGACTGAGTTATCTCCCAGGAGCCAGTCAACGACCAAACCTTTCTTTGGAATGTGCAGGGCTTAAACACCCTAGAACTGCTGAATCTATCTCTCCCTGTGTGAAGTTTACATCTAAATTTCAAACAAGGTATCTATCCATATATTTCCCAAGAAGGATAGCTCAAATTTGAAACTATAATTTTATCTCCTATATGAAAGTGTTTTTTTCCCCTTCTGGTTGAAATTTGTCTACCTTTACCAGGTTATAGCACACTTTATGTTATCAAATGTTTTGTTATTGCAACATTTGAAGACTAGACCGCTGTACCAGTCACATTTTGCTAGGCAGCACACAACCACAAAATCTCTATGGCAAACAGACAACACTGAACATTTCTCTCTCATGAACATGTGAATTGGCTGTAATTGTTCTGTGTCTGTGAGTCAGCGCAGCTCTGCTTCTTGTGTCTCATTTAAAGTAGCCACCCGGAGGGGAAGCAGCTAGCTGGGCTTTGTTCTTCTCATGGCTATGACAGATGCACAAGAGGACAAGCATAGGTGCCTAACCATATTTCAAGCCTCTACTTAGGTCACATCTGTTAATCATTGGCTAAAGTAAGTCACATGGGCTTAGAAAAAGTAAGTCACAAAGTCTAGGGCTAGAGAAGTACATGCCACTTACCATGAGGCTGTGGTAAAGGAGTGGATGACTACTAATACTACAAGGGGGAAATTAGGACTAAATTTAATCTACCACAGAAGCTATGGTAGAATAGAAAAATTCAGAATGGCTTTCAAACCCTGGCTTAGTGGCCTAATTGTTTGTAGTCTGGCTGTAATTACTCAGCATCATTGTTACTTGGTTTTCTCATCTGTAAAAAGGAAATCAAAACAATTACTTAGAGTTTTGTTGTGAGGATTAAAGATAACATGGAAGTGCCAAGCATAGTGGCCTGGTAGTAGGTACACAACAAATGGAAAGATGTATTATAATATTGATGAAGACCCATTATTTCCTTTAAGGATAATAATAGCTTACAGTTAGAGTGTTTGTTGTATACATGGTGTTATCTTAAATACTTATATAACAGGTATTCTTTTTGTCAGCATTTTCTGGGTGAACAAGAGAAGCTGAGAAAAGTTAAGAAATATGCCCAAAGTTAGCTTTCATTTTGTTTCAAACCATTTCAAACCAAGTGGCTAAAATCAACAATTTAGAACATGATTTTATGAGCCAACTATTAGGAATGGGCTCAGCTAAATGGTTTTTCTGGATACATCCAGATTCAGCCATGTGTCTGTAGTTAGCTCTCTGGCTGGAACTACCTAGTCAAGAATGGACTTAGCTGTAATGGCTCATCATTCTTCCATGAAGGCTCTCACCCTCCAGCATGAGAGTCTGGGCTTGTTTACCTGCTTCCTGGACAGGGTTTCAAGAGAAGATGTGGAAAACTAAGCTGCTTGAGGCCTAGGTTTCTAACTGGTGCGTCATCCCTTTTACTTCATTCTGTTGACCAAATCAAGTCATAAGACCAGTCCAGAAATAGAATGTGTCTCTTAAAGAGAAGCTTTATAGACACATTACAAAGAACATAGATACAAGGAAGAATGAATGATTATGACCAATCCTGGAATCTACCACAGTCTGCCTTCTGACTACAATTTTCACATTCTTCCCCCATGGAAAATATTCTCTTCTTTATTCAAGGATCGCTAGAAGTCATGCCATGAACTATGACATCAAGTTTGAAATCTAGAATATAATTATGGCATATCCAAATGAAACTCCTCATATATAGATTCCCTAGATCCTGAGACTCATGAAATGAAAAGTTATCCCACAAACATCCAGGGTATGGTGTTGACACAGAAATAGAATAACTTCAATAAATACCATTCTAAAAGAGAAAAAAAATGGAGGTATATAGCAGTCACTGGTCCATAGCAATTTTCAAATCCAGGTGGGATCTTGGAATAGTAAGTATTCTTTGATTAAGGTGAGGTTATACTCCTTGGAAGTGGTTTCCCAGTTTGTTCTTCATGGCTCTTGGTTCTACCTTTGGGGCTATTGACTGCCCTCTAGGACATCTTTCCTTTTTCAGTATCCTTCCTTATTAGTCCTTTAAAATATTTTGTCAGCTAGCCCTAGAAAGTTGGGGGCCCAGAGGCCTTTTTGTTTCCTCTTTAGATACAACAATAAGGATAATAATAGCTTATAGTTGCATGTGAGTAAAATCACTCTCTCTTAATCCAGGTTGATGTCATTTTTACATATAAAATTTCTTCTAAATTACTGTAGACTGTGAGTTTGATGTGTGCCCACTCCATTTGTTAAAAAGGTATACCCATGATTGTTTTCAAGACATGCCTCTCTACAGATAGGCTTATTTACTGTCACTTTGGGATTGCGCTTCTGTGAGACCATCTTCTTAAGAATCTGAGAAGCAGTTTTGTCTATTTGAAAGTCTGTTTGACAACATACTAATTCTTTCAGATTTCTTAAGAAAGGGTTTTGGAGTTATACTCTTGAATGGATCTTTTTCTTTAGTCCTCATTACATGTAGAGGATTTTTACTGACTGGGAAGCCTGAAGATAAGAAACAATGTTTTACATCCCAGAAAATTATGTCCCCTCTGTATTCCCTCAAAATTCTCCTTGCAGACTGGCCAGTTCTTTATTTAGCACATTTCCTTCTTCCTGTACCTATATGTAGCTAGGACCAACCAGCTGACATTTCTACATTTTGTGGAGATCTCTAGAGCCAAAATCCAAAGTTAATTATATACATTTGTCATCGTTCATGTTCCTGTAGGTAATACTTTTATCTATTACTTTATTCTAAGAAACACAGATTGCCATTTTTTCGAACCTCCAATAACAATTTGCTTTATTTCTCCCAGCATTTGCTGAGAGTTTGTTTGCCATTTTTTCAGCCTCTACTTAGTACTCACTGCCAATGGCAGTTATTTTAGATTTTTGTCATGGCAGCACCTCAATTCTAGGAACCAATTATTTCTGCATCAGTTAGATTTTGCTGTTTAAAAAAAAATCACAGAATTTAGTGGCTTGAAACAATAGCCTTTTAAAAAAGTTTTTTAGTTCATAATCCTGCTGGTCATTAAATTGGGATGGACTCAGTTGAACTTTGTGTCTGCAGTCAGCTGCCAGGTCAACTGGGGGCTGCTTAGTATAGAATGGCCTCAGCTAAGACTGCTCATCTTGGACCGTGTGTTCTCTCATCATCCAGCAAGATAGCCTGGCTTGTTCTCATGGTGACTGCTTAGAGTTCCAAGAAATTGAACAGAGGCAAGCAGTCTTTGAGACCTCGAATTTCAACCAGTACACTTTCACTTCTGTTGTGTTATGTTGACCAAAAGAAGCTATAGGGCCAGCCAAGATTTAGGAGAAGGGAAAATAGATTTAAGTTTTGATGTGAAGAGGTACAAAGTAACATATTAAAGGGCACAGATAGAGCAAAGAAGGACTTAAGGCTCTTTTTGCAACATACCATACTGTACTATATCTATGATCAGTCAGTCTTGTTACAATTACTGTTTTCTCAAGAAACACAACAAAGTAATTATTATTCCTTCCAGAAAGGTTGAGTGTGTCCTCCCCAAAACTTCTCTGCTTCCTTGGGGATTTACCCTGACTTTCTGACCATACAATTCATACCTGGACATGTTAGCATTCTACTCCTGATTCTCCTCAGTAGTCTACTTGTTTCAGTAGGCAGCTCCCAATCTGACTCTTGCCTACCTGCCCATCTCCAGCTCTACACAAGTCTACCTGGTTGGATCTAGACCTGCGAACTTGGTTCTGGAATGGCTTATGATGCTTCATCCATCACGTAGTTATCATTACCACCAGTCAGCCTGTCGTTGGAAGGGATGCCCACCTACCTAACCTCTGCAAGTCTTGTCTCAGTGGTGAACACAATCTAAAGACCTCTTCTCTCTTCACGTACTTCCCTCTGATTAGCTCACTGATTGGGGTTTTCCCATGAATGACAAGTTATTTAAACAAATAAAATGTGCAAAATGTGTAATTTGTTTTTTAAAATTTTTATAATCTAAAGAGGAACCCAAGTCTAACTGATGATTGAGGTTCTTGTATTTTGTCAAGGTGATTATCCTACATCAAAATTTCCTTCATTTAACATTTCTGCTTAAAGATACACAGGTGGGATTGAATCAATATGAGGTAACAGGGCTTCAAAAAAAAAGTACAAATTACCCTTATATATTTTGTATAACAAATAAATAATTTATGTACAATATGGTTAATTAACAGTTCATTTGCTAATATTAATTGACCTAACTGGTGGTAGATTTTCTCAACACACCACAAAAGAGAGAGTCATGTTGATTTCGTGTAGTGGTAGAAGTTTTTGCAAGAACAATTATCTGCTCTACCAGCTACAGTTATCCCAGTGATACAACCATTTATATATAAACATATTGTGAGAGTTGCTTGCAGGCCTTGGGGGAAGCACCCTGAGCTGAGTGATGCACCCTGATTTAGCTCTATAAGAGGGTTCTGTAGGGTTGGTTTGGCACTCCTGAGACCGAGCACCTCTATTGGGCAGAGTTCAGGAGCACTATCTCAGAAGGGACCTGCATTCATATGTGCTTATTTATTCATGCAGTTTCTTAGGCATGTTTCTATATAACTTTGAGTGTAATCTTCTGTGGCTAGTGTAGCATCTAGTTTCACAGCACATATATACCCCATGGAGACAGTAATTAAAATAGGCAGAATTTGTTGGAGATGGCTTTTTCAAAAACTAGCCACGTAAAGAAGAGGAATAGAGCCCCTGCCCTCTTCAGTGGTGTTAGCTCCGTGAGTTTCAGTTAGGGAGAAGAAAGAGTATATGGGATAGAAATATTCAAGTTATATAATACAAGCTGAGGATCCTATTTTTCCTCCCACAGTGAAAATAAAACTTTTTTGAGAAACTTTATCTGAAAGATATAGTTGCAGGCACTCAATATTTGTTGAACGATTGATTAATAACCCCCCCGAGATTATATGATAATTGACCTTATTTTAATGATTGCGAGAACTGCATTTTTTTTCTACAGTGATGAAAATGGTGAGGAAGATGAAACGGGTATAACTATCTGACGTGTGTGTTACCTGCTTGTTAGCAGTTAGGTTGTCTCTGATCTCTCTGACAGCTGAGGCCATTCTATATTGTAACATTCATATAAAAATCATTTGAGCCCTCAAATCAAGTATATAGAAATCCTTAAATCTTTACAGTATCTCCCATGATTTTTGAGGAGCTTTTTGGTAATGTTGTGAGTAGTGGTAGGAGAAAAGTTTTCAGTAGTGTCTATGAAAAGTAGAAGAGAGAGTTGACTGAGAAAGCCAAAAGGATTTTCAAGCAGGTCTGAAAGCCCCTATAGAGTTTATACATACTTGGATTAAGCAGTTATCTACTAGCTTCACTTCTGTCAGGCTACTGAGAAATACTCAATCTCCCAAATTCATTCACTTTAAAACTCACAGCCTAGAACTTCAACTGTGATTAATCCAAGTGTGTATAAACTCTATAGGGAAATTAGTAAAACAAATACTGATTTTAAAATAATGATTGTAGGGGTACCTGGCTGGCTCAGTGAGTAGAGTGTGCAAGTCTTGATCTCAAGGTTGTGAGTTCAAGCCCCACATTGGGTGTGGAGTCTGCTTAATAAAATAACAGTTGCAAATTACTCTTTCTGAGGTTCCTTGGCTTTCAATAAGAAATGTGAAGAAATCTCTAGGATTGCTAACCCGATGCCATTTTAACAGAAGCCTCCAGGTAACTTTGGAAGCAAACAGTTTGTTTCAAGAAAGAACACAAAAGTTGGGGCACCTGGGTGGCTCAGTCGTTAAGCGTCTGCCTTCGGCTCAGGGTGTGATCCTGGCGTTATGGGATCGAGCCCCACATCAGGCTCCCCCGCTATGAGCCTGCTTCTTCCTTTCCCGCTCCCCCTACTTGTGTTCTCTCTCTCGCTGGCTGTCTCTATCTCTGTCAAATAAATAAATAAAAATCTTAAAAAAAAAAAAAAAGAACACAAAAGTTGAAGCCTAAGTACCTGTACTTAAGCCCAGAAATTGTTGTAAATTAATGTGACACTTTAGTTACTTTACTACTTTGACTCTCAATTCTTCAGTCATTAGTAAGTCTGCTTTTTGTTCTTTTGTGTTTTATGAGTAAGTAGTTCTTGTACAAAAGAGATATGGAATGTACTTGACAATGTTGAAAGTATAGAATACCAAAGGCCACGCATCCATTGGAATGGAGAGTAAAATCACATTGTACTTAAGAACTATTTAAACTCCATTCTGTGTTTACTTGTGAATAATTACTTAATCTCTGATTTTTTTCGTAAAGCATAAAATAATTTTGAGATGATACTGAATTTAAATTAAAAAATTTGCAAATGAAAAGCACAAGAATCCTTTATAGTTCACACAGACACATACATGCACAGTATAGATGATGAAGAGTATTCCTCGTCCATAATATTAAATAGCTTCACTAAGAATTTTATCCTAAAAGGAACAATGCAAATTGGCCTTTACTTACTTTAATTTAAATAAAAGATATTGAATTTCTGATTGATTCATGGATTTAAAGTATACCATTACAAAGCCAAGAAATTATTAAGCAATGTTTTTGATAATTGGTAATGTAACAGCAATATAATTTTACTTTAAGTCCCCAATGCAATATTTAGCAAATCAGTATTTATTTTGGAATAGTGGGTAAGACTACCAATTACGCATTGGGAAACAGATATATTTTAGGTATCTAAGTTATAGAAATTGCTAATATTCCCACTTCAACTTGAGCTCTACTGGAAAGTCAATGCTTAGAAAATGCAAAAGGGAAACAATTACTATAGCAATTATTTTCAATGTCTAAGACATTACATGGTTATTTCAAACCAAAACTGTATGTGGATAACTTTTTAATTTTTGTAGCAAAAGCTAGAATACTCCTGAAATAAAATTGCATATGATTTACAAATATATCCTCATTCATCTGTGTTCTCTGGTCCTTTATTGATAGTCAGTAAACCATAAGATTTTGAAACTTAACACTGAAGAATAGTTCAGCCCTAAAATGAAAGGTACTTTAACATGAACTCCTTTCACCTCATGAAATATTTGTTTTGTTTCATGCATAGTAGTGCATCGGCTTCTCGCCTTGAATCTCCAATATGAATTTTAACAAAATCTAAACGTTTCTTTTGCAGCATGAAATCTGAGGAGCAGAATAAGATGGCATGAGCAGAGACTTCTAAGGTAGGCAGGCCTCCCTTACCACCTCAGCTCAGCCTGCTGTTTGACATTCTCTCCTATCAGACCTCAGGGCAGTGTCTGGTCAAAATCCTTATTTGTCTAAGTAATTCATCCAGTAAATAAATGTTTCTTCTTATCTATCAACCATAATGGAAGTGTGCTATCAGAACAGTTACAAGTCTTACAGAGTTTAACCAGAATGCCTAGAAGTGTACAATGGAACTTCTTTAAAGGTTTTGCCAAAGGTACATCAAGGTGAACATGGTCTTTTGGGGGGGACACAACAGATGATATCCTGAACAGGAAAAAGATGCCTACCTCTGGAGGTATGAAGGTGATTGTCCAGCACTCATGGAGGTCATAAATAAGCTCAGGAAAAAAAATCAGAAATTTGTGAGATTCCTTAAGGCATGAAGCAATATGCTTCTGTCCAAGAAGAATCAACTGCTGTTGGGATTTGGTGTGGACTCAGGTCTCCACTCAGATCAGGAATGGGGGCAATTTGAATGGAGGCAATTCAATTCAGATGGGAAAACAATGAAGCACTTTAGAGACTTAATCTCTGTTTGCCTTGCTGTGTACATGGTACATTATCTTTGGGTTTACAGGGTACTGTCTAGGAAAGATAGAATGTAGCATGTTATAAATATGCCTGAAAGAATTGGTACATAATGTTGTCCTACATATTCAGAAATGGAATTCAGATTCTAATTCCATTGACCATCATGGCATTACAGTAAAATGTTATAGCTGGTTTTTATGTACCTGCATAGACTTAAGTGACAAGTATTTGTCTCAGTTTTATGATATGCACTGAATATCAAGTTAAAAAGGACATCAACCTTGAAACTGCCTTTTGTAGTTTATCGAAAGACCTATTTTCTTATGGAATCAGAGAAGGAAACCTTTTATAATTTGACTAATAATAACAGTAATCTGTCCTTTTCAGAAAAATGCCTTTGTCAGATATACTTTAATATACCTAGTCCTCTCCCTCTAATTCCTAGATCAGGTAACAGGTTATAATTTGATTTCTTCTTGAGTAAGAATCTGATTATATTATAATATATAAAATATATAATGTATATATTAGTTATATATATATATATGTCATTTCTTAATAAAGAGCAAGTCCATTGTAATATTTACTGATATTTTGACAAGTTTATTTGTGAAAACGAACACTCCCAAACTCTTAGGTACTTAAAACTGGGGAGATTATTTCTTTTTTTACAGTACATGTCCTTTTCAGATCAGTGGGGGAAGAACACTCCTTCATGTTGTCCTCACTAAAGGAACAAACTGATGGAGCAGCCACTATTTGAACACTGTCTTTCACTCTGGTGGGAGGAGGATGGGTGACAGTGAAATATGTAGCACATTATTTCTGCTAACATTTTATCGGCCAAAGTAAATCATATAGTCATGCCTGATTATAGTGAGGGAGGAAAGTGCAATCCATCCAGAACCATGGTTTTGGTAAAATCCCAATGACTGTCTCAGGGACAACTTGGCAGAATCACTCAATGCATAGCTCTGACCTAGCAATTCCATTTCTAGGAATTTATGACACAAGCATGTTCATTTCTGTGTTATTTGTAATAGCAGAAAGTAAAATCCTCAGAATGTTTCCTGGTTGAATAAATTCATGTTAAACTCATTCAGTGGGATATCTTATAGCCTTTGAAAAATGAGCAGAATGTATTGAATTAACGTGGAAATCTATTTTAAGAAAATATTGTTCATGAAGTGTACATGTGTGTGGTGGTGGTGCTGTTTATGTGTGTGAGTGTATGTGTGGGCTCATACATGCAAATCATTTAGAACAGTGCTTGACAAAAATAATAATAGTAGCTAACACTTATATGCAATTTATTATATGTAAGGCAATCTTCTATATGTTGTACATCTCTTAAGGCATTTGATAAAACAGTCATTTGAAGTGATATTATTATTCTCAATTTTCAAATGAGGAAACTTAAAAAGAGTATCTGCTTGAACAATTTCTAGAATGATATTTGAGAAATTGTAATGAGTATCTTTGGGGAGTGGTTCTAAGAGATGTAGTGTTTTGTTTTTAAATTCGTTGTGTTGCTTTCTGTTGTTTTTAGAATTTTTACCATGATCACATGTTACTTTCATGGTAAAACTCAGGTAATATGAATGGAAGCCATGACAACCAAAAGGAGCTGACTCATTTCTGCTAGAATGTATGTATACCTCTGCATCCTGATGAAGTAAATTTTTTTTCTATGTAGGGAAGATACTTAAGACTGAAACTCTCAACTCCAATTCTTCCCTTTGTCATAGTTAAGCGAAGACTGACCTAGCTGGTTGTTCTTGATACCATGTTATGTATTTGCGTGTGATGATCTGTGATAGGTTTGATTATTGTCCCATATTTTCTCCTCTTTCTGGGTTCTGCATTCCTGTACTATTGTCATCAGGCTTGGCTAAGTGACTGGCTTTGGAAGTGGTCTGTACTGCCTTAAAGCAGAATTCTGAAGAGTCACTGTGAAGCTGTACTCTTGGTCTTTTCTCTCTGCAGTGGGAAGGGCATTATCCAGACAGGGGCTGCTTGTGGATCTTGGGGTAAAGAAAATATGAAAAACAGCTGTAGAGCGTATGACATGAGTGAGAAATTAGAAATAAACTTTATTGGGTCACCTGATACCTTAGTTGGTTAAGCATCTGACTCTTGATTTTGGCTCAGGTCATGATATCAGGGTTGTGAGATAGAGCCCCGCGTTGGACTCTGTGCTCCAGAGTCCTGGGGAGCCAGTTTAAGATTCTCTCTTCCTCTCCCTCCCCTCCCCTTACCCTTGCTCTTTCCCTTTCTCTCTAAATAGAATAAATAAATAAACTTTGTTGTGTCAAGGCATTTGAGACTGAATCATTTGTTACCATGGCATAAACCAGTAAAAGTTTATACACGGGCCTCAGAAAAATTATTAAGAAAGCAGAATTGAGGAAAGTATACTTTTTAACAATCCTTTGGAATGGGAATTCTGGGACATTTTAGCCTTTTGTGCTTTTTGTTATTTTTGTATTATAGTATTAGCTCTTGGAACTGCTTTACCTGAAGTTCTCTATTGCTTGTTCTCTTGGAAGAAGGAAAATGTATATTGTTCCATTGCTTTCATCTTGGCAGGCTAGGAGTGGAAGACTTGTTACACAATTTCAATTTGTTTTTTATTTCTATTTGTGAAAGACTCCCTTGTTCTGTATGTCCTGTCAGTTGAAGAAGTGCAAGTATTACAGAGAGTATAAATAGTTAAGTTGTATTTCCTTTCCAACAACTCATTTCTCTACAGTTTTTCACTTAATTGCAAAATGTTGGAATCATTTTAATTTTCAGGTTTTTTATTATCTGTATTAAAACACGTGATAAAATTATAAAATTTTTCCTCTAGGTGTTCTATGTATCTCATTTGACATGAAATGCCTAATTCTGTTGTTTGGTCTTGATGGTTAAGAGTGTCCTGCTATAGTGATCAAGTTAAGTGCTGTAAATTAATTTCCCTATCCAGCATAGTTGCCAACTAATATAAAAATATATTTTCCCAAGGATTTTAAAGATGTGGTCCCACTTGTATTCATTTAAATTTTTTAAAAAAAAGTTTGATTTTCTTCTAGTAGAGCTAAATTGATTGCTTATATCTTACCAAAGTAAAGAGAATAGCATATTTTATATCTCTGTTCCAAGGGTCTGAATGTCTTCAATTTTTTAGCTGAAGAGGAATACACTGATTCTTTCTGTGTGTTCATTTCTTTAAGTTATACTGCCCAATGGAGCTCTGTCAGAAATCTCCCTAGGATGCATGGTATTTGGAGGTTTGCCTTGGTCCATAATCATACTGTACAGAAGCAGGATTTCAGGACTGTTGTCCAAGATGGATGAGGCAACCCTGTCCCAGTATTAAACAGTATCAAAAATATCCAGAGAAACAATCCTTCTTTGCAATCAGCAGTTAAGCTATCTCTCTTCCACTGTACAACCTGGTGAAAAGGCTGCCCCTTTCTATTACATATCATATACGGGATCGAAGCCCTTCTGTGGCATTTATGTAGACTAATCGTGTTTATCCTGATTTCCAAATGTGGCCTCGGAGGGAGACTGATGGAGAATACCATGTGATTTCTGCTGTGCTCTTCAATGTCTAGAAAGTATTCTAATGACCACACATCAACCTGTATTGGAGGAACTTAGGAGACTCGAAGATGATCCCACCTCTCCTCTTTTGCTCTCCAAAGCCACAAGGAAATGTTCTGATAGCATTCTAGATATAATTACTCATCAAGACTTAGAAAAGCTAGGGAAACATAAGTGGCTTTCCACTTCCATTCCAAAGACGATAGGGAATTATAAAGCCAGTAAGAACAGTCTTTTTTTTTTTAATGATTTATGCCCACAACCTCAATTTTATTTTAAACTGGATATATTTTAGTTACTACTAAAAATATTCCATAGATGGAAAATAAGTCCTCTGGTAGTTAACATAAAAAATGAATTATTCTATCAGCATTTGAGAAGTGTTTTTTAAGGATATGGATCTAACAGAACAGAAGAGTTCCCAACATGAAAATACATGCTGATTTAACATATTTTTAATCTCAGTGTCTAGGATATTTGTTTTAAGGAATGGGGCATTGGATTATGAGTCAGGTTTGTTATTGGTGAATGTGATTCTGAATGTGGTACTCCTGGATAACTTTTTTGTATAAGCAGATTTTATCTTAATAATAAATATTCTTTTATTCATACAGTGCATTTGCATGAGAATTGGTTGATCACTAATAATTGTAATTGCATTTATTGGTAATATGTTTAACGCTAGGTAGATTATACACCAGTGACACAGGGACAGCCTTGAATGATGCAGTGGTTTGAGGGATAGCTTTCATGTCTGAGTCTTAAGGGGAAATCTGAAGAGAAGCAATGTAGTTGCTGGGAAAGCATGAGGAATCTTTTATTCTGGCATTCATTTTCCTAAAATAATATATAAAGGCAGGAAGAAGAGATGGTAATATAAGGAGTAATAATAAAATATTGAAATATTCAATTGGATTGTGGCATCTTATTGAGCATTTTGAAGTATAGCCAGCAGACTCTCTGCTGGCCTCCAGTACTGTCCACTTCCTGGTATTCACACCCTTGTATAATCAGTCACCTTTTTTCAAATGTGCACTAGCCCAGTGACTTGCTTCTAATCCATAGAATGGAGCCAAGGTAATGGGATCTCCCTTCTGTGCTTAGCTTATAAGAGACTAACTTCTAATTTGATAGCTGTAGCCTGTACTCAATAGCTTGATAGTTTAAAAAGAGATTCTTCCCCTTGCTGGCTTTGATAAAGCAACGTACCCCTGTGGAGAGGTCCACATGGCAAGGAAACGAGGCCCCTGGAACAGAGAAATTGAGTTCTGCTAGGAACTGAGGCCCTTAGTCCAAGAGCGCTTGAGGCACTGAAATTCTGCCAACCTGGTGTAAGTGATTTTAGAAGTGAATACTTCTCTAATTGAGCCTTCAGATGAACTCCCAGCTCTGCTTGTTGCTCTGATTGTATCCTTGTGAGGACTCAGAAGCAGAGGACCCAGTTAAGTTGTGTCCAAATTCCCAGCCCACAGAATCTATAAGTTGTGTTGCTTTAAGCTGCTAAGTTTGTGGTGATGTATTATAAAGCAATAGATAGCCAATACATATTTCTTAATCATACTTCTGTTGTTAATTTTGTGATTAACTTCTTGAGTATGACATGTGTTGACATTAAAATGTATACTGTGTGATGTATATTTAGGCAATGCTTAGTGTATAAGAAAAGGAGTTGAGATAGAGCAGTAGTTCTCAAGATTTAGTGTATATCAGAATCACACGGAGGGCTTGTTAAAACAGCTACCCCCTCTTCCTCCAGGTTTTTGATTCAGCAAGTTTGGTTCTTCACAATTTGCATTTCTAAGAAGTTTCTAGGTATTGTAGTTTCCTATTGCTGCTATAACCAATTTCCACAAACTTAGTGGCTTAAAACAACACAGATATATTACCTTACAATTCTGGAGGTCAGAAGTCAGAAATAGGTCTGTGTGGATTAAAATCAAAGTGTCCCCTTTCTGGAAGCTGGAGGGGAGAATATATTTTCTTGCTTTTTCTAGCTTCTAGAGGCTGCCTGCATTCATTGGCTTGTGGCCCTTCCTTCATCTTCAAAGCCATCAGTATAATATCTTCAAATCTTTCAGACTCTGACCACTGACTCTCCTGCCCCTCCCTTTTTCGCTTATAAAGACTCTTTTGATTCCATTGGGCCCAACTGGGTAATCCAGGATAATCTTCTCAACTCAAGACCTTTAATGTAATCATATATACAAAGTCTCTTTTTCATGTAAGGTTTCAGGGTTAAGATGTGGGCATTTTGTGGGCCAATTATTCTGCCTGTCACATAGTTGATGCGGGTATGCTGGCCCAGGGATTACACTGTGAGCATCAAGGATTATAGATAATTGTAAGACCTGAGCTGCTGCTTTGGATTCTCTCTGCCTCCATCACCCTCTTATAAGGCCTTGCTCTTCCTAAGATTCCACAGCTTATGTTTTCTCTGTGGACTAGAAACTTCTTGCCTCTGTATTCATGTAAGCCTCCTAGACGCTCACAGGAGTCTCACTTGAATATAGGGAAAAGGTTGCTCTATTAATGACAGTTGAAATGCTTATTACTCAGGTAGTTCTTTCTGATATTTAATTTTTATCTATGTTTTTAATGTTTATGTTTTACCACAGCAAAAGTCTTTACTTTGGTGATACTGTATTTTGTTTCTTTCTGAGTCAGGCAATTCTAAATAGATTTTAAAGCTCTCTTTCCAAGATTAAATAAGAGAGTTCCAGAGAAAACACAACACTAATTAGGAATAATAGGCTAGAAATATTTCCTATAAATACTTTTTTTTTACATTTTCATCTTTATTTCATAAAATATTTTTTCTTCTAATATGTAAGCATACACAAGTATGTGCGTATTGATTCTGGCATTTAAAAATGCATTCACTCTGAATAATTAAGATACTTTCTTATTAATAATTCCCTCTAAGAGAAGCATAATTGTTGTCAATCAATTAAATCACTAAGACTGTGAAAGTTTTAAAAAATATGTCATCTGCCCTCGTCTGTCACCTTATATAGTGACACAATTTTAGAATTAGATATGTGTCTTCTTAAAGGACAGGGATATGTCTTTAGATTTAATGTCTATTTATTTTCCCTCCTAGAATGTTCAGGGGCTATGGTGGTTTTACCTCTTTGAGGGACTGTATCTTCCTCAATTAACTCACACTGTCATTCAAAATGCCAGGGGATTTACTAGATTTGATTTGAAATACTAGGGATGTTAAGAGTCAAAAATTAAAAAAACTCCAGAATCATAGTACATGCCACCATTGATTCCTTTTAGCACCAGGATGATTATATGCAGGTGGTAGTTAAAGAACCATATTTTGTTGAGTGGGCCCCTTGGTGATCTTCTGCCATCCTGGGTTTCAGAATATTTGGCATTCCTGTAGGTAAAACACTATATTCATCTCTTCATCTGTGTAATGCTCATATACAAATGCAACAGCAGATGTCAGGGTCCTCGGTGGTCTTGCTTGTGCCCCTGCAATCACCTTTATAACCACTGGTAGTGGTTTCTGTCTGGAGTAAATAATAATGTACAGCCGAATTTTAATCCCAAATGACATCAGGAATTGGGGTTTTCATAAAGTTGGTGTGTTGATTCTTCATTGATGTGGCATAAAAAATGGAAAGTATAAAATCTTTTTGTTTTTTTCCCAAGTGAAAGATAAATTCGATTTTGAAGGGCCCGCTTCACTAAATGTTTTTGTGTGCCACAGACTTGCTAAAACTGGACAATACCTAAGTATGGAGGGGAAATAAAAGCTAACGGGCACCTGTTGCTATTTACTTCTTCCCGTACAGATAAAGTTCAAAGGTAGGAAGAACCTCAGGCTTTTTTTAACAAAACTATCATGAAGTATTTTTGGAGGATTTTAAGTACCATGTCTAAATTAACTACTAAATAAAAAAAATAAAATAATTGTTGATTACTTTCTTTTAAGTGAAGTTTGTATAATAAACCTTCAAGCCCAATCTATTAATCAGAGAAGAGGGGATGTGATACATATGAAATGTTCCTTCTGATTTTTTGAATCAAATATTTTTGCTTGATTTGGCTATGTTGCTTATGTGAATTCACTGATTCTTTTGCTATTTTCCAAGTACTGTTTGTGATTTTATATTTTCTTCAATATTTTATATATTTGATTCATATTAAAGATTCTTAGCTTATGAAGTTGGAGATGTCATGTGAAATACTTGACATTTTCTATTGGTAAAGCTAATGTTTTCAGTAAATTTATGTAAAAAAAAGTCAATTCTTTCATGAAACATAAGAATTATAGATGTATATATTGAAACACCAGTGAAAGAGACCAGCTAATGTACATTTATTATGCTCTCTGTATAACATTCAAAGTAGATATTTTCTGAGAATTTTTTAGATTTAAAGACGTTTGCTCCTCCTAAATTATTTTAGTCCATCTCCAGGGAGTTCTGTTGCCGACTTATCGGATGTGAGACAATTTACACACTATAAAAATAAGTGAAAGTAATGTGATGTGCCAGATTTTTAGTGGAGTATGAGTAATCATCCTGTTGGCATGGCAAGGAGATTCGTAGAAGAACACTCTTTTGTCATTATTGCTGAAAATTAATTGTAATTGAAAGCCTTTATTTATAAAAGAAGAAATACAGTAGATTTGATTCCTAACTAAAAACAAATGAAAGCTGCTTTTTCCTCTTAGCATACTTACTTCTAATTGAAAGGTGTGTTTTTTCCCTCTACCACTTCTCATTTAATAAATATTTATTAATCGCTTGCTATGGCTAAACTATGGTAAGTAATGAGAGGAATATAAGGCATAAAAGATGCTTAAGAATATACAGATTGTAACTGATCATTGACCGAAGAGTGATACACACACCATGAGTGCTAAGGAAGTTGGGGAAAAAGAGATGATTTCCAGCTAGGGTGTAAAGGGAAAGCTTAAAGATTCCAGCAAAGCAACTGCAAATTGAATGTAATATAATAGGGCAAGTACAGGCAAATGACAAGAAACTGGCACAGCTGATGTTTCTCCTATTCCTGATATGGGCATTTTGCCACATTAGGAGGCTAAAAAATATATTGCCAATTATATTGACACATTTTCTTGCAAAAAGTTGAAATTATCAAGAAGTCCATTTAAAATATGATTTTATATTTAACATCACTAATGATAATCTTTCCCTGAGATATTTATACCTTTTTAATATGAAGATATGGGCGCCTGGTGGCTTAATTGGTTAAGCATCTGCCTTCGGCTCTGGTCATAAACCCAGAGTCCTGGGATCGAGTCCTACTTCGGTCTACCTGCTCAGTGGGGAGTCTGCTTCTCTCTCTACCCTCCTCCCCCCCCCCGCTTGTGATCTCTCTCTGTCTCTCTCTTTTTCAGATAAATAAATCTTTAAAAAATATGAAGATATGAGTAAAACATTTAAACATGTTTATTTCATCTTTATCTCAACTTTCAAAACTATATATTTTAGTGTGTGTTTTATAATATTTATATATAGTAAGGTTAAAATGGTGAACATAAGTATTTTTAAATAAGTAAATATACATATATTGGGTGTGTGTGCTCAAAAATATTTTACTCGTAGATGGCATGATCAAAGTAATTTGGTTCTTTTTTTCTTTTAAGATTTTATTCACTTGACATAGAGCACAAACGGGGAGCAGCAGAGGGAGGGGGAGAAGCAGGCTCTATGCTGAGCAGGGAGCCCGATGTAGGGTTCGATCCCAGGATCTTGGGATCATGACCTGAGCCGAATGCAGATGCTTAACAAACTGAGCCACCCAGGCACCCCTTGGTTCTTTTTCTAAAGCAGAAGACATCCTTCCCCATATTATTCAACTTTCTCTTATCGTTCATTTTATCCAGAAAGTTTAATTTCTTAATCCCTTTCTAGATCAGAAGTGAACACCATTGATAGTTGTCTGTCACCATTCCCTATGAAATCTGAGGTGTTCTTGAAACCATGACCCCTGAAACCCTTGTCCCTGAGATGTTCATGCCTTTGACTGACACATCTATCTGTATTTTGTTTTGTTTATTATTTACTATTGCTTTTCTATAATTCTGCAAAGATTTGTCCACAGACCTACCAGTTTATTCTGTAAATTATTAGAGGTGAGGATCCCCACGTTACTGTAGCTCTGGGGGCAGTTACAGTTAATCATGAGAATTCATAAACACATGTATATTTTAATACATATGGAGCTCTATAGTGGTTTGTTTCCTACTTCCTTTTGTACAGATATGTGACTTTTGAATAAGAAGGTGTAATTATAGGGGGAGGGGATTGTCATGTGACAGATTTGATGGAAACCACTATGTTATTGTCTCTTTAAATGTCCTGTTTCATTTCATAGATTGAATGATGTGAGCTATACAATGAATATCCCTTTTTATAGTGTGCAAGGATGGATTTTAGTGTCCATTTGCTATGCATGTTTATAAGGACATTCGAATGGCATTTCTGGAAGACTGAAGGCAGAAGCTACACAGTATCACCTGGAACCTTGTTAGAAATGCAAAACCTCAGGCCCCAGACCAGACCTGAATCAGAATCTCAAAAAGTGGGGCCCAGAAATCTACATTTGACAAGCTCTCAGATAATTCTTAAGCACACTAAAGTTTGAGAAGCACTTCTAGGAAAAAAATATAGTGATTTAGATTGCCACTTCAGAATAGACATGAAATCTTTCGAAATTAGGAAGCTATGTCAGAAGGTTCTTATGAGCTGCCATGACCCACTGATGCATTATAAAGCAGGAAATGAGTTAGTCACATAATATTTCATAGCAGGGAAAATTACATTTTGGTTTCTCAAATTTGTGGAGAATAAATCCAAGTAAAATTGTATTTTAAGGAATTGTATTTGATGAGCAAATAAACTACAAAAATAGATAAAGGTAAAAAAAATAGATAAAGGTAATATAGGAAGGAGAGCACATTAATCCATGCACTAATTACCATAATTACAGTGAAATGGGATGGACAGTAACACTAAAGCCATTTACGCTTCTGTTTTTCCCTCAGAGAAGAAAACCACATCTCATATGAGAAAGGCGAAACTAGATGCGATCTATAGAGGAGACATGAAGGCCTGAGTAATGAGGCAGAAAAAAAAAATCAAGTCAATAGGAATTAAATAAATTTTTTTCAGTATTTTCTCTGAGATACAAGCCCAAGCTTGTTTACGTGTGAATCAGTTTTAGCTTGTTAATTGCTGCTTGCCATTCCTGTGTTTGTGTAACAGTTCAGTGCCTAGATGATGCTCTATTAAAATAAATAAGTAAATAAATAAATAAGTAAATAAATAAATAAAATAAACAGCAGTGCTTAACAGCTTACTCACACTGATCCTATTTACCATGTGTCGATTTGTAACCCTTGGTTGAACAAGGAAAATATGCCATATAGAAACTGATAGCCTCTTTGCCTGAATTACACATGTTTGTGTATAACCATTTATAATTTCAGAAGGGAGTGGCGGAATTTATGCCACTTATTATCCATTGTGTCTAATTCGGATCCTAGCAATTTGAGGCCCGTATATAGTTTCCTTTAAATGAATGTTGCCCAATGTAGGAAATAAGGCCAGCTACCCTCCCATAGTACAGCTGCCTTAGCGGGCCATGTAGAATGGCTTAATATACAGGCATACCTAGTTCTATTGTGTTTGCTTTATTGCACTTCACAGATACTGCATGTTTTACAAATTAAGATTTGTGGCAACCCTGTGTCGAGCAAGTCTGTCGGCATCAGTTTTTCAACATCATTTGCTCACTTTAGGTCTCTGCATCCCATTTTGGTAATTCTTGAAATATTTCAAGGTTTTTCTTTAGTATATTTGTTATGGTCATTTGTGGTCACTGATTAGGACTTCCGGAAAGCTCAGATGATGGTTAACGTTTTTTAGCAGTAAAGTATTTTTAAATTAGAGTATGTACGTTTCTTTTTAGATGTAATGCTATCACACACTTAATAGACTACAGTACAGTATGAACATAGCTTACATATGCACCCAGAAACCAACAAAAAAATTATTTGACTTGCTTTATTGTGATATTTTCTCTATTGCAGTGGTCCGGAGCAGAAGCTGCACTATCTCTGGGGTATTACTGTATTAGATGGAGATATGGAAACTTCGGTCTTACCTCAGCTATACCTTTAACTTCTTGCATAACCTCTCTGGGCTTTATTTTTCTAATATTTAAAACAAGGGAGTTACATTAAATGATTGTAAAAATTATAATGATTCTATAAACATGGACAGTGATCACTTTCTGAGCATGGTTCAGGCAAGGGCTGGCCAAGAGGGATCTAATCTGAAATTAAGTTTGAGGGAAATTCATAATCCCAAACTTACCCATCTATCAAATGAAAATCATTCAGGAATGTAATGTTAAATTTTGCTTGTAAAATTTGGTAGAAAGTTCTGTGTTATCCTATGATGAGAAATCTTGGAAGCATTGGTAATAATTGGAATATCATTGAAAGCACACCTCTCTTTCAGTGCCTTAGGTACCTTTTCAGTTGTATGCTGGCTGATATCTTCATCAAGGTTGCCCTTGAGCTATCTTTAAAGCAATATCAATGGATATTGCATAATGCAGTAGGAAACTGCCGTATATAACTTGATATCTTTTTTTCTGCATACAGTTGACATATGATGTTACATTAGTTTCAGGTATACAGCATAGTGATTCAGTAACTCCATATCTTATGCTATGCTCACTACCGGTGTAGCTACCATCTGTCACCATTCAATGCTATTGCAATACCATTGGTTATGTTCCCTATTGTGTACCTTTTATTTTCATGATTTACTCATTCCATAACTGAAAACCTCTATTTCTCACTCCCCTTCACCTATTTTGCCCATCCCCCCACTTCTCTTCAGTCTGGCAGCCATCAGTTCTCCGTCTTTATAGATCTGATTCTGCTTTGTGTTTGTTTATTCATTTGTTTTTTAGATTTCACATATAACTGAAATCATATAATATTTGTCTTTCTCTCTCTGACTTATTTGATTTAGCATAATACCCTCTAAGCCCATCCATGTTGTCACAAATGGCAAGATCTCATTCTTTTTTATGGTTGAGTAATATTCCACGGTTTTATGTATATAAGTTTTATATATATATGTAAATATATATGTATATTTACATACACACACACATACATACACACTACAACTTTGTACATTCATCTATCAATGGACACTTAGGCTACTTCCTTATCTTGGCTATTGTAAATAATGCTGCAGTGAACATAGGGGTGCATATATCTTTTCAAATTAGGGTTTTCAGTTTTTTGAGGAAATATCCAGTAATGGAATTATTGGATCATATAGTTTTCTCTTTTTAAGTTTTAGATGAAGCTTAATGTCTTCTTAAAAGAAAACCAAAATTATCTCACTTGATTAATGGTCTTCTAATACTTATATTTAAATAGTTATTTCAGTATTTAAATTAAGTAGAAAAGATGTCCACATCCAAGAGTGGACAAGTCCTTTCTAAGGGTCACTTTTATTATGCCCTTATTATGTACATAGACAACAGAAAATTTTTCATAGGATCTCTAGTTGAAAAAGTTTTTTTTTTTTTTTTATTTCTTTCCCAGTAAATCTATTGTTTTAAATCATGGATTTAGAGACTTATTCCCTAGTCTGAGTCTGAGCAACAGTCGCTACAGGTTAAATTCAATGTGTTTATGTTTTTGTTCTTGGAATACATACGTACATGGGGAACTTGAAGGTGACTGTCGTCTTTCTTATCCATTTTTTTCTCCAGAATAGGTGAGGTTTATTTCGTTTTCACCTTTCAGCTTTAGAAGCAGCATTAAAAGGTTTACCATGAATTTAAGGACTTGGGAGTCAGGAGAGCACAGATGGAAATCCATATATTGTAACTTATTGCAGGAGAGTGATGGACATAATACTTGTCATCTTTAATGTCAGCAGTAACTTTTACTAATTGAGTTAATTTGGGCAAGTTGCACAATCTCTATGAGTCTCAGTTTCCTCATCTATAAAATGGACTTGTTGGGATTGTTAGGCTGTTAAGGTTGTTAAATTTATGCCAGGTGATGACTTGGTAAGCAGACCTGCAGGTATTTAGCCATGGCACAGCAAGCTTTTTCTTGATAGTGGTATGTAGACCCTTGAGCATCCATAGCCCCTCCCCAGCCTATGGTATAAAAGTCCTGTGGCCTAGTTCCTGAGTTCCCGAACTTCTCACTTTGCACTGGGTATAGTCTCGACTGAATTCTGACCATGCAACTGAGAGAAGAAGGAGTCACTGAGGACAGGGCCCCTTACTTTATCCTTTCTTATGCATTTCCTTTTCACCTAAATGTTTGCTAGTTTAATGGTGGAAGCACTTTAAGCTAAATCTGAATCATCATTTTTCCTGTCTTTTCAACATAGACTAGCCCTTTGTTGACTAGCTCAGTCAAATGTGATAAAAATGTCTTCAATAAGATGAATTTTTCTATTCAACTTGAGGTGTATAAGAAATATTGCATGTCTTCTTTTTAACTAAAATCAAATGAAATATGATTGTCTGCTTTCATCACGCGAGGTGTGCAGATAATTCAGCCATTGGGATGATTGGTTCTCATCCTCTTCTGAAAAAATTACCAGGGTTTTGGGTGGAACACAACACTGTGGTAAAACCTCCTGATTTTAGTATACACTGGTCACCACTAATTTTTCCATTTTCTGGATTTGCAGAATCCCTGAAGTGAAATGATTTTGCTCTTACATCGAGTGCATTTAAGGGAATCTGACAGGGCCTAGGGACACAGGCCTACCTCACAATGTGCAAGACTTACTCATGTTCAATTAAGTCCTGCCTCTCTTCAGGCATATCAAGGGAATGAGTTTCAGAGTCATAAGTCTTGTCTTCCTTCTGCACCCAGGAAGACTCTCTTCTTTCTTCTGACCCTGAGTACCTCTTCAGGATATCCACCTTTTTTTTTCCTGTTTCCTTTGGATATAATTTAGAGTGATGTTCATTCTTTAGACCTTGAAAAGCAAAATCCTAGTAAAGAATGTTATTTTCAGATACTTCTGTTTTGAGACTTTCCATACAGATTCCTCCTGTGGGCAAAGAAAGGAGGAAAGCTTGATCGGTACTTTGATAGGAAAGGGGACAGAAAAATGTATAAATTAATTTAGAACAAAACACATATATCTCAGTAAATTTTCCGCCATGTGTTTTGCAGCATTTGGAATATATTGTAAGCTTATGAAGTTTCCTTCTTCCTGCTCCCCTTTTTTCCTCTTACCTAAAAATGATGTATTGATTAGTTTAAAGAAAAAAGGCCTAATTTTAGCTAATGCAGACTAATTTGAAGTAATAAGGTGATATTGAAATTGCTTCCCTCTGTCTCCATTGTCACTTTTTTTTTTTATAAAGATTTTATTTATTTATTTGACAAAGATAGAGACAACCAGCGAGAGAGGGAACACAAGCAGGGGGAGCGGGAGAGGAAGAAGCATGCCCATAGCGGAAGAGCCTGATGTGGGGCTCGATCCCACAATGCCAGGATCACGCCCTGAGCCGAAGGCAGACGCTTAACCGCTGTGCCACCCAGGCGCCCCACCATTGTCACTTTCTTACTTGACTTCCAGACCTTTCTACATGCAATGTCCCAGTGTAATGAGAAGGCTGAAGCCACTTTTTTAGTGTTTGCTAACAGCTTTTAATCCTTTTGTCAGAGCATCCAGTTTCCCACATCTGGGCAAGCTGGTAATAAAGCCTGGGTACCTTACCTCATTTCTTTGCTCCCTCAAACCATTTTGGACCTGCTTGAGAGGTTTGCCTTGTCCTTCCCAGGGTCTTCAATTATGTAAGTATTACATCTTTTTTATACGTTCTTGGTGTGGGTGTGTCCACACACACGTGACATCATCAGTTTTGACTTTAGAACCAAATTTTGGGTGAGGGTTTATCTACCTCTGCAGGTAAACATAATACTCAGAGAGAAGATACATCTCGAGAGAGCGAGCACCATGTTACTGAATTTAAGTTACAAAATATTATTGAAATTTAAAGTACACAATAGTTATGAAGCCAAAACAAACTTTATTTGCATGTCCAATACTGCTTGATTGTAAGGTTCCAATATCTTGGCAACTTTTAGAATTTATATCTTGACCTCTAGACTGAAAGAGTAGTAGACAGTATAAAAATGGGTTTTCTACCCCAACCTGAATTCTAGTCAGTAATTGGAATGAAGAGTTTTTAGAAATCTATCACATTTTCTTTTTCCTAGAGGTCATATTCCAGGGGGTTTTGATAGACTTATCCATTGGTCTAAAGGTGGGGGTTGGGGTTCTGCCTCACTTTCCTAGGTGGAGCCCAAGGAAGCTGCAAACCTCTTAAGAGTAGTCTTATCTAGCATGGCCCTTGAAAAACATTGTGCCTGACCCTGCAACTCTTGTGTATGTAATATGGAGAAACAGCTGGCCAGGGAAGATAGATGAAAGGTGAGCAGGTAGAAAGTTGAAGGGCCAGAGAGATCTGGGAGGAGGTCAGGGAAGATGTAAAGTGGAGCAGACCTCCCAGTAGAGACCATGTCCGAGGCCTTAGCTACCCAAGGGGATGGCAGTGTGTAGTTTTCAAAGACCAGGTACATCCCTACATCCAACTGTATAACCATATCCCCACTTGGGTGCTAATAGATATGCTGAATTTAACATGTGTTAGTTCCTGATCTTTCTCTCCTATTAGTTTATTTTTGCTGCAGTAATGCTCCACAATGGCATTAAGCCCTAAATACTTGTGGTTTACAATAATATTTATTTTTCATCCATGGATCTTCAGGTCAGCTTTGGTGGCTCTACTTCAGGCTGTGAGTTAAGTTTAGGTTTGTTTTGTATGTTTTCTCAGTGTAAAAACTGAGCTGAGGAGGGGCGCCTGGGTGGCTTAGCCAGTTATGTCGACTCTTGGTTTCAGTTCAGGTCAAGATTTCAGGGTTCTGAGATGGAGCCACGCATCATGTTCTGCGCTCAGTGCGGAGTCTGCTTGTCCCAACCCCCGCTCGGGTGCACGCGCATTCTCTCTCTCTCTCTCTCTGTGTCTCCAAAATAAATAAATAAAATCTTAAAAAAAAAACAAAAAAACCCCAAAACCCTAAGTTGAAGCGACAGCTCCTAATTTGAGCATGCTGTCATGGGGGGGGGGGGGGCAAAAGTACGAGCAAGATAGAAGGAATTTGCAAAGCTTCCATGTGGAACTAACACATGGTGACTTTTGTCCGTGTTCCATTGGGAAGAGGAAGAACCATAAGCTCTTAAAAAAATTAATCATAAAAAATTAAATGTTTATAGTAGAAAATCTGGCAGCTACAGGAAAATCCCACAGATAGTCCACTGATGATACTTTGATATATGTATTTATAATAATTGAGATTATACTACTTACACAGTTTTGCTTTTTTAAAAAAATTTATTGTAAGGTATTATAAAATGTTGTATAAACATTATCATTAATACCAAATAGCATTTCACAGTATATATGAACTATAGTTTTCTTAACTATGCACCTACTAAGGAACATTAAAACTACTTCCAATTATTTAATTATATTTTGCTGCAATAAGCCTCTTTATGTATCAAACTATAAATCATAAATCTGTGGGCATTTGAGGTAATTTCATTAAGTTGAATCATATGATTATTGATATTTGATAATAATTGACCTTAAATATAGAGATTTTATACCTATATAAAATAATGAATAAACCTTTCAATAAATCTAAGATAAATAAAATCTACTTTACAATCTTATGTTTTAATCTATCCCATCTCTTTAATTAAATCTCTTTCCTTAAGCATAATATTATAAGTTGAAATCAATTTTTTATTTCTATTTTGCTTTTTTGATTTGCTTAATTACTTGTATTCAATCATGAATTTTTATTAATCAAGTTTTATTATACAAAAACATGGTATCTACCTACATTATTTTGCCAAGAGTTGGCAGGAGTGAAAGATCTTCAGAAATATAATCAATTTGTTACATTAAGGAAAATTGGCATTTAAAATGCTGATAAAATTAGGCAATTTTTTGAACATTTACATGTGGGATCAATTTTTTAAAGATTCCATGACCAAAATAGATAAGGAATGCTAATGTGTCTTTTAACCATGTTTAATTTCAGCGTACAAAGTTTCCATCTTTAGTTATCATTGTAGCATACAAAATACATACATAAACAGATAGTTCATTTTATTAGTGTAAACATTATTTTCATTTTTATTTCATTCATTTAATATATTATTAATGTAGTAGAAAGATGGAAAACATGCAATTTATAATTTACTCATTATCCAAATGACCTTTAACTTAAACCGAGAAAAGAACAATTTTACTTATGTATTTACTTAAGAAATAGCTTATAGTTATGTCAGTTATTAGAATATACCTCTTGACAAAAGTAACTATATATTGATTATTCATGTATTTTTATTATTTACTTATTCCTTGAAAACAGTTTTACAAGAAGCATATTTGCCCAACACATATTTTACCTTGTGGATTGTTACTGAGTTTGTTGATGATAAATGTAGCTTACTCTTAAACTAAGAAGAATTCCAAGGTAGAAAAAAATCTCAAAAACTACCTTATAAATACCTATAGGCAATAAAAATACCATAAACTCAAAGATATCACTTATATTGGCCTCTTTTGTGGCAACATTTTAGGGGGACATCTTTAACAAAATTTAAATATATGAGAACATTTTGAATTGTTTTATAGTAAGACATATAATTTAAAATGATAGGCTAGCCTATTAGTACTATTACCAGTATTTGTATAGTACTTTTCAGCTTTTGAGATAGTTCATCATCTGACTTTTCATATGATCCCAGAAATGCTGTGAAGTTTCCTACACATCAGTTTGAGAAGAAAGGGGCCTCAGATATCCTTTTTTCCAGCATCCTAATTTCACACCTGAGTAGACTATGAGTTTCAGCGTATTGACACTACTTGTGCTTATGACTGTGGGAGGATTAAACTTACTGATAAATCTTCTCAACTGCTTTCCATAGTTTATATTAGTATTGGGAACATGTGGCAGGAAAACGGAAATACTAGTAGGGTTGCAAGATAAAATATAGGACACAAGTTAAATTTGAATTTCAGATAAACAATGTATTTTTATAGAAATATGTCCCATATAATATTTGGGATGTACTTATACTAAAATATATTATTTGCATATTTGAAATTTAAAATGAACCAGGTGTCTTGCATTTTTATTTGCTAAATATGGTAACCCTAATAACTATGCTGGGTAGAATGTTGGAAAATAGTCTATACTTGAAACAATGAAACATTTCTGTCCTGAAAGTTCAGACAAAGGTCTGTTGAAATCTAGTATCCAACCTACTAGCTGAACCAACTTTTAATAATAATGGAAAAACATTTGCAGAAGGCATAACCTGTTAATTTTGAGGTAACACCCTTGCTGTATAAAGAAATAATAAACACAAATTAAGATAAGACATCTAAAGTGGGTACTCAGAAATGGGATAAAAAATAAAGTGCTAATCTTGCGCTCTGATGAAATTGTGATGGAAAAGTACAATTTATTCCGTGCTCACTATATCCCAGTCACAATATCTCTTTGAGAAAAGCATTATGATTCTAATTTCAGAGATGAGAAAGCAGAGGTATCTAGAAATGAAATAACTTGCCATTTATTCTACTAAATGGCAGATTTAGGTTTACACACTGAATCTGTTTGAATTCAAAAGCTTATGGTCTTTCTACTCCATTATACTGTTCGAAATGAATGTGAAAAGCTTACCTTGTCCACATTTATTCACTCATAACTCCACACTCCCATCCTCTCCTACTATCTTAGCTAACAGAGTATTGGTTGTATTCAGTTGCTTGTCCCTCAAGAAAGGCCCTTATCCTAAGCTCCAGGATGTATGTTCAGATAGTTTAAACCAATTGTAGTCATTTTTCCCTTCCCATAATTGGTAGAGGGAAGTGGTTTGAACATTTGAGTGTGTTTCAGAATCACCTGGAGGGCTTGTTTATGCACACATGGTTGGGCCACAGCTCCAGAGTTTCTGATTCAGTAGGTCTTATGTAAGGTTGGAGAACTTAACATTTCAAACAAGTTCCTACTGATGCTGACAATGCTAATGGGAACTGCTCTTTGAGAACCACAGTTTTAGGCATACTCTGCAATCTGTTGTGGGCAGTGAGATGAGGGAGGGCCTCTGGGAAATATTTTCTCATTCTTAAAAAATGATGCATATTATTTGAAATAATTTGTATCATGTTCTTCTGTTACTTGCAACCAAAGTCATCCTAAGCAGTACAGAAGAATTAGAAGTTATTATCTCCATTGTTTATAAATTTGAGCTGCTCATGGTATGAAGTTATAGATTGGCAAATTAATACGTAAGTATTAGCACTTACATTCATAAACTTTTTAAAATATTTTTTATTATGTTAGTCACCATACAGTACATCCCTGGTTTTTGATGTAAAGTTTGATGATTCATTGGTTGCGTATAACTCCCAGTGCACCATGCAATACGTGCCCTCCCCACCTCCCATCACCAGCCTATCCCACTCCCCCACTACATTCATAAACTTTAATTTCTGTATAGTTTATTAGAGGTAGTGATTACATTGAGAGACTGTCATAAAATTGCCTGTCGAAAGTATTAGTAGACACAGTCATAATCAATAGAATTTATGACTTCGTCACAACAAAAATTACACTAGTAGGGTATGCAGTTCATTGGACACACACATTGAAATGTGCATTTCTAGACCTAGTTTGTTTTGAGTGCTGTTAAAGGGTTTTGGCACTAGATGGCATACATATAACATTTAGTAGCTAAGTATATTGCCAACCATGGGTCTCCAGGCATTCTTTGCAGGCATTTGAAAACGTAAGCATTCAGTATAGTTGTTTGAGATGATTTTAATGAAAATATTCATTATTATTACATGAGTTACATAACCCATTCTTAAGATACATTAAATGTGGTGATGGCATTTGAGACAAGAATCAACACAAACCTAAACACATAGTGATGCTAGTCACTTTAACTGGATGAATGCTTGGCTTCAGATGTTAATGGCTCTGTTCCTCTGTTTAGTGTCTGTGTAAGAAGTACTGACAAGTGCTGCTCTCTCTGACTCCACTAACAACAGTGTCAAGGTTTGCTTTGTAGTTCGCTACAGAGCCACATTTTTTTTTCAATAACTAGCGTTCCATTTTAAAAGAGTCTGTTCTCCTCTGCTTACTTGATACAATGGAACTTTTTTGTCTTTTATCATTCAGCCTCCAAAACAAACTCTATTCAGACTAAACTCAGTGGAGAAGTACATGGCATCCTTTTAGGCTACTTGTCCCATCATTATTTTCTACCCAATTGAATTTACTTCTGTTACCTTGGTAACCAAACTATAGCTCTCTGCCAACAAACTTGACCTCCCCTGTATTCCTTAGGACGTTTGCATTTTGTAGCTTCTCTGTCAGGTTCTCAAACCAAATTTTCATAAACTCTGGGCCTTGTCACTTGAACTTAAATTATGCATCCCCCATTTTCCACTTTAAAAAGAAAATGGTAAATCTCTTTTGAGTGATTTAAACAACTTTTTATTAAATGAGTGTTTTTAATATTATTAAAGGGGTCTTTCATTCTTTTTTTATAAATATTTAGTGAGTACTATGTGCCAGATACTATTATTTAAATATTATTGCTTAAATATTATTTAAATATTAAATATTATTTGCTATTGAATTATTAAATATCATTTACTATTATTTAAATATACTATTAAGTAAACTATTTAAATAATTTTCACATATCAACTCATTTAATCATCATAACAAGCCTATGAAGTAGTACTATTATTTCCAGTTTATAAGTGAGGAAAATGAAGAACAGACACATTAAGTAACTTGTCAGAGTTCACACAGTGATAGAAACAGGATTTGAACTGAAACAGATTAGTTTTAAATATCTGAGCTTTTATCAATCTTCTATAAATCGCAACTAGAAGTCCCCAAGTCAGTGTTGTTAAGAAAACAATTTACTGGTATATCTAGATAACAGTATTTTGACTAACGTTAACCCCAAAAGCCAATGTTAGATCATCTGAATCTATTCTGCTCCTGGAAAAGTGTTGATTGAATCTTATATTTTTTAAATAAGAAAACAATTTATTTTCAGCCCATCTCAAAACTTTAAGCAACTTCCCAAATGTCACTAAGATATACTAAAACACATATATAATATCTGCCAAGAATTTCTGCAGAATATATAAAGTATGAAAAACACCAATTACCTAATTATGTGTCATTTAACAAACTCATAAGTGGGCCTGTGTGCAGTATGAAATAATACTGTACAATATTGGATAGGAAATGTTTTTCTTCTACATGGAAATGAATGAAGTATGATGTAAATGCATATGTTAAAGCTACATAATGAGTGCAAATAACTCTTAGCAAAATAAATAAGCAGTAATGCAATTAGGATTAGTTACTTCCTGGTTGAAGAATTGCCTGAGTGGTATTTGGTACAAGGAAAAAAGGCATCCTTATCCTAAGATGATACTGCATCCTAATGCACAGTATATTTAGACATACAAGCACAGGATGTGATGCTATCAGGAAAATGGCTAAGATATGACTATTGGCCATTAAGCATTCTCTCCCCTGGTCTCTGTGTGACTTAAATGTTTCTCTGGTGCATTCATGCACATTCACTGTAATGTCTTTCCAATTATGATAATAAATATTCAGGATTACTTTTTTTTCAATTCATTAGAATGAATATTTGCTTGATGGAATTTCAGATAGTTTTAGATGCTTGTTTTAACTTCAGACTGGTGGAATATGGGTTATAAATAACTCCTTTACTTGAAAAGTAAGTGAATGAATCTTGACATAAAAATTTTGATGAATAGAGCAAGCTGTTGATACATGGATTTTTGATGTGATTTCTATACATTTTAGAATGGAGGATGCCAACTCCTGTCTTGTATTCAAAAGACAAATAACTTTGATCAAAGTTCATTTGTGAATTTGGAGATAATACATTCTGCCAGTCATTGAACTGATGTTAAGTCAAGTGGAAAAACAGGCACTCTGTGGTTATTTGAACTGATTGCATCAAAAGTCCAGTTTATTTTTATTTTTTATTTTTTTCTTGTGATGAGTAATACCTCTCAAACAGTTTGGCTTAGATTTGTAGATAGTTTCTGTAAATGCAATGGAAGTACAATATAACAGAATGTCCTTCACTTAAAGGAGCACTGGGTGTTACACAATTAAGGAGTCGTTGAACACTACATCAAAAACTAATGATGTGCTATATGTTGGCTTATTGAATTTAAATTAAAAAAAAAATAAAATAAAAAAAGGAGCATTGTCCTGGCCTACCTCTGGGTTGATTTCCAGGCGGAATGGATTTTGCTGATTCTCCCAGGCTGCCTCAGTTGAACTCCCTTTTGTCTACCCACAGTTTTCTTCAGGAGACAGTGAAGTTAATTGGCAGTCCTAGAAATGGTTTGTGGCTTTACTAATATGAACTTAGGCTCTTTAATGTTATTGCTAAAACGTAGGCATTATGGTGGGTTTGGGAGACTATTAAGTATTGGGTAAATATATTACAAAAATTGTCTAATTTAAATCTGGTAATTCTAAGAAGTAGATATTTTATCTAGATTTTATGAATGTTGAAACTGGGAGTCAAAAAGTTTTAAATCCAAGGTCACATGACCAATAAGCCTATGAATCAAATTGATTCCACACCTGACTCCAAAATACGTAAAAGCCTTTTCGCAGGTTCCAAGTTGTTTTTCAAATCCTGCAGGTAGGTTGGGGAAACCTCTAGGATTTTCATGTAAGAAAATCCAGTGAGTTCCTCTAGGTCAATCATATGTCTTAGAGAAGGAACAATTATAGCCTTAGAGGATATGTCCTAATCCACTTTTACTACATAGGTGCCACAATATTAAAATAAACAAGGAATAATATTAAAGCCTTTAAATAGCAATGGTGGTGGCAAAGGAGGAAATCATGGGAGAGAGTTTATATAATACATATATGAAGGGTGAGAATGGATATTTATGAAATGATAAGATGACCTTGCTATTAAAATTCTCAGGTCTTTTATTAGCATCAGTTTTGCTGTGCTGCCTCCTTGACCCTCTCCTAAGATTCTAGCAACACAAGATATACACCATGGCAGGCTCACCATGTGTATTCTGGTGTTCTGCTAAAAGCTTAGATTTAAATGTGATTTTAAATTTCACCTGGAAGAGATCCAATATAGCCCTCTCATTATCCATATGAAGACTAAAGCTTAGACCAGTGGTATGACTTAGTCTAGACCATGCTTATACCTAGCTTTAGGGCAGGACCAGACTTTGGGCCTCCAAACACTCAATCCAGTCTTCCTTCCCAAGGAGGAGGGGCTTTTTGCTTCACTGGATTCACCATGCCACTGTTCTTCAGAGGGCTTGCGGAAACCTTTCACACTAGGGTCTGTAAGCTTGCTTATCAAACTGCCTTTCCAAAACTGAGCCACAATCCTTAATTCAAGAAAGGCATTTTCTTACTGCTGAAAATCCCTTTCTTGCTGCTATGTGAAATACTACATGCATGACTGCCTTATGTGGGAACTATTTCAGGTGTTTTTTGTCTTTCAAAAGACCATTGTACATTTATCTTGTAGGCTGCCTTAGAACTCTTTCAAGGCACCTCCTTGGGTTCTACAGGTTTTTTTAGGTACTTATTAAAATTTCTTCTGTATTTATATTTATTTATTTTTAAAATCTTCATTGATTTTATTTTTTAAACATTTTATTTATTTATTTGTCAGAGAGAGCACAAGCAGGGGGAGTGGCAGACCAAGGGAGAAGAAGGCTCCCAGCTGAGCAAGGAGCCTGATCGGGACTCGATCCTAGGACTCTGGGATCATTACCTAAGCCGAAGGCGGACGGCTTAACCAACTGAGCCCTTCTACATTTACATTTAAATATAGGCGTCCCTTCTATATTTATATTTAAAATAAATAGCAAACTTATATTTGGCCCAAAGAAGGAATGATTTCATCAAATTTGTGTGAGAACAGTCTTAAAGCCTGCAATAAATGTACATGCACACTCAGCTTCTTGAAGGAAGCGCCCTTTGTGGAGCCCGAGATGACTTATGGGTGCAGCTTCAGAGACATGTGTGCCTTGTGAGGGTTGCTGCTTACTTAGTTTATTGATGTCATTTTATTGTATTGATCAGAAAACACGATTTAGCTGTTTCAAGTGCCCCGTGGTACTTTCCAGATTGGTATAAACTCTTTATTTTTCTTCTGATTTCTCTTGTCATCATCCATCATTTTTTACTTTGAGGCAGGCACACTTCCCATGGTTTGATCTCATGCCCATGCTTTTTAGTTGAGACATATTACCCTAGGCTAGGAATGTTTCATCTTTTTAATGATCATCCTTATCTTCATTAGAGTGAAAGCACATATTCCTAAATGCTCTGCTGTTTTTTACTAGAACAACAGTGTATTCTAATGAAGAGGCTACTGGAGTCACTGAAAAGGGATTCTATGTCTTGGTGCTATTGACTAAAATAAGCTGATTTCATCTAATTTGTTATTGGTGATGGTAGAAATTTAATTTGTCAGCCTTCTCAGTTAAAGAGGTTCTAGAGACTTACCATATTTTTCCTTAGAATTTATCTCAAGGAGTTATTTTGCCTATAAAAACATCAGAGAGTGTTTTTGATTAAAAAGGGAAAAAAGCCTGTGGGGTTTATAATACATCCATTGGATAGGACTGTTAACTATTCATTTAGAGCTCTTATCTGTGCCTGAAACAGTATATTTAAAGAATCTGATGACTTGGACTTGGTTCTCTCCCTCCCTCTCTCATCAGTTTTTCCGTTCTCTTTTCTTTTCTTTTCTTTTCTTTTCTTTTCTTTTCTTTTCTTTTCTTTTCTTTTCTTTTCTTCTTTCCTTTTATTCTTACTTCCTCTCCACTTCCTCTCAGCAATGTAGTTTGAGCCACAGCAGGTGTCAGTGAAGTCTCTTTGAAATATATATTATCTTCTGTAAATCATGATGAGCTTATGTTATACAGTAAAAAAAAAAAAAGTTTTTAAGAGGCAGTTTGGTGAATATTTCTAAAACAACCATTAAAGGCACCTGGGATGCCCTTTGCCTAAGGAGCTCTGGCAGGGATTTTCTGCAGACTCTTTCAGTAATCTTTCCTGATGTTGGATAATTCTGAGTGTTATTCATTTGCTAAGTATCTATTGAGCACAGATTATACCTTTTGCCCAACAGCAGTCCTCATGGGCTAATTTTAAACATAATTTTTTTGCATTTAGTTTTCAATGAAGATGGAGTACAAGATATCAATGACCTTGCAGTCATACTTCAAATATGTATGTGAGACTTAACAAAATTTCATCAAACTTTATTCTAAATAATCTTGAATTTCTTTTATACTTGCATCAGAGGTTGGTCTCTTTTTTGTTTATTTTGTTTTCTTCTCGACCTGTTTCTTGCTCTTCCCCCTAAATTCTTGTTGCTTGATAAGATTCTGGACTTTTAAAGTAAAAGTTGGGGCTGAAGCAACAGTCACCATCTTATTTGAGAGAGAAGTTATACTATACTGTAAGGAGACAAAGATAAAAAAATTTTATTCAGTCAAGCGAGTGTCTGAAAAAGGAAAGGGATTTGTTAGGAATAGCCACTCAGCATTGGGTTATGATTTATTAAGAGGTGTCAGTGTGAATTTTGGCATTTGGCTTGCTATTCTGTCCTAGAAGATGAAGTAACATGTTGCCCAAGGATCATGATTTCTTAATGCCAGTAAAGACCTATACTTCAGGAGCTAATAATCGATGAATGGCCAATGACTTGAATAGTGAAACAGTTAGCCTTTTTGTCTTTCTCCCAAGGGGTAACTATTAAGTTTTATCTGTGTTTCTCATATTTCACATAAAGTAGAGAATCTAATGGAAGTTTCCCCTTTTTTTGTATGATGATGATTTTTTATTAAATTTTTAGTTTTAATTCCAATATAGTTAACATACAGTGTTATATTAGTTTTAGAAGTACAATATAGTGATTCAATAATTCTGTATACACCATTACTCAGTGCTCATGATGATAAGTGTACTCTCAATCCCCTTCACCTATTTCACCCACCCTCCCACCTTGCCTCTGATGTACTTTATTTTAAATGAGTACTTCAAGTTAAAGTTGTCGTTTTTTTTTTTTTTTCCAATAAGGACATCTTTTACTTGAAGCATACATCAGAATACTTGGTTCTAAGAGATATATATAAAACATTCCATCCAAGAAAAATAGAATACACATTTTATTCAAGTACACACAGAAGAATCCCTTGGTTAAATCACGTAAGAAGAGACAAGGGAAAGAGATGGATATCCTCCCAGTAAGCTACTCTGGAAGAAGAAAGTTGGCAAAATAGTATTCCTGAATATTTATTACTTAAGCATCAAACTTATTGAATTATTTGACATGACTGTTTGCTTAAGAAGAACGTTAACTACTTTGATTTGTATGTTTTTTTTCCTCAGAGTAGAGGAAAAGCAGAAGAAATACTATAAACTTAGTATAAATAAAACCAAATTATTTTGTTTTGTAGCCTAAAACTACCAGATCATTATGACTCGTACCATTTATATTCAACTCCAGACTTACTGTAATTACACAAGAAATACAAAAATTAAGAATAAATTCATAAATGTGATATAAATCTAAGAATCTCATCACAAAACTTTCATATTAAAGAAGAATTTGAAGATAATAAAACCAAGGGATTGCTTAGAATTCCAACCTCCCCATTTCCAAGAAACCTAAAACTCCATGTAGTTAAAAGAAAGATATTCCAAAAAGTATATTTTTGGTCAGAACTCTGGAATAGCCCTGATATCAGAAGTAGCATGTATTAAAAGTGGAAGTGAGCAACAGGGAAGTCTGAGAGTGAATTGAAGAGTTGTGGGAAAACTACACCAGTCTTCTTTCTCAGTTATACCTGTGGTGATTACCATGAATCCAGCTTACTTAATGAGAATGAGCTTCTGTGGAAATTGCCAGTGATTCACTGGAGCTAGAGAGAGAGAGAAGGGATATTACTGCAAGAAATTATTCTTGCTCTTCAGGACTGGGAGTTCTTTATCCATACACTAAAACTCTTGAATTCAACTTTCTTTCTAAGGTCTACACCACAGGGATTTTGATTTGGATTAAAGAAGTCTAGGCCAGCTGTCAGTATACTAGTCAACCTAGACCAGTGGTTCTCTGTTCTCTATTCATATTTGAATCATTTGGAAAGAATTTAAAAATATGGGTGCCTGGACCCCACTCACAGATAGGCTGTTAATTAGTCTGGAGTGAGGCCCAAACATTAGTATTTTAAAAAGCTTTCCAAGTAATAGAAAGAGTACTGGTCGTTGTCATGGCAGAGTAACAGACTAAATCTTCTGCCAATAACAATTATTAAAGCTGGACAAAATATAAAAGGCAAGTATTTGAAGGCACTTGAGAACAACTAATGTAGGGAGGCATAAACTAGAAAGGATATGATCCTTGAAAGAAGCAAAAAGTACTAGGTACATTTAATATATACTAAGCTTTCCCCCCGAGACATCCCTTAGATACTCATAATGCCTGAGTTACAGTACTGAGAATGGTATTGCTTCTGTCCTGGGGAAAAGTAACCCGAAACTCAATGCTATTCTAGTCCTGACTAAGTAAGCAGAAAAGTAGGATGCAAATATATTAAATTATTTCAAAGTAACTTCATTACTTCCCAGAATAATCTCCAAGAATATTTATAGTAATTTTAAAAACCAGAAGCTAAAATGTGAAATAATCCTACAGATAGAATGTTTGTGTCATCTGAAAATTCATTGTTGAAACCTAAATCCCCAGTGTGATGGTATTAGGAGGTGGGGCCTTTAAGAAATTACCGGAGTTAGTACCTTTACAAGAGAGACCCGAGAGACTTCCCTCATCCCTTCTACCATGTGAGGACACAGTCAGAAGATGGCCATCTACGAACCAGGAAGTTAGTCCTCACCAGACATCAAATCTGTCAGTGTCTTGATCTTGGACTTCCCAACCTCCAGAACTGTGAGAAATAAACATTTGTTGTTTAAACTCCTAAGTTTATAGTATTTTTGTTATGGCAGCCTGAGCAGACTAAGGCATGTTTTCTAGCATTCAATGAAAATTATTAGTATGGAAATAAAGAGAAAAATATAATCTGTAGTCAAAAAAATTTTTTTTAAATCAACTGAAACTGACTCAGAATTGACAAAGATGATCAAATTAGCAGGTGAGGGCATTAAACGAGTTACTGTGATTATGTTCCACATGTTTAAGAAGCTAGAATCGAGGGGCACCTGGGTGGCTCAGTCAGTTAAGCATCTGCCTTTGGCTCAGGTCATGATCCTGGGGTCCTGGGTCGAACTCTGCATTGGGCTCCCTGCTCCGTGGGGAGTCTGCTTCTCCCTCTTCCCCTCTCTGATGCTCATGTTCTCTCTTTGTCTTGAATA